>NW_027464598.1:7225000-7878052 GCF_043290135.1 Rhipicephalus microplus | reverse complement strand
TCCACTGATATGATTCTGCGTCGGCCAGCAATAAAGTACCAGAACACATACATTTCGCGATGATTGAAAAAAATAATCGGCAGATCCCACGTACCTCACAATCGGCATTATGCGACGCATGCGGAGGGAAAGTTACCGTGTTGCATTTTTTTGAGCGTCACGTCATCCAATGACGCCAAGTATATGTACAAATGTTGCACGCAAAACATTTTGAACACTTGGGAATGTTTATATAACCAGCTCGCGCTTTCGCAACGATGCTAACTGGAACATCCGTATCAGCGATACCAGAAGCTGATATGAAACGCTGATGCTCGCGAGTATGCTGGCCCTGGACACTGCTGCATAAATCAACTCAAGCGCATGGCAACTAACCACAATTGACGTTCACCTGATGTGACGACTGTATGAAAGGAGTACATATGTAATGTTTATAAAAATTGGTAGGCAGCAATACAACCACTATTGGCGTTTCAAGAAGATTAGCATCTCTTTGAAAATTAGTTCCGAGATCTGGCGTAGCTATGTAGTAAAATGCTGGATTGCCATGCAGAATGCTTGGGTTTGATTTTAGCTGACCCTGACATTTATTCTTTGCATTCGTTGGGTCGACGCTACCGATGTCGGGTATTTCTTAACGCTTGCGCTTTATTATTGCCCATGTGTGTTCTCGTCGTTCTTGAATAAATAATAAGTGCCAATAACCTGTTGCCTATACCAAAATACCAGCGGCACATACGCACCTGTGGGTGTGTGCCAATGTGTGACGGGAAATGTTTGATGACGTACGCGACAGAATTGTGACAATATCTATGTCTTAATTAGCGCATCATATTCATCAAACCATCTTACCCTGTCATGATAATTTTCGTTCACGCCAAGTTAAGGGGGTGACCACGGGAGTACCCAAACGTAAGCGGCTAGATAGATAGATCGATAGATAGATCGATAGATAGATAGATAGATAGATTGATAGATAGATAGATAGACAGACAGACAGACAGACAGACACACAGACAGACAGACAGACAGACACACAGACAGACAGATAGATAGATAGATAGATAGATAGATAGATAGATAGATAGATAGATAGATAGATAGATAGATAGATAGATAGATAGATAGATAGATAGATACGCCCAATGTCGCCGAAGTTCACTAAGAAATGCTTCGCATTTAAAATGATGCACAAGGTGAAGCGGCCTGCTAGGAAATCTGCCACCGCTAGGCTCTGGTGAATTATGCCGAAGTAAATAATGACTTTTGCAAGTTCTTCCTACAATGAATACGCTGCTAAGCGGCTATAGTAGAAGGCAGGCAACATAATGAGTGCATGAATTGTTTCGGATAAATTCACACTTAGGACACCCGCCATGGTAGTCTATAGGCTATGGTGTTCAACTGTTGACCCGCAGGTAGCGGGATCTAATTCCGGTCAGATGGAAGCATTTTAACAGATGCGAACATTCTGAAAGCCTATGTGCCTAGGTTTAAGTGCACACTGAGAACCCCTTGGCACCAAAGTTTTCGCGGCCACAACTACAACGTCTTTCATATCGTGGTTTTGCGACATCAAACAACAACAATCATTATTATATAAACACTTACGGTTCACGATAGCCATGATCAAGCTTTCGTTATTGCGAAGTTACCTGCGTGAGAGCTTCTGAAAGCTGAACTGTCATCAATACCCGCCTATATATTTCGGAAAACAACAGGTACGTACAATGTTCTTGAATAAGAGTATGTTCAAGCAATGACATTGTTTATGTGGTGGTATTGACTCAACTGGCCGACCAAAAATTACTCGCTAAGCAGACCTTCTTGCTCCTTCGTGTCACAAGTATAAATTTGAGCATTGATTCGTTTCTACAACTGCTCACATTCTCCAATAGCTTCGTTTGACAAACGCTATAGTCGTTTCTCTGTGATACTTGAGTGCGCCTGGTAATACGGTTGCTGTCACACACTGTCGCACAACTACAGGCTGCTATTGAAACCAAGGTTGCGTCAACTTTCATGCGTGAGTGTCACTGCTTAAGATGACCTTGTGATCCCTTGAAGTGGTAGGAATGGTCTTCGACATTCAGTGGGGTTTTGTGGTGCAAGGGCTATAACTGCCCAAAGGGCAATGGTCTTCAGCTTGGCTGGGATCAGTGTCCGTATCGCAAAATTGAAGAAACACGGATATCTCAGTTTGAGACTTTGTCATGCAGGCTTGCTTCTGTACCATCCACTTTCCCTGACCAAGAAACACTGTATGTAGCCAGATAGTTCTTCCATTGTTCATTTGTGAAAATAACAAGAAATCACAAGAAAATCTATAGTCAACACATGAAAGTTTTTCACGGGGCGATAACATGCTGATAAAAAAAGAAAAAGAAGTCTCAGTGCAGATACGGGTAAAAGAGAATAGATCAAAATTGCAAAAGCATGGCCTTTTGGATTGTCTTCGTTTCTCTTCTTGTGTTCATATATACATGCCTATTTTCATTTATCCTGAATCCACACCCACTAGGCCAACTCCTTGTCGTTATAAGCACAATACTGCCGCATCCCTCTCCCCCCTCTCATTCAAGAGATTGACTTACACTTTACTCTAGTAGACATGTCATTCAGCAGCTAAAAACTCATTTTTTCACCACACCTCGAAAAAAGGTAACATGGACTGGCTTTGAAAACACGTTGTAGGCTACACAACCACACTTAACACTCATACGCGCGACATCACGATGATTACATCAGACATTTTACTTCGCGAAATTTTCATGTATCGTTCTGTAATGACATTACGACTACGCTTCATTCATAAGCTTCCGTAAGCCGACACACACCACGATCCACTCCCAGCTTCCACTTCTTAGCGAAAATTTCACACTTTGAGAGAGTTATGTTGCAATCGGAGCACTCTCTAAAATCACTGAGAGTCAGAAATTTAGGTACATTGTTGCACAGTCTTATGCCACAGCTCGTAGTCGCGGTACTTTCTACCACAGCCAACTACAGCGGTCATCGTAAGGGAAGGGGAACATGTATGGTTTAACGCATATCTCATAATAAGTAACAAAGATTGTTAGATGTATTTCTCTTCTTGAAATGTTGCAATTACAGGCCTATATGACAAGAACATCGTCACAACTGACTTTTGTTCACAATGAATTTAAAAATCTATATTGTCTACCTAAAGGACTTCATGCAATCGGCAATGGGTGGGTGAAGCAATCGCGCAATAGTATTTTTCGCGCACGCTAGCAACAACAAGGAACAATATAAGACAAAACCTTAGGAGTCCAATATAAAATCAATATGATACATGCCGACGTTGCACAAGTACATGATGTGACGCAATGAAGGCCTGGCACTATGGTGATGTCATTGCGCAACATTGTGATATCACGACCGCATTATAACAACACAGGAAAATACATGGGTGACACTGGATTTTCTAAAGTTATGGCAGCACGCATGCTATTAAAGAGAACTCAGCAAAGTTTCACGGCGCGTAAAAAATACGTTCTCACACTGAAGGGAACAATTCACAGTCTGTTTGTGGATGGCTTTACAAAAACTGTGGAATAGGAGGAGATATTACAAAGCCCAATCGACGTTACACATATATCTATAACGTTTGAGTTCATGATTACCAGTTCTGATAACCTTGTTCCACACCTGAACATGTGCCGGCTCTCTCACACGTAAAAATTGGTACACTGTGCGTAAACATTGGTACACTGTGCATCCAACTAAAGAGGTGCCGTCAGGGCGCCAATGCCAATTCAAAGGAAAACAGTGCAGTAACCGCATTCTGGCACGTTGTATCAGCCGTAATCACAGTCGTGGAACGAAGTGAGTGACCAGGTGATTCGTCGCCTCAAATTCGCCATGTTGTCTATGATGAGTTGGTTCTTTGGGTCCAGCGACATGGCCACTCGGTAGTGTCGAAAGGCACCTGGGTAGACACTCTGGAAAAAAACGTGTAGCATAATATGTTGACATAACTGATTGTACACAAACATTCTTGCATAGAAAAAGTGGTATTTTAAGGTTAAGTGCAGCCAAGGAAAGTGTTAAAAAAGAAATAAGCATAAACTACAGTGTGTTTCCAGAAGGCCTGTAATTACTGGCGCATGATCAAATAGTTGGGTAGTTGGTTGGCCCTTAGACGCCTGGCGCAACCAGCCCAGGGGATTGGCCTTAAAACAGACGGTACGTTATTTTAGAAATAAGACTGTTTTGCCAGCCTATTAAGCTTAGATAAGGAAGTTTTTATACAAAAATATAGGTAAGACATTTAATAAATATAGAATAATAAAAGTGATATTATGCTTATGCTGTACACTCAATTCGTTTTGTTTTTCTTAGGAAATCTCATATAGCTTCGCAAACATTCTTGATGCTACAGCTCTTTCCAGTTGGTCCAAAGGAAAAGACTGCTGGTAGGTATAAATTTAAAGCCTACATATGAAGAGGTTCATCTAATAACAGTATTTTGTTTGCAAATTCCCTGCATGGTAAGAAAAAATGCAGAAATCTTATCTCGTTGCAGTGAGCGCATAAGGGTGACTTTAGCAGACCAGACCTGTGTAGGTAAAAATTCAGTAGGTAGACTAAGCATCGTACTCTCGTAATTGATATTTCCGCCCTTCTAGAAGAACACCATAGGTTTTTCGAAATCTACTTAGTAAGAGAAAACTCCGCTTCTGCGAAGCAAGACATTTAAATCTTATCCCATGTGGCAAAATTTTCAAACCATGCCACGGTGTAAAATGCTATCGTTGGTAATATAGCAAATATATGACCATTATGTGAAGCCACTTCAAGTGCATCTGACAATTCATGGACGGTATCACCTTCACGACCTGGTGCTCATACCAATCGAATGAGACGTTCATATCTTGGGGCAAGGGCATAAAACACTTCTTCCCCACATTCCCCATATTCGGTGCAGTTATATAAGTGCAGACAAACGGGCAGTTTGTGGGAATGAGAGCATCTGTTATAGATAAAAGCTATTTCTATGATTCTAAGACAGTTGCAAGTAATTTCGCTTTGTAAATAGGTGAAAAATTGGGTAAACGAAATGAAAAAGACCAATTAAGCAATGAAGATGAAATTGCCAATTCTGCCTTTTCTTCAGAAACTGAAGCATCAGTTGGTAATACAATCTTTAAAATTAATCTTGCCAGGTGGTCTATCACAAGGCCATTTGAGTACCTGCTGGGAACATTACTGCAATACTTAGGAAATATATTCTCGAATTTTATTTTATTGTTTGAATAAGTATCCTTAGCAACAGTACTTCATGAAGGTTTACTTGTAATGTTTAAAAGAGATTCTCAACGACTATTACTTCTGGGCACCTTAATCTAGATTACTGTTGGTTAAAAAAGGTTGTCGACTCAATATTGAAAACCTACTGTGACCTTCACTGTGGGGATTCATAAATTTTGAAAAATTACGCACTGTTAGTGTTTGGAAACTTTTAAGAGTTGAAGGCAAGCGTGCTTCTTTATATAAAATATTGTTTACGACAAACTTAGGGAGTCCAGGTCATAATCGTAATGCCTCGTGTTCTAGAAGCAATAGTGGTCGAAGTTTGTAGGCGGGTGCTCCCGAAAACAAGACGCAGCAAAACTGTACTATCGGGTGAGTACCGAAGAATGTATCGTGACGAGCCCATGATGACGCAAACCATGCCTGTACTGCTACCTCTACAAACACCTCTACTGCCCGTGCTCATTCAGCTGCCATATTTTCTATGTGCGGACTCCACTTTAGATTTACTGTATAAGTCGCTCATAAATACTTAACCAATTCCACCTGCGGGATAACGTCCTGTCTGTAATGTACCGAAATTCGCACAAGAACACTTAGCTAGAAAACTACGATTGCGCTTTTCCTTGTGGTTATGATATATCAATGCCGTCCCAAAGTCCACGAAGTCACAGCTCACCTTCAAGTGCCTGATCACAGCAAGGTCCAGATGAGCATGAGCGAGATAAGGATCGAGCCGGATAGCTGCTTCGTAACTCTGAAACAAACAAAAAAAAACAAACAAAGTGGCACCTTCAGACATTTTCCTATTTTTTATGCACTCTAAAATATGAAAGATAGCACACGCGTAGAGTGATAACTATATAATTTGAGGCACGCTCTTTGGTACAAACATGGGGTGTATGGCCCAGAGAATGATTGGCATTATTTTCTCATTTCCGATTTTACTTGACACGTATACGAAGAAAATGTTTCGGTAGTATTTGCAGCTTTAACGACGCAACACATATGAACATGATAAACATAAAACCAAGCTAATTCTACTGTGCATAAAACCACGTTTACAAGGTTTCTATTTTAGTCAAAATTACTTTATGTATATAACAGTAAAAATTTCTGCCAACTTATGTAGTTATTGAGCACAAGACGGCATCTTATTACACATTTTTGAATTTCTTATTCTTAGAGCTTGACTTTGCCGCCCACCCCCCTTTTCGTTAAGTCAGTCCGAGTCCTTCAAAAACGCCTTATGGTTCAGTAAATTGGAATGAATGCACGAATTTTATAACTTTCTTGCGGAAGGCTCTTACCTATGTGACTTGGACGTCCAGAACTCAAATCACGACAAAAGAAAATCATAGTTTCGAGGAACTAGACAGAACCAATAATGTGACCTTATAGAAATGGATGAGGTTTTACTTGATTTTCTAAACGTCAGAGATTTGTGCAAAATACGTTGAAGGATGAAAACCTCCATTCGTTCCTTCATTAAAAACTACCACAATGAATGTACCTACCTGTGCCGATGAGGTTAGGTCACCAAGGTCCTTCAGCATGCCACTGTGAATACTGTGTATCTTTGCACAATGAAGGTCATCAACATCACACTGCTCTAGATCCTTCAATATGTAGTGCAATGCCTGAAACATTTTGAAACATTAAAGAGAACGTAATAACTAATATATCAACCAGACAAATCAGCACGAGAACGCATAAGAGTCAATGCATTCTTCATTTTCGTTCAAGCCAATTCAAGAACTCGCTCCGGGTACGAAATATTGACCTATAACTTCCCGGCTAGGCAATGTCACCACGCCAGCAACGTCAGCACACCATCATGTCACAATTTCGCCCCAAACGCGAGGTGCCGATATTGATAGCAATCCGTGAAAATAATGAATCAATATGAGTGTCGTTCTGTTATCGGTTGCCTATATCGACCTTTCAGATCTTATCTTCTCTTATGAGCCTCACTTACCCCATGTTACTTCTTTTTTTATGAATTAGCAAGCTATGCTGCCTTGCTAACTAGCTATCGCGTGGAGTGTGATATCACAATGCAGAGTTAACGCTTTTGTGTACACCACCTTTCTGGAAGATTGTAAACATGGCAGCGTTGCCTGTAAAGAGTGCTCTGCTCAGCAGTGATCGTTATTGCGGCAAAGCCATCTACTTCACAAGAAGGTATTTCAAAGACGTTAGTCTTTCTTGGGGACCTTCGACGCAAAAATTTTGGTCTGTCTGTCTGTCTGTCTGTCTGTCTGTCTGTCTGTCTGTCTGTCTTTCTGTCTGTCTGTCTGTCTGTCTGTCTGTACAATTGTCTGTTTGTCTACTCTTACCAGCATCGGGTACTTGAAACGGCCGACCCTATCCGCAGCGACCACCAATGTTGCTCAATGTTGAGCGTTCATGCTTGTGCAATTGTCAATTAAAAACCAATTATGGCGCATGTCTGGGGCACCATAACAAGACGCATATATTCTGCATATGCATCTCTTAGAATAAAACGCATGCATAAGTAATTTTAGGGACCGTAGCGCTTATCACGCTGCGCTTACCATGCAACGCTCGCACGGAACGGGGAGTGTTTCCAACGCTTTGCTAAGACGAGATGGTGGTGGCACCTACCCGTCGCCTCGCGTTCTACACCTTATCACCTCTAAGACGGGCGCGCATGGCCACGCACTTTGTTTTCCAAAAGAAACTGCCAGATGGCGCTCATGCCTCATGTATGACGTGACTTGATGCGCTCGTTCGCCTCCGCTGCACACTCGAGGCACTCTAACGCAGCGCCTCCGGAATACTACTCACCGAATTTCCTGCGCAGACCATCAAATAAATGTTTTTTTCACTCTCTCAACACGCAAGACTAACATCTTTCGACGAAATTTGCAGATTACATGCGGTTACGGGGCCAATTTTGTGTTTTGGAAATACAGGAAAGACAAAATCTCGCAACAATGTTTCGTAGATTTTGGTAATTTGTTTTTTAGGAGGTATTTATATAACTATTAATTATGAAAGGCCTTCTTAACAACTTGAAAAAAATACCTGCAGGGGGCAATAGTCAAAAGCTCAAGATATCTTTACTTTGGCGCAAAAAGGATGCAAACATGGAAGATTTGCATGAAGTGTTTGTCCTGTCTGTCATCATGTGTCCTTTTTTGAGCGTTAGAATGCAGGTGTCTGTTAAACGTACGTAATACCAAAATTTTTAGTTTCAGACATGAAACCACGTAAAAAATTAGGTCTACTGTATTGAAACATTCTCGTCATTTCGTAACAGCAAAGCTGTTTGGAAAACTGCTCTTTGTGAGTAGATCACAGAAAAATATCATCATCATAAACAGGTATGTTGAACACAGATTAGATGTACGTATCGCATTATTCAGCACTTAAAACTAAAAATGATGAAGTGAACAATTTACGCAATAAATGACAACGAGGCCGAGTTGTTTACCCGGGTATGTACAACAAGGAAATATTGAACGTACAAGGCAACGGCGGCTGTGAGAAGATTCTAAAGTGATTGAAGGCCTACGACACTATCTGAGGTGCGAATGCATTGGGTCGGCGCGAGATCTTGTCTCTAGAATTCCGAAATCCATGTCGTGTACGTAGCCTAACTGGAAGCTATGTGTGACATTCAAGTTTCGGCATGTTTATTCTAAAAAGAAGTTTTTACGGGTCGTATGATCTATTCACAGTAATTTTTACTAAACCAATTCGACCAAGTCATTGCACTTGTTGAACACCTTTAGTTTTCCGCAAACGTTAACGTACATTCGAACACTCTCAGTCAAATTTAAATGATGCATGCCTCTTTGCACGCAACTGTTGCCTACCTGGGAATGTAAAGAAATCTCTCGGCTACCACGAAGCCCGCGGTCACGAAGAGATTGGAAGCTGGTAGAAAAGGCAGCACAGTCAACAGCAGTGGCACAAGCAGTCCTAACGAAGGCCCGTCCAGTCGCTCGACATTGTTGTGACAGTAGTGCACTGTAGATTCACTCGACGTCTTCATTCGATGCCCAAAAAGGTATCGTACGTTAGTTCTCATTAAGAAGGGACCTAGTCACTTCAAAATTATTGGTTCTACCTCGCCTTCCACTTTTGATATGAGTCTCGCGTACGGTGTTCGACCACGTTAAGTTTCACCCGAACACGCGCCCACGGAGACAGTATAGACAGAGAGTCGAGTTGGTGCGTAAGGAACGATCATAAAACAATCTAATGCGTGCAAATACAAATACCACATGTGAGGGCTGAACGTTCTTTCAGTTGTCTTGTTCTATTACGCTGTTTCCGTGTTTTCACACATTACCATCGTTTACGATGAGTACTTCTAGTTCTAAGTTCAATTTCATGCCAGCAAACCATCATATCACATTTACCTCCTAACTTAGAATACACAAAAGCATATTTATCATTATCATAATCATCAGCGTGACAACACCCACTGCAGGACAATAGCCTCTCCCATGTTCCGCCAGTCTACTTGGTTCTGTGCTTGCTGCTGCCACTTTATACACGCAAACTTCCTAATCTCATCTGCCCACCTAATTTTCTGTCTCCCCCTAACCCGCTTGCCTTCTCTGGGAATTCAGCTGGTTACCCTTAATGACCAGCGCTTATGCTGTCTACGCGCTACATGCCTGGTCCATGTCCATTTGTTCTTCTCGATATCAACTATGAAATCCTTAACCCGGGTTTTTTTCCTTATTCACTTTTTTCTCTTCTTGTCTCTTAAGGTCACCCCTATTATTTTTTTTTCATCACCCACTGCGTCATCCTCAATTTAAGCTGGATGGTTCTTGTAAGTATAATAATATGCCTTAAGTGATATTTATTTTTCAATTCACAATATTTTAACAATATGAAAACTTAAAACTGCGAATGCAAGAAGTTTTATGTGCTTCATGGCAGACGGCAAATAACAGGAGAATCAAAGGCACGCAAAAGTTTGCATCTTTGGGGATGTTTGCTGACAGCAACACATCTTCATTATTTTGTTGCCTTGATGACAAGCTGCTGCACCTGTATACCAGTGTGTGCACTGTTTACAGCCTGTACGTAAAAATGCTGTTGAGCGAGAATTAAATTTGTGTTACTGGCACCCTTATAGTAACAATCCCGTGAAGCGAACCCATACGGTGGTTTAAATATTCAAACTTTTAATGCACTGACTGAGCTTGCCAAGACATAGGTAAATATTAGGGTTTTCGGTGGTTCAAACACAGAGCCAGGTTTAGGCTTATGCCCAATCTTATAGATCACTGTGACCAAAACCCAAAGGTAGCGTTCTCACAAAACAAACACAAAAAACTGAAAACAACTGCGAGATAATGGCTTATTTGACAAGCACCGACGTAGCTCAGTGTTATAATGCTGGGCTAGCAACTAGCAGATGATGGCTTATTTGATAGTTCTTGGAGGACGGCAGCTAGGAAACGTAATAGCAACTCACGTTGTCTTTCTCGTTCGATGTGTTCACAGCCCGCCAGCCGAGAGCCAAAAGGCAGGTGACTACCGTCAGAGTAGCCAGATTCCTGGGGTCAAGTGATGACGTGACGAGAGGTATACTACCCAATTGCCAATTGCATGACAGGGTGAGGGGACATAACACGAGCGATGCGTTGAAGGCACATCAGTAGCTGTAGGTGAGCAGCCTGTCATGAAAAAATATAAAAATAACAGGCTAAGGGGCTGTTGACACGCTTTTAGGAGATTTTTGTTGGGATTAACCGTGTTACAAATTTTTCTTATGCGTAGAGCCGTGAACGTGCTCTATTGTTGCCTCGAAAGGAATTCAGCAACGTGGTAAATATGGTTAAAAGGCCAATAAAAGGGCATTTTTATTTATAAAACGGCATTCTTTTCAGTAAGCGATGAAAAATGATTATGTGTCTATTACCCAAACACTGCTTATACATAAATACGCCAGAAGAGCCGTACGAGTTACTCCGTAGTTAACATGAATCAGTGAAAAGTAAGGGTTATTAGAGGTAATTCTGTAGTAGCTTGCAACAACCTAACCTTAATTTCATTCACCGTCTTTTTTCTGTGTGATTTTTTTCAAGTTTATCTTTTTAGAAAACTCACTTTTCTTGTACGGGTTGTGTACAATGAACAGAAAATATACGCGTCAAAGCTCTCTTTTATATGGTTGGAAAATTTGTAATCTTGTTGTTTGTTTTTCTAGATTCCCATACTAACCCCCCACCCAATAATTAAAGATTTTCCTTCTAAATACCATCTTAGTCTTTACGACTTCTCTCCAGTTGCTCATCTCTTCCAAAAATCAAGATCGCTATACGGGATTTTCAATCGGCACAAAACAATATATTCGCATGTTTCAGTTTTAACCTTGATATTAATGTACTGTCGTTCCTTTCTAGGTTCTTCACGGAACAACTTCTCCATATTTCGAGATTTTTCTAACCAAGTAAGTGTTTCTTGTGTGTTCACCACCCAAAGCATTTGATATGCAAACTGTAGATTGCTTATCGTAAGGAACTACCACTATGTTCCAGTAGCAAAGCGTAGATGAGTATCTCAAATACTTTGCTATGGAAATACAGCTGTTGAGCCGCGTCAGTACAGTTATTATATCTGAATCTTTATAGCACTCACATTCGAACCGCACAATGTGTGATATTGTAAAGCTATTCTAACTCCTATTTTATCTGTGGGGTCACCTGGTTATGCGACTCGACGAGAAGGACGCAGGGTTGTCCATCTTGGAAAATTCTGGAAAGCTTCCTTGTAGAATCCATAGCCTGAAGCACAGGAGCAATATCATCTATAGAGGGAAATAAAAGACAAGAAAATAGCGTAATATAACACATTCCATCTTTTTTTTCAAATTTGGCTGGTTTGTTTACTCTTATTGAATCAAAACTGCAATCACCTTGTTCATTTCGTGAAAAACAAAGATTCTTATTGACCCAAGAGTAGCAGCAATATATGTACTAAAGAAATACGTGCTTCTCGAAATGAAACTATTGCAGGTGAAGAATTATTTGTCACGTTCAGGATGTGATGAAGGGTCTTGGCGCTTTGGTGAAGTCTCGGTGATCAGATGAAGGGCCTTGGTGGGTTGGTTGCTGTTCGGCGCAGATGCCTAATTTATGAGGTTTAAATCGTGCGTATACTAAAAACTACCACTTTTTCAACTGGATGGCTGCTCTGAAAAAATTAACGATTAACCGCTTTGTTGTTTCCCGACACTTCTTAGTGACAGCCATGCATATTATTGGGCAACACGCGTAAAAATAGTACTGCGATTAGGTATACATGCCTATTTAAAGCCTAAAACGAATCATCAGACGTGAAAATTAGCCGTCTGCGTCTAACTGGTAATGTGGGTGTGAACACAAATAACAAGAAAAACTGTTTATCCCGCGAGGACGTCACCCTACGACGTAATCATAGCACAGATTGTTAAAACTTGTGATGTAGCTATTACATGGCATCGTTGCTTGCTCTGACGTGGGCTGTTTTCGGGGGCAGTGCTAAATTACCTTAGGTGCAGAAGTTTTCTTTGTGAGGCTGTTGGGAGCGAGAAAAAAAAAGATGGTGTTCGCCTTCGGGTAGTGCTATAGAGGGTCCCCGTGACTCCTTTCAGCCCACAAGTGAAAGTTATATAAAAAGGTGATCATAGGTCTTCGCAGTATTAGAAAAAAAAACGACAAAATCATTCGTATTTCATTATATGATGAGTCGCGATTTCTCTTTGCTGAACATAAAGCGCTAGCAACACCACAACGACCGCAACACGGGAAAAGATGGCGAGTGGGTCGGGGCCGGAGCTAGGGCTTTTCTACGAGTATTATATTATCATCACGCCGCTCTACAACTTTAAAAAGTAAATATGCAGCACGCCTATGTATGACACTTGCGATAAAACAAAAGCCAGAGTATGGAAAACAATCGCAGACATGCCTAAACTCATCAAAGAAAGGAGGACGAAAACAACAGTCACGGCTCCGCTTTCTTTCGTGGCTCCTCCGAAGTGTCACTGCCCGATTGATGTGAAGCGAGATATACCGATTTGCACCTGGTAGAAAATCGAGTTCTCCATCGATCGCCATGCATTGCTTGTGTAAGTGTGTAGGTCACACACGTGGAAAGGAACTGTTGCGCATTTCGTCACAGACATTTCTCTTCGGTACTTTTCTACAAGTAGTGACATTTCTAGGCGAGTGTAGAAAACACAGTGCAGATTGCCCATAAAATCATATGAGTCTGTGCGTGTAGGAATAAATTTCAAACTTCATTGTTTTGTAGTTATATCTGAGAGAGTGATGAAGTACAGAATATGTTAAGAACAGGCTTTCGCAACGGCTGGATGTTGTCGCGATGGTGGTTGTGCTGATCGATAGCTTCTGAAATTTCGTATCACCCCCTTGAATAACATTTACGTGCAATGTCCAACGCAGAACAACGCGAGGGAGTTAAAAAGGGTCACAATTCCATCCAACAGAGCTGACGCAGGCAATGAACCCCACTTTACTTGGCTGTGAATCAGCACGCGAGTTCTTGGTAACAACGTACCATCTTGATGCGTCTATGAGACATTTCTTTCAGTGACGATCTCGGGCCGCGCAACGCGTACACGTGTGGGAAATGTACGAGATTGTTTTAACCCTTTGAAAAATATGAATTGGCATGATATATTCAAGACCAGTGCTTCTTTACAGTTGAATACTAGAGCCGTCACTGTTTAAGTAGAGTGTGAATGTTTATACCGGGATGCTATTATTTTTTGCAATTATTAGAAGGTCGACGCTGTGAAGACACCTGCACCCTTTTAATGCGTCCCTTTTGCGAACCTCTATTTATGTGGCCGCTTCCTCTTTCTTTTTATCCTAAGATGAACCTGCTGTCAGTTCTTCTTGCTGCGTGCGTTATGAATTTCGCTTGAAATGAGTGACATATTTCCGAACTGGCGCTTCATAGATAACCGATGTAATGACGCTACTAACACGCATTATAGTCTCATTTTCAACTTGAACGTCGTGTTTGTTCTGTTTGCTGTTTTAATTGAATCCATTGAGAGAGAAATCTGATTTGTGAGGCCAGCAGTTCGAACCTCTGCGTGAGAGCCTCTCGTGAAAGCAAACATAGTCAACTGGCAGGCATGATATTGCTGACTTAATTTGATATGCAGTATATGTCGAAGCCGGACATCGCCTAAAAAGTGTCAACTTAGCTTTAAACGTACAGTGCAATCGAGGTACACAATGCTTGTAGGTAGCTAACAAATCATAAAATAAACATGCTATTTAGGAACTATACATTCCCTTTTAAAAATGCAAGGTCACCTCACTGCATAACTTCTGAAGTGCTGACCTTTAAAATTATACAGAACTCTTGGTTACAATGCAGCGTACAGTCCACAGGTGCACACAAATCCGGAAGTGTGTACTTGTCACAAGTGTCACCTAAATGGTCTCCTTGACAAGGGTACTTGAAGCCATACATTGCAAGCTTCGAGCTTCACAAGCCATCTCTGCCCATAGTGTCGTCTACATCCAGCTTGCAACAACCAGAAAGACTGAAAGGGTTTTCTCAACTATATATCTTTCCTCTCTTTTGCTCTCTCTCTCTCTCTGTGTGTGTGTGTGTTTGTTTGTTTCTTTGTGAGTGCGTGCATGCGTGCTTGTTTATACCTTAACACAGCTGTGGAATTCGCTTCTGGGCCATAACTCAGGTATAGGCATAAACATCCATTCACACAAACCCGACATAGGGAAATATAAGCGGGCATGTTTGAAACAAGCTTCTATCCGATTATAAATGGTACGACCTATTTCGATTTGTAAGTTTCACAAACAGGTAACAAGTTTCCGTGTTTCAAGTTTCTAGTCAAGGGTTTTCATTATTAGCAATCAATCACGGGCACAAAATGGGTTTAGATCATATGATTCAAATCCGAACACTAAGCCTTCGAATGAGATTGTTCTTTAGAGCGCCACTCTTACGCCCTTTGCTGCATCAAGGAGCGTCGGCCTAACCAACTGTGTGATCGAGTTCGAAAGAGAGCAAGCGTGGAGTGCAGCGGAGAATAACAGATGGTGCTAGTGAGGGGACCACGAGGAGGAGGGAACGAGATTTGCGAAATGATAGGTTCCACAGCCACCACCCACGGCGCCACAAGTAGGGCACGCCGTCGTACGGTTGCCGATGACGTCATCACAAGGCACCCGTCGAGGACGTCCACCCATACCATATATGGAAATAAAGCGCTGAATGAACGAATGCCTGTCCGCGGCGGCTGTAGTAGAACGCACCCACGCGCCGCCTTTCGTGGTCTCCCACTTAGCGAGGTAATCTCGCTACAACTTATCACAAAATCAAAGCATATAAACAGCTGCGCGCAGAATTCGTATTTGGCAGCATCGTAATACTCGGTGACTTCGTTGTATGAATCTGTGCGTCTTTTCCAGTGACGCTTTTCATTCAGGTAAACGAGAAGCAATGATGTACTTACCAATGCCACGAGAACGACAAGTCCGCGATCTGTAATGCACCGGCAGGCCATGCCTCGCACGCAGTGGCTGCAGATTGGCCTGTAAGTTTTATACACTTCATTTTTCAGGTGTTCCAAGCAGTTATTCTAAATTGTACATGCATGTGTTCCACACCTACACAAGGAAAAACTAAATGACCTTTGCATAATTCGCTTCAACAACATGTGTAAAGGCCAGCGGTTACGATACATTAAATGGCATTTAGTATCATGGTTTTTCTTGTCTCACACTGGCATAACTTTATCCAAAAATGCATGAATGGTTCCGAAATTTTAATTATTAACTTGTCTTATAAATCTGTATAAAACAACTTTTCAGTCATAGCAAGAAGGAAATTAACGCCGTTCTCACCTTCTGTTACCCTTTTCTAACCATAAGTACACAGTCTGAAAAGTTCTTTGATTCAGTCCATTATACTCAGCTCAGTCCAGAACTCCAGGCTGATTCAAAATTATTTTATCCACATTGATTTTTTGAAGTTAACCAGCACTGAGTCCTTAGAACCCATGTGAAGGCCCGAGTTCATCAAGTAACTTCGAACAAAATTTACCGAGTGGTCTGAAGCTCTCAAAACTGTAATTAAGCGTCTACGCCTGATTACTTGGAGTTGTATGAACAGGTCATGACTTTGCAGCATGTGGTTCATGCTGACAAAACACAATAAAAGGAACTTTATATAAGTACTGAGGAGCACGAAAGGAATTTACCATCTTCGCTTGTGAGCTTGATACATTGCTCCTGAAGTTCTGGGCGCATCGAATCAAACGCTAGTGTCCGTATCCTGAGAATCATACATAGTAGCAGTACGGTGATGCCTTGCTCCTTGGATAGCAGCACACATACGAGAAATTGACCGCAGGCTGCGAGCCACCTTGACCTTCTGTGACTTTCTCGGCAATCAGTGGAGAGTTGGCAACTGCGTCCGTAAAAAAATAAAACAGAATATTGTATTAAAACTCACAACTCTCAATCACCTTGAGCTCTATTGAATCAATTCTGTTGACGACAAAAGTAATAGCATTCTTTTTTACAGAGCACCCTGTATAGACGCAAGCTTTCACGAGAATTTTTCCGGACAACGGAGCAACTTTGCATGCCGGACGCTTATTCGAAATACGTTACCCTCTACTGATAAACTTGACATTTGTAAGGAACCATCAGTATCACGATGTTGGTCATTGCCACTTTTCTTTGGGGTAGAAACGGGCAACACTATATTCTTCGGGTTTAGTGTTCAGTGAGCACCTTGTGTCTGTCGCGGCGCCAGCATAAAGCGAGCCCTCTTGGATGGCACACCACCCCACGCTAATGCTTATAAGATGGGACAATGGTCTATATTCAGCAAAACTAACATGAAATCGCCTCTTATGAAGTGAGAACAGAGAACGCCGTTTTTATCAAAAGAAGACTGAAATGTCAATAGCTGCTGGTAATAAACGACCGCATAAGAGACTCCCGTGCAGGTTTCTCCGCAGAGTCAAGAAAAAAAACTGGCGCAGTTTTTTTTTAATTTGTTGAAAAATAATTAAACTTTTCCCGCGTTTTCACAATTTTTCCTACTTCGCTTCTACAAGAGCCTCAAAGTATACTGAAGGTAAGTCATTATTTGATGATCAATTGAACTGCGTGCTTGAAATCGCCGTTTTTATTTTGGCAACGCACGTGATGGCAAATGGGAAGCTAAGGTCTCACCTGAGGGGCTATTTAAAAGAGATTTTGAAATCCAAAACTGAGAAGATCGAAGCTCGATAGTTCACAATGCTTTTATACGGCAGCGAAAAAATTTCATCAACTTGTTATATAGAAAATATGGCGTCATGGCTTTTTTAGAAAGGTAATACAACACGCCTTTTCACTTAATACTCTTAAAAGTGAAGTCATCTGGATAACGGTTTTCACGAAAATAATTAAAAAATATCCGAAACCAAGAATACAAACAAGCATTTTAAGATGACAAAAAATTATTTGAAAATTTTGAGATAAATCATATCATTATCTTCCGAAGGTAATTTGTATGAAAAACAGTGTCATTATATTTTGAAGTAATCGGGAGACATACGGCGTTACCTTATGCTGATCAATCGATATGCTTTAATCATTGGCTTCGTTGTGTCATGATTTTAATTGCATTTTAGCCTAGCTCATTCAACGGCATCATTTGTTATACCGATAAAAGACACGACCACAAAATTCAAGACCTCCCACCTTACGACATCAACGGGAGCAGAGCTCACAGCTCTTCGTGCCGCATTGCAATTTATCAGCGATCAACAGCCACAAAAATGGACAATTTTCAGTGACTCAAAGGCGGCGCTGCAATCCCTTCTATCCCCTTTACGCCCCGGCCCGTACGAACAGCTGGTATTTGAGATTGCAGAAAAGACCCACCAATTCATTGAGGAAGGACATGAAATAGCCTTTCAATGACTGCCAAGTCATTGTGGAATAATTGGCAATGAACGGGCCGATCAAGCTGCGCATTCTGCCCATACTGAAAGCGATGAAATATCAATTCCGCTTTCCAGAACTGACGCTGCACGGAAACTCCGCATGCTTGCTCGCAAGCGCACCACGTCACAATAGAACGAGTCACATTTTTTCCATGCACGGTTAGGTACTTTAGACCCAACTCTCAGTCTTCGAATTCCTCCGGAATTACGCCGACGAGACGCTACTATTCTGTGCAGATTCTGGTTGGGCGTCACATTTACCAATGCGTACGCGTTCCGCATAGGAATGGCTGACACTGCTGCATGCGACCATTGTGGCAGTGATGAAACAACTTGGCACATTCTGTGCGAATGCCCACAATACTGCTCGCAGAGACAGTCACTCTGCAATACACTAGATGAACTGGACAATCAGCCTCTTTCAGAAGAAAGATTCCTGCGCTGCCGACAAGACTTTATGTCGCAGAAGAAGGCTGTGAAGGCGCTCATGCGCTTCTTGCGTTCAACCGGCCTGTCCAAACGCCTGTGATCGGAACTCCCTGATTGTGTGCGCATGTGTGTGTTTTTTTATTTTTTTTATTTTATATCTCTCTATAGCTATCCTCTTTCCGACCCTTTTCCCCACCCCCGTACAGGGTAGCAAACCAGTTCGTCTAGGTTAACCTCTCTGTTTCTTCCTTTTAATTATTTCTCTCTCTCTCTCTACCCTAGCTCATGTTTACTGTGCAAAAGTTCCAGTTTTTTTTTAATAATTTAGGCATCCTGCCGGGTATTTGAAGTATGGGAAAATGTGTGATGACGAGCAGTGCCACGGTTTGACTTGGTGCAAATCGCCTGCATAAGTGCTAGGGAAACGCTTTTAATGGCAAGTTACATGCTATCTAACCGAAGAATACCAAGAATGATCAAACAGAATATTTAGAAGACAGAGGAAATTTTCATTTTCAGAAATGAAACAATTTCAGAAATGAAAAAAATTTTTGTCGTATTAATACAACGCTGAAATGATAGCATAGCACAGTTAGAGATCACAGTATGGGTCACTACGCACAAAATTATCATTCGTATAGGTGCTCAATTACTGATAGCTTATGTGCTGTCTTACCAGTAGTAGCAAAGGAAAAATAGAAGAAAGAAGAAGCAGCGCAGCACTTTAGCACGGCCCGCTATACTCGACACCTGCGGCAGGATGAGAAATGGAATTATTCAGGGTGGGGCAAGGGTGCCTGGCTGTCATGATATTCAACCTCTTGGCTTATTGGTCTGTAAGTTTTTATGACTTTGATTACTGGAATATTGAATATGAATTCTGCGTTTAGCCTAGCGTGAGAATGATATGCTAAAAAGACAGGGCGTGCAAGCACGCACACAGGAGAGACGTTAAGGCATAACAAACTCCGTAGTGTTTCTAGTTCGCGCATTTGCACGTCTGTCTAGTTGTTTTAACATGAATACCTACCAGTTAGCTCATTTTTGCGTAACTCGAGAGGAAAATATTGCAAGTAACCGGCCTACATAAGAACTGCCGCAGTGCCGTATTGTCCACGTGGGCCCTGCGTGAAAGAATAAAGGGAGTGTTCCTAATAGAGGAAGCACGCCAGCTTTGTTTTTGCGTAAACTGACATATATTGTGATATGCCACCATCAACTGGTACCACTTAAGGCTATGAAAAGTAGCCAACTGCATTAACCTGCCCATACAACAGTTGAGAGTGCGTCTGAGACGTGGAGGTTGATCACTGCTCGCTTCATTAAAAACACTACTCTCTAGATGTGGCTAACAGTCCCGGTAAGTTTTCTACTAAAACAGCCAGGCAAAATATATTTGTCTCGAAGAGCAACGACAGTGATTTAAATCATAACGAATGTTTCTTCAAAGACTTCGACATGTAGTTTCGGGCTGATTGTAGTCATAGGCGCTGCTAGTGCTTTATTACCATACGTTCTTGAGTCATATGCAATAAGCAAAAATACGTATATTCATGGAAACGGGGAGTTGCAAAAGCGAACGTTTCGACAGGTCTCTGAGTAATAGTCAAGAGAAGAGCATTCTTCGAAACAGTAGCTCTTAAACAGCCCCTGTTCAACAATATCCATCTCTCGCAGCCTTCATCTTGTCCGGAACATTAGGTCCAGTTTGACAACTTTTATTTCATCTGCTATAGTAACAAGACAAGGCAAGTGGTCATTCTAACACAATATATGTGAACTGACGTAAGCACTCAAAACATACGACGCTCAGAAGGAATTAAAGACGGCGCGAATTCTCCAAGTTTAGCACAAACACTCACAGCCTCAGCGTGTACTGGATGAGCGGCGAACAGCATCGTGGCCAGGCACGCATGGAGGGCGGCTATCCTCATCACACGGCGCGCGACGACAGCCACCAACACTGAGCATGCGCAGTGCAGGGTCGCTTTGACCAAGTCGTAGCCACACACTTGCCGCCCATTGACGTAGTACTTAGCCCTGTGAACGTGGAGAAATACATGTGAAGATGTACATAAGAAAAAAGTTTACAACGTGACGCGTCCCTGCTAAGTAACGAATGGTTCGGTATGGATCAAGGCACGCAATAGAACGATGGTACGATTTCTTCTGCAACGATGTTTTCGCACTTCCTAGAGTGGAATCATTACGCAATGTGTGGCCAGTTCAGGTATACATATGCTCCAGGTGGGTTTATGGCGTTGATGAAAATACATTTTTCACAACATACGTAGAACTATGAACCCAATACAACGTTGCCTATTAAACCTCTTGGCCTGCGTGGAACGTGCAGCGCTGTCACAATGAAAGCTGCGGGCTTTTTTAACACTGTTTGGGAAGCTGCTGCAGGCACACTTGCAGGGCACGCACTACGCCACAAATAATTGTGTAGTAGGCAGACATTCACTATGTCATCCTTCGTCATTCTACGGAGAAGCGTGGTACCCGCTGGACAATTGCAGGAAATTTTGAGCAATTTTTTGATGCTGTGGCTGACGATGATGAAGAATTATCACAGAAGCCAGACACCATATCTCTATTAGCCTTTCCAGAGAGCTCGTCTTGGAGCTTGGCCTAACTGTTCTTTTCGGGGAGCAGATGGGGCAACAGAATGTTGTCTCATTTCCTGTAACAGATACTGTACGTAGCGGAAAAATACCTTAGCTGCCGTTTGCCGGATAGACTGGATCTAGGTGCACCAAGTGTGCTTTCGTGCGGGGTTTTGTCTCTTGGCCAAAATGACGCCAATGTTGCCAATGCTTTGAAAGGGTTTATCAAACGTTCAACGTTTAAAGAGACTTAGGTCGTAGAGCCAACTGATACTACTATCTTCTACATTGCGTTTTTTTTTCATTCCTAACTATTTTGTCTTCAATTACCCAGCTCAGAGTTACTATCTATGTTTTTACTTATCTATTGTTAGTATTTGAATTTTTGTTACGTTATCACTGTTTTCGTCTTTAACTAGACAACCAATTAAAAATTTCTTTTCAAAATTACCCGGTTCTTGGTCAATCAGCCAGCGTGGCTGTGTGCCACTGTCGAAGGCTCTATTCTACTATTTTTAATTTCCACAATACGCCCCGCCACCGTGGTCTAGTGGCTAAGGTACTCGGCTACTGACCCGCAGGTTGCGGGATCAAATCCAGGCTGCGGCGGCTGCATTTCCGATGGAGGCGCAAATGTTGTAGGCCCGTGTGCTGAGACTTGGGCGCACGTTAAAGAACCCCAGGTGGTCAAAATTTCCGGAGCCTTTCTCTACGGCGTCTCTCATAATCATATGGTGGGTTCGTGACGTTAAACCCCGCATATCTATCAAATCAATTTCCACAATACCTCACAGTGGGTATGCGCCACAGTTAACAGGTGAACAAGTGCAAGCTTTTGTAATGGTTTAGAGCATTCCGTTACCCACTCTATAGCGGAATTTGCATTGTGTGATACCTGGTTGTTCCTTTGCTCTTCAAAACGCGTTATTATAATATTAATGCGATTCTTTTCCCCACATCAAGCCTGCGAGTTTGCTACAGAGCATCAAGCAGTGGCATGGCTCTGTGGTAGAATACTGGGCTGGCACACAGGGGACCCATGTACGAAAAGAATTGTGCCCTTGGCGTTTTTTAAACGCTAAGATTTATTTTTCCTTATTTCGAGCGATAGAGGTTTCGGGAACCGGTGGCGGCGGCGAACAACAACGGTGCACGTGACTCCTGTTGTGATCTTATCAAAGCTTTCGCTCTAAAGTGTTATTCAGGGGATGCCGTTAAAGAGCTCGTTTCGCTGAAATTCTGGCGTCGGCTCGGCGTCGGTGTCGGCATTGGTGGTGGTGACGTCAGCGTAGGCGTAGATGTCATTTCTTGTGAGCGAAAAGCATAATCTTGTACGTGACCGAAAGGTCGAGAAAGATGCAAATAGAATAAATAATAACTATTTCTGAGTCCAAGTGAGGATCAAAATCAGGTTAATCGCGTGGTAAGTAGATGTTCTACCACACAGCCACGCCTCTGCATGAAAACACAGTCAAAATATTTGACTCTGCCTGAGAATGCTTAACATGCTTTCGTGCTTTATTGATTGATTGATTGATTTGTGGGGTTTAACGTCCCAAAACCACGATATGAATATGAGAGACGCCGTAGTGGAGGGCTCCGGAAATTTTGACCACCTGGGGTTCTTTAACGTGCACCCGCTTTCATGCTTTACGAACACACACGCCCTGTATACAGGTTTCGAAATTCATCACGTAATATCGCAGTAATGTTGCGTGGTACGAGCACACATTGTCATCGGGCGTCAGAGCATCAAGTTGTCACAAAGACTTCATGGTTTAAAGCCAGCCACTGATTAAAAAGAGCACACACTTTACTGCAAACATTCAGTCAAGACTACGTAGTGGATACACAGCAAGTTCCAAAACATTTCAATCGCAGTTTTTTTTTTCAAAAGCATGCTACCTAATACACATATGTGACAACCTTATGTGACAGGCAGACAGACAATAGCCACATTCAACTTTATATACTAGATTGTTGTAGTCCAAAATTTTAACTAGTCGAGTAACCTTGTATACTTCGAAATCATCCACTAACTGTTTGAAGTAGTCACTAGAAACAAGATACCGCTATCTCGTGCAACTACTAAAAGCGAAGCTTAAGGATCCCTCGGTTTTTTCTGGCACGACCACGGAGTGACGCTTCCGTTTATCTTCTACGCACTTCCGGGCAAGAAGTTACTTCTCGTTGTCCTAATATTCAGAAGTATTTTCTGGAAAAAATTAAAGCGCTACGAAATTCATTCTTCTGTTTGAAGAGTTAGTTATACCAGAGCACAACTTAGTCTAAGATGGCTTCTTATCTATCAGCATAAGTAATGAAAAGTAATACGATGGCTTCATTGAAAGAGCACACCGTTTTCTTGTGAACATTTTCAATCTCTGTGACACTTCGTGCAGCGGATCCCAATCACTTGCTTTTTTTCTACGCGCCCCTAAGGATACGCTTTAGTAGCGTGACAAAACGCTGTGGCTTTTCAAGTGTTGTGCAGAATTTTGGTTCGTTTGAATAACAGTTCTTTTGAGAAAGCTTTGAGGAATCAAAATGGAGCAGTTTATTCACAGATGCTATTTTTTTCTGCTCCTTCTCCTAATAGTGGCGAATCTTTTCGGAAGGACTCGCAATCATTGTCCTTGCTCTACGCTGTTTACATGTGGCTCAAAAGCACTGGCAGTCAAGGAAAAACTCATCAATGCCTTGGTTTTACCGTCTGCAGACATACTAGATGCTACTACTTCTCTACCGGAAGGTGCATGCGGAGGCCAGTTGTGCTCAGAGGATACTTTCAACAACATCTTGTTATGAAAACCATTACACAGGGTGCTTTTTGCCGTTAGCGCTAATCATTGTACTGCTATCCGTTCAGGTGACTACTTTTAACCAAGCAGCTGTGGTGATTAGCAGCCGCCGTCAAAGGCTACGCCATTCAAAATCACCTATCTTATGTGCTTTCACCGTTCATTGAAGGAGCACTTTGTGGTGGAGCGTCGCACGTCGTGTTCGCTAACTTGGTGCCAGAACTCGTGGCACGGTGTACATCAATGGTCGACTTTCATTACAGTGTAGTTATTCTGATTATTTTATGCAACACTATGTGCACCGTTTAGCTCATCACGTTGAAAACAGAGTGTAAAGATTTTATCTAATCATTCGTTAAGAAAATTGTAAGGAATATATACTGATTACCACCACTATGGTACAATACATAACAAAAAGCCTCTGATGAAACCATTACCCTTTTCGGCGGCCGACAAGAAGTTCGGGGGTGCGATGACGACCGCAGCGGTCGCACTTCGATGGATGCGAAATGCTTGAGGCCCATGTACCTTCCAATGTAAGTTCACGGTAATGAATACAAGATAGCCCAAAGCTCTCTTTAACGGTGTGTCTCACAAACGTATCGAACAGCAGATAATATTATTATTATTATGATTTTTCTTGAGGCATATAATTATGTATTTTGAGGAGCCTAACATAAGAATAATATAAGTGTCTCTTTTGAAGAACGCTTATTTACGCGCTCTGTACCTTTTTTAGTGAAATCATTGGTTTTTCGAGGTGCCTCGCCTCCCCGCCTCGCGGTGATGGCCACGGAAAATGCCAGAGGCCCACCCATGCTCAGAGGTCTTCACACCCGTCAACCACAATGAAGAGAGCTGGATCCCCCAGTGACACCGAAGACACTGATTTGTATTCCATGTCGGAAGACGACACATCTGATGACGGCTCTATACCTGTCCGGGGTAAGAAGGCGAGGAGAAGGACTACCAATACATCACCATCAGCTCCTGCAAGTACAGCGACTGTGCAGTCAAGGTTTGCGCGCTGGCCGCACGTTATCATTTTCAAGCCGGAAGATTTCTCAAGCAACCTTATACTTCTGAACAGGCAGGCCCTTTCTGTTGCTCTGGAATGTGCTGTGCCAGATCAAATTAAAGACGTAAGAATAAACCCGAGGAAGAATATTCTCGCCATTGATGTGCACGGTGTGAGTGCGCTAGGACAGCTGCAGGAAATGAGTGAGCTAGGCGGCATCAAAATGCGCCCCTTTATTCCAGTGGATCATAAATCTGCCGGTGTAATTTATGACATCGACATTGCCATTTCTAATTTTAACTTGCCTACCCTCCTCAAGCCTTAAAATTAGAGTACTGGCGTTACGCAAGTGCGGCGCCTTGGAAATACGCGCTGCGTAAAAGTGTTTTTCAAGAGAGACTGCATACCGTCCCACGTTAAAGTTGGAGATTTCCAACATCTGGTTTGGCCATTAATCCAAAAGCCACTTCAATGTCATCAGTGCTTCAGGCTAGGACACGTCAAGGGCGCATGCCTCAACTCATGACTGTGTCACGTTGCGCTGAACCTCATGCCGACGACACCTGTCGGGCGACTACTCCGAAGTGCGCCAGCCGCAGCGGTCCTCACGCTGCCTCGTCGAAAGACTGTCCTCGAATCTAAAAAGAGCGTGCGGTTCTCAGGCAAATGGCCCGAGACAACTCGACACATAGGGAGGCAGCACAAGTAGTCCGGCGTCGGCGTCAACGTCGGCATCATCGAAAGTCTTCAAAGAAGCCACATTCTCTAAACGCTAGTTCCCACTCTTTAGTGGTTCCACCCAGTAGCACCTCGGAAAGACCCACCACTTCTACGAAAAAAGCGGAGAAGCCTCCTTCTCCGGAGGAATGGCCCATGCTCCCGACCCTAAGCAGGTTGCGGCCACACCAGAGCCGTCTCCAGCCATAGAATATTTGCCTAAAACAGATCGTCAAGTGATCTCGGTGCTGCGTCCCCACATAGAAGCCGTCCGAGCGATATTAGTCGACATAAAGACAGCATCTGCTTGAAGCGCATTTGGAGTATGGGACGCCCTAAGCCCAGTGCTTGAATCTCTCAACTAGGAAGATGGCTGCTTACACCTCTTCATTTCGTAAAAAAGTCAATGCTGCATTCGTCATCCAATGGAACGCCAGAGGACTAAAATTACGCCTTTCAGATTTTTGTCAGTTGGTGTTTACCAACATGTTTCCACTCATTGTCATTTGTGAACCCCATTTGTAGAAACCAATAAAACTCTCGGGATACGAAGCTGTCATGTCTTCAACAAACGGTGCGTGCTGCAAAATCATCGTCTTTGTTCGTCGTGAACTGACGTATGTTGTGCAACCAATTGTGCCTCACGTCGACAATCAGCATGTCTGCATCACTGTTAAAAAGAACAAACTCTTGTTTATTCTCATAAGTGCTCATATATCCCCTTCGAATATTCTCGATTCCAGGAGATTAGCGGATATTTGGGGAGTGTGTCCTACGCCATGGGCCATCATTGGTAATTTCAATGTGCATCATCACGCATGGGACAAATGCAAGAGGACGCAGGTTAACAAACATCGCCTACAACTATGACCTTACTCTCCTGAAAGACGCTAGCCCCACTTTTCTTCGAGGAGTGACATACGGCAGCCGTCTAGACCTTGCTTTTGTCTCCAGCTCCCTCGCGAGATACGTTAAGTGGTTTCCAGATGTTGAGACACGAGGAAGTGATCACATTCCAATCTACCTTACATCAAAGGCTTGTCTAGTTGTGGTTCACGGACGACCATTCAAGCAGTCTAATAGACCAACTTCAAATCTGACATGAAAGATGCTTGCAGCAATGTCCTGCGATCTGGGTTAGGCCAAACAATTAGGAGCACACTGCAAAACGCCACTCGCACGGTGACCATATCTTCCACACGAAACGACTTTGACATAGAGTTGGAGTGGCTCTCAGCACTTTGACGCTGGGCGGAGCGCCGGTATCGGCGTACAAAATCAATTCACAATCTTAAGGCGGCCAGTAGGATGGAAAAGAAGTATTGGCGACGCATGGATAGATTAGGGTCGGAACGATGGACAACGTTTTGCCAGTCACTAGACCCTCGCAAGCCACTCTCACACATTTTGAAAACTGTGAAAGGTCTGCGTCACCCTACAGAACAGCGTTTTTCATTCAAAGCGCTCGCGCAGTTTCAAGGGAGGTGAGACATCGATGTCGCAGAAGATTTCTGTGCGCAGATCACCAAACAAGCGATTCGTCCAGATTATCCAGTGAAAGGCGACGTCCCCCGTTCCCGTGACTACCACATGGACTTCCCTTTTACAATGGAGGATCTCGATGCGGCACTAGCTCTTTGCAGGCGTTCAACTTCTCCGGGCCCAAATGGTATTCTGTACCGAGCCTTGTGCAACCTTGGGGAGGGTGCAAAGAGAGAGCTCTCGTGCTTTCACAACATCTCGTGGCAAGATGGCAATGTTCCTGACGACTGGAATGTAAGCCGCTCGTTTCCAATCTTGAACCAGGGCAAATCCCCACTCGAACTCGCCTCATGCCCTCCAATAGCGCTGGCCAGCGGCGTAGGGAAAATAATAGAATGGATGATACTAGGCCGCGTAGAGTGGTGTCTTGAATACTACAAGATTTATCCGAATTATATGGCTGGTTTCCGACGCGACCGCTCTTTCATTGACTATGTCATTGATGTAGTTTCGTACGTTCAGCACGAAAGATCCCGTAAGCGAATATCTACAGCTTTGTTCCTAGATGTGAAAGGCGCGTATGATAATGTACTACATGAAGCCAGTTTGGTGCTCTTGCGGTGGTTGGCTTCGGTGTTCAAGTCTTTTGGTGAATTTCGAGTTACCTGGCTGCAAGATCATTGTTTGTGTTAACAGAAGATGGCCCAGCTACGCCACGCTATACTTCTAAGGGTGTTCCTCAAGGCGGAGTTCTTAGCCCGGTGCTATTCAATCTTGCACTAATCGTGACCTTGCTGAATACTTGCCAAGTGCCATTAAAATCTCAATATACGCAGGCGACATCTGTGTCTTGACTTCGGCAGTCACACGTCCTCAGATACGTTCCCGGCTTCAAAACGCAGCAACTATGATTGCCAACTTCTTGTTAAAACAAGGTCTCAGTATATCACCAGAATAATGCGCGCTGGTGGCCTTCACTCGCAAAGCATTGACCCTTTATGTCATCTCAATCGGGGGGCGACTGATTTCTTACGCGAGAACCCACCTGTTTCTGGGCATCATTATTGATAGGGACCTCTGTTGGAGTCAGCATGTGGTCTATAGAAGAAGCGTCTCACCTCTATTTCCCAATTGTTCAAATTTCTGGCGGGAAAGATGGGGTTATGTCAGTAGACGCAATGATGGAGCTCTACAGAGCCCTATTTCTTGGTTTCTTGAGATATAGCTTGCCCGTGCTTAGCAAAACCTGCAAGACCAATATCCGTGTTCTACAGGCAGTACAAGCCCAAGCACTGAGAGTGTGCCTTGGTCTGCCCAGATGTACGTCAACATAGGCAACAATTGCAATTGCTGGCTACTATCCGATACAAACTCACATTGTTGTAGAAGTCCTGAGAAAGCACATCAGACACTTCGCACGTGCTCCTTGTCATCACCTTGCATTGTCGCCTTCAGAGAGGCGCCAAGCATCGTTCGCTAAAATGATTGTGAAGTATAACGAGAAACTTCCCTCGGGCTTCACTCCTGCATCTAAACCATCGATACCCCCTTGGTGTCTTATTCGACCCACAGTGCATCTTAGTGTACCAGGGATCTGAAGGAAAACTGATCTTTCATCGCCCGTGCTGAAACAGCTGTCTCTTCTTCTTTTGCACGAGAAATATTCAGACAGTGTATATATATATATATATATATATATTATTAAGACGATCGAGACCAGGGACTGCTTCGAACGAATACGGTTTATTGGAAGCGGCGAAGTAGCGCGCGCTCGCTCTAGGCAGCAGTCTTCTTTCTACTTCTTCCGGCGTTTGATGATGATATTTTATAGGCTCCCGCCCGCCCAAGTTGAAATGTGATAAGCTCTCGCGGGCTATTTGAAAGAACCTTCCATTGGGTATATGTGGTTCACCGATCTTCTTAGAAGCTCTTTTTTGCCTGTGTGAAGGAGACAACCTCTTGTAATTCCGTCTCGCCCAGGGTAAAGTTTTTCAATCCGGCACATTTTCCAAAATGTTCTTGGAGCCTTGTCCTCAACCAACACGATGTCACCCTGTGAGAGTGGTTTTGCTTGCCGTGTCTTGGCTTTGACTATAGCTCCTATTTCCTTGATATATTCTTGATGCCATCTTTTCCACCAAGCGCGCACGAGTTTGCATCTTCGTCGCCATGCGTCTTCAATGTCACAGTTGTACAGTCTTGTTTGTCCGTCTTGAAGATGTCGCCGTCCACCTATGATGTCTGCCGGCGTTAGTGGCAATAGCTCGTCGGGTTCTCCATATACGTAAGTCAATGGTCAATTGTTGAGTGTTCCTTCAACTTCTGCTACAATAGTGCGTAGCTCCTCTACTGAAGCTGTGCTTTTCGATATTATTTTTCGCATCGACGTGTTCAAGCTTCTTATGAGGCGCTCGTAAAATCCTTCCCACCATGGTGCGCACTCGGCTATCATTTTCCATTGAATTTGTTGGCCACTGCAGTAATTATTTAAGACCTCGTTTTTAATTGTTTCGAGCATTCTGTTGATTTCCTTTCCAGCTTTTATAAATGTTTTGGCGTTGTCCGAGTATATTACTGCTGGTATTCCCCGTCGAGCTGTAAATCGTCGAAATGCTTGTAGAAAACTCGACGATGACAAATCGTTGGTAACTTCCAAGTGTACTCCTCTTGTTACCACGCAGGTGAATATCAGTACATATTGCTTCACAATCTGGTACTTGTCCTTTGCGTAAAGAGGTCCTGTGAAGGCAACTCCCGTCTCTTTGAATGGCTCTGCTTCAGTGACTCTGTCTGCCGGAAGTGGAGGTATGTCTTGAGTCGCCGGTCTGGAGTTGTGCCACTTGCAGACGACACATTTGTTTACAACTCTTTTCACTGCTTGTCTACCCTGCAATATCCAGAACTTAGTTCGAAGTTGCGCTAGCGTCACTTGAACTCCTCCGTGTGATACCATTTTATGCACGTGACGTATTAGCAGTTCCGTGAAATGCTCATCCTTTGGAATTACTATTACGTGCTTGTTGAATTCTTGGCTGCACTGCAATCGTCCTTTCTGTCTGATGATTCCGTCGTCATCAAGGTAGACTTCGTGTCCATTAATTTCAAACGATCGATTGTTTGAATAGGCCTCACCCTTTGTTTGTCTCAGTAATATTTTGGTCTGTCTTATCCAGTATTTCTCTGCATTTGTTACCTCTTTTCCGGTCAACGGCCCTTTGTGATTTTCCTTTCTTGTGTTCTTTATGAATCTGAACACCCATGCTGTCACTCTTATAAGCCGTCCGTATGATGAATACCTTTCGATTTCCAAGATTGGCGCAATTTCGGATCTTCCCATGCATTGGTGACATTGTGTTTTATGCTGGTCTTCCACGTCTGTATTTGTGCCAATTATGCTTACTAAGTTCTTTTCCAGTGATGTTATCTATTCGGGACCATTCCACCATAACTTTGACGTTATCAATGCCTTTGCGCCTATTCCTCGTGTAAGTAGGTCAGCAGGGTTGTCGTCACTTTGAACGAATGACCAGCTTGCTTGAAGTGTTTTTTCTCTAATTTCTGCGATTCTGTTGGCAACAAACGGATCTCTTTTGCTTGTTCTCTTGATCCAGTGCAGCACAATCATCGAGTCCGTCCAGCAGTGTATTTCCTGAAAGCTTTCGTTGAAGTGACCTTTGATGTAGTCGCGTAATCTTGATGCTACCACCGCTGCCATCAGTTCAAGTCGTGCCAATGTCAGCTCTTTAGTTGGAGCTACGCGGCTTTTTGCTGTTACTAGCCTTGATTTTTTGCTGCCATCGTGGTATACTGCTATCAAGTATGCTGGCGCTCCGTATGCTAATGGGCTCGCGTCGGCAAATACATGCAGCTTGTATGCTTGTACTGGTTGATTCTTGCTTGCGTAGCATCGTGGGATTTCTAGAACTCGAAAGTCTTCCGCTTCAGACATAAGGTTCTTCCATTTGTCGCATTCATCTTTAGGGAGCTGGTCGTCCCACGTGACGTTCATTTTCCACAGTCTCTGCAGTCCTATTTTCGCGCGTACTGTGAATGGCGACAACAAACCGAGTGGGTCAAATATCTTCGCTTTGGTTTGTAACACAGCCCTTTTTCTCAAGTGCGTTGTATCTGTTAATAAATTCCACTTTTTCATAGGGAAGCAAATCATGTCCTTTGAGTGTTTCCATATCAAGCCCAGAAGCATTGTAAATCCTCTAGATCGAATATCTATGTGAGAATCGTCTCTTTCGTTTTCATCAATTATTTTATTTAATGGCTATTTATTGGATGTCCATTTTCTCAAATTCATCGCTGCCTCTCTGAACACTTGCTTTGCCTCTTTATACAACTTGACTGCTTCATCAAGCGTTGCTGCTCCCAAAATGACATCATCCACGTAGATCGCTTTCTGCAGTGTCCTTGTCGTATCAGGAAACTGGTCTTCCACTTGTTTCAAATGGTGTTTAATTGTAACTGCCAGTATAAACGTGCTTGGTGTTGTTACGAACGTTACTCTTGTCATGCGCCATCTTTGCACTTCATTCATTAACCTTCCTTCAGTGTCATGCTTCCACCACAGAAATCTCATTGCATCTCTATCCTCTTCAAGTATGGAGATTTGTAGAAATTCCTTTTCAACATCTTCAACTAACGCCACCTTTTCTTTTCGGAAATTATAGAGCAGTGATAGCATGTCCTCATTCAAATTGGGTCCTGCCTCTAGGTTCTCGTTTAAAGACATGCCTTTTCGAGAATGTGATGAGGCGTCGAACACTACTCGAACCTTTGTTGTGGCTCGGTCCTCTCTAACGATCGCATGATGTGGCATGTAGTAGCAAAGTGCATTTGGCTGTTCTGATGGCTCTTGGACCTCCTCTGGGACTCCTAATGCCATATACTCTGATATATCTTTGTCGTAGCGATACAGCACGTCTTCATTTTTTGCAGCCTTTTAGTCAGTTGCTGCAGTCTTTTCATCGCATTTTCCTTGTTGCTTTCCAAGTTTACGTCTTGTTTCCATGGCAAGCTGACTTGATAGCGACCGTTTTGTTGTACAATCTTGCGCTCGAATTCTTCGACCACTTCATTTCTGGTGTTATCCAAACTATTTCTTGTGATCCCCATTGACTCCAGGCTCCAGAACGTCTGTAGCTCTTGCTGGAGTTCTGTCTCCGCAGCTTGAACCTTCAGAACCATGACTGCTTGATTATGTGTTAGTTTTGTCTTGCTTTGCTCTGACGGCCCTTGCAGTACCCATCCCAGTGTAGTTTCTACAGCCATTAGTCTGTCCTCGATTCTTTGAGTTCTACCAGTAAAGAATTCCCAATAATAGTCTGAGCCAATCAGTAGTTCTACAAAATTTGTTGCAGTCGTCTTGGTCCTGTGATCAGCCACTTGCATAGTTAGCTGTTTCATTTTCTCGCTGAGTTTCTTAGTTGGAGTGGGTAAACAACTGTGCGAGATAACGTCGACTTGTAACGCTTCAATTACTGTTGTGTTGCTTGTTTCTCGTGATCCTACAGTCACTTGCACCACGTTCATTAGTTTGACCTTTTCGTCTTCTCCAAATGAACCAATCGTCAGCCTTTCCTGTCGCAACACCTTCTCACCTATTTCTTTCGCTAATCCCGCTTCAATAAATGAACGTTGACTTCCGCTATCTAATAACAAACGGCAATGTCGGCCACATGTTTCTCCTTCTAGGCACGCTACAGCCGTCAGCAAAAGCACAAACTTATGCTTGATACTTTCGGTTGCTTGTAGCGTAGACGTCGTCGCTTCGGCTTGCGCTGTTGGACCAGCTCTGCCCTTGTTTTCTGCATCACCGTTCTACATACTGACGTGGCATGTCGTCCCTTGCAATGCTTGCAATTCACTTGGGCCTTGCAAATGCGTGCAGTGTGGTTTGGTCGCGTGCATCTGAAGCATGCTCTATTTTCGGTAAGCATAGCTTTCTTTTCACCCATTGGAATGCTCCTACGACAGCTTTCGGTTGCGTGGTTTTTCTGCTTGCAGAATAAGCATATTCTGTCCACTGAGCTTTAGAAGCTTGAAGTTGTGCGCATCTGTCCGCGGTTCTCTCTTGGTTTTGCAGTTATTCTCTCTTGTTCACGTTGTGTTTCTTCACGAAAAGCCGCTTGCTCTCTTAAGAATAACATAAGCCTGTCCAGCTTTTCCTCGCACGCTTTTCCCGTTGCGTTGTTTTGCTCACCGTTTTCTGAAGCTGAGCTGTTTCTCATAGCCTCTTTTGACTTGAACTGCACAGATAATTCTGGTGGAATTGCTCTTTTCAATACTGGTAACAACATCGGCGCATAGCTCTCGGTTTCCACTTTTAGTGACTTGAGTGCCAATATGTTAACTTGCACTCTCTGTACTAGCCTATTTAGGTCATCGGTATCTTGAACAGACCTCACTTTCTCCAAACTCAATAGCTCATTCATGTGCATTTCAATGGAATGTTCTCGATTGCCGAACATTTTTTGCAGTATTTTGATTGCGTTATCATAATTTTTCTCTGCCGAGTACTGAAGTCCTTCAATAGCAGCCGTAACTTTTCCGGTTAGTGATGCTAACAAGTAATTGAACTTCTGTCCCTTGCTGATGTTTGGTCTCAGGTGAACTGCCGACTCGTACTGAGACCAAAAGCGGTTCCGCTCCAAAGTTTTTCCCCCAAACTTTATCATTTCAAGCTTTGGTAGCTTAACTAGTTCCGTTGCTTCTTGTCCTGTACTTGAGGGCGTCACCTGCCTTGTCCTATCGCTTGAATCCGATTGTTCAGGCTGTCGAAGTCTGATTTTTATTGCAGATAAGATCGTCGTTAGTTTCATGTCGTACTCTATGACGCTTTCGAATTCAGCTTCGGCATTGTCTTCTGTTAGAAACTTTTCCATTTGCTCGTTCGCGCTCTTGAGACTGTCGCTTATTGCTTTAATCTGCGCCTGCGTTGTAAGCAGCTGCTCCCGGTTAAATCCATCATTAATTTGCTGCTCGGCTGCGTTAATCAGTCGCGTGATCTGGAAGTGAAGCGCTTTTCTTTTCTTCGTTATCAGTTCTTGGCTCGTATTGAGGCGGTTAACAATGATTCCTTACTTGTAAATCATTCGTTCTGATGCTCGTACTGTCCACCGTGGTCTCGTCGCTCGATCCAGGTCGATCCTCTGCTCCTCCGCCGTTTTCTTCTCTGCTGCTCCGTGGCAGGTTGACCTTTCTTGCCGGCGAGGAGGTAGTATTCCTGGTCGCGGCACCATTATTAAGACGATCGAGACCAGGGACTGCTTCGAACGAATACGGTTTATTGGAAGCGGTGAAGTAGCGCGCGCTCGCTCTAGGCAGCAGACTTCTTTCTTCTTCTTCCGGCGTTTGATGATGATATTTTATTTATATATATATATGCCAATGGCTCCACGAACCGCCAGTGTTCGTCAGGTGCAGTAGCTGTCCCAGCAAAAGGTGTTACCATCAGCTTTAGGACTGACCACTCCACGGCGTCTGCAGCAGCGGAACCACCTGCTTTGCGCGCTGCACTTTGTGTGGTCCATAAAAAACCACCGCAACAATTGTCGATTTTCAGTGATTCAAGGACTGCCCTACAATCTGTGCTCTCAGCACTGCGTCGTGGGCCGTACGAACAGCTTGTTTTTGAAATTCGATGCCTTCTTGACACTTCACACGAGAAAGTGCATCATGTGACGTTTCAGTGGCTGCCAAGTCACTGCGACGTCATAGGGAACGAAGAGGCCGATACTGCCACGCGGGTAGCTCTTGAAGGAACACAAGAAAAAGCCATAGCACTTTCGCAGACTGATGCAGCTAATAATCTTGGACGACTTGCGCGTGAAGTCACTTTTCACTATGGTTTCCACCAAGCAACGAGACAAATCGTCAACACCACCTGTCCTTTTTGATGGCTCTCCGCATGCCCACTGGGCTCAACCGAAGAGAAGCCACCCTTCTTCATCGCTTATGGCTAGGATTCCTTTGTCATAGGAATGGTGAACAACGCTCTCTGCGGTGCCTGTCATTGCGAAGAGACGCTACACCACATCCTGTGTGACTGTCCATTGTATGACATCCAGAGACAGTCACTGGATGTTCTGGCATTTGTTCTTGCGCGCATCGACAACATACAAATGTCTGTGGACACTATTCAGTCAAGTGCCCGAGAGAAGACATTACAACACAAGGGGGCGAAAGCTTTGTTGAAGTTCCTACGCGACACGAACTTGAACAAGCGGCTATAACACCAATGTCAAACACCACGAAAGACAAGACTGGACAATGACTGAGTGTGCGCGCGTGTGCTGCCGAATGTGCTCTGTTCATCTCTCTTCCCTCTCTGCTCTCTATCTTTCATCTCCCCCATCCTCCACCCATGCGCAGGGTAGCAAACCGGCTGCCTATAGGCTGGTTAACCTCCCTGCCATTCTTTTTCTCTTATTTTTCTTCCTTCCTTCCTAATATAAAATCACACAATCATGATCTCCTGCGCGATAAAAACTCAAGATTATAGACGTCGATTTGTGCACAGGCCACGCAGCGTAAAAAAAAACACCACGAATGCCCTCGTCCCAATCCCGATGTGAACTCGGTATTGCCAAGAGCCATCCGCAAGCGCATGTTTATAGGACTCATCGCCACAGTATATACACCACCAGCTTTCCCCTCTTTCATGTGCATAGAGGCATGGTGTAACGAAAATCAGCCGGCAAAACTTTTAATACACGCCTCACAAAAGTAGGAAACATATTATGGTGAGCTGCGGCTACAATGCATAATAAGTTTCAGTTTAAGTACAGTCGAGCATCGCACGACATCTAGATCACGGGAAGCCCTCCAAAGCCCGTTCTCTGGCAACGAAATGCATCAATACTGGTTGTCGTTATTATCATCATCATCATCATCATCATCACCATCATCACCACCACCACCATCAACAGCCTGACTACGTCCAATGCCGTACAAAGGCCTTTCCAATGTTCCGCCAGTCAACTCATTCCTGTGCTTGCTGCTGCCACGTTGCTGCTGCCACTAGAGATTAGGAAGGTTGCAGATGCCCGAAAACTTCCTAATCTCATCTGTCCACCTCACTTTCTTTCTCCCCGTCGTCCGCTTGCCTTCACTAGGAATCCAGTCAGTTACCCTTAATGACTAACTGTTATCCTGCCTGCGCACTACGTGCCCGCTTTTATGATACTGTAAAAGCGATGAAGTACCCACGTGACCAGTTTAGTTAGCTATCTACATTACGATCAATACTAGAACGCTTGCTTAATGAGGGAAGAATTTACCTCATTTCCGCCCTTTTAACTGTATGCTCCTTTTGGCCTACCTGCTTAAGAACACAACCTTCACATCTATGCTTTAGAGCTTTCTTTCACACTCCTTTTTTCTTTAGGCAGTTACGTTTTTTTTTTCGCATGTCGTTCCAGTTCGCGTAATATGAGTACTTCAAGAGACACCTTTCGACAAGAAGCCACCTTCTTTTTTTTCTGAGAATTATGACCCCCTGCACCTGATGTGTGCCGCATCTCTTTGGCTCCCTTCTTTCTTTTTGTATAGTAGAATTCACAACCTCTGATCCAAAGCCAGACCCTGCAAGTACAACGGCTTCTGACTGTTCCTGTAGCCGAACGCTATGTCCTCCCCTCAAGGGACATTTATAGCAGCAGAGACTCCGAATTCGCCATATTCTCACTCGAAAGAATGGGGCTCGCAAACGCAAGCGGTGACTCACCATGATCGTTACTAAACACACCTAGAGAAAACAATGAGTCGCAGATGATACGAGCGAGTTTTGGTGTTTATGTTGTTTTCGTTCTTCTTTTTCTGCGTGTCCGCTTCGATACTAATACTGTATATATTTTTGTGTCACAGCATGAATCATTACAGGGAACAACGTAAACACTCATACAAGTGTACTCTAATGCACAAGAGTGCTCCTGCAGCGAGTCGAACGGAGTGAAATGTAACCTTTTTTTTTTTCTAATGGCCAAGGCTCCAAGCACATTTTTGCATTTTGAAAGTCTAGGCGCGGAGAATGCTATTGCGGCGCTGTGAGATTGTGCCTGTCTCTTTTTTGAGAAGTATTGGTGACTGCCTAGAGCATTACGTACAGATACCAAAGAATCATTCCTAAGCACGCCCTGCACATATATGTAACTAATTATTCTAAACAAACTCTGGAAATCCCGGCAAAACTGACTGCAAATTTTAGGGATTAAGAAGAATCACAGTTCTCTCTCGTTGTTAATTTTTTCTATTTCCGCACCCATTATCTCGAAGCCTGCACTAGCAGTGTTAAAAGTGATCAGTCATGCGGAGCCGAAAAAATTTCGTCAACTATACCAAAAAGATGAAGATTAGGGGAAATACTGTAATCTCAAAAAGAAAGTACAAAAGTTGATAAATATTTATCTTCAAGTTTTTTGTTTAATAACTGATATGCAGCAACCTAATCAAACTGCTTAGAAATACTATGGCCCTTTAAGACAGCTTTGTTAAATAACTAATATTGTAACCTTTCTTTTCCTGGTGCTGTGAAACATTTAGTGTCATTCCCTGCACTTGGAGAGTTTGTTCTTTATATGGAAGTTACGCGCAAAAGTTAGAGAGTAGTATCTTGTACCCAAAAGACATGCTCAAACTACAACAGCAAGTCTACTACGTTTCACGCTTCAATATTCATTTTTTGTTTTACTTTCGTTTAGATAAATCATTCTCTTTACTTCTTCTGACGTCCAATACACTCACGAACGTCAAAGCGAAAGCAAAATTGTTGTGACGTGATATTATCCTTAACCTTTCTTGCGAGTCCAGAGTCTCGACGCTGAAAAGCCTCCCGCTCCTTCGAGTGGCGGGTAAGGAGGCAAGGAAGAGGGGGAGGGGAGCACCTGGGGTGTGTAGGCGTGAGCACCGGAGACATCCATTATTCCCCGGGCACTCGTTATAAACGACGACATGGTTCATATCGAAGGCTTGATCTATAAGCATTTCCGAGTGCCACCCTCCCTTCTTCCCCCTTAATCTGCGGGTAAAAATTAGTTTCCCTCCGTCGATTCAGTCGTTCTCTTTTGTCTTTGTTCTTGTCATACCGGGACACTGGTGACCTTTTCGCTGGCATTTTGTCCTTTACGTCCGATATCTTGTAGAGAAACAATTAAATAATAATAGCTTTTGTAAAACCCGAACGCACCGGTGTTCGCAGAGCAAGCTGTTAAACCGTTAAACGGTCGATATCCATTCGGTTTATGAATTTCCACCGTTGTGTCTACACAGAGCGTGCCTTCCGTTGGGAAGTGAATTTAAAGTCAGCTGCACTTCTGGTGTACGATGTGCACCCCACTAAAATCTGTGCGCTGTGTTCCTTCAATTGCATGAGCTATTAGGAAAGAAGTAAATAGTAGAGATTGAAAATCGTTGAAGCACTACATTAAAAAAAATAGCCTGACTGATAGTACTCCATACGACCTGTTTATGGTGTTGGGACTTTATTCACTATGCAAAAGTCGCATGATCAATAGACACGCCTAGCCACCACGGTCGACGAGGTCCGTCTTCCGAGAAGCAGCTGCTCAAGTGCGCAGTGGTGTCGAGACTTTTGACCCTGCGCTACATACCCTGCGAACTGTTACGGAGCTTGTAGGCATCTATCTCAGAACTTACATTCCGCAGGATAGTGACACGACGACGGGCGTCATTTATGACGTTGATGTTTCCATACCGAACGCAGACCTTCCTGTTCTGATAAAACCAGCTACTGGGGCAACGGACATATTGCAAGTATGCCGGCTTGGATAATCCCGTTGCATCAAGGTGACCTTCAGAGGTGATTGCATCCCATCACATGTAAAGGTTGGTCATTTTCGTCACGTTGTCCGACCATACATCCCAAGACCACTACAGTGCCACAACTGTCTAAAACTGGGTCATGTTAGTGCTGTGTGCAACAACAAGCAAGCATGCCCACGTTGTGCCGGACCCCACAAAGCAGAGGCTTGCCAAACGACTCTCCTAAAATGCATCAACTGCAACGGAAACCATGAGACCTCGTCCAAAGACTGGCCAGTACTGAAGAAAGAGAGGATCATTCTGAGACAAATGGCTAAAGACGAATCCTCACGAAAGGAAGGGGCAACAGTTGTTCAACGACGGCGTTCCCGTCGACGGCGGTGCTCGAAGAAAAGAAAAAGCAGTCCTGTGCCGAAGGTGCGTTCACTTACGCCGCCACCGCCACCACCACCGCCGCCACGAACACAGAGACCTCCCCCACCCCCGCCACAAGGTGGGGTACGTCCAGAGGGGCCGGAAGACACTGTGGCGCTACAGAGAACATCCGGCTCTGACTGGCCCACTTGACCGCGGGTACACGTGTCTACGGAACCACAATATCGAAGGTCAACAACGAATATGCCCCCGGCAGGCAGTCTGTCCGCCCAAGAGGTACAAGTTTTTTCTGTATCGAGGTCGTTCATGAGTGTTATTCGCACTCTATTGGATAGTGTACAGATCTCTGCCGCTAAATGTGCGCTGCAAATCTTGGACACACTAGAACCAGTTCTTGCCTGACTTCAGTAACAATATGGCGCACCATAGACCACATCAGCTTTTCCGAGAAAAAGTCAAGCATGCTTCCATAATTCAGTGGAACGCAAGAGGTCTACAGTTAAGAATGCCTGAGTTAAGACAATTCATTTTTGAAAATAAGTTTCCCATCATCATCATTTGTGAACCGTAATTTTCAAAAATACCTCGACTGTCGGGCTATGAATCGTTCGTTTCTTCATCGTGTATTTAGAGAAGTCAAGTTGCTGTGTACATCCGTAAAGAACTCACTTAGGTTCTCCAAAGAATAGAGTCTCACAAAGGAAATCACTAAGTGTGTCTATATGTTAGAAAGAAGAAGTTGTCGTTTACGCTGATAGGCGCATATAAAGCGCCGTCACGTTGTCACAAAACGAGCGCTCGAAAACGGGCGCGCTGCCAAATTCTTGCGATAAAGCGCGGGAGAGACGCCGTGAGGTCAACGAAAAAAGAGAAAAGAAAACAAGCAAACAGGGACTCCCCGGGCACGCGCGTCTTTCTCCCCTCGGAAGCGTGGGTTCGCAGATGAACCTCCTCTCATCGGCGCCGAGCAAGCACTGAAATTTTCTAGATGAAAAGAGGCGTGGTGAGGCCGGGTTGAGTCATCCGTCGCGGACGGCCTTCGAGCCGTCTCGCCCTTTCCCCAGCCTTCGCTGCGTATCGCGCCGACAAAATGACGAGAACTTTCTGGAATCTCGCGCGGAGGGTATTTAATCGAGCAGCCGAGACGAGAGATGAGGAGAAGACGGAAGTTAGCGCCAGAGCGCGTAGGGATTCCGCCGTGTAGTCGGCGAACGTTTTGCCCGTAGAGACAAAGCAGGAGAAGAAGATGATTTCCTCCTGAGGGGTGACGACTCGAGCTGCAGGCAAGAGTGTGTGTTTACCGCGATCGAGCGAAGACGCGTGGCAACAGCTGCGTGTGTGAAGCCGACATGTTTCCGGCGAAGAAGTTTGAAGCTTGGAGAGTGGCCGATTGAAGACGCGAGGTTTCCTGGAAGAGAAACTTCGGCGAGGTTTCCTGGAAGAGAAACTTCGAGGGCAGCGAAACGATAAAAACGCTGGACTTTGAGTGAGTGATTCTCTGAAGAGTATCATCCAGACTTTTGTTCCAAGAACTTTTGACTGAATAGGTTTCCAATCTCTTTAGTCTTTAAGTTTCTTGGTTGTTCAGTTCAATGCATGCGACTGCATTGTAGTGCGTATTGTTGTCTGTGTCCGTTGTTTCGAGTGTGGCTGATTGTACTGTGTAGTACGTTGTTTGTTTGGTGACATATTGTACTCAACTATTGTGGAGTGTGCATACTTGTGTGTTGTTTTGATCTGCCATTAATGAGAATATAATTTTGTTTTGTTTATCAACTCTAGGTTCTGACTTGTTCTTTGGGCCACAGCCGGCGTCCGCTGGCGCGCCAAATAGGACCACTTCTAAATTGTCCACGCTTTCGTGGTGCGGTTTGGGGGGCCGATACCTCGGCCCTTGGAATTAGCCCGGCGGTCTCCTCCCTACTTAACGGGACCTCTGTGACACACGTCGACTAGATCAACAGACAATAAATTCTATATTTGCAACGACTCCAGCACCTTGGATATTGATGGGTGACTTCAACGCCCATCATCCATTGTGGGGAAGCATCAGGACAAATCTAAAAGGCACGGACCTAGTTGATCTCGCATCAGAGCACGAACTTCAGGTGCTGAACGACGGCAGCCCTACTTATTTCCGAGGAGTAACTTACAGCAGTTCCCTGGACTTGACATTAGTGTCGCATATCATTGTCACAAAAGTCCAATGGTTCACAGATATTGAAACACATGGCAGCGACCATATCCTCACGTACGTGACAGTCAGAGGTCTGGACGAGTCTCCTTCCCCTGGACATTCAAGACTTATTGACTGGGAAGAGTTGCAGATATCAGTGGAGAGCAAGTGCATGCACGAACCACTGGAATCCATTGAAGAAGTGATTAGTTGTGCAATGGAGACTTCCACGAAGATATGTTCGAAAGAATCAAGACGAACGGAACTCGACCAAGAATTGGAACAACTTCGAGCGGTCCGCCGACGTGCCAAAAGGCGATAGAGACGCACAAAATCTATCTCTGACCTCAGAAAATCCAGACGCATTCAGAAAAAAATCCAGCGTCGAATGCACAAACTTCACGAACAACGATGGAAGAATTTCTGTGACTCGCTATACCCTCGAAAACCCTTGTCTCCCGTGTGGAGGACTCTTCGAGGTAATCAATCGCATCCGCAACAGTGTCATCCCTTCGCCGCTCTGGCGCTACATCAACGTCGCTCACAGCTTGATGTTTCTGGGAAAGTTTGTGCAAAGATCGCCGGCGACATCTCTATACCGATCGATCTATTGCTACAGGATGTTCCAGTCGCAAATGGATGTTCCAGTCGCAAATGCAACTTCCATCAGCAAATGAAGGTTGCATTCACCATAAAAGAACTTCATGCGGCATTGAACACATGCAGACGCTCATCGTTCCCACGTCTGGATGGAGTGACCTATACTGCCCTACGTCACCTAGGCCCGAAGGCACAGCGCTGTCTTCAAAACATTTTCAATAAGTCTTGGCATGATGGGATGGTGCCTTATGAATGGAAGTGTTGTCGCCTAGTGCCTTTGCTGAAGCCCGGAAGGTCTCCATTCGATTTGGCATCGTACTGGCCTATAGCACTAGCAAGCTGCGTTGGCAAGGTCATGGAGAGGATGCTGCTTACACGCATGGAATGGTACCTGGAACATAATAACATCTATCCTGATGCTATGGCTGGTTTTCGACGAGGTTGGTCCTCAGTTGATAGCGTTAATGACTTAGTGACCTCTGTTCAGCATCAGAAAGCTCAGAAGCGGCTGTCGGTAGCTCTGTTCTTAGACATGAAGGGTGCCTATGACAACGTGGCCCAGGAGGCTGTTCTCAATGCTCTTGAAGCAGCTGAACTTGGAGGTCGTGTCTTTCGATGGGTAAGAAGCTACCTCACAATGAGGTCCATGTTTGTTTTAACTGAAAATGGGTCTACGAATAAGTATTTCACAAGTCGTGGGGTACCAGGTGTTTTGAGTCCAACTCTTTTCAACCTGGTTCTCGTGGGGCTCACCGAAATGCTGCCACAGACAGCTTATATATCTCTCTACGCTGACGATATCTGCATTTGGGCGTCCGGCGTGACACGGCCTCAAGTGAGCGCAAGAATACAGAAAGAGGCAACAATGACATCGACATATCTTTGCCAGCAAGGTTTGACTATCGCCACAGAAAAATGCGCAGTGGTGGTGTTTACACGCATACCGATGTCTTTCTACTCATTGTGCATCGATGGCAGATCAATCCCATATAAGAGCACTCATAGATTCTTAGGTGTCATCGTAGTTCGTGGCCTAACCTGGAGCCCGCATGTCACATACCTGAAGAAAAACCTCATTGGCATTGGGAATGTATTCAAGTTCGTCGCCGGAAAATCAAGGGGCCCATCCGTGCACTCAATGTTGCAGCTTTACACAGCCCTATTTCTCGGAACTCTCCGGTACAGCCTTTCTGTCCTGTCCAACACGTGCAAGACTAACATCCGTGCACTGCAAAGCGTACAGGCCCAAGCACTTCGGGCATGCCTTGGCCTTCCAAGATGCTCATCGACAGTGTCAACTATTATTATTGCACAAGAACAACCGGTCACAACGCACATCATTGTCGAGACGCTGAGAGCGCACATTCGGCATTTATCACGGCTACCGTGATATCATTTAGCGTGTTTGACAGCTCCGAGGCCCCATTCTTCGTACAGCGGTATCGTGACAAAACATCAGGATGTACTACCGCCTGGCTTCAAACTTGCGATGCATCCAGCAACTGCGCCATGGAGTCTTCGTCAACCTGACGTGCGCTTATCAGTTCCTGGAATCTTTAAGAAGGCACGCATGTCAACGCTAGCCTGAAGTAATTGACTTTGCGTCTGTTGGACGAAAGGTACTTCGACCGCATACATGTTTACACAGATTGCTTCACTAATTCAAGCAGCTCCACAGGAGCAGTGGTTGTTCCATCTGAAAATGTGTTGCTTCAGTACAAGTTTTCTCACACCACGACGTGGACAGCAGCAGAGCTCGCAGCACTTCAAGGTGCAGTAAAGTACATTCTTCGCCAGCGACCTAACCAATCGGCCCTCTTTTGCGACTCCAGGTCAGCCTTACAGTCACTACGGTTTGTTATGCAGCAAGGGTTACATGAATAATCTGTATATCAGATAAGGCACTACTACCCCGAAGCGCTCACGGAAGTTCACGATAATGTATTTCAGTGGTTGCCGAGTCATTGCGGAATCGTCGGCAATGACCGCGCGGATGAAGCTGCTCGATCGGCTTAGGACCAAGACCAGTGCACGCCCATACGACTCTTGAGAACGGACGCTGCAAGGCTACTACAATCACTTGCTCACCGTATATCTCTCCTTTAATGGAATTCGCAGGGTTTCTCCAACACGCATCTGTATTCGATCGACCCAAACTTGCAACTTCGTTTGCCATCCAGGCTCCCACGATGCACTGAAACTTTAATGTGTCGCATGAGGTTGTGCGTGGCATTTACGAATTCTTACTCTCGTCTCCTTGGAATGGTGCGCACTTCGGCAAGCAACATCTGCGCCTGCGAGGAAACACTTTAGCATATTCTATGTCATAGCCCAGCATACCAGACCAAACGACGTATTATGGAAGCCAAGCTCTATCAGCTGGATTCACGGCCGCTTACAGAAGAAAAGATCCTGGGACCTTGGCCGACGACTTCCCATACGCGCAAAGCCACGAAAGCCCTCTTGTACTTTTTAAGGATCACCACACTTCACGACCGCTTGTGAAAGAACTGTGCGAGACCATGCTGTGTAGTCTCGAGCTGACTATTCATGCTTCTCTTTCTTACTCCTCTTCTTTTCTATCTCTTTCCGTTCTATTATTCTCCTTTTCCCCCACCCCAAGTGTAGGGTAGCCAACCGAGACAAGCTTGGTTAACCTCCCTGCCTGTCCTCTCTATTTATCTCTCTCTCTCTCTCTTGACCCCGTTCCGGAGGGGCTTCCTCTTCTGGACGATTGTGTGTTTACGTGATTTCTGATGTCATCAAGTATGTTGTGCGTAGTTCACAATAACAAGTGATGATTTCATGTCTTAAAGAAAAAAAACAGCGTGGCTCAGCGGTAGAATACTCAGCTGACATGCAGTGGATCTTGGTTTGAATCTCATCATGTCAACACATGTCTGTTGTTTTTTAGCTTCAGTTTTTTTCTTAGTTCATGCAAAAGTGGTTATGGACACCGGTGGTGGTGGCAGTGGGCAACTATGGCATTGCGCGTAACCCGTGTTGTGATCCTATAACAGCTTTCATTGTAAAAACTACTTGCGACTAAATAGTACTTCGAGAGCCATTTTATGAGTAAGATATACTCAATAAACAAAACCAATATAATGCCCACTTTAACCGCACCAAAAAGCTTTTAATTTCGTTTCAGTACTTTCAACATCCTATACCACGGCCGCGGAATAAAAATGCCGGCGTCCAACCCAGCGGCGTTAGGTGCACCTACTATCGACAGCGTGCGCCTTGGGTTGAAGCATGAAGAATAAAGTTCGCTATACTTGTGTGCGCACTCTTGAAGTAAATCTTTTGCCGACTTAAATCGTGATGCTGAACGAAAATACACGCAAACCGAAAAGAATGAGAGTGGTAAACATCACGGCAAAACCGGAACTCATCAATCTAGACAAAACTGTCGAAGTCAGTGCCTTCTTCCCTATAGGGATGCTGCATCGTGTCCGACACAGCACGTGCACAATCGCGCCCTGTCTTGTCGTCAAGGAACACGCCAGCTGCTGCACATAGGCAGCTTGTTTTATAATTTTCTTACGTTTAACTTCCCAAATGACTCGACACATCGATTCCGCTCAACAGCTTTTACACTCTATATGTTTTCACTTAAAAGTCAAGGCGCATTTTCAGGCGTTCTCTATACACTGACTCAGCAGCTTGAAACGAATATTTACTGCACAGTAGTTATAAATGCCAAAGTGCCAATGAAAATAGCATTTGCAGACTCTTGCAATAAAGCACTCTCGCTAAATATTTTCCCAGGCGATCGATACAGCTGTTTTTACCTTTAGGATAGACAGAGACGCGACTAACAGACGTTGCTTGACCCGTGAGCCAGGTGGCAGAGCTTTGTCGGTCGTGTGGTAATCCCGGCGCCCTTAAAACCTTGCCATTCTTCTAGGGATTTAGCACCGCAGACCGCAAGTTGGCCTGAACACCAGACAAGCATATACGTGTAAGATGTGCCGGTTGCAAGAAGAAGCGCACGTCATACATTCAGCCATATTCTGCTCGCATGTCCCAGCGCCGTCATATGCAGAAAACCCGTTCATACAACTCTGGGACTAATATTTCGAAAAAAAAAACTTTTTTTTTCTTGCAAAGTCCTCATTGAAATCCTTTGCCATCTCATGTCACATCAGAAAAAACTTTTAAAGAGCATTCCTCGGAGCATCTCCACTAAGACTGCTAATAGTCACTATGAAGCTTTTTTTTTTATCTATGACGTATGATTTTATTGAGCTACTACTGCTGCATCTTTACGCATTACTTGACGCGCTTAGTATCTTGTCATTATTAAAGCCAGTTTCATCTTGAACGAAACACCTGAAATAATTCGCCGCACAAGCAAGTTGTGGGGAAAAGATAATTGAGCTTTCATCAAAAAACGGCGCAGTTTCAGGCTCGAATCTAGGATACTGAAATTAAGAAGCAATGGATAACGCTAGGTAATATATAATCAATTATCAGGACTTCCGCTGTGAACGAGGGGACCTTTATAGGAGAAAATGTTTGCTTCAATTCTGTTTAATGTATGACAAAGGAGATAAGTTCTAATTGTTTACATTCGAGAAGCGTTGACACCCACGACTCACCCACTTGTACCACACGTCAAATTATTTTTATGCTATCCGTTCAGCGCCCTCCCATTCTCATTGCTTTGGTTATATGCAGCAAGCCCAGCCAAGCCCCATTAGGCAATATAACTGATGAAAGGTTGTCTGAGCTGACCTGCTGACCCAAAGGTCATGGGTTCGATTCCGGTGGTCGCATTTCAATAGAAGGAGGTGAAATAGTACAGCACCGTGTACTGTGCGACGCCAGTGCGTGTTAAAGACCAGGTGGTGAAAATTACTGGAGTTCTCATCGTGGACAATCCTCCTTGACCATATACGTACCATCTTAGGGCAGGCTAGTAAAGCTTCACCCTAGAGCTCAGACCCGGACTTGGATTTCAAAATAAAAGTTTTTTTTGTCTCTCCACTGCGGCGTCTCTAATAATCATATGGTGGTTTTGCGACGTATAAACCTCAGATATTATTAATAATGTATGTCAGTCCTGATGAAAAATAATTGTAGTAAACGCGCGAATATCGACCGCTAAACTGTCGCCCCGAAACATCCTCTGAGCTTCACGCTGTACGCAACTGGCACGAGGTCCCACGAAGCTCGGTATTCTACCGTTCTGAAAGGGGCCCTTCACGGGCTTAACGCTAACTGGCTCGTTCGTGCCAGCGTGTGCGTGTGTCCAGCGGTGAGTAGAACGTGACAAGCGAGGCAAGGGAAAACGGTCGACACTCGTCCGCGCCCTCTGGTGTGAAAGACAGGGAAGGGCTGACACTCTATTGTTCGCTGCTTCATGTCTCCCTGCTCAGAGCGAAGGCAGCAAGAGTCACGCCCTGAAAAAGGCACGCACTGTTATTTTTTAGTTACTGTTTTTATTATGTGTTACTTTTTGCATGTAAACAGGCACTGCTTTTGTAGTCGGGCGCGGACTACGTAAGCGCGGTCATTTAATTTAGTCAGCATCGCCATCTGAGGCGAGTGCAATATTATTCAAGAAAGTAGTTGGAAATACAATTCAAATTTCTTTTAATTTAGGGTGGGGGGCGAGGGTGATAATAATAAAACCTGTATGCGCCGGCATCATGCCAGTGTTTTTGCGGCTACAGTTAACTTCCTTTTCAGCCGAGTTTATTATCCTTGTGGCGTCTGCCTTTCCCTACGAATTTGACATAGCGAGAACGCAAGCAGAGTTTGGTCATCTGCAGAAGTGCACACAGGAATAATACTAAGAAAATCATCTTCGTGTCAATCTTTTCTTCGACTGTTATTACAGAGTTTGAGCACATCAAAAGACGCCTACGTGATCGTTAGCATGCATCTCAGCACTAACGCTCAAACAAAACAGGCGGCAAGCCGACTGGCACGCTTTTAGTATACCGCGAAAAACATTCGCGCAAACTCAAACGCAAATAATTCTGGAGCCATCTAGTTATAAAAACTATATGCGCTGTAGAAACATCGAACGCGCCACTAAATCGAGTTGACCAGAAGTCACCATTGCTGCGTCTCCGAGTCGCGTTGGGTTCAGTATGGGTTTCACGGCCCGAAACCTATCGTTTTCATTCGACATGTGCCATGATCAAGTATTCCTCAAGATCTACCCTTGTTACCTGGCTCAGCTTCAATGCTGGCCGAATTCGACTGATCTTAGAAACAAGCCAATAATATGGCTCGCTATCCCTTGGCGGCTACCTAAAACATGAGCGAACATTGTAGAAAAGTTTTATGAAGACTTATGCAACCCAAATAGACTGTGGATTTCAAAAAACGCAGCTATTTTATCAGCAGTATACATCTGGTGAAGCCTCATTACTCTAATCTAAATCAAGTTCGACAAGTATTTACTTGGAACTGAAGGGTTTTAACAGCTCAGGGTAACGACTACAAAAACTCGAAGTGGACGGCTCTTTCCCCAACAAGCACCGCCTTTTTGCCTCACGTACGGGAATTCTTGCGTGCGTTAGCGTTGAACCCTATATTTCAGAAATGGCGTTCGTACGTGAAATTTGGGGCTACGTTAGCGTGCTGCACATGCTCAGTTTGGAGCATGCAACGCTGACGCAAACGTTATATTCTACCGTTTGTTATTTCTCGCTACACCAAAAATATCTTTTGTCTATCCATCACATGTATTATGGAGTTTTTGAATAGCGCACCGCGAGCCCTTGCGGTGCGGTCGCTGCCATTGCGCATGCGTCGTAACGCGAGTCGGCGTTCGCGCTCGCGGACCGCACGCAAAAAATCCGAAATTGCGTGCGGTGATGAGGGCGTGCATGTGTACCGCAAGCGCTGGTATCGAGGCTACGGTGTCTCTGCAATCGTGCGTTACGGCAGCAGGGCAAACGCTATACTAAAGCTCATATGGCGCCCGCTACGCCCGCAATGCCCGCAGCACTTGCAAACGGTATTCTAAAACTCCCTAATATGACGCGACGTACGCTCCTCGCGTATACCGTTTTTCTCGGCTACGCAATCTTCTTGGTGTTTTGCGGCAACGCCAAGCAAATAGTGGTTGCTGCATATCTTCCAAGTAACAAACTGATAAAGGTAGGCTTAAACGAGTTTGGAGCACTGACTGTTTTATTCTTCGTTTTAACTCCTTCCAATCACCGATATGAAGCACGCTTTTCAAGCAGTCACTGTTACAAGCACTTTTAGAAGGTAAGCTGGTAAATAACTTTGAAATGGTAAGGTGAGCGTGAAAACACTGTCTTTCGGAATCTTCCGAACTTATAGGAAACGAATGTCAAAACGTTTACGGTTACACGTTCGCCACTTGTGTTGCTTCCATCTTACAGCTAACAGCGAGGAGCATATATTTTTACTGGAACAAGAAAGTTGTATGCAAATTTTTTATTGAAATGAGTAACTGACAGATAAGTATGTTTAGAACAATTTTTTAACAATTTAGAGAACTTGGTACTTTGCTATGATTGATTGATTGATTTGATTGATTTGTGGGGTTTAACGTCCCAAAACCACCATATGATTAAGAGAGACGCCGTAGTGGAGGGCTCCGGAAATTTTGACCACCTGGGGTTCTTTAACGTGCGCCCAAATCTTAGCACACGGGCCTACAACATTTCCGCCTCCTTTGGAAATGCAGCCGCCGCAGCCGGGAATCGAACCCGCGACCTGTGGGTCAGCAGCCGAGTACCTTAGCCACTAGACCACTTGGTACTTTGCTATGGGAGAGTGGAAAGCCGTTCATTTGAAAATTAAGAGGCAAAAGCTTGTAAAGGAAGTCCAGTTCGCTGAACTCTTCGGGTTTAACCCCATGATACCTTGAATAATAGGAATATTACCAGAAGGAAAACGGTTCTGATTAGCCTCAGTACTATAATTATACTTGGACAGTTATTTCATAAAAATTGAGATAAGTGAGTGAGTGATCACCTCACGCGTGCCAAGAAGCAACGCATCAGAAGGATTTTTAAGTTTTTCTTTTCAGCCATTAGTCATCGCAACAACGCTGCCTTCGTCTTTCTGATTCGATCAATAAGTGACTATAGTCGGCTACAGCTTTAGAAGTGAGCAGTTATTCCTCCTCAAAGGCCGATGCGCACAAGCCTGCACAAAAGGACCCGTTTTCCCGATTGACGTCATGAGCTGGACGGCCGTTGACCCCGCCAGCAGACAACGTCTCCGAGATAAAGAGCAATACTACTTCTTTAGTCGCTGAGGTGATCGGTTATCGCGCTTTGGTCGTCTGAGCGAGGCCTCCCCTGACCTGTTGGGTTGTATCCAAGTATGGAGGCTTAATGTGCCAATAATTATTTTACCCGTTCACACATAAGACGCACTCAGATACGAAACAGCCCTACACAAAGCTGAGAACGATTGAAAACAGCCTCGCCACGATTCTTCAGAGTTCTCGTTAGGGCTTTAGAGGCTCTGCCCATATGGTACTCAAGAAAGAACAAAAATGAGCACATTGTTCCTTGTGAGTTGCGCGTACTTAGAAAGCCTGTCACCATGACAAACATAGCCACGCTTGAAAGCACCATAAATTGTTCGCAGGTGGCACGTCAAGTACGTCAGCGATTGTGGAACGGGTCTCCTCACTCCACTCTGCCCCGTCCCCTTGCTTTCTTGTGTTTCTTCTCAAATGACGAAAAAACATGCGTCCGAAAGCCACGCCACGACAAACTTGAACAAACAAAATGCGCCAGAAATTCAAAGGTCAAGCAAGAAAGGTGGCATAATTGAGGGGTATTCTACCGGACGTTCCTGTGCAGTTTCCTTGGTGCTAGACGCGTCGAAACAAAAGGGTTGATGTAAGTCGGGGATTCGTTGTTTCCCAGGAGATTGCTAAGGGCAGCAGACTCTCTGCGAAGATAGCCCTTTCCTCTCGCGGAGTGTGGATGGGAGGAAGGAGAACACGCTCCACTCTGACTTTATATTTTTTTCCTTAACCTGGATGCCTCCACGGCTGTTTTTTCGTGCCCCACTTGGGTGAACGCCGGTCGATGGTTTCTTCTAGATAAGTGTCCACCGTGTAGTGTCGTCTGCCAGCGACCACAGTCACGCCCAAGTCACGGAGCACAAAAAGAAAGGAGGGGGAAAATTGGCGCCGTTATTTCTGCGCTCTGCGGTTGCTCGTCAAGTGGTCCCGAAATTGGGTGGTCGGCAAAGCTATCATGGACAAAGGAGGAATCTGGCATTCTACCTTGCTTTCACTGGCAGGTGGTCGCACTTCTTAGAAAGCAGAAGGAAATGAACGGTGAATGCTTAAATATAGTACTTACAGAGACATCTATCGAACATGTGTGAGACTTGTATGTTCCTATATTTAATCAGCTATAGTTACCATGTAGCCCTGCTGACTGTACAAATGCTTACGTAACATAGTTCTATCAAGTATACAGAGTATCAAGTAGTATACTACTCTCTGAACCTAGAGTACACTACCGGTCCTTGGTGAATATGGTCGGCCCACCTTTGGTCGAGCCACTGGTGTTGTGGTGCGTCATACACCTTGTGGTGCACCGACATGCGACGTCACCACGACGCCACAAAGTTTTGTTTGTGATGCCACGATGACAACATGTTTTGTTACCAGTGAAGTCACGACTGCGTCGTGCTAGACACATGGATGCCATGTACCTTGCGATAGCCCTTCAGCCACAATGGGTCCGTCTGAGTATCACGTGGCGGTGGATCTACTTTTATCAGCTGTTTTGTTTGGGATCACTCGTCTTTGCGCCACCATGTCACGATGTTTACTCGTGCCTGGCCTAAATGGAAAAGACAAAAAAAAACACGTGCCCCAGGCACTTTATTCTCAGTGGTACGTAGCACAACAGTCACTAAAGGCTGATGGTGTTTGCACCCGCCGGCTTGTTGTTTTCGGAGCTCTCTCAAACAGAAAGGTTAACTGGTCGGTAGTCAGAAGCCTGTAATTAAGTAGCTGTTACGCTGTAACAAACGATTAGCCGTGTTATGACTATCGAATTCCCAGCAACACATCACACCAAAAAAAAAAGCCCGCGATGCCAGAAGGTGACGCCAACGTATTGTGCAAAACATTTGACCTCATCCCGGCGAGAGCCTGGAGATGGTAACGCACTTTGTTTTCCCGTAAACTTTAGTCTGACAGTCTGAATAACCTTCTTCTTTATTCTATTTCGCTTTATTTCCTTCTTACTTAAGCGCATTGTCTTCTAGGCAAGTAATAGTTCTGTCATAAGTCATTGCTTTGACAGCACAGTTGTTCTACTTCCAAACAGAAATAAAAAAAGGTATGCCAAGCCAATCAGGAAATTCGCTACCTGCAAGTGAGTTGTTTGGCGTTGGTCGTTGTGTATTGCTTTGCTGTAATGGCGGTCATTCAGATAAAATCAAAATGTGTTCTCGTAAGTGGTAATCGCCTACAACGCGTAAAAATACTTGAACCATTAGCCTACACGTGACTAGTAGCTGGTGTATAATAGAAAAAAGGCACGAAAGTTGAGCAACGCACATGATGTGGTACGTTTTATACATGCACATATATATGTTTACAAGTTAGTTCATACGGTAACATATATGTAAATATATAGAATTGCTAATACGATGCTCACATTATTCTATTATGTTTTGATGATTCCCCCCACTCCTCACCTCTCAGCTTGCTGTGCGAAGTGGAAGGCTCAGTGATAAAAGGACAACTGCAGTAATTACGCTCCAGGATTCGGGCACTGCGTTCCCCAAAGTTTCACTGTCTTCCCACGTTTTCCGTCATTGGAAGGAAACTTACACAGCTGAAGCGGTAATAATAAGATCTTCTTCCCACATTGTTCCGGGCTTTTCCCGCTGCTTTTTCCAGAAAAAAAATATATAGAAAATGCTGTTTACCTATGCCACCCAACTGGCGGGACTGGCCAGATGCCACGGGTCATTACGCGCGCACATGGTGTTTCAGAGCCCTTCCTCCTCAGGGCCTTTTCTTTTAACACTTCCTTCTCGGTCTCCGCTTAAAGATCAAACTGGCGTACGAAACAAAGGTGGTCGGTTAAGCACCTTATCGAACGCCGGCCGGCGCGAACGCGGAGGCCTGAAGAAAAGATAACTCTTATTTGCAATTCGTATACGCCGACGAAGTCCCCCGAGTTCTTGAGGGGCCCCGTCTTGCATCAGTAAGGCTAAACTTCCGGGTGGGCGGAAGGCTATAAAGAGTGAGGCAATAAAATAATAAATCTAAAAGCTTTACTTTCATTTAAAAAAAAACCACGTGCGGCTTTATACTGGTGAGAATAGAAATATTTAATCCGAATAGCCCCGGATGTATTGCTAAATTTTGCTCGTTAAACGTCGGCTCAGTGGAGCGCTGGCCGAGCGTATGATATCAGCTGTACAGTGAGGCATTCTCAGCCTGTCATATCCCTGTTTCCTTGGTGTCCTTGTGTGCCTGTGTTTGAGCACGTACGGATAATAATAATAATAATAATAATAATAATAATAATAATAATAATAATAATAATAATAATAATAATAATAATAATAATAATAATAATAATGTTCATTTGTACATAACATGGAGTTTATTTCACCTTTTAACGTTATTCGGTGCTCGCCGTTTTATCCAACTTCGTATGCAAGAATAAAGCAGCAATAGCGTACTATCAGTACCGACGCGTTGCACAATTATTATTTGACACTCCGGACCATTTATTTGAGAAAGATAGCATGCACGCTGTAGCTCTCATTCAAACAAGTTGCTCTCACTCACTTCTTGATGTAGCTGTATCGGTGCCGTCTATGTTGACACTAAATTATAAACAAAATTAAGATGGGCAGTGTTCGGTCAGATTTTTTTCTTGCTTTTTTATGTTGAAATAAACCGCTTTAGCAGCGAAGATCATCAATCGTATATTTTATTACTCGAGCTATCATAGCTCCTTCGGAGTATTAATGCTAGTCTTATTTCAAGGACTAACTTGGAGATATTTCTTTAGTGAAATCTTCATGACCTTCAGCATTAGTTCACGTATATATGCACTGCACCATCTTCAGAAAACTTCAGGCCAAGATTATTCTCGCTGTTTAACTGCAGTGATTTCTAAACAACGAATTGCGATGTCTTGCCGTAGCATTGGTCTTTTACTAGCTTGCGTGTCCAATTTTTAGGTTCGTAAAATATTTCAATATCAGACTCCAAGATTAAAAATCACGATATCATTATTAGGCATGCCTATAGGTGGAGGGTTGAGAAGGTATCTAGCGTCAAGCGTTCATTAACGTGCACCAAAATCTTACGCGTAAACCGACCTTTAGCATTTCGTTAACATCGAAGTGTGACTGCCGCGACCGATATTTTAATTGTGACATTTGGGGCAGCAGCTGAACACCGTAAACTCTGTCCAGCACGGTGGACAAGTGAGTGAGTTGGCTTCTAATAATTTTGGTGTGTGTGTTTAAAAGAATCACCCTTGGGGGTGTCAGATGGGTGATCGGAGATTGCACAAATGCCCGTATGCGCTCGCGTTAGATAGAGTGACACCCAGCTTATGCTACAAAAATAAGTTAGTTTCGACTACTAACAATACGTATTCCCACTTGAAATTGAGCACTGTTAGAGGCCGGCGCGGCCTATGGCTTCAAAGTTCCGCCATCAGTCGCCTCCAGAAATCGTTGATCCAAAAGCGACGACGATGACAATGGCCCGTGTCGTCTACTCTCGCTGGAGACGTCGGGGTTGCCCACGACGGCGACCGTATCGTCGTGTATACGAAATCACCATCCAGCAAGTTCACATAACACAGCACGGCCCAAACACAGGCACACAACGCCGCCACGTACGCGGTCCAATACCGCTTCCGTCTCACGCCATAGTCAATGCACGTTTGTATATTGGCGACACCGACTCCGCTGTCAAGTCGCTTTTGATGCATTTGCAGCGGGTGTTGCCATCGTTGGAAGTGGGTTGATGATTGATGCGGCTGTGGGTGGTGGTCTTCGACTTGCGCTGCACTCGATCTGGCTGTTGTTATTAGTGTCGCGGAACGGTCCAAATAAGAGCGTGTTCTAGAAACTAAGAAAGCACATACGGAGCTGAGCGGCCCTGTAGACGCCCGCAACATGTCAGATTGATTGATTGATATGTGGGGTTTAACGTCCCAACACCACTATATGATTATGAGAGACGCTGTAGCGGAGGACTCCGGAAATTTTGGACCACCTGGGGTTGTTTAACGTGCACCCAAATCTGAGCACACGGGCCTACAACATTTCCGCCTCCATCGGATATGCAGCCGCCGCAGCCGGGATTCGAACCCGCGCCCTGCGGGTCAGCAGCCGAGTACCTTAGCGACTCACCACCGCGGTGGGGCGAAACACACGAAGTTGTGTACTGTTGTACAAGCAAGTGGCTTATGACGATGAATAAATATGCCTGAAGTGGTTATGCGCCACAGTTTTTCGGTGATCAAGAACAAGTTTTATAATAGGTTGGGGCGTTGGACGACACACCCGTTCTGGGATTCGAATATTGTGACGTCTGGTAGATCCTAAGCTGTTCTAAAGTGGTTTATAACTCGTACTAACGTGTTTTCCTTCCCTATATCAAGACTGAATAAGGCAAGTTTGCAACTAAGTTTTGTGTAATGGCGGGGCTCTGCGGTGAATAGTGAGCTGGCACGCAGGATACGCCGCTTTGAATCCTGCTGTGTTTTTATTATTTCTATTTACAAAGTATTACTTTCTCAATTTTCTTAATAGTGGTTACGGACACCGGCGGCGGGTGCGGACAGCTACGCCACCGCACGCGAGTGTGACCTCATAACAGCTTTCGCTGTAATGAGTCGAAGTTATTTTTCATTGAACACTCGAGAACGCTTTCAGGGATCAAGTGGAGCCCGATAAATATGAAAGAGCGTGTGGTGAAATACATCTTACGATCGTGCCGGTCTGGGACGGTCGTAATCGTAATCGTATTCGTTTCTAGGCCCCGGAAACTCGGTGATAGTTTGTTTCAGGCAACATGCACGCTCTCGGCGGTTGCCGGCCATTCTTGAACGAAGTGAGGTTATTGTGGATGTTGAAATTTATTGCATTTCACCAGTTTTTACAAATAAATAAATTTGATTAAACTGTAAAGAACTCATCGTTTGCTGATTTGTCTTCTTTTATTCCCCAGCTTCGAAATTTTGATTAGGCGAAGCACGAGAAGGTCAGTGTTTAGCGCTTGCTTCCGCTTCCTCTTGCCACTTGCTGAGGGATATCACGCGTTGGATCATGGTAAACTTATATAGGTCACGAAACATGGTCCCAGAAAGGTCGAGAACCTATCGCCATGGGTAAATGCTTATCGACGATTAAAGTGAGACTAGTTGAGAAGGGGAAGATAACCGGAAGAAAAAACTCAATAAATACTTTTTTCATGCAGTCGCAATTTTATGTGTCAAAGTTAACTGAATAGTTACTTTAGGCTTTAGCTGGCACTTGGTATGGTTGATTGACTGATTTTTCGGTGGAGTGTGCTAAGTGAGGGTGTATCTGGGGGCGTATAGAAGCAATGTGTTATCCGGACTTGTTCTGCGCATTGTCAGGTCAACGAGGCAGCGTTCACTATTGCGTGGTGCTCTCATGCGTATACCTTCCGTACTTTATTTATTTCCCTATATGCTGCTCTCCCGCGTGACAATTCGGAGTTGAACTTGGTCACAGAATGTTTAGATCGCTGCTCCTGTGAGTATACCTATTGCCTTTACGGGCTCCCAGCCGGCGTGCCCTCGCGTTTGGTGACGGTGAATCAGACACTCTAAACACCGAGACGCTGCATGCACTCAATGGTTGCCAAAGCCTTATTCTGAAGGCTGCTATCTCACTGCAGTGGTTTTCCACGATTTGGCAAAATGAATTTTTGAACTATTATGCTATTGTGCTCGTGAACAGCTGTGTAAGAATTCCTTCCTTAAAGTTTTCGGTGTATATTGCAAGTACACTGTTTGGTTAATAGAACAACTTTGTTTCCTCAATCTTTCCTGTTAGCCTTACTTTTTTTTCTCGTACACGCAATTAGCGAGCCATGAGGCATATTAAAGTTGTGTAATTATAAAGGCTAGTAAAAGATCAGCAATTAAAAAAGCCCTCAATTTCGTGCCATGCAAGGAAAATGCACGACATCGCTACCGCTCCCGGCTGTGACGTCATATTTTACTTCTTATTTATTGTTAGTTGTCTCCTCTTTACGTAGATGGTGATGGTGGCGGTGAGCTGGTAACTACTGGATACATGGGCTTTCTGGAAGTGACGCTACGAGTTTACATATACCTTTGGTTGGATCGCGCTCGGCTGTAACACTCGGTTGGCGTGCCAAGCATGAATACGGCGAAGATAAGACATGTGAAGCAGCGTACAGTGAACGGAAGCCGCCGTAGGCTTGGTGAATCAGGCAAAGCATGCATTAGACGAAGATGGAAAAGTCGTAGCATCACGTGTATTGCGCGGCTCTGTGGTGTGTTCAACCAAAGATTTCCAGTTCTGCCAAGGCTTTCGAGGATTCCTGATTGATTTGATTGATTCGTGAGGTTTAACGTCCCAAAACCACCATATGATTATGAGAGACGCCGTAGTGGAGGGCTCCGGAAATTTCGACCACCTGGGGTTCTTTAACGTGCACCCAAATCTGAGCACACGGGCCTACAACATTTCCGCCTCCATCGGAAATGCAGCCGCTGCAGCCGGGATTTCAACCCGCGACCTGCGGGTTAGCAGCCGAGTACCTTAGCCACTAGACCACCGCGGCGGGGCATGGTTGTCACATGATACTGCACATAATTAGTACATGTGTTATACGAATGAAAGTTCGGTATTTCATAGTATTTGTCAGCAACTCTGCTGTCTTGTAAAAAACGTGTTATTGCTTTTAGAGCGTGCGACAGTAAAACTCCAGTTGGCCACGAGCCCAGAAGTTTCTTCATGCTTAAAGGTCTGCGGTCTAATGCCAACAGTTCGGACTTAAGACGGTGTCTCGGCGTGTCATGATGTGGACAGTCTATGAGAAGGTGGCATACGTTTTCATCTATAAATCCACATTCGCATTCGGGAGCTTCAGCTCTGCCAATGTTGTGCCAAAACATTATGTTTATGCGGTGCCTAGCCTCAATCGGTGAATTAGAGTTTTCATACTTGTATCTAATGCAAGCGTAATTTTGAATTCAATAAATGAATCAATGTGATACAAATCGCAGCTCTTTATACTTTGGTCAAACCAATTAGTTTTGCTCATCCGGAAAGTTGTAGTCTTTATAATACTGCGCAATTCATTTTTCGAAATTGGTGAAGAAACAGTAACGTCTTTACGATGTGCTTGTCGTGCTGCTTCATCGGCAGCTGTGTTTCCAGGAATGTTGCAGCGGCAAGGTATTCACTGGAATTTCATCTTATGTTACACCTTGTTTGCTTTGGTGAGCTCTTTCAGCGTTTCGTATGTCATACTATCACCTATTACTGTCGTATTTGTACTGGATAGTGATCTTAATGCGGCCTGTGAGTCACTGAAAATTACCCATTTTCTAGCGTCTGCGGCCGAGTTTGTAAACTTTATATCACACAGAATAGCGAAGGGCTCAGCTGTTGTAGATGACGTCATGCGACATAATTTAAACGATTCCTGAATGTTGAGCTGTGGTATAATAAACGCCGATGTTGAAGACGTTGTAATACTTGAGCCATCTGTGTAAATGTGTATGTACCCTGGATACCGCATGTGTATCTGATAAAGCGCTAGTTGTTGAGCAGCTTGGATGAACATGTCTCTCTTTATGATAATGCCATCCACTGAGAATGGAATGCTTGGTATAGCAAGCAGCCATGGAGGATAGTCCACTTCAGAGCTCCAAAATTCATTTCTTGGTAATATATGTACATTACTCTGAATATCTTTATGAGCATTGCTTTTATACTGTTGTAAAATCTCCAGTGCCAATGGCTGCTCTTTGTGTTGCGTCTGTAAGCGAAAAAAATGGCGGCATGTTTTGAATGTTCTCATGACTGGAAAGGGTGGTTGTCGAGTCTCTGCTATGACAAGGCTGCTGGAAGTCGCTCGTGGAACACCTATGCAGACGCGCAGTCCCCTAGCTAATAGTCTTTGAAGTCGCTCCTCTGAAGTGAGGGAAAGGCCGCGTAAGACTGTTGCAGAATATGGAACATTTTGTCGTATTGAAGCATTGTGAGCTGCGAGCATGGATGATACAGATCCGCCCCATGATGATCCAGCAATTTTACGGAGTATATTCACTAGCGTATTCACCTCGTTTTCGAGTTTCTTTGTGTGAGGTGCTCATGATAGCTGCCTATCAAGTATTACTCCAAAAATCGATGCTGTGTCACAATCGTTAGTGGTTCTCGATTTAAATTGAGATTGAAGTTCTTTAACTTCTTACGGGTGAAAGGCAATACAGCTGTCTTTGCATGCAATAGAATCAGTCATCTTTCTTTTAAAAAGTTGTTGATAATGTTTATGTCGTCTTGCAATGTAATATGAACTACCCGTATGTCCGTGCCAGATGCCCAAATGCACACATCCTCTGCACATAAAGAGCATTTCAACCTGGAAGGCAGTCTTTTGGCTAAATCAACCATAACACAGTTGAAAAGAATAGGGCTGAGTACGCTTCCTTGTGGCACTCCCTGTCTGACGTCGTGTTCCGCATTTTTTCCTTCGCTCGTCTGAATAAATATTTTGCGACCTGATAAAAATTTGGATACCCACCGCAAAGTCCCGCCGGACCGTCTAAGTTCCAACATTCTCAGCAGAACATGATTGTGACTGACCGTCAAATGCCTTTTTCATGTCTAAGAACGCTGCGATCGTAAAACTACCAAAGGCACGTTCATGTTTCTGACACGAACATTGCATCCATTGCATCCATTGTGCATCTCTGTTTCCTAAAACCTGTTAAGTAGTTGGAGAATACACCAGTTCTGTTGCACCACCATTGAAGACGCGCATCAATTATTTTTTCCATTACCTTGCATAGACAGCTTGTCAGACTAATGGGGCGGAAGGATTCAAGGTTCAAGGGTGTCTTTGCCGTTTTTAAGATCGGAATGGTGCGAGGAAACTTTCAAGACTCGGGTACAATTTCTTGCATCCATAGATTATTGTAAATATCTGAGAGATAAGTTTTGCATGTGGGCCCAAAGTTTTTTAGCATATTGTACGCAATGCCGTCCGGTCCAGAGGCCAATTTTAGACGACATCATGCCATGACACAATGCTGCTGCCTTAACGTAATTACAGGGTCTAGTTGACGATACTGGGCCCAAAAGCAAGCATTATTTTCTGGCTGGCTAACGTGACAGAATTTCAAATAAGGCACATTGTGATGCGGTGGGCCTACTGATAAGTTGACAAAATTCACCTGCTACCACCACTTCTGGTTTGTCCAAGGCTACAGCAAGAGCACGAAATGGGAAGCTCTGTGATACAGGGCTACTAAATGCTCGAATTACAAGCCAAATACTTGAAACAAGTGTGTGGGAAGAGAGCGTGCCACAAAAATCACGCGAGTGTCGTTTACCTAAACTTTTTAGTCGTCTGCGCATTACACTGTGGATTTTCTGTTGATTTTTGTAGGCTTCTAAACTTCCGCTGCGTCGATTTGCCCTTTCTGAACGTCGTCTGATGGCTCTTAGATGTTCACACTCTCCATCGACTGCAGCATAGTCTTTTGGAATCGAGACTTTCTTTGTACATTTATTCGCATTATCTTGCGGAAATTCAGTAAAGCTTTCAACTATCGTGAGTTCACTATTTTGGTTTGTTAGGCGATACCGAAAATCTTTCTAGTTCGTCAATTTGCTGTAGCGTCTGATGTCGTCATTTCGCAGGTAGAGGTGATTTATAAAATTGGGAATATGGTCACTCCCACGTGTTTCTACATCCGTTGTCCATCCCACACCATTCACTAGATCTTGGGAACACATGGTTACATCGATGCGACTCGAGTAATTATGCCCTCGGAGAAAAGTTGGGGACCCATCATTAAAATAATTGTCAAATTGCATTTGCGTGCGCAACACTCAACAATGTTCCCACGTGCCTCACATCGATCGCTACCCCAGATTATGTTGTGCGCATTAAAGTCTCCACATATAAATATATAGGAATTAGAAATATTGAAGATATTTGTTAGCTCTTCCACCGAAATGCGGCTTCAAGGTTGTAGGTAAAATTTGATCACTGTTACGCACTGCTCACCAAAGGATACTATGCAAGCGACGAATTCCGGGAAGTCCGAATCACTTGAGTGAACTTGGTGAGAAGGCAGGTTCTTTCTGACGCAAAAATGCACTCTGCAAGGACCACTTCGACGAGATGTCTTATTTATCACACAGTTGGAGAGCTGGAAACCATCATTCATTCCTGCCTCTTGGATGCGAAATATTGGAAAGTTATATTGCAAAAGGAGTTTACGGAAGTCAGCACACTTCCTTCGAAGACTATTGGCATTTCACTGGTATATGAAGACATCCTTATAGCGCTTATTCATAAGTTACTTGTCGCAGGTTTGACCCGGATTGTTGGCACAATAGTGCTCCCAGAGGCAGCAGGGCTTTTCTGGCAGGTTGTTTGCTTCCGGTAGAACAGACAGGATTGCCTTAAGAGCTGCGAAAAGCATTGGTAGAATGAGCGGCATGACTAATGCAGAGATCGGTTCCCTTTGAATGGTTCAGTTTCTGAGGCCTGTTGAGAACGACGTGATGTTTCGATGTTGTAGTTGGGGCGATTTATTGATCGATTGATTGATATGTGGTGTTTAAAGTACCAAAACCACGATATTATTATGAGAGATGCCGTAGTGGAGGGCTACCGAAATTTCGACTACCAGGGGTTCTTTAACGTGCACCCAATTCTGAGCACATAGGCCTACAATATTTCCACGTCCATCGGAAATGCAGCCGCCGCAGCCGGAATTCGATCCCGCGACCTGCGGGTAAGTAGCTGAGTACCTTAGCCACTAGACCACCGTGGCGGGGCTGTAGTTGGGGCGAACACTGACACTGACGGTTCTGCTAATTTCCGGCTGAGGTCACGTGGGTGTTCGCAACTTTGACGCGTAAGTTGGGTTTCTTGAATGTACTTCTTGTGAGTGGTCTCTCGGGTGTGTTCCTGGCGGTTCTATTGGTGGTTCTCTTGGCGTGTTTGTCGGCTGTTGTTGTTGCGGTGTGCGCTGAGGTAGATCACGTACAGGATGAACAATCTCAAGGTTTGGGGAGGGTTCATTGAGGCACGGTTTTCTTCCATAGATAAGCTAATGCCGATGCATTTTTGCAGCAGCTTTACTTTGCAGGCAGCCTGAATATGAGGCCGCGTGATTACCTGCACAGTTTGCACACTTAGGCTGAAGAACTGACTTGCACTCATTATGGTGGTGTTCTTCTGAGCAGATCTTACACCGGTGGCGTGTGTTACGGCAACTTTTCGCCATGTGTCCGAATCGCTGGCAGTTATAGCACCGAAGTGCTGGACCAAGATATTCTTGCACTGGGCGACTAGTGAATCCTAAGTAGATTCTTCCTAGAATCGGGCGGTCATCTCGAAAATTCAGAATCACTGAGTGAAGTTGACGCGACGTCACTCCTCCATCTTCCTGGCAGTAGTATTTCATTTGTCGTCACACTGATATAAGCCTTGCATCTCTCAAGTACTCTAGGAGTTGTTCATCTGAATACTGGAGAGGAACATGTTTTACTTTTCCAACGTTCCGAGTGTATGAATCTGGGACGAAAGGCTTAACTTCCAGGCCGCCTACACCCGAAAGCGTCAGAACACGCTTGGCTGAAGCTAATGAAGCAGCACTGACACTGTAGCTTCCTTCTCTGGTCGTTCTGAATGACTGCATTTTTTCTTTAGCAGCGGAAACTACTTCGGCTAACACTCGATTGAGATTCAGTTTCCAGAAGCTAGCACCTTCAGCTGTTGGATGAAAGACGACTGGAATGCCCTCTGCTCGTTTCTTCTTATAGGCAACCAACGTAAATGGTTCATCTTCGTCCATGTCTTCTTCATCACGTAGGTAATGAGTTGACGTTTTATCGTCGAAAAGATTATCTTTTAAGCGAAGATTCTTGCTCGTAGCTTCATCGTCTTCCGTTGCTGCTCTGCTCGCTGGAGCCATTTCGCGGTTGTGAATGAGCAAACGGGCCGGCTTTATGATGTTTGGGCACGCCTGTAAGTCCCCAGGCTTTTCATTGTGTCCTGCAGTACCACTCATGTGGGTTAACTCGCTTGGACGAGCATAAGGCTCATGGCGATGGCTACCAACCACTGTAGTGGTCGTGTACTAGCCAAGTCTTTGATAAAGAAACCTCGTACCTGAAAGGCGCCGAGCCCTCGAAGTCTTAACCCCACGTCCTATTGGTACACCGGGGAGAAATGGATGTCAGCGTAATAGTCCTAGAAAAAAGCACAAATTGAACACTTCACAAAAACAGCGACCGAACAGAACCATTTCAAGCATTGCGGAACGCCTTCCGCCGAGCATTTTAAGTTTTTTGGGGGGCGTAACTCAATCAAACGCATCAAAATAGAACACTAATCAAGTGAGGCAACATATTGTAATATAAGTGGACTAGCCACACATGAAGTGAGCCTCCGATGAGATATTTCATTTTGAAAAACCCAGCCCAGTATGCCGATTAGCACTAGCCAGGTAACACAAAGGCAAGACAAGAGATACTGACTAAATGAAAGAGGCTCTCGGAAGAATTAAGTTCACAATCAAGAAACAGGGTGCTCTACTATGCCTTAATGCTCAATTTTTTTCCGCAAACGCGCTCTTGCGTCTCTGTGAAAGCAAACGCCACCAGTCGTCTTAACCTAATTAACAAGACAATGACAAAAGTGAAACTGCAGAAATATCAGTAAACTAGCAAAACTCTAATGATTAAAAAATAGGAAAATGTGCACTAAACGAATGCAGCTAGTTGAGCCGTTGTACTTTGCTTGTCCGGAGATAGACAGTGTAAGCTTCTGCTGCTTTGTGAAAGAATTGTCGCGTGTACAGAAACCAAAAGAAAAAAAAAGGAAAGTAATGGTGTGTGGGCTCCCAGTGTAGTATGGTAATTAGGGCGCACATGAAGCCCCAGCCCGAGCTAGCAATAAGCCCGAGGTAATTAGGAGACCTTTGCTGTTCAAGCGTGCACCTAGTGATAAAGAGCAAAATTTTTAATGAAGTCACTGAGGAAAGAAAAAAGCGATAGAAGGAAAGAAGGTACGAGGTTCTTTTTCAATAAGGTTGCTGTGGGCAGTTGGTTTTGAGATGACTTAATCGTGTGAACTGACGGAGCAATGCACTGAAATCAGTAAGTCTTTTAAAGATGGGGGAATACACGCGGTAATTCGCTGAAAGCGCGTTTCCTTTAGTGCTGAGTGCGAATTCGGTACGTGTACCTGTATTATTTATTTGCATAATAACCCCCTTAAAAGAAATTCACATCATCAAGGTGTTCATACGTGTTGTTGTCGTTAACAACAAGGAGCATCGATCGATGGGAGGGTTCGTTTTCGCTACATGCAACCATTCGACCTTAACACACAATGACGCCATCGAAAAAGTACGGGAAGGTATTGAGTGGTTCCAATTTAGATGCCGCCATGAAATTCACTTATTTCTATGTAAAAGCCCGATATGAGACCTTGAGGTAGCTTTAACCACCCTCACTTCTCACCCTCACTTCTCTTCCCATCTTGGTGCCATACTATGCCACGCAATAGTTTATCGCACATAAACGGTTGTCATCGGGTGCGGGTTATGACAACTTTAACAAACATTCATAAATCATGCGTGATCCAAAAAGGGTAGTTCATGGCTTTGCAAATGTTCCTGACCTACCGCGGTGGTGGTTTAGTGGTTCTGGTGCTCAACTGCTGAACCGATGGTCCCGGGTTCGAATGCCGACCGTGGCGGCAACCTTTTCGATGGTGGCGAAAAGGATTGACGCCCGTGTGCTTAGATATAGGTGCTCGTTCCAGAATCCCAGATATCGGAGTTTCAGAAATTCTCCAATATGGCAGCCCCTTATACTTATACGTGTTTTATGACGTTAAACCCCGTATATTTATCATCATTGCAAATGTTCTGTATGGAAGTCACAGTTGTCCGCTCTTTCATGAAACCAACCTGCTAAACCTACCAGACAACTACCACACAGGTCTCGCGAAACGCTACGACAAAGAAATGAAAACTGAGAACTTTTTGAGCAAAATTGCACGAATGAGCCACCTGGCAGTTTTTTATAACACTCGTCGTGTTCACACGTAGTGTCTTCTGACAGGCTCACTAAATACGGCAAAGAAATTACGTGCGTCCTCCTGCCGCTTTTCTTTATTATTCAACAAAGAGTACGAAAATATTGCTTAAGAATACTTTCTTTCGCTACATACCTCGTAATGTTTTAATGGATGTTTTTGTTTTCATAATTTTATTAAATTCAATGTGAATATTGAAACAACAACATAGCTTGTTTGCCAGTTCATTTCACTCGATTTCGCTTGTACTGCTCTTTATGTGGTGTGTGTACATATGTGCTCTTACGTATACATAAATATAGATACAGAACTCGTGCACCGATTTCTCCGGCGTGGCCTATAACAACCTTGATGGGTGAGAGAACGAGTAAAAAAGAGAGAAAAAAAACGGAAAGACACAGAAAAAGAAAACATTCCGCGGATCCCCTGTACCTTGGGAATCGATGTTATGCGAAGCATGTAGATGGAAGGTGAACGTGTTTAATTTTTTATTGAGTGAGACATTATGAAGTGGCGCTAAGTATAGGCATGAATACACACACGCAAATACTTTAAACAGCCTCGTGTGTTTTATATTAGCAGTTGGTTGCAGCTGCGTAACGATGCTGATGGCAACATGGATATTATAGCAACATAAGAAGCTGTAAGCTGATATAAAGCGCTGGTATTTGCACTACATGTGCACGCGAGGATGGAGCCCTCAACACTGCTTGAAAAATAAGCTTAAGCAGATGGCGCCCAACTACAATTTGCAATTATCACGGCTGTATCATAGGAGTATATTCGTAATGTTTATAAAATTGAATAGCCAGCACCGCAACCACAAGTGACGTTACACGAACATTAGAGTCTAATTCGAAAGTATATCCGAGGCCTGGCGTGGCTCTGCGGTAGAATGAAGACTTCACAGCCACGCAGAATGCTAGGCTTTCATTTCTGCCGAGACACTGGCATTTATTGTTTGCATTCGTCCAGTCAACGATGCCTATGGCAGCTTTTTCTTAACGCTCAAGCGTTAAAGTTATTTAGGTGCGTTCTCGCCGTCCCTGGGTAGATATAAAGTGTCTATCACCTGTAGCACATATCTCCAAGCCACTGGCATATAGCCGCCCCCGAGAGAGAGAGAGAGAGAGAGAGAGAGAGAGAGAGAACGAGAGAGAGAGGCAGCTTTATTTAAAGAAAAGCCGAGTGATAGCATGCTCTAGCCTGCTATACTTTACACCGGGGAAAGGAAAAGCAGAGGAAAAATATTAATAGATGACAAGTGTGAGATACAGAGGTGAATATATACAATTCTTTGCAGCTGAGAAAAATGTCATAGCCACGCATATATAGTCCAATTGCTTTGAAAAAGGCTATAATCACTCTTAAAACCACAGTTGCGCTGTTGGTGTCAGGCGAAGCGTCCAACACAGTATTATCAGTTATTGACCTACTGCAAAATTATTCGGCAGAAGAAATCAGTGTTTGTCGTTCACGTGCGTATACTGGGCAACCACAAACTATGTGCTCGAGTGCACCTGGCACATCACAATGTTCACAACTGGGACCAGTGTCAATATGGCCGATGATAAGTCTGCAACGTCTTGTGTTTGCCACACCTAGATGAATGCGGTTTATTGTATTTGCGATGTGTCGCTTAAATTTAGGGGGCATGTCGAAGCTCATTTCCGGGTCTCATTCGTGAAGTCGCTGGTATCGTCCTTCCGGTTTGGTCCAGTGTTCAAGTGTGTAGCTGCGCATCACGCAGCGAACCAGGGCGTTTCTGTCGGTTCGTGAAAAAGCAATGCGTGCTTCAGAAGCACTGTTTAGGGCATTTTTAGCTTCAGCGTATGCATTTTCATTTCACATCACGCCGCTGTGCGCGGGAAGCCACTGGAAAGTTATAAGATGGCGAATTGCTGAAGAAACTTGAAGGATTGCTGTGACCTCTATAGCCGAGACGTAACACGGGTTTTGTCTCATGTCGCAGTTAATGATTTGCAGAGCGAGTTTGGCATCACAGAAAATGATCCAGGTTCGAGGTTACTCTCCAGAAATTAATCTTATTGCCTCCCGGATAGCGACAAGATCTGCGGCAGTGGATGTGGTTTTATGGTTTGCCTTGTATCATTGAGCAATATCGATGTCTGGAATGACAAAAGCTGCGGTGGAGGTGTGTGTTGTAATAGATCCGTAGGTGTACATGAGCAGAGAATCACCGTTAGTTGTATAAATAGGATGTAGGGTCAGTTGTCTGAGACCAACAGAAGAGATGAAGCACGTTTCCGTTATCCCAGGAATAGTAAGACTAACAGGTGGTTTGGGTAGGACGTATAGAGGCCCTCTAGGAGCACTCACCGGGAAAGCTTTGATGGTAGAATATACTCATGCTGCGATATCGCGCTTGAAAAACTGCAGTCTGGGTTGGTGGCAGGGTGTGCCGATAGTGGGTGCTGCCTCTGTTGGCGCAACAATCAAAGGTGTACTCTAAGTTGCTCGCAGAGCATGTATACATCGATGGGACAAGCCCGAGCCTCCGCCATGGCTTCATTTGTTGACGTACAGCGCGGTAAGCCCAAGTACCTTCGCAAGCCTTCAGCTTGAACGCTCTCTAGCGTATTCAGACAACTAAGTCTCATATTAGAGAGCACTAGCATGAGAGTACTGGCACTGGCATGCTGTATCGTAGGTATCCCACAAAGGGGGCATTGTGCAATTGGAGTAGCGATGATTCTGATGGGACCCATTTTGCTCCTGCCACGTCGCGAAGAACCAGAACAAAACTCTTCGATTTTCATTTGAGTACTGCAATGTGTCTCGACCACGATATATCTCTGTTTATGACGGCCCCAAGAAACTTGTGGTGCGTTAGCGAAGGTATCAAGGCTCCAATTAAAATATCGGGCTAAACCCGCTTAAAGTCTATTTTGCCCTCGCTGTCAATAAAAACAAGTGCTTTAAAATACTTTGCGCCATTATCCTGAACCTTAGGGTGAAGCCTTTTACAGAACATTATCAAGTGCTCGGCAGTTTCATCCTTCTCTCCACACGCACTGCATACCATATCCACCCCTTCGTATTTGGCCCGATACCTCTTGGTTCGCAATACTCCCGTCATCGCCTCAAACCACAGAGAACTACCCCGAGTGTTATCATAGATCCTCTCCTTGGCAATTCCCTGCAAAAACGTTCAATAGATCTCTAGTGCGGACTTCTTAATCATGCCGATTCTCCACATATCGGTCTCAGCTTCCTTCCCCTTCTTCTTAACCGATAATTATTTTCGGTTTGGCCCCCTACTGTTATCTAAGTATTTGTCAGTCACATTTCTGGTTCGATTCCTCCATTGTGTATTGACATTCTTCATGTACAAGTATTCATGATATAGAAGTACCACCATACAGCGGAAATTCCAAGGAATTGAAGAGAGGCGGCACAGCCGGACTAGAGGAGTGGCACGCGCGCACTCTCTTACGGCCTGCGCTTCGTGTCTATTTCCCACCTCACATCGCCACTAGTTTGTGGCACTGCAACCCAACCCTCACTAAAGTTACTGCATATGCTACCTTTCGGTAGTAATAAGGTAGCATATACAGTAACTCAACTCTTGCTAAAACTGGCTAAAACTAAGAATGTTACGCCCAGCGAGTTATACGTGGCAACCTTTTTTGGTCAGATAGTGCTCAATGTACGTCCTTCTGTTACTAGTTTTTTTTTGTACGCAACGAATTCAAGGCAAATTCTATTAGAGAATAAGTAACCAATACTCGTCTATGTACATTAATGAATCAGAAACATCTATCTTTTTATATATCAATATTGTGCGCGGGTTTCCTCTTCAATTCAAAAGAGTGCGCGCATGCCCCTTCTCTAATCCGGCCGGGCATGTGGCTACCTACTACTACGACGGTGACTCCTCCTCCTCCTCCTCCTCCTCCTCCTCCTACTACTACTACTACTACTACTACTACTGCTGCTGCTACTACTACTACTACTACTATACTACTTACCTCATGGACGCACGACCCACGCCTTAAGGAGCTTCGCCCCTAAAAGGCACCTAATTTGTTTCTGCCTATAGGCAACGGGGCGCAGTACCTATGCCGAATAAGTGGTGTTGCAGCGTCAATTTGATGACTGCGGGAGCGCGTTCATCGGGCCGAATGTCCACTTTCGGCGGGAGGCGTTTCTCCTACGGCACTTTGGCTTTCGCAACGAGGTTAGCGACCGCTTGTGGTTCGAGAACAACCGCTGTGAATAACGCATTGCGAAACTCTTTTAACCGCTCATTGCACACTTACATGACCGTGATCATGCGAGGCACAATGTACGGCATGTGAAATAAAGCCAAGCCAAAAGTGTGTCTAACCTATTTCGTAAGAAGCACGGACATGTAAGCAATAGTTGTGAAAGGCTTCAGTGGCACGTCGCGGTGAACTCATGGTTAAACATCGGGGTCGCACGTTTCAGCTTTTACTGGTTAACCATTTGTGCGGAGTGCTTGGATGCTTATTTTGTCTTGTTTCTGGGGGCCTCTTACAAAACATGCAAAGATAGGGGAGAGAAAGATAAATAGAGAGGAAAGGCAGGGAGGTTAACCAAGCTTGGCTCGGTTGGCTTGGGGTGGAGGAAAGGCAGAATAATAGAAAAGAAAGAGATAGAAAAGAAGAAGAGTAAGATGGGGATAATTTTTAGGGCACTTACGCCCTGAAGCTTAGTCAATTAGGCGCATGTGCGTGCTCAAATGGCATCGTCGGCAACTGAATTATGCGTTATAGAACACTAAACTCACTTAAATGGCACCCTACTGTGCGTGTGTGTGAAAGAGAGAGAGAGAGAGCAAAGGCATGACGGCTAACAAAGCTCGACTCGGTTGGCTACCATACACAACGTTGGGAAATGCGAAATAATAGAAAGGAAAGAGATAGAGAGATGAAAATTTTGGCAGATCCCACGTACCTGGGTATCGACCTTACGCGAAGCATGCGTAGGAAAGGTAACTGTGCTGCAATTTTTTATTGAACGACACGTGATGAAATGACGCTAAATATATGTACGAATATTGCATGCACAGGCTTATGTTGAAGAGTTGGAGATGTTATATAACCATTTCTTTGGGCTTGCGCAACGAGGCCAAACTGAACCTGTGTATTCGCAACGCAAGAAGCTGGTATGAAGCGCTTATGCTCGTAAGGATGCTTACCCTGGACACTGCTACTCAAATAAACTTCAGGGCATGGCAACTAACCACAATTGACGTCAACCCAATGTGACGGCTGTATCAAAGGAGCACATATGTAATGTTTAAAAATTTCGATAGGCGGCACTGCAACCCCTACTGACGTTTCACGATAATTAGTGTTTATTTGAAAAGTAGTTCCGAGACCTGGCATAGCTCTGTGGTAGAATGCTTCCTTGCCACGGAGAATGATTGCGTTCGATTTCAGCTGGGTCTCTGACATTGATCCTTCGCATTCATGGGGTTGACGCTACTGATGTTGAGTATTAAATGCGAAGCATTTGTTAGCGAACTTCAGAGACCTTGAGCGTATCTATCTATCTATCTATCTATCTATCTATCTATCTATCTATCTATCTATCTATCTATCTATCTATCTATCTATCTATCTATCTATCTATCTATCTATCTATCCATCTATCCACCTAAGACTTTGAGCTCTCCTGGGCGTTTCTATAATGGTATCGATACCAAACTTGGTATGGCCTAACTTCACTGTATGGAAAACATATATGACTAGTCATAACATGAAAATCTTGAAATGTATGTCATGAATGTTATGATTTACATTTCATGATCCTGCAGCTTTTGCGGTGGTTTCGTTCACAAGACATGTTGGAAAACTGGTGTGGTACGACATGCCACATGCGACAGACGCTCACCTGAAAGTCATGACATGCGTGTCATGTAACAACATGACTACATGCCACGCTGATGATGCGCTTGCGGCCATTTAGCTAGCGTCACATATACCAAATTTGATATTACAGTACGTGAATGGAGGACGAAGGTATGTGACTGGTGCAAACATGATAATCATGAGATGCGTGTCATGTAACATGACTACATGCCACGCTCATGATGCACTGACGGCTGTTTCGCTAGCTTTAGTTATATACCAATTTCGTATTACGGGTCGTGAATGGATGACGAAGGTATGCTACTGGTGAGAACATGATAAACATCAGATGCGTGTCATGTAACAACACGACTACATGTTAAGCTTATGATGCGCTCGCGGCCGTTTCGCTAGCTTACCATGTACCAAACTCGGTATTACGCGACGCGAACAGACGACATAAGTGAATGACACATCGAAACATTATAATCACGACATGCGTGTCATGTAAAAACATGACTAAATGCCACACTGATGATGTACTCGCGGCTGTTTCGCTAGCTTCACATATGCATATTTGGTATTACATGACGCTAATAGATGACGAAGGTATGTGACTGGTGCAAACATGATAATCATGAGATGCTTGTCATGTGAAAACATGACTGCATGCCACACTAAAGGCGCCAATACATTTTGACGTGACGCCGTGCACGTGCTCGCCGGCGTTCATTTCGTCGCGTCACGCCGGCATTGCCACGCCATGCGCTGGTCCTGTCATATACTCGCAGGTGCGCGCCGCGTGGCGTTGCTTTGACGCATGCGCATTTCTGCGCGTCTGGTGCACCTCCGTCACGAAAAGACAGAGACGCAGTGTTGATTGGGTAACGCATCGGCGCGAAATGCAGCATGTCGCATTTTGCGCCGGTTGCTGTCGGGCCGTGCCGACGGGCGCTGGTCGTGCCTGGCGTTAGACTATAGAGTGCTCGCGTTTTCCTTACGTAGCATCACTGTGCCCAGCATGAGTGAGCGTCAACGCTACATTGGAGCATATTGGGTCATTCATGATGCGCTCGCGGCCCTTTTTCTAGCCCCACATATAATTAATTCGGTGTTACGTGACGTCAGTGGATGAGGAAGGCAAATGACTGGTGCAAACATCATAATCATGACACGTGTGTCATGTAAGAACATGAACACATGCCACGTTCATAGCGTGCTCGCCGCCGTTTCGCCAGCTCAACATATACTAAATTTGGCATCATGTGACGTGAATTTATGACGAAGGTAAACGAAACATTCGAACAAGATAATCATGACATGGATGTCGTGTACAGTATAATTTACCTCCACCTCGTGGAAGGAAGACGAAGTTTTTCGTGAGTGGAACGCCGGTTTCAGTCTCTGTTATTTTTCTCGTTTTACAATGGTGCTTGTGGAAGACGCTGTTCTTCTGCCTGCGGAAATGGACGTAGAATCACCAGGGCCCCATGCCTTCCACGTCGTCTGTGGCCACTCTAAGAAAGCACTCCGGCCACCCAAGTGACGTCGACAGTGAGGACACGCTGATATACTCTACGGCCAGTGATGAGAGCTCCGATGAAAGTGACTTTGTGCCCGTGGCAAGACGAAAGGCGAAGAGGAGACTACTTACGACGCCTCCTTCCCAAAGTAAGGCCACCACGAATATTCAAGAGCCACCCGTTCACACTATTTTGTTTGTCCTGCTGAATGCCACTGACAGTATGAACCTACTTAATCGCCAGGTCACGTCTGTGTCACTTGAGGCGCTCGTTCCGGGACAAATAACAGACGTGAGAATCAATGGCCGCAAGAACGTTCTGGCGATAGACGTTACGCAACGTACTGCTCTCGACGTATTGACCAAGGTGAATGTGCTGGGGAACATCCACGTACGTTCTTTCATACCAGATGGCATGGACTCTAGGGCAGGCGTTATCTACGACGTCGACGCTTCTATCAGCGATATTGATTTTTCATTCTAATCAAACCAGAGACGGATGCTACTATAATCTTGCAAGTCCGCCGTCTCGGGAACTCACCATGCGTGAAACTAGTTTTCAAGGGTGACAGTTTCTCGACTCAAGTAAGAGTTGGTCATTTTCGACACACAGTACGGCCGTTCGTACCGAAACCTCTTCTGTGTCGGAAGTGCTGTAATATAGAACGCGTAAGTGCAGTTTGCACAAGTTCTGCTGTGTACTCCTGATGCTCGGAGTCGCACAACACAGAAGCCTGCCAAGCAGAACATCGCTAATGTGGCAATTGCCAAGGTCCTCACAAGGCGTCATCAAAGCAGTGCCCAAATGTGAAGAAGGAGATCCAAGTGCTGAGGCAGATGGCAAGAGACGGTTCTACTCACAGAAGGCTGCTGCCAAAGTGCGACGTCGGCGTTCGCGCCATAAAAAAACTCCTAGGACATCCTCTGCCAAGGACAGGGATATACCGCTACCCGATATCACGCACTCGCCACCACAAGCGTAAACAACAACAAGCATCCTCAGAAATACGCAAGAAACATTGACCCTGACGCGTGGCCACCGCTGCCGTCCGTGACACCGCCAGTACAGCCACAGCATCGCCCGCTGAAAGCTACTTTAGAGCGAGTAAGTCGTGACAGCCAAGATGACAAAATAACAGACGTGATTGAGACTCTCATGAAGACAATTCGAGTACTCCTGAATAATATGCAGACCGCGGCTGCCCACAGCGCTCTTCAAATTTTGGACGCTTTGAATGCGGTGCTATTAAATCTAGAGAAACACCATGGCTCTTTCTCTGCAGCCCTTCCGTAAACAAGTGAAAGAGGCATCAATTTTTCAATGGAATGCCCGAGGTCTTAAACCCCGCATTTTGAATTTCCGACCATATGTTTTCAAGAGTCAGTTTCCAATTATCGTAATTTGTGAACCACGTCTTCACAATGCTATATGACTTTCTAATTACGAGGCTTTCAGATCTGCAACCACTAACGAAAACAGTAAGCTCATTGTTTACATCAGGTGCGAACTCACCTATACTGAGCATCCAGTAACACCAGACGACAGCAACCAATACGTGTGCCTGACAGTTAAGCGTGAGAACGTGAACTTCACGCTAGTGGCAGTATATATTTCGTCTTCAGACCGCTTCGACCCAGCAAGATTAGGTGTCATTATATCAGCGACACCTGGGCCATGGATTATTACTTGTGATTTTAACGCTTATCACCCCTGTGGGGAAGCCAGAAGATGGACCATCGAGGAAGAAATGTGTCCTCCTTTGCATCTGACCACCAACTATATTGTTTAAATGACGGCACTCCCACGTTTACAGGGTCTGACATATAGTAGCTGTCTCGACCTAACTTTTTTGTCAAGTAGCCTTAGTACCAAGGTGCAGTGGTTTGCGGACAATGAAACGCATGGCAGTGACCACATCCCCACCTATATAAAGATTAAGGGGCTAAGCAAGTCGGAGATCGCGTCCGTTTCACGGATAGACTGGTCAAAGTACAGGTCATCCAAAGAGAAGCAACGCGGGATAAACCAAGAAGGTTCTCTTGAAGGCCTAGGAGGTATAATGAAGGCCGCTATCCAAGAGGCAAAGGTTAATGGTCGACTTTTGCCAGATTTTCGCAAATGTGAGGTGGAGTTGGAGCGACTTCGAGCAATCCGTCGTCGCGCTCAACGACGTTATAGGCGCACGAAATTCATCTACGACTTGAGGGAGGCGAGACGTCTACGAAAGAAGATTCAACGTCGAATCAATGCACTACAGTCGCTACGATGGAAGTTACTATGCGAGTCGCTCGATCCCCACAAACCTCTTTCGCAAATATGGAGAATAATCCGCAGCCTACGAACATTGCCACAACAGCGTCACCCGTTCACATGCGTTGCTCTCCACCAAAGCCGACGGGAAATCAATGTAGCAGAAGACTTCTGTGCTAAGGTTGAAAACAAGGGGTCCGGGATCAACATGAGTAACCTACGAAACGTGCCGGTGTCCAGAGACACTCAGATGAACGATATGTTTTCTCTAGAGGAGCTTCAGGCAGCATTGGCAGCATGCAAGCGCTCGTCATCTCCTGGACCCGATGGAGTCACTTACATGACCCTTGCTAACCTAGGACAAACAGCTAGGCATGCCCTTCTAGCTGTATACAATAACTCGTGGAGCAACGGTTTGGTTCCTCTTTCGTGGAAGTGCAGCCGCCTTGTGCCCCTGCACAAACCAGGCAAATCGCTTCTGGACATGGCTTCCTATCGCCCCATCGCGCTTGCCAGCTGTTTTGGAAAGGTGATGGAGAGAATGGTGCTGACTCGCCTGGAGTGGTATTTGGAACATTACAATATATACCCCGATGCTTTTACCGGCTTTCAACGTGGACGGTTTTCTATAGAGAATGTGGTTGCTCTTGTCACGTCTGTACAAAAACAAAAAAGCCTAAAGAGATTATCAGCTGCACTTTTCTTGGATATTAAGGCTGCATATGACAATGTACTATATGAAACCATCCTGTACGACTTGGGCAGCATTGGATTAGGAGGCCGGGTTTACCAATGGATCTACAGCTATTTGAAGGACAGAACCTTCTTCGTTCTGACAGAAGATTGTGCAACAAGGCACTATCATACTTATCACGGCGTACCTCAAGGTGTGGTCCTAAGTCCCATACGTTCTCAAAGCAACGACACATTCGTGTCGATGCTTTAAGAACGCACATAAGACATGTCACCCGGATTCAATCGCATCACCTCGCCTCTCTTCCAACTTCCTGGCCACGCTCTGCGTTCTGCTCTATTTTAGCTCCACATCGCTCGGTGATTCCCAAGAACTTCACGCACGCAGCAAGACCGTCGTTGCCATTGTGGTGTCTACATCCACTGGAAGCCCTGATAATCATCCCCGGAATGCAAAAGAAGAAACATTTGTCAAATTTGGCCCTAAAATAAACAACATTACTGTTTCTACATCAGAAACACAGTGAACGCATTCACATTTACATGGATGGGTCGGCCACTTCAAGAAGTTCAACAGGTACAGTCGTAATTCCGGAGAAATCCATCACGATAAAGTTCAGGACCTCGCATCTGACATCATCCACTGCGGCAGAACTCGCCACCATTCGCGCCGTTGTGGAGTTCCTATTTGAAGAACCGCAGCAGACATGGTCAATTTTCTCCGACTCCAAAGCAGCCCACCAGGGCATTGCCTCACCATATCGTCATGAACCAAACGAACAGCTGATTGCTGAAATACGACTGCTTCATCGCCTGGCTATAAAGAAACAACATGACATAGCGTATCAATGGATACCAGGCCACTGCAGCATTTATGGAAACAACCGTGCAGATAAAGCAGCCCGATCTGCTCATGAAGATGCCCCTTGTGGAGCTATACCATTATCAAGAACGGACGCCGCTGCAAGGCTTCGATCACTTGCACGACAACTGACACTCGCTCAGTGGAATTCACCGGCATTCACCAACGTCCGCCTTCATAATTTGGACCCACACCTACAGCTCTGTCTTCCATCAGGAATAACCAGAGCTGAGGAGACACTTTTGTGCCGTCTGTGGATTGGGGTGGCCTTTACGAATGCTTATTCGTTTCGAGTCGGAATGGCCAGCAGCCCGACATGTGACAACTGTGGCTGCGCAGAGAATTTCTCCCATTTTATCTGCGAGTGTCCTCGCTTCACTGTGCCAAGAACAGAACTGTCAAAAGTTTTAGATAGACTAGACAATTGCCAATTATCAGAAGAAAGGGTATTAGGGCACTGGCCGAGACCGTCCTCTGCACGCAAGGCATTGAGAGCGTTGTTGCGCTTTCTGCGGGCAAGTGGTCTTAGAGACAGACTGTGCGCAGTTTCGTGGATCGTCTGATGACCTTTTCTCTCCTTTTTTCTCCTTCAACGTCTCTCTTCTCTCATTTTTTATCCCCCTTCCCCAGTACAAGGTAGCCAGCCGTTTTGAAAACTGGGTAACCTCCTTGTCCTACCTTTTTCAATCCTCCTCCTCCCCCTCGTAACGTTGTGGTGACCTTAAAGTGACATATCAACATTTCTCACTCGTGCTTCGCATATCGTCGATTTCAGCTGTACGTGCGATCTGCCAATTTTTTTCCTGATGCTCACGCGTGAGAATTGCCCATGTGTGTTCTCGTAGTTCCTGGGTAGATACCAAGTGTCAATCACATGTGGCACATACCCGCACATCAGCGGCACATACCCGCCCGTGGTCATGTGCCACGGTCTGGCAGGAAGTGTTGGACGACATAGCAACAGGATTGTGACATTATTCACGTCTTGACCAGCGCGTCATATTCGTCCAACCATCCTACCCGCCCATGCTAACTTGGTCCACGTGGTTCACGCCAAGTTAAGGGGGTTAACACGAGAGCATCCAAACGTAAGCGACTAGATAGATAGATAGATAGATAGATAGATAGATAGATAGATAGATTCAACGTCGTCGAAGTCCGCTAAGAATACCTTCGCATTTTAAAAAAAAGTAAGAAAGAAATGTATAAATAGTCAGCTCGAGACTACACAGCCTTAAGTATGCTTAAACAGCAAACAGATCTCAACTTAGGAAGGTTGAACTTTTTGGAACGACGAAAGTTCAAGTATCGTGAAATGGAGTCGTGTAGTAATCAGCTAGCTCTCTTTTCCGCGCGTACCATTGGAAATAAACAACACTAAATAATCACAAGCAAAGAGGTAACAAAGGAATTCATTTTAGTCTAGCGTCAAAGTACGTTATTTTATTTTTCAAGTCCACCAGAAAGGCTGTAGCCCAGAAACAAAACCATAAAAGAATAGGAGCCCATGTTCTCCAACCTTACTGCAAAGCGAAAGAGACCTCCCATTCACGAGGCTGAGCGGCTCGAGTGGGGTCGAGTGTCACCGTTGCAAATTGAGCATTGACACTTGGCTCCAGTGGAATGGCGGGGTCGGTGTTTCCACTGCTTTTAAAGCGGCATTGCAGTCATGTAGTTTTCTCAAAATTCATCGAGAAAGGTAGACAGACATGAGCACACCTGAAAGCTTTCTTTGTCGACATGCAAAGCCAGCTCGAATTGAGCTTGTTTCGACTTTGTCTCCATCTGCACGAAGTCAGACTACGTGTAGGAGGAGGAAGGAAGCAGGAAAGACAAGGAGGTTACAGACTAAACTTAGTGCGCTAATATGCTCTGCACATGCTTCAAATCTCTCAACTGTAGAACGATATTGATATTTATTTGACCTATGCTAGAGCGCGTGCTGCGAGTCAGGAACAGAATATTGACCGAACAATCGGAGGTGAAATCACGTACCTTTACAGCCCTTTCTTGAAAGTGGGAACGATTGATTTTATGATGGCGCCTCGGACACATTGGGTGGGCAGTCTTTAGGGGTTCTGACTGAAAATTTATTGACTTGCTCTGTTTGCCCGCGGCCTTTCTATTTTCTGTTCTAAAATTCTGCTGATGGACATTCCAATATTTTAACATAAGGGAGACATACTCGTTTTCTGAGGAAGTGGAGGAGCCGAGAATCGTGTTAAGGAGCTCGTTTTCTTTTGCAGCAGAATTGCTCTTCAATTGATACGCTTTAGGCACTCGTTTGTTGCTGCTGTTGAAATTTTGTGAAAACTCCTTTCCAATGTGAAAGGTATTTCGGTTCTCCTGATCAACGCATGGCGAACTGACCCATTGTGGAGAGTGGTCTGTATGCGTTAGTTCAGAACACCGAAAACAATTTAGACTATGGTGAACAAAACCTGCTTTCAAAATTCAATCGAGATCAATGCAGAGCACGTAAAAGGCAAGGCGAAGAATCCCGGGAGGAACTAAGCCATCTCCGGCAGCCCCCAGCCCATAATTCATTGGCTACCAAGAACTAGCCAACACAGCCAACAACCTAGCCACTGACGAAGAAGCGTCTTTCCCATTCATCTCTGTTGCAGATCCCCCCAATGAAGGAACCTACCTAGTTTAGAGATGTCTGGAAATAAAACAGGGGCATAGCAAAATGTTCTTTACAGTGCGTGCTAATAGCTCTTGATATATCTTAGTTGCGCGTATATAAATATATGTCAACATTTGAATATGAAAGAAAATCGAAAGTTTGAACCACCTCGACACTACCCGCCTTCTCGCGCCACTCAAATCCCACTTACCACTTTATCTTTTGTCTTTTTGTTTAGTTGTGTTGTTCTTGTTGCTTATGACAAGTCTCCTCCTCGTACCTGCCTGAACTAACTTTTCCACGCTGTGGTATATGTTGTAAAAAAGCATTAAAACCATAAAATAATGATGAAGAACAGAAAGAGCATGCCTGAATTGAATAACAGCACCGCCTCATGAAAGAAATACGAATAAACAATTAAAACTTGAAATAGAACAAAGTTAAAAAAAATTGAAGGATACTTCAGCTTCGCCTTAAAGAGTGCGCCACGACAGCGCAATCGGGCCTCGCACGCACCACCTTCCCAACAGCTAACCTAATTCGGGCTCTTTAACGATATCAGGCTAATAAGAAATGTACCTGAGATAAAGTGAACTTCAAGAGCCTCGAAATGTATTCTTCGTTGCGAACCCACTTATTTAGCAAATCTAAACACGATAACGTATTACACGGTAACACTTCTATTTGGCTTAACGTAGAATTGCAGTCCGCGAAAGAGGAAATGCTTTCGGATTATCCTCCCCCCTTCACATTCAGCAGTGTAACACTATACGGCTTTTTGGTCTCCCATAGTAGAGTACCGAGCACTCTAAATTGTCAACAACTTTTGTTTAGGGAAATTTATTGTCACAGCCAGTGAACATCAATTACAATTCAACAAAACATTGCGACAGAACACAACATCCACAGACACACCAAAAGTTGTCACAAAAAGATATGTGTACATATGTAAACGGAACCCAACATACACAACTTACCCAAGTACACAGGGATTGTTACAAAAACAATGTCTACATATGCACAATACATGGTAAACTAAGAACACACAAATGAAATGTAGAGATCAATATGTCTGATATTTACATAGTATTCACAAGGTTTTTGTATGAGTACTAAACAAAAATTCACCTACCAATACCAGGCAGGCCTGAAAATAAGCCTTACACGTCTCTCACAGATGAACACAAAACAGCAGGACCAGTGTCGGAGGAATTCCTCCTCACCTAGAAAGAAGAGTTCCTCCGACAACACAGATAGTATTTCTTTTTACAGTCGCTCCAAAATCGGGAAGATAGCATGGTGGCGACGACCTGCTGAAACAGCCTCACAGCGATTGCGCCAAAGACAGTATGCACCACCAACAATGTGAAGGCAGGCAAAGCGGCCTCGAGAACAACGCCCAGAAGAAACAAAGCGGTTTACTCCGAGGCCACGAAATCCTGCATGCACGGCCCTCCAGAAAACACGAGCAACGACACATTGCCTTAACACATGCTGATTTGTTTCCCGTAGGAAGCAGTTCGGACATGTTGATGACTGGACCATCCTCCACCTTTCTAGGCGGTCAAGGGTAAGAAGAACGCCCCACCCAAGCCACCACATGAAGTCCCGGAGGTGGCCAGGTAGAAATGATGCTGTCAGCGTGCTCCAAGACAACCGACTAGAGCAGGTGCGGCGTGCTGGACGAACTAACGGGAGCAACAACGCGGCTGTTGTGTCAACGATAGAATTGTCTAACACATCTAAATCAGGGCAAGCCGACTGGATATGACGAAAGAACGCGACAGCTGTTGCATAAAACGAAGGAAGTACTAATGATTGTGGGCCCTGATTAAGGCGCACTTTAGGCAATAAATACCGAAGGTGAGTGCCTACAAAATAATATGCCAGAGTTCGCGCGGGGGATTCCTCTGCTTGTACGACGCGCAACAGGAAGCGCAGGGCCAATAGCCGGCAGCGTATTGATACCGAAGGGAAAGCAAAACCTCCCTGGGAACGCTGCTGTCCTAACGCCGCACGAGAAACCAACTCAGTGCCGCCAGACCAACAGAAGGAACACAAGGCAGACTGCAATGATCTCACGATGCGTAAAGGCAGCTGTTCCACGTGAGAAAGGTACCAAATGCGACCGCAGAACACAGTCTACGCAAGGTACCTCCGCTCAAGAAGCGGGAGGTCGAATTCCGGGCGTTCTCAATTTCTTGTTTTACTTCATCGAGGGCGTTTGACCAAACGGAGTTACAAATGCCGTAGTGGTTGTATAGAATTCTTAAAATGCGAAGAGACGCAGCTCGCTGAATAAGAGATGTGGACCTAAGTGTGGAGTTGAGATAGCTGATGAACAAATACCGGGATTTGGAGAGGTTTAGTGTGGCACCTGAAATGTCCCTATACTGGAATAATAAACGCAGGCTATGAGAAAGACTATCTTCATCAGAAAGGTGCAGGGGTATGTCGTCAGCAAAAGCTGTGACTTTTACGGTACTGCTGCCGGGAAGCGCAAGACCCCGGACATGCGAATCTGCTTCTAGAGCACACAAAAATGGCTCAAGGCTGAGGACAAATAGAACAGGAGACATGGGGCATCCTTGACGGACCCCACGTGTAATAGAAAAGGGAGCACTCACCCAACCATCTAGAACTAGTGTGCTTTTCATACCAGAGTAGGTATGTCTAAATAATTCAACAAAAGTACCAGGCAAACCAAGGGCTGTGAGCACTTTAAAGATATACGTGTGCTCTAGTCGGTCAAATGCTTTCTCTTGGTCTAAAGACACAAGGAGACCACGCGCAGTTTGCGACAGAGTATAGGCTATGATATCCCGGGTGGTAAAGGACAAACTGTGTATTTTCCGTCCAGGCATAGATGAAGCCTGGTGATGACCCACCAGGGTGTCCAACAGAGTATTCAAACGTTGAGCGATCACCGTCGCGAATATTTTATAGTCAACGTTAAGAAGCGTGATAGGTCTCCAATCTTCAGGATTAACAGAAGAAGCATCACCTTTTGGAATAAGCACAATGCGTCCATCTCGAAAACTTGATGGAAAGACAGCATCTTCGAAACATCGCCGGATAACCGCGGTCAATGCAGTACCAAGCTCATTCCAAAATGATAAGCAAAATTCAACTGGAAAACCGTCTGGCCCAGGGGCTGTCCCCCGTTTCATAGATTGTAGTGCTGCCTTTACCTCTTCAACTGATGGAGGGACGTGCGGAGAATCAGCAGCTTGTCGAGGAACGCGAGGCGAACCTCTAAGCATAGGCGGTATTATATCACAGTTTGTTCGCATGGTTTGTTTGTTTGTTGGTTATATCACAGTTTGTTCGCATCTCTTCAAAGTGCGCCAGAAAGAGAGATCGATCACGCTTAGGAAGCGGCTGTGTAGGTGGTGTCTGCATGGTCGTAAAAACAGGTGATTGTGACTGCCCAAAACACGATTGCCTCGCATAGCGTAGCACCTCGGGGTGGGCACAAGGGTTGTGCCTACAACGCCATGCAGCCGCCGCCAGAGACGAGGTGGCAATCAAACGCTGGAAGCGTTCACGTAATTCATGTTGCCAAGCTCGCATCAAGGGAGACGGCGTTTCAGCGCGCAATGCGATGCGTAACTTCGCTGCAGTATCAGCCAGCTCCTCAGAAACGCGACGACGAAGGGAACGCCCTTCAACTGAGCAGTGCACGCACCACTGCGTTTTAAGCGCATCCCAGTCAAATGAATCAGACGCAGCGTATGACCGTCATCCCCGGAAGCTTTTCAGGCCTGCGCGTCACGTGACGTGACGTCGACGACGTCACATCGCGCCGGCCGGCCGGCCGCCCTTTGCTGGGTGGCTGCGCCAGCCGCGAGCGCCCTTCACGCCTACCGACTCGGGCGAGGTTCCTTGACACCATGTCCGCACGATTTATCAATGTATCCATTGATTGTATGGTTTAACGCGCCGACGCAACGCAGGCGATGAAGCGCGCCGTAGGGGAGAGCTCAGGATCAAGTTTTACTACCTGGGAATCTTTATTGTGTGCCGAAATCTCGTACACACGGGCGTTTTTGCTTTTCGCCTCCATCAGAAATGCGGCCGCCGCAGCCGGGTATCGAAACTGCGCCCTAGTGCTCAGCAGCGCTACGCCTTAGCCACTGAGCCACCGTTGCGGGGGAACTTATCAAGGTATCAAGAAATAATGAATATCGTGAATGGAATAATGCGTATTTATTTATCACAGCCAGACGCCGTCTGTACAAATATCACAGTGCATATTGTTCTCGGTCCAGGCAGACGACAGGCAACACAAGATGTTGCCCTTAATGCTGAAAATATGCCAAAAGTACAAAACACAATATCTTGCCACATAAAACTCAGAAAACAAAACAGATTGTAACAGCAAAAACATCCCCGAGCTTTGGAACAGAAAAAACACATTTTCATTTAAATTGTAGGTTAGAGGAAAACATACCATTCGTTTATCATAGTAGCAGTAGCAACACAAGGTATCAGGTTCAAACACTTGCCAAAAAATACAATACAAAAGAACACTGGTGACTAAATTGTGGTCCACAGCATGATAAATGACAGAAAGAAAAGTAATTGTACTGCCACAGGTAGGTGCATGTCCTAGGAAAAAAATCAAACAAAAATCTAAGAAAAAAACAAATCACAGTGCACAACATGTCTGTACACAGAGTGCACAAGGAAAGTGTACACAGCTTAGGTACCAAAACGGACTGTACAACTGCTACAGTGGGCACCGAGGCAGTTCGAGTTAAAAAAAAAGAAAAAAGTACAGCACCTTTAAAAGCTAACAACTTGTAAAGAGATACAAAACTGGAAACAAGGCTCAAACAAGGGAATGTATTGCTTGAGCCAGGTGGCAATAAGTGCAGCGCTCCTCAGACAGCATCGACAGGTTGTTCAAAATTTCCAACAAGGAACTTACTTTTTGAACTGAGTCTGGTACAACAGCGCTACCAAGGTTCTTGATTGGTGAACCTTGATAGCGGGCAAAGACTTCAAGGTTTGCAAACACGGTCAATGACGCATTCAAACAAGGTTCACGATAGTCGATAATGTTCAAAAACATGGAGCACTCTTCTTTATGAATCACAGTCCACTTCGGAGACACTGACACCCCTTGCAGGCGAGCCCTTAGTTCTTCGAGGGACGAAAACCGGTTTCGTTCTTGCTCCGCTTCATATGACGCCAGCGACTCTTCTACAGCACGGGCGAGTTGGGAGGCTTCTTGTCGGCTCCTCTTGGCGTCAGGGGTTTCTCTCGTGCTCTGGTCTCGTACTGATAGGTAGGACGGACAGCCGGAAAAAACCGTTGGGACAGATCCAGGACGCAACCGTGGTACTGGGAGTGCAACTTCAATAACTCTCCCTGTCCTTGGATCCGTCTACGATGTCGTCTTCTCAATGCATGAAGCGTCGAAATGATTCGCGCACACCTGCAAAAACGTTTCAAGAACGTCTGAGACGCCACTTCTCAAAAGAAAAAAATGCGCTCCCGTTTGCATGACCGTGTTTACAGTCCGTGTAGCTAAAACAAAGTCTACCTACGTTTCGCAAGCATCTAAATAAAAGCGCTGCGCTAAGCGGTACAAGCAACATGAAAGGAAACACGGGAGCGTGATGTCATCGCACTCCACGAAGCGCTTCCACCGAGAGCTTGCAAGAATGGACGACACCACGGCACTGTTAGTGAACAAAGCGCAGCTGACCATCCTTGCTGCGAACGCTGCTGGCGTCAGCGCTTCGCGAGGCCCGGCGGCCACACGCTCAAGTATTTCCCATCATAGGTGATTTCTACCCGAACAAGCAACGACAAGCTAAGAACAGGAGCATCTCAAATTCTTACCTTAGTGCACGAAGTCGGCACGAAGTCCTTCCTAGGAATGGCGCGTAGCCATTGTTTGAGAGCGTCGTCGTCTTTAGGGAAGGAAAACACTTGTATCTTCTTTCCTGTTTTGTAGTTGCCGGTGCATCCGGGTACACAACACTTATTCGGCATTGTCGCATCACTCCAGCATCACGCACGGAAACGAAATTGCCGCAAAACAACAACGGAAAGCAACAAACGTGAAACACCGTCAACACCACGCCGCCGAACCGTCACCACCGCCGCCCTCGCTGCGCTCGCTGCCGCTGCGGCTTCCCCGAGAGTCGGCCGGCCGGAAATGACGTCAAATTGCTGGGCGCAGGCCTGAAAAGATTTTCCGGGGGTGACGGTATGACACGCGTATTGCACGGGACAAATTTGAGCGAGAGCGCGCGTCCTGGAGGACGCGAACATCAAGACGCCATGGTTCCTCCGAAAAAGAAAATGGAATTTTTAGTTCTATTAGAATCGGACGATGGTAAGAGATGTACACATGCGAAGGTGGGATGGGCGGAACACGCAAGTTGGTGACAAACGTCTCTAAAGCATGTGGAATATAAGTCTGGTCGAGTCTGCTGGAGGAGTGTCCGCGGCGCCATGTCCAAACAAAAGTATTCCTGTGTATGACATTATGCGCATCCAGCAATGAAAAATGCTGGACAAGGCGTCGCAGCTCACGTGAATTCCAAGCTGACCGACCCCAGCCAGGACCTTGTACATCGCATCGCGTATTTAGCACACAGTTAAAGTCTCCAATTAGAATTACATGACGACCGTCTAGGAAAAAACATCCAAATTTCGAAAAAAATTATTAGACTGTCCAGTTTGCGCAGGCGCATACACACATAGTATCCTCATTCGAAAAGAAAAGTAGGTACAATCTAGAGCAATAATTCTACCGACGCCGTCATAAACAACGTGGTGACCTCTCAATAAAGCCCGAATAAATATAATGATGCCTACTCCCGTAAAACGACTTGTAGCGAAAGAAAAATAGCAATCTAAGTTAAACTTTTGTTTAAAAGCCCTAACGTCGGATAGTGAACACAAATTAGTTTCCTGCAGGCATAAAATATCACAATTTGCAGCACGGGCTACACTAATCTCCTCGGCCTGCTTTACCGGACTGCGAAAACCTTTTACGTTGAAGGAAATAATATTCAATGTGATAGCCATCGTAAACAATAAAGACAAATTTGGATACTAGACTCACAGTTCTGACAGACGCGGGAGCGGGTCGCAGTGCCATGAATACAGTGAACTAATTTATACCATGAACTCGAGGTGGTTAAATGTGGGAAGTAGACACGAAGCGCAAGTCGTAGGAAAGTACGAGTGTGCCTCCTCTCGTTCAGTCCTTGGAATGTTCGCTGGATGGCGGTGCTTCTATATGAGGAATATATGATGAAAAGATGCGAGATGGTGGTACTTGGAGTGTTGAATAGGTGGACGAACGGACACACAGACAGATGTATGGACGGACGCACGGATGGCTACACGGACGGATAGACACATGGGCGGACGTAGGAGCGGATGCATCGACGAACGCAGGGACGGACGCACAGATGGACGTGCGGACGCACGAACAGACGCACTCACGAACGGGCGGATGGACGCACGGGTGGCCACACATACTCAAGCATGGATGGACGGAAGCAAGAATGAATGGACGGACGGATGCTTCACCCCACTCTCCATCATTCACTCCGTGGATATGCTACCACTTTTCTTAACACACACACGTACAGACTGACAGGTACCAAAGTTTTGGCGTCGAAGGTCCCCAGGAAAGACTATCGTCTTTAAAAATCGCATGTTCACCCGTTGAGACTGAACAAAAAGCAACAAGGAACTCCGGAACAAGACTGATTTCAGGAAAAAAAACTACGTACTCCTCCCTTTCACGCGAGTTGAGTAAAGTGATTACTGCAGCTCCATTTAGAACCAGCCATCCACAGAAAACCGATTTTCTGAAGGAAGGCTCTCACTGCAAATGCGACGAGCAAAACAACAAACAAACAAGCAAGCCATCTCGGCGAGAGGAAAAACACGCGGACTGAGCGGAGCTGCTTCACACCCTCACGTTGCCTGCTTAATTCTCACATTGTCATTCTGCCTGCAATCATCGAAAAGATAACGCGTGCATTCCAAGGGAAAAAGAAGAAAGACGTGGCACGACTTCATAAAGCTTTCAGGACGTGCTCATCAGGGGAGCCGCCAAGCAGTGAACTAATGCGTTGACGCGGGGCATCCTCACTTCTCCCAGGGGGAAAAGCGAGGAGAGTGAAGTGCACAACCAATGTGTCCTCGCGTCCGCTAAGTGCACTCGTCACCTAAAGGACGCTGAATTAGACGAAAGCAAAAAAAAAAGAAGCAAATATGCAATCAGTTCACAGCAGAGACGCTTATTACAGTGAGGGCAACGCATTTTTTTCACCCATTTGAAAATTTAAGGACGTTTGTTTCCCAACGGGTTAGTTAAAACGTTAGAGAATGCTTGGCAGTTATTTTGTTGAAAAGTCATGAAATCTTAAAGAACAAAGGCAATGCCTTATTGGGGTGCCTTAACTTTCTTTGTGGCAGGCAGCCATAGATTGATAAACTGGGACTTGAAGTATAGTGCCAAAAGTGTTCGTTTATCCCTGTGTGGTGTAATTTCATTGTCTTGAATACGCTTCTAGGCGAGCCTTTTCAGTAACCATCATGACAGTGCATGCCCGATTTGCAAGTGTGGCTAAAAGATGAAACTGCCTCTCGCACTAACACCGAACAAATGTAGAAAAAAAGACAGTCGAAAGCATAGGCCGGCAAAAATTACAGAGTTCTCTCAGACTCATCCACGAAAATATATTTTACTTAGACCTCACCCAGGCTGAGAGCCACCACAACTTTCCTCAACAGCACTCACTTAATTTCAGGCACACTGAGTTGTCGACAGGGTTCGTTCGGACTCAATTTCACCTAATTACAATCATTCCTGCTCACTCAGACACAGACTAACGTTTTAATGTGAGATCGAGTGAATCTTTGGGAGGCGATCGACCCACCAATTATTTTACCATCCTAAGGTTGCAAGACAACAATATAAAAAGACTACAGAAAAAAAGTCCAATTTCCATGACGCTGTAGTGCGTCTAGTATTCAATCCATCAGCGCCCAGTGTTTGCAACACTAATGCAAAGCTGCAAATCAATTTGAAGTGGGAATGAGGCCACCAATATATTTTCTACAGAAAATTATGAAAGTTATCACTTAAGGAGCCACAACTTCTAGAAACAGGGCGCTCATATAAGTAGTGGAGAGTTTTGCTGCCGCACGATTCTTCCCTGACTGCACATTTCAACTATATAGCTTCCGAATTCACAACAACTTTTAATATTATTAAAATAAATTTGTAATGTGTGGATTTACGCGTATGAAGGACGAACCAACTAGCCCGAATTTCAACTCTAGTCATCTCACAACAGCTTTCGCGCTGTAAAATAGAGAGGTTATTGCAGTAGCGTGAAGCAAACAGGCGTAAAAAACAACACGCGAGGACCGTAGTGGAATGTCTTATTCCATAGATCCTTTTGGTAGTTCTTCGGAAATATCGATGTTGAAATTGTGCCGGAATTTGCTACACTATAACTGAAAATACTATAAGCTAAGCTATTCACTTGCTCACACTGAATGCAGCAAAATCTTTCAATTTATAACCTATTCTAAATTGTAAACCAATTCAACAGATGAAATGACCGCTTTTTTAAAATGCGAAGCATTTCTTGGTGAACTCCAGCGACATTGCACGTATCTATCTATCTATCTATCTATCTATCTATCTATCTATCTATCTATCTATCTATCTATCTATCTATCTATCTATCTATCTATCTATCTATCTATCTATCTATCTATCTATCTATCTATCTAGCCGCCTACGACGTTTAGCTACCCTAGCCATTTCGATAATGGTATCGACACCAAGCTTAGTATGGCATAATATGACTGTATAAAGAACATATTTGACTAGTCATAACATGAAAATCATGACATGTATGTCATAAATGTCATGATTTACCTTTGATGGTCCTGCAGCTCTTGCGGTGGTTTAGTTCACATGGCATGTCGCAAAACTGGTATGGTATAACATGATTGCATGGGGAACACAAGCGACAGACCCTAACATGAAAATCATGACATGTGTGTCATGTAACAACATGACTACACGCCAAACTCATGATGTGCTCACGGGCATTTTGATATTGTCACACATACCAAATTTTGTATTACAGTACATGAATGGATGACGAAGGTACGTGACTGAAGCAAACATGGTAATCATAAGATGCGTGTCATGTAACAACATGACTTCATGACATGCTCATGATGCTCTGGCTGCCGTTTCGCTAGCTTCACTTATACCGAATTTGGTATTATGGGACTTGAATGGATGAAGAAAGTATGACACTGGTGCAAACATCATAAACATGAGATGCGTGTCATGTAAGAACATGACTACATGCTACGCTCATGATGCGCTCGTGGTGATTTTGATAGCTTCACATGTACCAAACTCGGTAATAAGTGACGCGAACGGACGACATAGGTAAATGGCACATACAAACATGATAATCGCGACATGCGTGTCAGGTAACAACACGACTACATATGCCACACTCATGATGCACTCGTGGCCGTTTTGCTGGCTTTACGTATGCTAAATTCGGTATTACGTGACGTCAATGGATGAGGAAGGTATGTGATTGGTGCAAACATGATAATCAAGAAATTCGTGTCGTGTGAAAACATGACTACATGCCACAGTCAAGGCGCCAATACATTTCGACGTGACGTGGTGCGCGTTCTCAACGGTGTTTAATTCGTCGGGTCACGCCGGCTTTGCCACGCCAGGCACCGGCCCTGTCATTTACTCGCAAGCGCACGCCGTGCTGCGTTTCTTTGACGCATGCGCGTTTCAGCACGTCCATCGTCCCTCCGCCACGAAAAGAGGGAGATGCAGTGTCCTATGGGCAATGTCGTCAGCGCAAAATGCAGCACGTCACATTTCGTTCCGGTGTCCGCCGGGCAATGCAGATGGACGCTGGTAGCGCCAGCCGCGCCTGGCGTCGCGTTTTGGTCGCGTAGCGTCTCTTCGCCCAGCGTGCGCGTGCGTCAACGCTACATTGGAGCATATTGGGCCCTTCAAGATGCGCTCGTGGTCATTTCACTAGCTCCACATATGCCAAATTAGTTATTGGGTGACGTCAATCGATGACGAACGTATATGACTGGTGCAACCATGATAATGCTGACACACGTGTCATGTAAGAACATGACAACATACCACGCTCATAGTGTGCTCGCGGTCGTATCGCTAGCTTCACGTACACTAAATTTGGTATCGCATGATGTGAATAGATGACGAAGGTAAACAACACATTAAGACATGATAATCATGACACGGAAATTATGTATGGCATTATTTACCTCCACCTTGAAGCATTGTTCTCATTTTAAAGTGGCCCCGCCATGGTGGTCTAGTGGCTAAGGTACTCGGCTGCTGACACGCAGGTCGCGGGTTTGATTCCCGGCTGCGGCGGCTGCATTTCCGATGGAGGCGGAAACGTTGTAGGCCCGTGTGCTCAGATTTGGGTGCACGTTAAAGAACACCAGGTGGTCGAAATTTCCGGAGCCCTCCACTACGGCGTCTCTCCTAATCAAATGGTGGTTTAGGACTTTAAACACCACATATCAATCTATCATGATTCTAAAGTGACACATCATCCTTTCCCATTCGTGCTTCGCATATCATCAATTCCCAGTTATCACAAAACAGGAAATAAGATTATACAATGCCTTTCGTATCCGTAGTTCGTAGTGTGGCAATTCAAGACCTCAAAACAGTTTTCACAGTCTTGTTGTATATAAAAAGGGAACTGCATTCATATATATAAGATATTTCAATGAGAAAAAAACAAGAAACTCGTAGATGATATTTAGAAACGTTACCATAAAATCTCATTTATGTGATTACATTTATTTTCACAACGCGCTTCTTAAAGTATTCGGGTAATTCCAACATTGTATTTCGCAGTGAAATAAGTAAACTACGATGGATGCCGGGGCAAAAATTAAACTAAAAAGGCTGGTTTTTTTTAATGCACTTTCTAATTGTACCTCAGCACTGCACACTGACGCGAGTATGCACCTTTGCATTGGTCGGATCACTGTACAACAAAACAAAAACTTCTGCTGAGGAGAGATTTGAGAAGTAATTTTATTGAAGTATATCAACGCTATGATGCACAGTGTACAGTGTAGCTTACAATACCATTCAACAAAGGTTCTTCCTATTTAGCGAAAAATATTAAAAAAACAAATATATCGTATCCATTGACTCCACAAAAAGTTATTTATAAAGAACATCGCTATTTTTTTTCGGGGGGTGTTTACATATCATGTTTTTTTATACCAAACTAGTTTGGAGAGAGCTGCACAAATTTTATTCCACGTGCACCTATATCACCGTGACCTATTTTTTTAGTTTTCTATTTCCGGGAGAGCAACACGTGACTTTGCCCTTTTGCTGCTCTATAGTTGTGTTCATTAATCAGAAAGAAATTTTTTCTCATTTTCTGTCATTCCACATCCACACAAAAAATTCACCCTTCAATACGTGAACACGTGGAAGTGACGCCAACGAACTGGAGGACTCACATGCATTTCACGATTGGAAAATAATCTCAGCTTTACTGAATGCCAGATGCTGCCAGTACGAAGGCATCACCGAAGCGAGAGCCCCAAACGCTAATCCCGCATAATAAATCGCTCTTTACTTGGATTACGCTTATCCACGTGGCGGTGACGGCATAAATTGCCTGGTTGGGATAATAAATCACAAGATTTAATCTAAGCACCTATTCCACAAGTCATTTTTATTCGGAAGCAACGGGCAACTTGAACTTCAAGTGGATTTCCAGTTGAATTATCCATAAATAGCCACATGGTCTGCTTGAGTAGGATATATGTAATATTATTATGATTGCAAAGTATAAATATTATTGCAGATGCATAACTGATATACATTACAATTGCAACTATATAACTTACGGATAATATTAAGCTCATGCTGGTGAGAGTTAAAAACAATGAAAGTCGTATTAGTAGGATTGGTTCGTACCTATGTTAGCGGCATGCCATCAAGCTTAAAAGTTGTTCTTAGTTTGTGTCTGAGGCATTTATACGCACTTATAATTGTTCTACAAGCACCCTGTATACGTAAGGTAAGTAGGCAGGTCATTATTACAACTGATGAGAAGATCTGCGTTGGGAATAGAACTCAGGCATATTGTTAGTTTAGAAAAAGGGGGGTAGCGATTTTAAGTACCGGGCACTCTGCTATGGGAGAGCATAAAGCCATCCCGCGGGCCTCACATTTCATGAAACCCTGTTCGTTTAGATAAAGTGCTTAACGATTTAGAGTACTAGGTACTCTACTATGTAGGTACTCAACTATGGGAAAAGGCCCTTGAAGAAACCTTCACAGACTGCTGTCAGGATATCGACTTGAGGAAAGACCAGAGCGAAAGCATTTTATATACCATGCTCACATTCACGCGAGCCCCCGTCTGAGCCCAGTCATGATACAGACTCACACTTGTGTCGCTGTTTTCGTTTCGGAAACTTGAACGTCGTGGTAAATTTCATTCTGCGTTCGGACATCACTGCTCTCACTGACATAACAATATGAGGAATAACAACAAGCCTCCAATTATTAATGCACACTGATTATATTCGCTGCACAAACAGTACCTGCAAGTAGCCGAAACCAGCTAGCGCCACTCTATTTCACAGGAGAAGGGCAGGCACTCCGGCAAGTGATGCCACGGCAGGCGGTTCGGAGAGGTTCCCCAAGATTCTGGATTCTTCCACACCTAATGTTATACTTGAGGCTATACATGCTCAAAAAACAGACCTTGCATAGTCCCTCGAATAGCCATATGCTATCACCGAACACGCTTTGGAGTTTATAAATTGTCCTCCAAATTTTTCGTATACTTTGGGTATAGATTGACAACGTAACGGGCTGAGAACTTTACTTCTATTGAGTAAGTGATGAGAAACGATGGTACAGCATATCATAGCCATGTGTAATACAGAACGGCAAAGGGGCAGGGAAAAAGTGATATTGAGAAGGATAGATGTGAGGGTGAGGAAGAAAAAAATTAAAATGGAAGACCACCAGCTGCACTCTTTCCATAGTATTGGCGTCACAGAAGCGCAGATGGTCAAAAGCTTTTCCTTGTTCATCTTTCGAGTTTTCAATGCAAGCGCAGCCCTTTGGATGATGTGACTCCTTTTTTTATAATTTGTGGCTGGAATGATATTTATTAGAATATAAACAGGTTGTAGGAAGTGACATATGAATACCATACAATGAGTGCCTGGTCGCACTTCGTCACTTCTTCGCGCATTTGGTGCACACCATGTTCTCCCTTACGATTACTTGTTCTGATGAATTTTGTTCGTTAGTAACGCCGGTGCTACCCGAGAAAGCGAATAATGTTCATGCACACCTCAATCAACGCCTACATTTCAAGTACGTTTATTTATTGTCTTCGACACAAGTTCTAAGCTCGCCCTTTCAGTACAAGTAGCTTTTTGCAAGAGTGAAATAAATCGAGAAAAAAGCTGGCATCTCATTTTGTTCGATAAAAAAATGCTCTCAACCTCACGTCGCGAATGCTGTTGCAACTGAACAGCTGATGCCTGCAATGTCGGGCTCTGCACACCCCGTCTGGGCGCGCCACTCGTTCGAGCTTTCCACCGAACCTCATCCCAACCTGTGTTAATGCAGCACCCATTTCCTACTAAGTCCCACTTTTTCGAAGCCACACGGCCACTTGAGTAGCTCTAGAGCATCAACGTATGAGGAAGGGAGGACTGCGGACAGCTTCGCTTTTAACATACGAGTCTACAAATGCATACTGTTCATCTGGTGACGATAGGCTTGTGTGAACGCCTATCACTTGCGGTTGAGTTCTACAGACGCAGTCTTTCTGGTTAACCTCCATGCCTTCTCTTTTTCTGTTTCCTTCCTTCCTTCCTTCCTTCCTTCCTTCCTTCCTTCCTTCCTTACTTCCTTCCTTCCTTCCTTCATTCATTCATTCATTCATTCATTCATTCATCTATTCATTCATTCATTCATTCATTCATCCGCTTTGCCTGGCAAAATTGGCGTTGCAGCAAAAATATTGCCTACGTGGTGTCTACGATGAAGTATTCCGAGATTTTTATATGAAAAAAAAGGTTGCTCTCCGAAGATGTAAATAGGATGTTCTGATTTCGCGTCGGTTCAAGCTTCGTGATGAGACACGAACTTATCGTAAATACGGTCATTATCAGCCGGTGCATTAATGATGCCTCTCGCGGGGCTTTGTCGATCAATGGCTGATGAAAAGCATGAGGATGTGAGTGGCGCTCAGCGTGCACCAAACAAACAGCCAGTAATGAGCGGAATAGGGGTGTTGATATCGACCGCCAGCCATTTATACGAGATCTGATCTAATGACTTCCTATGCTGTGCAACGCTCGACACGCCTCCACCCTCTGTCTCGAGAGGATCGTCCTGATGACAGTACGCTTAGTCAATTTTCACCCTTTTACCTCATTGCTTCGCATAATGGTTGTGGTGCTAAATGTACTTCGAAAGTCAACGTGATTGCCAATCGTAGAAGACACGGCATTTAAAGAGCTCAAATGAGATATTTCCATCGAGATAACGAGTGCAAGATTGGACCATTAGTTATTCAAAAATGTTCGTTAAACTGGCGTTTGTTAAAGTGAGAGTTCGCTGTAGCTGGCCTTACCAGGGGCTCGTTATTTCAACAAAGAAAATCCCTGGGGAGTTTTTTTTTTGGGTGTGTGAATTTTCTGCAAAAAATATTTCGAATAGGAGAATTTTTGAGTAGTGAATATTTCAGTTGAAGAAACTTGATTTGTTGACATGGCTAATTTTCGAGCTCCATTCGACAAAGTTTCCTGCTCTGGAGCAGTGACGTAGCTTATGCGAGCTGCCCCCGAATCACCCGTTTATCGGCATCGGTGCAACAGTGCTTGTGCATGCAAGGCCGCCGTGTCATAACGGTAGCACAGTCGACTAAAAAAACAACGCACACGCGCTTGAGTTCCTGCACCGTACTATCATATATATGTCGTGCCCAGTGTTCGTCCTCAACGGGAAGAAGAGTGCGACGAAGAAGTTTTAATGGCTGAGGTACGGTGAAATATTGTACAAATAACCGAGGCTCAAGGATATATCAGAAAGCTTGGAGACTTCGTATCGCCGAAGCAAGCTGTACCAGATGCCGTGCATAGAAGTGAACCTTCTGGACACCTTCGAGGACGCCAGTCCGAATTAATATTACCAAATTCTTGTCTAAATAAATAAGGTTTCACACTACCGGCTTCACATCTGATGTGTTCAGTTCTGTTTCGTATTTTAATGAACATTCAGTTTAATGTACTTTCAGTTCAGTGAACAAAATATTTAGGTTCCTTGAAGTTCTCTTCATTAAGAGTTCACTGTATAGAAATAAAAAAAAAGTAGAACGAGCGAACACTGTGTCGTAGAATAAAATGAAGCGCTTAATGAAAAAGTAATAGGTAAAGAATAGCTGGCCCTCATACTTCGCTCCAAATTCTACCTGTAGAAGGTTTACAAACAAATGGGCTCGATCTACGAATGAAAAAAACATTGTTTTTAGATCGTCTATCTAGCTATTACAGCGTTTTAACCTAAAATATTTTATGTCGGGGTCCACTACGGCTCCACTGACATATTTCCGTCACGGATGTGCCGTAGTAAATATATATTAGCAAATTGCTAAAAGAGCAAGAATAAATGATTTTGCAGCAGGGCGTCGAACCAGGGACCTCACCCATTTAATTGCGTGACGCTAAACACTACGCCACAAAGAAAACCTTCCGCGATTGGGTACCGGCAAGCTATCTGTATACACCATACACCGTTTCACAGTCCTCTGAGCTCAGTAGCTCTAGCGCGTTTTCGTCATCAGTAGCGAGATGGCGCGACGGGCTCGCCTTTGGTAGAGTAACTGTATCTGCTACCTTTAGGTAGCTAAAGGTAGCATATAAAGTAACTCTAGCCTTAGGTAGCCATTGGTAGATGCCTCGATGCGCTCGTTGGGCACGCTCTAAAAGGCGTCGCTTCTCGCATTTCGGTAAGCGCCACATCCACGGAGCAAGGTCTCTGCTGCGCTCGCACTTATCGAACTAGTGATTCGTTAGAGCATGAAGGTCACTGTCCGGTATTTTGGCTTGGAAAAAGAAAAGCCGCATCCAATAGCTACTTCTTGCTTATCGTAACATTGATTGGCCGATCAATCTGCAAAACTATCATTTATTTCTTCTCTAACGCACTACTAGGTGATTATCACCGTGTCTAAATTTTCTGCCCCCAGTAAATTATTTCTTTCTATCGTTCACTGTTGGTAAAGTGAGATAGCAGCTGGCAGCCAACAAAGCTGTACTATTTAAAGGCCTAAATACCACTGATTAGGTAAAAAAATGTCGGAAAACCCTTGAGCGTCGCTTTTAAGGGTTGTATGTGGCCCTGCCGCGGTGGTCTAGTGGCTAAGGTACATGGCTACTGACCCGCAGGTCGCGCGATTGAATCCCAGCTTCGGCGGCTGCATTTCCGATGGAGGCGAAAATGCTGTGGGCACGTGTGCTCAGATTTGGGTGCATGTATAAGAACCCCTGGTGGTCGAACTTTCCGGAGCTCTCCACTAAGGCGTCTCTCATATTGATATGGTGGTTTTGGGACCTGAACCTCCATATATCTATCTATCAAGGGTTGAAAGCAATGACGATATCCTGTTACGAGTGCGTACTTCAAATGCTTAGTGCATGAAGCCTTTTCTAACTTGCAATGCACTTTCTACGTCGCCTTAAGGGGATAGGCACAGTAAGGTGTGTGCATTGATTGTAATGGCTGGCCGGCTATAAACTGATCTTCGCCTGTTCCGATGCCCGACGGAATTGTACGCTTGTTCCACACATTATTACTTCAAAACTTCATGTTTTCTTGTGACGCATGATACGGGACGCGTGTGTTTCAATGCCGAAATTTCTGCGACACGAACTTCTTGAAGATCTCGCGTGAAAAATTCGGGGGATGGTAGGGGGATCATGGGCCCAGTTTGCTACCCCCTCGCACGAGATCGAAACAGGGCCAAGTCATGGTGTATGCTTTATACGAATCTATGATGGACGTGATATATCAATATTTAGAATCTGAACAACGCTACGAGGAGCCTCTACGATTCCAGCTCGTGTTAAGAAGTGATGAACACATAAAATAAATCACTGAACCAGAATTTCGTACATATGGTTAACGCCCTGCACAGAACTTCTAAAATCAGTGAGCTAATCTTGACGGTTTATTAAGGTGTCAGTCATGGGTTTGAGGGGCATTTTCTGCCCATGTCTGGGTTTCCTCATATTGTGTTACTTCTTAGTAGTGTTTTCATTCAAATTCTTCATTGATTTGTTTATTCTGTCAGGCGCGTCTATTGCAGGGTGTGTGGCGGAGTTCGTCAGCTTTAGTCGCAAATACCCGTTGATTGAGATTGTGGTTTTACCATCGGCGCACTTCTAGGGCTGGGCTTAGCATAGCTGGATAATTGATTACCACTACACCATCAATGAAGTCCGCAACCATGCGCTGCCTTCCTGCTACCAAGGTGAGTACGGTAGCCCTTCACCAGACTTGGCTAGATGCGCGGGTCTTTGGACTAATTCGGATAAATTCGAATTCGTTCAGTATAATACTCTTGAACAAATGTATACATTTTAAACAGGCAGCTTTGGCATTGTACGAATCAAAATTACTACGTTATAATTAGAGACGCCATGCAAAATTGTGGACTACATTTGAAATTGGAATGCCTGAGGTTCATTAGCGTCTGTATCAATCCAACTACCGGGCCTCTTTTCCATTTTATGCATTCCGAAACGTGCGTTTGGTCATTGGGAATGAAACCTCTTCTAGTGATTAGAAAAGAGACACCATCTGCTCCAGGTCACTACGCCACCTAAAAAATTGACAAACGGCTAGTGTACAAATAAAGCGGTTTTTATTATTGTTATGGTGTCGTAAATGAACGTAGTAAACGTATATATGTATATGCAATAAACTCCAAGCATATCACATGTGTACGTGCAGTCTGCTGTCGTTTACAAAAAAAACGAATAATCCTGTACAATTGCTAAGTCCTTACTATAGGTTTACAGCCGTGTTTCTTTTTTATAATTTAAATTGACGAAAGCAGGAAGAAGCCCTGAGGTTGTATAATTGCTGGGAAGTGTAAAAATCAATATATGCATCCTTACGATCGCTCACAGCTCTGTGTGAGAAGATTTGGGTATGTGATTTGCAAATGTCAATGTTTTCACATTATATGGCATGTATGTGCGTTTAAGCGCGTGAGTGTCAGTCAGCGCCGTATGTTGCCATTGCGGCGAGCATTGAGCACTCTTTTTGCCGGTTGGCGTCACGCAGAACGCAATCATATCCAGCTGGGGCAGCTGACCAGTAATCCCTCACATGCGACCTCAAGGCATTAAGTCTGCCAGAACAAGACCCTTACGATGAATGAAGAAATGAAGACGAAGACGTTTAAACTTAAGGGCTCTTTTTATTATACACAACATTAATGAGAAGTTGGGATATCAATAAGATGTCGATGTTGCGGAGCAGATCAACTGCCTCACAGCGCTTCTATTTTTAATTGTTTTATTTGACCTTATATATATACAGTCATATTTGATTTTAGTTATCATTAAATTCCTTATTTGTTTCTTCTGCTAGGTAAGCGAGCTGTATCTCCCACTTAGTGAGAATAACTACCTTTTATTGTCTGGTGTCATTTGCACTGGTTTCTGTTTAAAATAGTTCTCTTTTATCAGCTTTCATAGCTTACATGATGTAATGTAAAACGAACATCATATTGTTTGTAAACATCAAGTAATTACATTCCGGTGACCCATGTTAACCTGCCACAACGTAAACATAAAGTGTTTTGATATCAACCTAAAAGACTGCTTTTTTTTGTTTCGTAAAAAGTGTGAGATATAAACCAGCCTATAGCCTTCATTGGCCACCTACATGGCAACTGCGCAGCCCTATTGCTGAGTGACAGAGGAGGCCCCAGAGAGAACGATGATGCATTAGTGAATGAGAAAGAAGCGGTGTTTTTCCATATACTATAGATGTCCTTTTGATACACTACGGTTATTTTTAGGTGGGATTGTGTAGCTTTCTTGCACCAATTTGTTTGTCGCGTAAGAGTAAGACAGCCTTGATTCTCGCTGCGTCTTTCTTTTCAAATCAAACCGCGTATGTCATTTTCACCAAAGCGATAAAAGCACCAGCTCACGGCAGCGTCTCGTGTATTTACACGTATAAGTAACACATGACAGAGTCGAATGCCAGAAGAAATCAAGGAGAGCGCGCTGAGTGGCTCGCTGCCCATTCATAAGTCTTTCCTTATCGCGGGTATCGAATGCGAGATCCCCCTGAGAAAACCTGTACAGCGTCGAGACTATCGAAGGCTATTTGTCAGAGGATCCAAACTCCGTCAACACGGGTGAGGCACGTTGACAGGAAACACACATGAACGAGAGAAAAAAAGAGCGAGACAGGAAGAGAGAGGGAGAGACGCGAAAAGTTGGTTGTTGGTGAAACCCACGGTCCTTTTTGCCTCGAAAGCACCCCAATCGAAGCAAGTTGACTCGCTCTTGTCTCTGCCGCCTCCGTAGCCCCGCCTGCGCTGGCCCGATTGCTGATCTTATCGACATTGATCGGCGTCCCAAGTTTGCGGACGGACTCTGGCTGCATAGAATACAACAGAAAGGCGGCGTATACAAGAAGGATCAGTGACATTCATTGCCCATATGAGAGAGTGCCTTTTTATTGTCTCTTAAATTTAAGGCATATACGCTTCACTTTATCACATTGTGTTCTGTCCTTTCGGGTAGTAATCGCTGGGCCACCACCCTTATCTCTGTGCGCTAGATTCGCCCATGTTCGATGCTCGCTCCTTCCACTTCTTGGCACCGTTTAAAAACCTTGCCGCATACGTCGCTTTCAGGAGGTGCGCTCATTTCAATATGTGGCGTAAATTAAAAAAATGCCTTACGGGAAAATGTCACTCTTCAAGAGGTGGCGTAGGTGCTTTCCTTGTGTTGATGTACGTTCCTCAGGCGTCACATCACACGATTTTCATAAGCTGTGCGTCGTGAAGGACCTTACGTAATGATTGCCTGACAAATAATAATAATAATATAACAATACTAATAGTAGCTATTATTACTATTATTATTATTATTATTATTATTATTATTAGCGTCCCAAAACCACCATATGAATATGAGAGACGCCGTAGTGGAGGGCTTCGGAAATTTCGACCACCTGGGGTTCTTTAACGTGCGCCCCAATCTGAGCACACGGGCCTACAACATTTCCGCTTCCTTCGGAAATGCAGCCGCCGCAGCCGGGATTCGAACCCGCGACCTGCGGGTCAGCAGCCGAGTACCTTAGCCACCAGACCACCGTGGCGGGGCGGCAAGCGTCACCTCTATGAACAATCACTTTATGCAAGTATTTGGAAGTTTGATAAGCGAGGTGGCAAAGGTATATACAAGCGAACGCTTGAAAGGTCATCTAGTAAAATTTTGTTGTTTGCTTTAAAAGGATAACTATAGAATGAATAATTTCAGCCAAATTCTATCAATTCGTTGCAAATTCCGTGATCAGCAATTCCCAAACATTATAGAGTAATTCTAGTGCTTCTATTACTTGTTCGTTTCCCCCTACTTGTTCGGGCCATTCCCGATCTTTGCGAGAATATATTTAGCAATAATTGGCTGTTTTAATGCTTGCAGTAAATTCACAAGGTTTGTTTATCCCTTGAAAGTGAGGGGACTTCGGATTTCTGACATAGCCTTCGCTAGATCGAACGCACAGTGCTACTGCCATGAACTGGCTATTCAGTGTTTTCCAAGAAGTTATGCCATATCTTGCTTTCGCTACAAAATAGACGCAGTTCCGAAAATTCTTCTGCATAGCCTCAGTGTCTGTTACATAAATTCGATTTATTTCATCTATTTACTATGAACTCTCTGCAAAGAGGACTGGCAGAAGGCATTCTTTATAGTAAACTAAATGGTATTGTCCAATGTACTGTAGCTTTCAATGTAGTGGCTATTTTCTCATTGTGGCATCTATCACTTATTCAAGCTGCTCATGACGATGTGTCTGCAGCAGGAATATTTGGAGACTGAATATATAGAGGTGAACCGCTAGAGAGGGCCATTAAATCAATGTTCTCATTGAATGCATCGACAAGATCAGGAAATGACAAGGTCAGGAAATGTCCTTCGTAATCATTCTCCGTTTCGCTGTTGGTTAAGTTATTGGAGGTGTAAAGCAAGGCAGCACCGAAACCCATGCGCGATAAAGAGTATGCTTGCTGAGTGAGGAATCTATCCGGGAATATGGATCTTCAGAAAAAAGGCGACATCTTCCTGATAGACTTTTTAGTGGAGACCGGACTGGATAAGCGCCTGTTATAGACAGCCAGAGATTGATATATATGAAATGTGTTAGTGCACATACTGACAGTAGAAAAGGAAGGTGTACGTGTAAACAGTTAATGACAGTGTGAACTGCTGTAAACAAACTGTGTATTGGCATAATATTTTAACTGGTTTCAGTGAGCTATTAAGTTTTTTTCTGTTTGTTCATTTTTGGGTACCGTTCAGTATTATTTTTTTTGGTGCGAAAGATCGTGATATAGAGTAGCCGGGGCAATATGGAGCTCAACCTCTCCACAGCAAAACAGTTAGAACAGAACAGAACAGACATATCTTTTAGGGTCTTTAGAGTTGGATTCAACAAACGGACATGGAATAAAAAACAAGCCAGTCGTGTCACACCAGATAATATAGTGTAGCAAACATCAAAGGACGCCCTCTAATTCGAAACAGTCATCTGCGCTACTTCGTGCGCTCATAATATCATTCTCTTAAAATTTTGTAAAAAAAGTGCTTTTAAACTGTCATAGAAATGATATTGACGACGACATTTGTTTTGTCGCGGACGGGAGGCTGCGAAAACGACGCGGAAGCGATATTTTGCAATGTTCCTTACTAAACTCTATTTACACTATTGTAAGTCATCTACCTTGGGCACATTACATGCTTCCTGATATTGCTGTCAAGTCAGAAATTTTTTTCGTCCTCAAATGAGTCGCATATCTTGTTGTAAGGAAAGGACTTGAAGACGCCGAGGAGCATCAAACCAGAACTGAAGAAGACGAGCGGAGAGCAGGTGGCACGAAGGCGACAACAAGAAATGAAGAAGAGAAGAAGGCACGTGCGATTACGAGTCAACTGTGCGCCAATCAGCTCATGACCAGTGGTGACCCACAGAGGTGGCGTGCCACGATTGGGCCACGTGCGACCATTACGTGGCAGTAGGCTTTGTGGCTGGGGACGAGCCGGAGCAGCGGCAGACGGGAGACAGTGGGCCGAAGCGTCGGACGCAGGCGATCGAGGTCCCGGCCAGGGAACGCGGCCGTCCACGCTGCTGCCGTCCAACCACCAGCTTGGGCGGCATTGCCGGCACGAGTGCTGCATCTCGGGGCGCGGCCTGGCCTGCTGTTCTCTTCCTTGCCGAGGGCATCGCGGATCTCGGCGAGGCGTCTCCGCGGTCAGCCGTTGAACACAGCGATGAACGTGGCCTGGCTAATGGTCACGGTTGCGTCGAGCATCGCGTCTCGGCGCACGCTCTTCGCTGGACGGGCTGGCTATTCCCCGCATGGAGCATCGCGTCTCCTATGCGGGTTGACTGCTCCGTAGTCGCACCTACGCCATCAAGCGCCAGTGTCACCAGAGCGTCGAACTTCGGCAAGGGACGAGCGAGATGTTCTGCCGGGCGAGACGCGGGCGTGTGTACGGAGGACCATGGAGCCGGGCGAGGTTCAGGGTGGCCGAGGATTCAGATGCCAGGGGAGTTGCTGGCTGAATCAAGGATCGCCGAGTGGTGCCGAGCCGTACCGAGCGACGCACCAGCCTCGGAAGTGGGCCGCGAGCTCACGAGGGGCGCACCCGAGGGTACCTGGCTGTGCCCTGGCCAAGGCGACGAACGCCGGTGAGTGAGCTGCCGCACCGCAGCTGTAGCGAGCAGCATTTCAGCACGGCACAGACGGTGCTGTGCTGGCCAGAACCCGCACGTGGAACCGCTACGCCCGGAAGGTGATCAAAAGCTTGGAAACGAGGTCCGAGGTCGCGCTGGTCAAGGCATCTCCGCCACTGCAGCTCGAGAGTTGAGGCCACGAAGGCAGAGGAAGCGGTGCGCCGCTCGAGAGGACGAGTTCCTGGCAGCGTTCCTGAGCCGGACATGGGACCCGTACGTGTTGCCAGGTCGAGCTCCGGTGTGCCTGTATGGGGTCGAGTTCGTCGGCCTGTACAAGGTCCAAGGACGGGGCCTGCTGAACGGCTCCTGCCTGGGTGCAGTGGCCGGGAGCAGGTTCGTGGACGAGGCCTACCGGGTGTGGTCGTCGTGAGCCGTGGCCTGATCCAGGACCTCCGGAGTTGCGACCCTGACTGCTGGGTTGGCCGCGACGTCCGACTCAACGGCGCTGCACACGGTAGCGTATCCGTGCGTCGTCAGCCATTCCACCCATGCCATGAAATAAAAAGTTCATGTTAATGCTTTCTCGTCCGCTATCAACAAACATAGTGACGAACGTCCGTTTAACCACTACAATAAATGGCGAGCCTGCCAGGATCAAGCTCTCGCGTTACCTCTGAGAGCCTCACGTTGTTTGTGTGTGGCGGACGAGAATGGACGACAAGAGAAAGCTAGTTGAGCTAGGGAAGGAGATGGAACTGAGTGGAGAGGCTTTGCTGGCATGGGTGAGCACTGAGAAAAAAAAGAAATGAGGAACCAGATAGCGAAAGATCGAGAGGAGGCACGTCTAGCAGCACAGGCAGAGCATGAGCGTGAAATAGCTCGCATGGAGGCTGAAAGGCTCCTCCTCGAAGAGCGGCGTCTGTTCATTGTTGTGTGAGAAAAGTTGTTTTCCCTCTAAACAACTTTCTTGAGCAGGGGGATATTGTAAGGAAAGGACTTGAAGACGCCGAGGAGCATCAAACCAGAACTGAAGAAGACGAGCGGAGAGCAGGTGGCACGAAGGCGACAACAAGAAATGAAGAAGAGAAGGCACGTGCGATTACGAGTCAACTGTGCGCCAATCAGCTCATGACCAGTGGTGACCCACAGAGGTGGCGTGCCACGATTGGGCCACGTGCGACCATTACGTGGCAGTAGGCTTTGTGGCTGGGGACGAGCCGGAGCAGCGGCAGACGGGAGACAGTGGGCCGAAGCGTCGGACGCAGGCGATCGAGGTCCCGGCCAGGGAACGCGGCCGTCCACGCTGCTGCCGTCCAACCACCAGCTTGGGCGGCATTGCCGGCACGAGTGCTGCATCTCGGGGCGCGGCCTGGCCTGCTGTTCTCTTCCTTGCCGAGGGCATCGCGGATCTCGGCGAGGCGTCTCCGCGGTCAGCCGTTGAACACAGCGATGAACGTGGCCTGGCTAATGGTCACGGTTGCGTCGAGCATCGCGTCTCGGCGCACGCTCTTCGCTGGACGGGCTGGCTATTCCCCGCATGGAGCATCGCGTCTCCTATGCGGGTTGACTGCTCCGTAGTCGCACCTACGCCATCAAGCGCCAGTGTCACCAGAGCGTCGAACTTCGGCAAGGGACGAGCGAGATGTTCTGCCGGGCGAGACGCGGGCGTGTGTACGGAGGACCATGGAGCCGGGCGAGGTTCAGGGTGGCCGAGGATTCAGATGCCAGGGGAGTTGCTGGCTGAATCAAGGATCGCCGAGTGGTGCCGAGCCGTACCGAGCGACGCACCAGCCTCGGAAGTGGGCCGCGAGCTCACGAGGGGCGCACCCGAGGGTACCTGGCTGTGCCCTGGCCAAGGCGACGAACGCCGGTGAGTGAGCTGCCGCACCGCAGCTGTAGCGAGCAGCATTTCAGCACGGCACAGACGGTGCTGTGCTGGCCAGAACCCGCACGTGGAACCGCTACGCCCGGAAGGTGATCAAAAGCTTGGAAACGAGGTCCGAGGTCGCGCTGGTCAAGGCATCTCCGCCACTGCAGCTCGAGAGTTGAGGCCACGAAGGCAGAGGAAGCGGTGCGCCGCTCGAGAGGACGAGTTCCTGGCAGCGTTCCTGAGCCGGACATGGGACCCGTACGTGTTGCCAGGTCGAGCTCCGGTGTGCCTGTATGGGGTCGAGTTCGTCGGCCTGTACAAGGTCCAAGGACGGGGCCTGCTGAACGGCTCCTGCCTGGGTGCAGTGGCCGGGAGCAGGTTCGTGGACGAGGCCTACCGGGTGTGGTCGTCGTGAGCCGTGGCCTGATCCAGGACCTCCGGAGTTGCGACCCTGACTGCTGGGTTGGCCGCGACGTCCGACTCAACGGCGCTGCACACGGTAGCGTATCCGTGCGTCGTCAGCCATTCCACCCATGCCATGAAATAAAAAGTTCATGTTAATGCTTTCTCGTCCGCTATCAACAAACATAGTGACGAACGTCCGTTTAACCACTACACTTGTCATCCATCTACCTTGGGCACATCATCAGTGCTTAATGTCTGATTTTTTTTTTGTAATGTCCCCTACTCACTCAGACATGCTCGGGTATTCAATACTTTTTCCCCGGCCTTCATAGGCAATGCCTTATATCAAGTTTTATTTTTTTGTTTGTACTAAAATAAATTCAGCTTAACAATGTATAACGTTAGGCCTCTTCGGTTCTCCTGACGCAATAGACAAATTCATTCTTCTCTGATTTATTACAGGCTGCAGTCTCCCCTAGCGCAAGTCGCATTGCAAATAGCATACTGCACTTTCATTTATGAAGTCGACGTGTTTTGCAGAGAAGCTCCCACTGTTGCACTCAAAAGTGTCTAAGCAGTCGATTACGGGAAACATTTTAACCTATGCAACATTGGCATGAATTTCTGACGCCAGCTTTTAGAGTGACCTTAGTGTGAGTTTTGTCGCACCTGTAGTTAAGTGTTGTTTACAACCCACACAAAATAACAAGGTAGAAATGCGGTTCCGTAAGTACACGCCGAAGAACATCGAAGTCTGAAGACCTCGATATACCGTTTCTGAAGCTTTGGGTGAAAAAAAAAGGTCATAAAAGTTCGAATTGAGAATTCAATTCATACAAAATTGAATTCATGAAAACTATACTAAGCCTTACCTCAGTTAATTGCATCTCACTCTTTCCTTTGATTACAGTGTAATCGACAAGCCACCAGTCTAAACGCTGTTTCTCCAGGGAGTCGGAAGGAAAGCGCGGCTTAGTGGAAGGCTCCCAGGCCGATAGGGGCGTGCGCCTGATGCAATTTGTCCCCGCAGCAGGAACGTAACGAGAAACGCATCGTATTCCTAAGTTCACATGACGATCGAAAAGAATATGGGATATACAAGAGCACTATATCACAATGAAAGCGGAGAATTCCACGCTAATGCGTAACATCCATGCTCACGGGGATTCGGTGAGGCACCACGCAACCCCTGGTGCGTGGTGAGCCTATCATGACGGCTGCGTCAACGCAACTGAATGCTCGTGACGACCGCACCCTAGAGATTAATGCACCCCTCTCTGTCATACTTCGAAGTGCGTGTGACGTGAAAGCCGTTGACAGGAGGTATTCACGTGAACTGGGGAAGTGCTGTTGCTGGGCAACGTAAATGTGTTCGAACATACAGGTGCGGGCACAGAATATGCCCTCACCGAGAACCTTGTGTTTAGAAAAATTTTCAGATGATTTCAACGTGGAAACACTTGCACAGAAGTTTAAACAAATAGGGTAATTTAGAAAAAGTCGCCGGAAAGGAGACAAACTTTTCATGTGAGCGTACGCACATTCTCCCATTTCGCGTGACTGTGTGGAAATCATGAGGACGTCTAAAACGCATAAATGGTTTTGGCTTTATCTAACAGCACCAAGGAGGATTTAGATGGGTCATAGTATTCTTGTTATGCAATAAATATGCTCTCAAAAACTCTTCACTGTCTTTCCTAATGCGGTCAAATATTTATTCGTTTTCTGGTTCTCCTGATGACGTTACAGTAATGTAGACATTTGAGTAAATTCTATAGTACGTAATAAATAGAGTTCTTTATTTTAATCTTTAAATGAGCCTTTTTGAAGCTTGTGCGGGCTTTCTAGAGGGTGTCATGAGTGTTGCCTCAACTCAGAGTCAGAGTAAAAAGAAAGAAAGGTAGGCGTAGCACGCAGGACAAGACAAAGCAATGCTGACGCAATCGTCTTTCCCGACCTGGTACCGCTATCTTTGTTGCCTTTCACTCTGAGTTGAGCGAAACTCTCAGAATGTCCTTCTATACCATGTCGCCTAAACTGTTATACTTTTGCGCATTTCCAGAGGAGTATTTTTTATTAAGCAGGTGAACAGTATAGCCCGCATAGGAAGAAATTTTTAACTGTGGAGCTCTTGTAGCTCTTTCTGCGGCCAAGTTGTGGAAGTTTAAATTATCGTCATCATAAATCGCCACGTGCTCTCTTGTTCCTCGTCAATACCTTATTCACCTCCAGCATCGCTTTCACAACACGTGCGCCGATTTCTTCGGCGTCAGACGTAACAATCTTTACGGACGAGATAACGAATATACGAAGCGAAAGGAGACACTGGTCGCGTGACATAACATCACGAAAGACTGGTTACATGACAAGTCTCCGTAAAAAGCATGCAACACGGGTCATATTACATGTTTTTTTCATTTATTTATAGATACTGAGACCTTACCACGCTGGTTATACATTAACAAATACAAACAATTTTACGCACACAAATTGCAGACTGTCTTCAAACATTTGTAAGAATTAACGAAAAAAAAGAACGCTGGTGACGAAGAAATAAAATCACACAAGAAAATTCATAACATGTTAAGATGTTTTTTAAACAAAACTAAAGACTGTTGAAAAACTACAATAGTATTGAGATTATTCCAGTTCGTTATACTCCAGTGAAAAAAAGAATATTTGAAATAGTTATTCCTTGTGGTATTGGAACTATATGGTTAAAGCATGCATTTGCCTCGTTTCATAACCTGTTGAGAGAGAAAAATAATTCTTAGTGTTGACGTTATAATGACCATTTACGAGGTGATATAAAAATTTTAATCGGCACACATGGTCACGCTCCGCAAAAGCCACGTGAATCTCCTCAAATGACCTGTTCCCACCAAACCCACGTATATAAAAGGGAGCACGGGGGGGAGAGGCAGCTTTTTTTCAACAGTATGAACACAGTTGCGCTTTTTGCTTCAGTCTTGCATCGTAATGCACTGAAACGTGCCTATTTATAGTAATGATACTCAATGATGTCAATAGTTTTAAACCGTAAATGCAGCGCAGGTTCATTGCCCTGCCAAAGGCAGTGCATAAGAACGTGGAGTCTCTTGGCAGCTTTGTGTTTTATTGCTCTCTAAAGGCGCCAGACGAATCCGAAAAGCATAGCTGATTTGAAAAGAAACAGCGTTTCACACATTTGACTTCACTTGTGCTGTGCTCAAGGCTGTTCTCTATGGTAGTGAAAATTATAAGGTTAGTGAGCTTTCAGTTAACTGGTTTCTTGAAATTCACTAAAGGGAGAGTTCGCTGTACCTTGCCAGTAGTTTGGCATGAATTACATGCGATAGTTTTGTTGTGGATGATCGCCTTCTCATAGCTGACTATAGGACACAGAAGTACAAGTTTAAAGCACATGTGTATCATAGTCTGAGCAGCGCGTCAGTTTGGCCTCATCATTCACTAGTATGGTGCCTATAATTTTCTTGCATGCGCTTGAGGAACCATCTCTCGTAACACCATCTCACAGGGTCGCTTACGAATACGCCTCAGTCGACTATTAAGCAAAAACCATCCTTTCTTTTTTTTTTAAGTCAATAAATGCAGCCTCCCGTGGCCCCGTGCGAAAGCTTTCAGCAGATAACGCAGTTTTGGAATGCGTTCGGGGTCGCGATCACTGTAAGCTTTCTGCAGGGCCTCCAGGATTGGTCCAACTTTGACCAAGCATTGACGCCATGTGATGACATGACGATGTGATGTCACGTTGTCTGACATAACACTGACGTTATGATGATTTTACGATGACTTCAAGTTTTTGGTGATCACTGACGTCGTGATTACGTCATGGGGTGAAATCATCACGCGATGATACGGTTTCACATCAGTTATGTGGACACCACTGACAACAAATGTGGTACGCCGCTCAATTTTCACCTTTGTTTAGGCATTGAAGGCTTTGGCATAAAACGACAATGTTGACTGGGCTTCGCCTTCCGTCACCAGTAGGCTCTAAGAAGTTTAGCTCTTCTTTTACACTAGTGAATAGCACTGTCTTTAGAGAGGCACGTTCACGTTTTTTAGATAGTCACATTTACTCTCTTTAGGAGCATGAGTGAGACGAAACGATAATTATCTTGGCTCCACAAGGAAAGTGCTATCACTGTGGCACTCTAATGTATAAAAGGTCACCCAAAGGGCACCTATGTTCTTAAAATGCAGTTTGTGTGTTTGTATATATATTATAGAGCTATATCAGCTCTACTACAACTGCTACTACCTATGTTACTTCAATTCTACTACTACCTATCTCGCCAAAAGTACTGCCTATACTAATACTGCTATAGTTTCCAACCTACTACTAGCACTGCTAATGCTGCCACTTCTATTGCTGATACTACTGTGATGACTACTACTACAACTATACAAACTTTCAAACGAAGCTGCTACCGTCATATGTCACCCACTTACGTCAGAGCTAGGTAATACTCCAGTCTACTAGGCACGCCACGTGTCTGTATATTGCCGTGCCTCTATACTAAGTTTCGTCGACAACGACCACATCGCCGATTGCGACACCACCACCACAGCTTCTCACAAGTCTTCGCTACTCTACCGCTAAGTAAGCTTAAGTTCATTAGTTGCCATTTACTGCTCCATGTGTCGTCCCAAGATACCGCCAAAGGCAAAAGTAGAAGTTCAACGTTTTTTTTCTTACAGACTTCGAACGCGATGGATGCTTCCTAACGAACCGCAATCGCCGGCGGTAAGGCGTTCCTTTCGTTGGCAGCATCTCCACTCCAAGCTTATTAGTGAAGGAAGGCATACTCACAGGGTAGTTGTTTACTTTTTTTGCGCACCAACAGAATTGCCTGCTGCTGCAAGCAACCTTCTCATCACTATTATAGCGCCCACACGCTAGGACATGGAGAAAAGAAATGCGAGCGGCTTGTGATAGTATTGTGAGGACACGCCTTCAGGACTTCATTAGATTCCCATTCAGAATGCACCTCTCTTTCAGTGTGGCCTGTGCGTCTCCTTTTTGTAGTTATTTTTTCGAACTCTCGGCGATGATCAAGATTTGTCTACCGTTATTCATTCCAGGCGTTTGCATTTGCCCTACGGTGCTTTTAGTTTCCTGGATAAGTGCCAATATTGTTGCCAAATTACAAACTTAAAAATTCGGCCCTGGGTCTCACCTACTTGCGAACAGCACTTACGACGTCACAAGTAGGGCTCCGCTGAACCAAGTTCCGCCGTTCATTGAGTAGGGTTCCGCCGAACCACCCCTCAAAGGACTAAATTTCTATGGAAGAACGCTGGTTTCATTTCTACAAAAGAAACAAATCTGCACTTAGATGCCACCGCAAGACACTACACTTATTTGGTAGGGCGAATGCATCGAATGCGCCTCGAGCATCTGGCAGCTATCGGCTATATTCAGGCCACCACTGGCTTTAAGCCGACATTTGTTTTCCTGACGAGAGGCGCACCAAAAAGGTATGTTGTCTCGCTTTGTGTAAGGAAGACTTGAAGTAGCTACTATTTGGCAAGCAAGGAAAGAAAGAGAGAGAGCAAATCTAGTTTGGCTATACGGTGGCCGAAAATCCTAGCCCCACGGGTGAAGGCTCATCGTGATGTTCCAGGGAAGCGAAGAGGGCTTGTCATCTTCACGAAGAGACAGTATCAGTGGGGGACCAAAGAAGCCATCGCAGAAAAGTTTTGCTAAGACCTGTATCAGAGGATTTCTGAGATACAAGCAGTGGCTATTTGCGAAAAGCTAAATGTTTGAACTTTGAGAAGTTATATCATAACGCCAGCCAGTTTTTAAATTTTTAGGGGCGAAGCTCCTTATGGTGTGGGTCGGTCCATCATCCGATGGTGTATGTAGCCACCGGTGGCACATACCCGAAAGGGCGGTCCTTAGAATGTGTGCTGGATGGCAGCACTTGTATATAATGAATACACGATGAAAAGATGTGAGATGGCTGTACTTGGAGAGTTCACTACATAGACGGACGGATGGACGAAAGCACATACAAATAGACGGATGGACTCATGGATGCATAGACAGCAAGAGGGGCAGACGCAAAGATGGACGGATGGATGCATGGACGAACAGACAGACAGAGGGACGGCCGCAAGAACAGACGCACGGACGGATGCAGGGACAAACGCATGAACGGACAGAAGCAAGAACGAATGGGCGGACGAAAGCACGGACGCACTGACGAACGTTTGGCCTCACCAATCATCATTCACTCCATGGATATGCTGTTATTTTTTTCATCGCAACGGCATATAAAGGTGCACGTTAACTTAGGTCAATAATTTTCGTGGTAGGTACTAGTTATTCCTCCGAAAGTTCCTCGTGAGAGCCCTACACAAAGTCACCGTCAGTGACCCTTTCTTGCTCCACTGTAACAAAATCATCACGGACTTCCTCCGGTGAAAACACACACACACACACACACACACACACACACACACACACACACACACACACACACACACACACACACACACACACACACCGATCCCACAGGTTACATGAAAGATATTAGGTACTTTTTCTAGTTCCTATCCTGAGCCGATTACGGCCGAGTTGCAAAGCACGCTACTGACGAAGCGGGAATTGTGCGTTTTCGAATCTCCCTGGGAATAGGCACTGACTGTTTCCTGGTGCTTAGGCAGGGCTACCTTCAGTCCACCTTTTTCTTCCCCAAAGATGGAGCGATGACAACTAAAAAAATTAGTCCGTATCAGGTCCTGTCTCTCATCAGAACCGAGCAACCTTCTGTTAGCGAGCATGCGCCTACAGCTTGAAGCTTAACTTCCCTGATCGAGCGTGCATCGTTTGTTCCGATGAATTATGGGTTCTTTTCCGGAAGACAGATTGTGATGTCACCTGTCAAGGGACATCTATTGCTGCTGTATTCAGCCGGTTGTTCAGCTGGTCATTACTTTTGCTCTTTGCCTTTCTGTAGGCTTTTACATTTTCATTATCCTGCGCTTATGATGGCCCAAGTTTCGCTCTTTTGCAACGCAGAAGCAGCAATTGTTGCTTCACACTCCCTATGAGGCAGAGAAGTACAATAGAATGAATGTATTGAAACTTCATTTCAAAATGTTACGTCACTATTTTAATAACCCATCCCTAGCTGTCCTTTGAGAAACAACACCCATATTTATCTCGGCAAAATAATTTCCTTAAAGCAGCATTAGCACATAATATTTGCAATCTATTTTTTTTCTGTTGAACTCAGTTGCCAACAATACACCTATCATGAATGTAAAGGTATTTTTGCGCTATCACGCGATAGTTATTCAATTATAAAAGGCTTTATACCACCCAGCCCTACCGATTTATTCTATTGGCTAAGGTACTCGGCTGCTGACCCGCAGGTCGCAGGATCGAATCCCGGCTGCGGCGGCTGCATTTCCGATGGAGGCGAACATGTTTCAGGCTCAAGTACGTAGATTTAGGTGCACGTTAAAGAAGACCAGATGGTCGATATATCTGGATTCCTCCACTACGGCATCTCTAATCACGTCGTAGTTGTGGGACGTCAAACCCCAGATATATATAAAAAAGAAATGAAACCACCCAGTCACAGTTTCCCTTCCATAGTCGCTGACTGGAACGGGACTCGGCATGGGTTCCGTGTAAATATAACCACCTATATACGTGAGTCTACAAACAGTGAGCAAGACGTTGACCACTCTTTTTAACCAAGGCGCCCTCCAAGACATTGTTAATAAGCGTGATAACGCACATTCACAATATATCACATTGCGATAGCGTCGTGATATGACATTGTCATCACGCATCTTCACAATATGCCTAATCATGCATATTAACATTTTCGAGTCGACTCCTTGAAAATGCATTGCACCAGGCTATGTATTCCCGCTCAAGACTGTCTCATCTTTTCATTTAAAACGTCAGCTATCAGAGATAGTACTCGCAAGGATCACGGCAGCCAACCCAAACGCGTGACGAAAGTGGCGGATTATTGTTTAAAAGAAAACCGCAGGAGCGCATCACGTGCGGTGCTGCGAAAAACACTTTGAATTTGATTTTAAATACTTTACTCGCTGAAATTTAGTAGATAATGCTTGTGTGTGCACACAAACCTATCTAATAAGTTATCTCGCTTTCAAAGTTTTGTGTCAGTATTTTTAATAGAATATTTACGCGGAGTTTTTATGCTATATATTTAATTTGTGACCACTATTCTTGCTGACATGCGCGCAGGGTGACCAAAGCCTTCAAGCCTTCAAGCTCATTCATTGGCTTTTCCCCTAGGTTTCCCACGACAATTTTCGTTGCCCCAAATGAATATAATGAATGAATGAATGAATATAATGAATGAATGAATGAATGTCGTTCATATTCATTTTTTTCTTGTGTTTTTGGTGCTGTTTTCACACCTGCTCAACCTCGTGCAGCACTTGGAGACCGTTTACTTATTTTCACAGTACCTCAAGTATCCAGTAGCTAACCAAAATTCTCTTGCTGCTGCTTCACTTTGTAAGTAAACATAAACGAAATTCCACTTTCCTTTTAACGAAGCTTTTATCAGCGTCCTCCTAGAGTAGGATTTCATTTCCCTACCGACACAAGTTTCTACAACCGATAAAGCTATATGTTCAACGAGACAGTGACTATTTGCGAGCTGAAAGAGAAAATGTTGCACAATTCTCAATGTTCACACAATCACCCAATTTCAGTCGGTAAAACTCTTGAGCCCTTTATTATAAGGAGCTTGTTGCGATAAGATTGTTATTTGGGCCCATAAGTGTTCTTATGGGGCAGTAACATATACTCTTCTTGCACCTACTTTATCAACATTCTCCGCAGCCGCTCATACAACTTACCTGCCTCACACATTTGCCCTTCAAAGAGTGAACAATTCATCTGCATTTGGCTGGCGTCACAATCGTGTGCAACCCGGCTGCAGTGTCTTCGCTACCTTTATGTGTTTAATGTTAGGTGTTCTTGATGAATAGATGTTTACCACACTAACTTTAAACAGCCTTTGAGAATAACAAATCACAATGCCAGCTCCCGCTGTGGTTGCATACCTGCAGCCAAAGAGTTGAACGTGTACTGCCCACGAGAGTCCTCACACGCGCAGAATTAATTAGGTTAGGAAAGCAAAACAACCGTGGGCACCGCAGCGAGCAGGTCCCAATAAGTCCGCATCACGAGCAGGTCCCAATAATTGTAGCCCAAGTTTGATTATGCCACGCTCGTAAAGCTTTTTGGAGTATTTCACATTTTTTGCACGTTTGCTTTTACTTGACATTCTCAGTGCTTGCCAAACTATCAGCGTTTAGTCCTGCTCAGTCAGCACATGTTCACAATTCGTGGGACAGATGCAAGCTGTTTAGCTGGTTTTCTCTGCGTACTATTCTCTTGGCGATTTCACAGCAACTGCGTAATTAGAGGCCAATAATGCGCCAGTGTGCTTGCCTAACTGGCCCTCAGATAGCTTCTTGTTTTAGCTAGGCTACCTCTGTTCCGGTTTTTAAATATCACAACTCCTCTGTTTGCGGAATCAATTTTTGCAGGTTTTCTGCTATTTATCTTCGTATGCCGGGTCATCTGAGCCTGCAAAAGTTGTAGATGTGGATTCGAGCAAACTACGTTTACTGTCAGATTGTGTGTTTAGAAAAAAAATGGCAGCATATCCACGAAGTGAATGATGGAGAGTGGGGCGAAGCATCCGTCCGTTCATTCGTTCTTGCCTCCGTCCATTCATGCGTCCGTCTGTGTGACCATCCACGCGTCCATCTGCCCGTCCGTGCATGCGTCTGTTCGTGCGTCCGCACGTCCATCTGTGCATGCGTCCCTGCGTTAGTCTATGCATCCGCCCCTGCGTCCGTCCATGCGTCCATGCGTCCATTCGTCTGTGCAGCGGTCCGTGCGTCCATCTGTGCATCAGTCTGTGTGTCAGTTCGTCCGTCTGTTCAACACTCCAAGTACCACCATGTCGCATCTTTTGATCATATACTCATATATATCCCCATATAGAAGCACCACTATCCAGCGGACATTCTAAGGACTAAAGGAGAGGTGGCACACGCACACTTTTTTACGGCTTGCACTTCATGTCCACTTCCCACCTTTAACCACCTCGAGTTCATGGTATATACTAGTTCACTGTATTCATGGCACTGCGGCCCAACGCTCGCTAAACTTTCTAAAACCTAGGAGGTGCCCCGCCGCGGTGGTCTAGTGGTTAAGGTACTCGGCTACTGACCCGCAGGGCGTGGGTTCGAATCCCGGCTGCGGCGGCTGCATTTCCGATGGAGGCGGAAATGTTGTAGGCCCGTGTGCTCAGATTTGGGTGCACGTTAAAGAACCCCAGGTGGTCTAAATTTCCGGAGCCCTCCACTACGGCGTCTCTCATAATCATATAGTGGTTTTGGGACGTTAAACCCCACATATCAATCGAATCAATCTAGGAGGTTACGCCCAGCGAGTATAACGTAGCGACCCTTTTTTGTCTTTTGTGCATTGTTGAACAATAAAAAATTCGCAGCAGGCGCGTTAACATAAAGCCGGGTTCTCCTGTCTCTTATTCCCCCTTAGCAGCCATTGGCATGTACATTGAGCACTATCTTTTATTGTTCAGCAACGCAAAGAAGAAATCTCTCACTGGCGCCACCTTGGAGGTCAAAATGTAATACTGGTTACACTACGACTACTACTACGCCTACGAGGGACACACAAATGCCGCTATAAAGAGCTCCGGCCCTAAAAGGAGAGGCCGGAATGCTAATCAGTCTAGGACTGGCATGCTACCCTATATTGGAAAAATTAGGCGATGGGGAATGCACCATGGAATTTTTATCTATCTATCTATCTATCTATCTATCTATCTATCTATCTCTTTGTGTGTGTGTGTGTGTGTGTGTTTGCGTGTGTGTGTGTGTGTGTGTGTGTGTGTGTGTGCGTGCGCGCGTGCCAGGCCTTCTGCTCAGAGTTAACGTTAACTGTTTTGACATGTTTTTAAGGCGTGACCTCCAGAAACAACGTTCCCACGCAGCTGCCTGAACAATATAAAACCATGAGCCCCTTTATCAAGTAATTATCGAATGACTTCAGAATCGAAGATTATTACCTGAAACATTGATCGGTGCAACCACTTTGGTTTAATCTGATACGCAGGTACGGAAATACTGAGGTCTGCTTAAGTGCTCTTTTTTTTTCTGGTTGCGATAAACCACGATAGAAGCTATGCAGGGACGGATTACGCTAAAGAGAGGGTTTTGTAACAGCACGTCATGAGCTTGATCACACGTGATGAAACGCGATCACCTATTCCGTCTTGGATTTTTGAACGCCAGAGTGTGGCTCTCTTTGTAATAACAGCAGAAAGCAGAGCGTAGTGTCGGCATCTGACAGGCCTCTTTGATGAAAAGGGCTTCTGGTTCCAACGCCACTCGTGAATTATGTCGATTGATGGCCAATCACCTGCAGCCCACGGTTAGACTTAAAAGGATGGCTACCGGCAGCTCCTGAGCAAATGAGGATGGGTATTGGTACATAAATAGAACTTGAAATGAATGCTTCGTGTGCCAGTAGTAAGCACTTGCATTGGCGTAGGACTGCGAGGTTTAGCTCAAATATTATTACCAAAGTCTATTGTCCATAAGATTCCTTTGACTCATAGGTTCTGTCATGAGAAATTCCTGAGACTCATGCCCCAGGGTTGCCTGATGACCCATTTCAGCGTAGTTTTGAAGGTTCCAGAAAACCAGGTAATGCATGCTCTAATGTGCTTGATTTCAGCATACAGCACAGTAAACACGTCTTTATCTTCTTGGTACAAAAGCATAAGACTCATGACATGCTCTTGTTCAGCTGACGTTTTCTAGAGGTCTTCATCATTCTTAAATATGTCATAAGAAAGTGGAACAAACTTGCGAATTTTATTGTGCAACATTTCTTTACAGATGCAATGAAATGAATCGAACATAGAGTGTGACAGGCTGTAGGTTTTTAAAGTGAAACCGTTAGATTCCTAATTAAATGCTAAAGGAAACTGGTGGTGGTGGCAACGCCATGGATGAACAAAACCATCATGTCAGCACGTAATATTATGATTTTATTGTGCCATCACTAGCAATGTTACATGATCTCATCATCAAATCGACATGGTAGCTTGGTTAGCGATTATTCCATTCCTGCACATATTTTCCTAAAAGATTCAAGGAACATGACAATTATGATTTCTGCATTCAGTCATTGCCTCACTCAAGCTTCCATGACGCCCCGTCGAGTTTCCCATGTGACTTTTCTCTTTTCTTTTTCCTTTTATTGCTTTCTCTATACAGCGACAGCAAAGCGAAAGAATCATATTGGTTAACGTCATTGTCTTTCTCTCACTTTTACATGCCGTCACTAAACCAAAACACCAGTTCTTCCTGTTCTGTTGCTTCATGGTTCGATGTGTCTAACGATAGTATACTTTAACGACTACCTCCAGCTCATGTTCATAAGGTATATTTAGTGTGGTAACTGAGGGTAACTAAATGGTCTATCTCATACAGATGTATGGCATAGAGAACTAAACACACAGCAGTGAAGAGGAATGCCCAGCGCTGCAGCCGCATCAACAACCTTGCGTGAGGCAGCAGCTGGAGCTGCTCTGCCTGTTGATTTTTATGGGGTCGCTTTCTCTAATAACAATATGTTTCATGGCCAATCCCGCAGAGTATGTGGGAGCAATACATATGGACAATCATCATCATAATAAAAAATGGAGCTGTTCTACGTAGAAAAAAAAAACCGGAAGTGATGAAAAAACTAATAATAGCACAAAAAGTGGCTCCGTCCCGTACCTCGGTGCACCTCTGAAAAAAGAGACCAGAAAAGTTTAAGCACTACTCGGTGCAGACAGCGCCAGAATGTTTGGCCGGTTTCGCGTTTGTTAAAAAACATTCCTCTTCCGATTACACGCAGCACAAGAGCAGTCAAGCTTGTTCTATAACTTACGCGAGCAACAGAGATTGGAAGTTCAATCATTGATGCTGTTAAGTTTGGCCCGGCGATTTGTCTGGGCAGACACCATTGTGCATAAGCCGGTCTACTGGGGAGGCTCTCAGTCCCTTCGGCGCCTAGTCTGCCAGACGCTGTCGAAGATTTCGGCAATTATCCTGACCATGTGGCAACCAAAGGCGAGTTCCTGACTTTCAAATGCGGACCCTTTCGTCGTCCCTTCGAGCAGCAGCGGTGCCTGATGACCTCGGCGACTCATCTGGCGACGGGGAAGCTGTTGTGATCGATGCCAGAGCTTACGGGGGAGTGGCGCTCTTTTAATCCTCAATCAAGTAGCCGACCGACCGGCTGCCTATTCTTGTCAGCCATTGTCCCTGCTAGCCGGAGGATGAGACGTCGTGTCGCCACGACGCCGTAAACCGTTCCAGAAGAGGACAACAAAGACAGCATATTCCTTGGAAGAGACCGGGGCGGCCGCTGCAAATCACCCCGCTGATCGAGCGAACAAATCGCGGACCCTTTGATGTATGCTGTCAGAAGGTTGGGACCTCTCGACTTGCGGCACACACACGATGAGGAAGAGCGTCGCTGGCGCCACCTTGCAGTGCAGTGTTCACGACTCAATATTGGACGTTCACGCGGACCATGCATGCTCGTCCCCCTCACCTGTTGTGTGTGTGTGATTGGTGTTCCACTCAAACAGGAGGAGCCCGAGAGGGCTTAAAACGACGCCGCAGAGTGCTGGACGTAGCTCTGAACCATGTAACGGTTCAACCACCACGCTTGTGGTTTGTGAAACCACTAACCTTTCCTTGCTGTAAATAACTGTAAATAGTGTCATAAACCTGTTTGTTTTTCGTATCCTCTTCTTGTCAGCATTCGTTTCCTCGACCCGGTTACACCACGCTACCACAGGAGACCGGGTAGACCCCCATTCTCAACAACTGGTGGCAGCGGTGGGACGCCATCATCAAGCAGCGACCTTCCTTCCGACCCTTAACAACTGGTGGCAGCGGTGGGATGCCATCATCTGAAACTTCCTCCTTCGACCCATAACAATGCATAGAGAATTTTTCCTTAGAGATATGACAATGTTTTGTTATATCTGAGCCTCGTAACGTGTAATAATGGTAAGGTAATAAAGTGTCAAGAGCACGAAGCCAATCGGATGGTAAACGTTTAGTGTAGCGCTGTTTGTTCAGTTGCCCAAGATGCAAAACTACTAAATTTGAGAAAGACAAAATAAATATGAGGGGTTTCATATTTTGAAACCAAGGTATGGTTATGAGGAATCCCACTGGAAGGCTGTGGAAATTTCGACCACCTAGTTGTGCTGAATGTGCATCCAAGTCTACGTAGATGAACATCAAGTATATCGCGTCAACCGAAATCACCGCGGCCAGCATTCGATCGCCTTCAAGTCAACGCTCGAGAACCAGTGCCATTGCATCATCTCGGCGGGTAAAACAACGGTAAAGTTATCAGCTAAATATGGCGGCATCGAAAACAACTAAACAACTCATTATGCAAACATGTGAGACTACTCAACTTGTGTCTGTGCGTGAAGATTTGTACATAAATTAGCGTCGTTATATCATGTGGCAACAGAAAAATTACTACACTAACTGTCCCCTTCTCTAGAAATGGCTCGAATAACGTCGGCCTGCATCTTGTTTGTCAAAATATGTTACTCTTCCATGCTAATTTGGTTCATGCCAAGTTAAGAAGGTGAGCACGAAAGCACTCAGACAAATACATAGATACATAAATAGATGCCAAAAGTTCTTGCAGTACACGCAAAAATGCTTCTAATTATTAAAAAGATACTACGTGATATTGAGTTCCGAAAAAGTAGTTAACTATTTAGAGTACTTCGTACTCTACTATGGAAGAGCTCAAAACCATCCCATGAGCCTGACGTTTGATGAGGCCATATTGACAAAAATAAACCATGTGTTTTAGAAGATTATTTAACTATTTATAATACTTCGTACTCGACTATGGGAGAGCATAAAGCCGTCCCGCGGACCTGGAACTTCATTGGTGAATCGTTTGTGTTTAGAAAACTTAGCAGTTCCCACGTTATGTGGAAATCAGTGATATACCCTCCAGAAAACACGAGCAACGACGCATTGTCTTAAAACATGCTGATTTGCTTCCAGTAAGAAGCAGTTCGGGCATGTTGCTGACTGGGTCATTCTCCACCTTTTGAGGTGGTCAAGGGTAGGCAGAACTTCCCTCCTTAGCCGCCACATGAAATCCCGGCGGTGGCCAGACAGAAATGATGCCGTCAGCGAACTCCAAGACACACGACTAGAGCGGGTACGGCGTGCCGGAGGAACTAACGGGAGCAACAAAGTGGCTGATGCGTCAACAATACGATTTTCTAACACATCTACCTCAGGACAGGTCGACTGGATATGACAAAAAATGCAACAGCCGTTGTATAAAACAAAGGAAGTGTTACTGATTGTGGGCGCTCAATAACGTGCACATTAGACAATAAATACCAAAGGTGAGTGCCTAGAAAATAATATGCCAGAGTTCACGCGGGGGATTTTTCTCCTTGTACGAGGCGCAACAGGAAGCGCGGGGCCAGTAGCCGGCTGCGTATTGATACCGAAGGGACAGCGAAAGCTCCCTCGGAACACTGTTGTCGAACGCCACACGAGAAACCAACTCAGTGCCACCGCACCAGAAAGAGGAACACGAAGCAGACTGTAATGACCGCACGATACGTAAAAGTGGCTGCTTCACTTGAGAAAGGTACCCAATGCGAGTGCAGAACAGAGCGTGCGCAAGGTACCTCCGCTCAAGAAGCGGGAAGTCGACATCCCATGCGTTCTCAATTCTTTATTTTACTTCATCGAGGGTGTTTGACCAAACGGAGTCACAAATGTCGTAGTGGTTGTATAGAATTCTTTAAATGCGAAGACACGCAGCCGTCTGTAGAAGAGATGCGGAGCTGAGTCCCAAATTCAGACAGCTGATGAACAAATACCGGGACTAGGAGAAGCTTAGCGCGGCACCCGAAATGTCACCATACTGAAAGAATAAACGCAGGCTATGTGAAACATTTTCTTCATTTGAAAGGTACAGAGTTATGTCGTCAGCAATAGCTGTGACGTTCACGACACTGCTGCCCAGAAGCGCAAGACCCCGGACACGCGAATCTGCTTTTAGAGAATACAAAAATGGCTCAAGGCTGCGGACAAATACAACAGAAGAAAAGGGGCATTCCTGAAAGACCCCACGTGTGTTAAAAAAGGCAGAACTCTCCCAACCATCTAGAACTAGTGTGCTTCTTATACCAGAGTAGTTGTTTCTAGTTAAATCCACAAAAAATGGCAGCATATCCACGGAGTGAATGATGGACAGTGGGGCGAAGCATTCCATTCGTCCGTGCTTTGTTCTTGCTTCCGTCCGTCCATGCATCCGTCCGTGTGATCGTCCTTGCGTCCACCCACCTGTCCGTGCGTGCGTCTGTTCGTGCGTCCGTCCATGCGTTCATCCATGCACCCGCCCCTGCGTCCGTTCATGCGTCCATCCATGATCTGTCCGTGTATCCGTTCGTCCATCTATTCAACACTCCAAGTACCACCATCTCGCATCTTTCCATCACATATTCCCCATATAGAAGCACCGCCATTCAGCGCACATTCCAAGGACTAAACGAAAGGTGGCACACGCACACTTTCTTACGGCTTGCGCTTCGGGTCTACCTCCCAACTTTAACCACCTCGAAATCATGGTATATACTAGTTCACTGTATTCATGGCACTGTGGGCAAACGCTCGCTAAACCGTTCTAAAACGAAGGAGGTTACGCCCAGCGAGGATAACGTAGCAACTTTTTCCTGTCAGATAGTGGTCAACGTACATGCCAATGGCTGCTAATGGGAAATGAGAGACAGGAGAATTCGGCTTTTACTTTCTTACAGTTGCGCTTCGGGTCTACCTCCTACCTTTACCTACCTCGAGTTCATAATATACCCCGCCGCGGTGGTCTAGTGGCTAAGGTACTCGGCTGCTGACCACCCGCAGGTCGCGGGTTCAAATCCTGGCTGCAACGGCTGCATTTCCGATGGAGGTGGAAATGTTGTAGGCCCGTGTGCTCAGATTTGGGTGCACGTTAAAGAACCCCAGGTGGTCAAAATTTTCGGAGCCCTCCACTACGGCGTCTGTCATAATCAAATGGTGGTTTTGGGACGTTAAACCCCACAAATGAATCAGTTCATTGTATATACTAGTTCATTGTATCCATGTCGTCAACTCAGCGACGGTCAAGACGAAAGATCCAATCATTGCGGAACAGGTGGCCATCGCCTTAGCACTCAAGATGGATAACATTGAAGTCGTCTACAGTGATTCCATGGCAGCACTACGGGCGTTCGCCAAGGGGACGGTCTCTGAACAAACGCTGAGAATACTGCAAGGCAAGAACATAACGCATCATCTTCTGAGTTGGTTCCCAGCTCACCTTGGACAAATCAACGATTTTTCTCTCAATCTCAATGAAGCAGCACACGAGGCGGCGCGAGCACTCTCCAACCACGCCTCCCCGGGGATGCGTTCTACCGGTGAAGAGGGTAACCGGGAAATTCTTACAACATATAACGAGCTCACTAAACATTTCTACCTGTCTTGAAGGATTTTCCCTACACCTCACAAAAATCTAACCCGGCCCCAAGCACTTACATTAAGGCTTTTGCAAACATGGATGTACCCTACTTTGAAAATGTTACACATCATGTACCCTGACCTATACCCAAGTAATCTTTGTCCACATTGTGGGGAAGTAGCTTCATTAGAACACATGCTCTGGCAATGCACCAAATTCGCTCATATATCGAACATCACCTCTGCCAGATGGGAGGCGGCAATCCGCAGCTCATCCTTGGCAGATCAGCTCTGGGCTGTCCACCAAGCCCGCGAGACGGCTGAGGAGCTTGGCATCTCAGTCCCCACGTGGGAGCTGCCGGCAACACAGTGATCTGTGTTTTGGAGGACCAAATAAAAGTTTATTCAATCCAATGGCACTGCGGCTCAGCTCTCGCTAAACCTTTTTAAAACTAAGGAGGCTACACACAGCGAGTATAATGTAGCAACTCTTTTTTGTCAGATAGTGCTCAATGTACATGCCAATGGCTGCTAATGGGGATCGCAGCTTGCCCGTTAACTAAAAGCCGAATGCTCCTGTCTCTTGTTTCCCATTAGCAGCAATTGGCATGTACATTGAGCATTATTTTTAAATGTTCAAGAACGCACAGAAGAAATCTCTCACCGGCACCACCTTGGGGGTCAAAATGTTATACTTGTTACATACTACAACAACTACGAGGGATGAACAGGGGCTGCTATAAGGAGCTTCGCCTCTAAAATTTGTTTTTTGCGCGAACAGCAAATCACAGTGCACGGAATGCGCGAGAGCCAATACCTCAGCCTGTTTTTTGTGGATTGCGGAAAGCTCGAACTTTAAAAGTAATAACTTTTAGAGTAAGAGCCACGAGAAAAAATGAAACATAAAAAATTGGCAGATCCCACATACAGTGGGAATCGATGATATGCGAAGCACGAATGTGAAAGGTTGATATGTCACTTTAAGATCAGCACTATGCAACGAGGTGGAGGTGAATGGTGCCGTATGTGACTTCCGTGTCATGATTATCATGTTTGGATGTGTCGTTTACGTTCGCCATCTATTCACGTCACACCATACCAAAGTTAATATATGTGGAGCTAGCGAAACAGCCGCGAGCACGCTATGAGCGTGGCATGTTGTCATGTTCTTACATGACGCGCGTATCAGGATTATCATGTTTGCACCAGTCATAAATTTGTTCAAGCGTTGACGTCACGTAACACCAAATTTGGTTTATGTGGAGCTAGCAAAACGGCTTTGAGCGCAACTTGAAGGTCCCAATATACTCCAATGTAGCGTGTAGCACTCTATAGTCTGACGCCTGGCGTGAGAAGCGCAACCAGCGTCCGTCTGCGTGGCCTGACGGCAACCGGTGCGAAATGCGCTATGCTGCATTTCGCGCCGATGCGTTACCCAGACAACCCTGCGTCTCCCTGTTTTCGTGATGGAGGGACGCTGGACATGCTGAAACGCGCATGCGTCAAAGCAACGCAGCGCGTCACGTGCATGAGTGAGTTAGTGAGAACAACTTTATTATGGTCCAGTGCAGACGCTGAGGTTGCCACGCGTCACCCGGCTACTCCCACGTGGGTAGCGGCAGGTCTAGCCTGACGGCCCTGTCGCGGGCACACTGGACGGCCAGGATTTGGTCCTGAAGTTCTGGGCTAGGCAGAAGCGCATCCCACTCAGGTTTGCTATAAGTCGGTCCAAGCGACCCGCTATCCCAGAGCATGTGTGCTAACGTAGCGGTCTGGCCGCAAGCGGCGCAGGCGGCATCGGGGAATTTCTGAGGATAAATTGCATTTAGGTGTGCTAACGACGGGTAGAATGGGTTTGAAGGAAGCGCAACGAGACGGCCTGTGCTCTATTAAGTTTTGAATGAGGCATTGGGAATGCCCGTCTCGTCATGTAGTAATACTTGGTAATCTCGTTGTGTGTAATAGCTGTGTCTTTATGTCCCACGTCATCGGCACTGGAGCCGTCGCCCAGGTCGAGAGCAGCGCGGTCAGTGAGTACGCGCGCTGCTGTGTGGGCCATCTCGTTAGGGTTCAGTGCAACGCCGTTTACGGAGCCGACATGCGCAGGGAACCAATGTATGGTGTGATGGACAATCGTATCGCTGGTGGAGCTGTTCAATATCCTGGCTGCCTGTGTTGATATGCGGCCCTTTTCAAAGGCTCTGACTGCGGCTTTGGAGTGGCTGTACACCTCATCGCACCGATCATTTAGCAGAGCAAGTGCGATGGCCACTTGTTCGGCCACCTGGGGATTCGTTGTGCGTACCATGGCGCAGTTCGTAGTCGAGCCTGTCTGGTCCACGACCACCGCTGCGAACTTTTTGCCGTCTAGATATGCTGCAGCATCAACGAAACTTGCATTTACGCCACCTTTTCCCTGTTGCTTCAGTAGAGCCATCGCCCTTGCCCGACGACGTCCCTCATTGTGTACAGGATGAGTGTTGCGGGGTATTGGGGCAACAATGACGTTTTCCTGTATATGTTTTGATATACGCACGTTATTTGTTTCCAGCTCCATTGGGTTAAAACCTAGCTCGCCAAGTATGCGCCGACCAGCCGTCGTAGTGAACAAGCGAGCCAGCTGCGAGCGTTGCTGCGCTTCCGCTATCTCGGCAGCAGAGTTGCGCATTTCGAGCGCGAGCAAGTTCTCGGTGTGTGTGCGTACGGGAAGCCCCAGTGCTTTCTTGACGGTCTTTCTGATAATAACGTCGAGCTTGTCCCACTCCGACCTCAGCCAGTTGTGCATGGCAACGGTGTAGGTAAAGTGGCAGAGCACAAACGCATTGATAAGCCTTAAAAAATTGTCTTCTTTAAGGCTTCTATGTCTCCCAGAGACTTGACGAGTCGAAAAGCGTTGTCAGTCTTGGCGACAATCTTCCGCAGAGCAGTGCTGTTGCTGCCCTTCACTTCAATAGACATGCCGAGGATCCGGATGGTGTCTACCCTCGGGATTTCCTCGCCGTCACTCGTGTAAATGTGTATATCGCTTTCTTCGACGGGTTCCCATCCCTTAGGTCGGCCACCTCATTCTTTTCTATAGAGCAGGAGCTCCGACTTGGCGGGCGAGCATATGAGTCCCGTTTGGCGCAAGTACGATTCCACCTCGGCGACTGCTTTTTGGAGGGCATCTTGCGCCCGGCCTTCGCTACCGCCAACGCACCAGATTGTGATGTCGTCGGCGTAGATGGTATGCTTGATGCTGTCCACGCTAGCCAGTCTTTTCAACAGTCCGATCATGCAGAAATTCAACAGCACCGGAGAAATCACAGACCCCTGGGGCGTGCCTCGATGTCCGAGTGGTACGTCATAGGAGAAGGAGTTCCCGATGCGCAGCCTCGCTTTTCTTCCAGACAAGAAGGACTTGACGTAGTTGTACAGCCTGGGCCCAAGCTCGAGTTTCGCCACAGTCTCCAAGATGAATTCGTGCTTGATGTTGTCAAAGGCCTTTTCAAGGTCTAGGCCAAGAAGAGCCTTTGTATCTCTAAAGTATCCATGAAGGATTTGGTGCTTAATGAGCAGCATTGCATCCTGCGTTGAAAGGTCGGTACGAAACCCAATCATATTGTGCGTATAAATGTCATTTCCCTTCAGGTAGTTGTTATGTTAAGTCTGTTAAGAATTGCGTGCTCTGCCACCTTGCCCACGCACGACGTGAGGGAAATGAGGCGAAGATTCTCAACGTTAGGAGACTTTCCTGGCTTGGGAATCAGTACGGTGTCAGCTAGCTTCCATTCATCAGAAACCCTTCCCCTTTTCCATGCTTCATTGATGAAACCAGTTAGACGTTCTATGGATGTGTTGCCGAGGTTTCTGAGGGCTCTGTTTGTGATCCCGTCTGGCCCTGGTGGCAATTTGCGATTGAGCATTGGTATCACTCTCCTGATTTAAGCCTCTGAAAAGTCTACGTCAAGTTCAGGTAGAGGAGGACTACCATACTCTGGGAACACGCCGTCTTCCTCCCCTCGTTCGACCGGCAGGTACTTGGAAACTGTACCTGCCGGTCGTCAGTTTGTCAACCCCCTTTTCTTTAGTGGCTTCGTGAAGGGTACAGGCTAAAGTGTGTCTCTCGTTGGCTCTAGTGCTGTGATCGTCCAGGAGGTGCTTCAGAAGGTGCCAGGACTTGCCATTTCTGATTTGACCGTTGACGGACTCGCACAACTCGTCCCACTGCTGTTTGCACAGTGTGTCGCATTGTTGTTTGATTTCTTTGTTCAACACTGATATTCTTTGCCGAAGCTTACGGTTGCGCTTCTGCTTCTTCCATCGAGAAAATAGAGCTGTCTTGGCTTCGAGCAGGTGGGCAAGCCTACTGTCCTTCTTCTCCACATATAAGTCTGTCTTTATCTTCTTGTGGCAGCGGTGATATCTCACACCATTCCCTCACACCATTCCTCGAAATTCTCAGGAGCACTGGCCCTTGTACCGCGAATGCTGCGAAAAAGATCCCAGTCAACCACCGCAAACTCTCGGACTCTGCTACGGTCCACTATAATAGAAGTTCGGAAAACGTAGTGGTCGCTGCGAAAATCAATGGTGGTGTTCGCCCATGTAGTCTTTTTGACATTCTTGGGGAAAGCGAGGTCTGGCGTCGTGTCTCTGGTCGCAGAGTTGCCTATCCTCGTAGGAAAAGCTTTATCAGTGATTAAGGTAAGGTGTAGTTCGGTGGCGTCCTCATACACGTATCCCCATAAGCCATGTGGGGCATTGAAGTCACCGACTATGACAAGGGGCCGAGGACCGGCTAATTTAACTGCCCTCTCGAGCAACGTCTTGAAATGCTGGCGCCTGTGCCTGGGGTTACTGTACACAATCAAAACAAAAACACTGGTTTTCCGCTGATTGCGCCTTGGTGTGTGAAGTAGGATTTCTACCATTACGTATTCGATATTGCATCGTGCCATCTGCAAGTTGTGGGCGACGTGCATCAGCTTTTTACTTATAGGTGTGCAGACACATCGTCCTCCTGACTGGCCAGGGACTGCCCGGTAACCAGAAAGGGACGCTGCAGAGGCTAAGGTCTCTTGAAGTGCTATAATTGGAGGTTTCTTCGTTATTGTTCTAAAGTACTGCTGCAGGAGTGCTCTTTTACCAGCGTATCCCCTGCAGTTCCATTGCCAAATACAGACAGTGTCTTTATCATTATCCATTATGGATTCTGCTTTGATCATCGCCCTCGGGGGTCAGTGTGGCTCGAAACATCTGTTCCTCTTCATAATTAGCTCCTCGGCTATCGACGTCTACGGGAATGGCCATTTCCGCGTTGCCAGGCGACGCACCCTGTGGCGCAGATTTAGGCGATTTGGCGTGAATTTCTAGGGCAATTATGCGCTTTTTCATTGCCCTAAGCCCCTCTACTGGGTCACTGAGTGCAGCCTGCATCTGCCTAACACTCTCCATGAGGCTAGCTACACTCCCCGTCACCATCCTAATGTTCTCTGTGATTGTAACCAACGTTTGCTTAATCTCCTCGACTTGAGATTCCTTGTTAAGCTTGCTTACGACCGCTCTGCGTTTGGTTACCATGGGCCCATCACCAATGGGAGCCGGAACCGGGGTATCGGTGGTTTCGCCTTCAGTTTTGCTGTGCATCGTGCTCAGCATTCTTTTAAACTCCGCCATTTCATTTACCATTTTAGTAAGCGCATCCTTAAGCTCGGCGTTTTCCTTTTTGAATCGTAATATCTCCGCGTCTCTAGCATGCTCTGGGACGGGTCGCATCGCATGGGTTGCTCACCGTCATTACTACGAACCCTGTCGGCCCAGGTTAGGTTTGAGTGGCCCCTGCTCTGGTCCTTGGTGGCGTGGACTGCCCCGGACAGCTGGAGTCCCCGTGCGTGTCCGCAGTCTGTCCTGGGCGAGGGGTCCGGTTTGGTGCTCGGTGCGTCAGTCTTTTCCTGGCCAGGTCCGAGACCGAATCCGTAAAGGGCACCAGAGCTGGGACGTGGTCTGGTGCCACCCCTGGATTGAGACCGTGTCCTGGACATAGAGCAGGCCCCGGATCTCGAACGGTATCCGAGACGCAATGTGGACGTGGAACGACTCCTGCAGCTGCCTCTGGTTCTGGATCTCTCGTGATTTGAATCGGCCTCCAGGAGTCGATGATCCGGGCTGGCCCTGCTGATGACAGTCGTTGAGCTCCAGGAAGCCATCGACATTGATGGATGGAGACCTCTCCCTAAAGACGCGGGCCCTAAGGCCTCGCCTGCGCCTGACTACATAGGGTATCCGATATCGGTGCTGGCATTTCCTGGATGCGGTGACGTGCTTTGCGCCACACAAACTGCATATTGGTTCACAAACGTGATCCTCTTCTTGCTGGTTAGCTTGTCTGCAAGCCTTGTAGACTGAAGCATCAGGCGTCGGGAAGACGTCAGAGCGGTGTCCTAGTCGGCCGCAGCCATAGCAAACATCAACTTGCTTCCTGTATAAAGTGCACTTGATGAGGGTGCTGCCATAGGAAACATAATTGGGAACTTGTACCCGTCGAACAGCAGTATGATCACGCCAGTATTCTTGATTATCTTTGCTCCGAGAGCCAGTGGATTTCTCGCGTTGACAATCTTCTGGTCGATGGCTCCTGGATCATCACTAAGAGGGATCCCATGGGCAATGAATGACTCCCTTGCAGGTGGCATGCGGAGCAGCAACATATGCCCTAACTTCGTGACGCTGTCCGGCAACCGTAATAGCTGCAACGTTAACGTAGCGCTTAACATTTCCTTGGCTTGAAGTACTCACGACCATAATATTTTGCAGGCGATTAGGGCACATTTTGTCCGTGTTTCTCTCTTCCGGACCGAGCCCCGCCGCACTCCATATGGCCTCTGCCACGACCGACGTGCCAGACTTGCTAATACACAGACCACCTCTCGGCCTTACGAGGACCTTAGTTTCTTCCCATGGCAGCGGTGGCATCTTGCTTCCTCTTATAAGGTTTTTCTTTGCATCTCCGAAGCTGTGACGGCCGGGCGTAGGTTCTTGAGCATTCGTCTTAGGCGCCGGCGTTCCGGCGCCAGCAGCTCTACTGGCTTTCCTCACTTGCGATCGTCTTTTAGTCACCGTAATCCACCCGGAATCCTTGTTATCCTCATCAGTGTCTCCCGGGGTCTTCGATGATTCATCTTCCATCTCCTAATGTGGCGAGAACAAGTCCTTTTATATTTGAGATGCGGTGCCTGTGCACCACGCAATCAACGGCGCGGCCGGGCAGAACAGCGGCGTCTGTAGCTGCACACTCAGCGTCGTCGTCACGAAAGTCACTTATTATTGTACAAATAGTCCACCCACCGGTGTGCTTCTTGTGCCCACAGCGTCCCGGTGATCTTAGAAGTCCGTTGCGGCCCAATTTTGTGTGAATGCGGCCTGACATAACACCAAGAAGTGAAGAAATCACTAAAGCCGATCGCAACGCGTCCGACCTGCACGGCGCCATTTTGGCCTCCCCGTCACTTGCATGCTAGTGTATGGCAGCCGTGCCTGGCGTGGCAACGCTGGCTTGACGCGACAAAATGAACGCCAGCGAGCACATGCGCCGCGTCACGTCAAAATGTATTCGCGCCTTGACTGTGGCATGTAGTCATGTTCTCCCATGTCGCACATGTTATGATTATCATTTTTTCACCAGTCACATATCTTCGTCATCCATTGGCCTCACGTAATACTAAATTTGGCATATCTGAAGCTAGCGAAATGGCTGCGAGCGCATCATCAGTGTGGCATGTAGTCATGTTGTTACATCACACGCATCTCATGTTTATCATGTTTGCAACAGTATCATACCTTCGTCATCTATTCACGTCCCGTAATACCAAATTTGGTATAAGTGAAGCTAGCTAAACGGCCATCAACGCATCAAGAGCGTGGCATGTAGTCATGTTGTTACATGACACGCATTTCATGATTTTCATGTTAGGATAGGTAGTTTGTGTTCGCCATGAAATCATGTCATACGATAGCAGTTTTTCAACATGCCCAGTGAGTGAAGCCACCGCAAGAGCAGCAAGAGCATCAAATGTGAATCATGACAATAATGACATACGTGTCATGATTTTCATGTTATGATTAGGTAAATGTGTTCTTCATGCAGTCACGTTATGCCATACCAAGTTTAGTATCGATGCCATTATCGAAACGGCGAGGAGAGCTAAAAGTCGTAGGCGCATATATATATAGATAGATAGATAGATAGATAGATAGATAGATAGATAGATAGATAGATAGATAGATAGATAGATAGATAGATAGATAGATACGCTCAAAGTCCGCTAAGAACTGCTTCGCATTTATTGTAAGGTCATCAAGAAGTAAGGGTATCTTTAGCAGGCGCAAGAGCCGGTGTATTGTAAGCGGCTGAATCGTTTTTCACGGCCAGGCGATCCACCGGAGGCTCGGGACTTCTGGGACCGCGTCGAAGTCCGCAGGGGACTTCTGTTTCTGGTGGGAGCTTCTGAGTCACCAGTAGATGTCCGGTGACGTTTGGTGTCCGAGCTCTTGATTGAGGAAGGTACAACGGCGTCTACACTGCCCTGGCTTATTTCACTGGGACTGGTGTCTTCGTCGATTTGTAGGGGCGCCTTACTCGTGGTGCTGTTGGAGTCATCGTAGATGCAGGAGTGGTCGTTTTGGGATGTAGCCTCCTCGATGACATCTGAATTTGTGGTTGACTGAGCAGTCACGCGAGGAAGCTCAGATGCAATATTCCCATCTGAGACGCCTTCATCACGAGGTGCCTTGTCTGACGAGAGCTCGCCCTGCGGTTGCTAAAAAATGGCCTCTGGACGCGTGGAACTTGAGGTTTCCTAACTGTGTTTAAATATAGCAGTTAATGATTTCGAGTACTTCGTACTAAGCTATGGGAGAGCAGTGAGCCGTCTCTAATTTGGTTATTGAGCCCTAATACGGAAGGAAAGTCTGTTTGTTTAGTAACAGTTATTAACGATTTAGAGTACGAGGTACATTGGGAGAGCCTAAAGCCGCCCCGTGTGCCTGTGTTTAAAAAAAGTGGGCAACGATTTAGAGTGCTAGAGGTACTCTGCTATAGGGGAGCTTAAAGCCGTTCCGTGGTGTTTGATGCTCGATTCATAACCCAACTGGTGGGCCTATTGCTGTGTTAGGAAAAAGTTTATTCTATCATGGGACGCAACAAACCTAAGGAACGAGCGTCTGTACAACAAGCACAATAATAAACAAATGACAACGCACAACATACATTCCACATTTAAACAAAAGTGTCCAATCCGTAGGGTGTCTATAGTCTATGGTACTGATAACTACATACACTACATATTGATACGTGTATGAAACTGTCGCCCCGACACAGCTGAATTGGCACCCAAATGAAGAAGACGACAATGTGGTTGTTGTGGGTCGGACTCTCGAGCTTCTCCCGTTAGGCTGCATGACTGTGCGCTCGTCAAGCGGTTAGCAAGACCAGCTCTCGGTGAATAAATTTTCCCCGTAACATCTTTTGGTGGAAGGTGCGGGGTCTTCAAACAACCCGACGCTGGAACTCCGCAGTGGACGCCAGCTTTGTCCAGCCGAGATGCCTAAAACTGGCACTCAGGCCTCGCCATTCGCGCAGGCTCCATCACCGATGATTCCCCCCCCCCCCATCTTCTCGACCCTGGCACGTTTTCCGGGACAAACAGCATGGGTGTCGAAGAATGGCTCGCATTATTTGAGCGTGTCAGCAAGCACTACAGGTGGAACTAAATGCTTATGCTGGCAAATATTCTATTCTGCCTACGGGGTACGGCACGCGGCTGGTATGAGACGCATGAAGAAGGATTAACCAGCTGGGACACATGCAAGCAAAAGCTTCGCAATTCGTTCGGTCGGTCAGTTGCTCGTCAGATGGCAGCCAGGCAGGAACTCGCGTCACGTGTTCAATCATCGACGAAGTCGTACGTCACGTATATCCAAGACGTACTGGCTCTGCGCCGGAAGACTGACAAAAACATGTCTGAGGCAGACAAGATCAGACGTGTTGAAAGGTATTGCTGATGATGCTTTCAACATACTAATGTGCAAGAACTGCACCACTGTCGACTCCATCATATCTGAATGGCGACGATTTGAACAAGGTAAAAGCAGGCGAATCACCCACCACATCGCGAGACTACCAAACACTGCTGTGACTTCGTCTTGCGAGGATTCTGCAGCGCCCCGTTCACTTGCGCCTCCTGCCAATATCGCAAGGATTGTTCGCCAGAAGCTGGAAGCCATGGCACCCGCTTCCTATCAGCCCCCTGCGCAAGACAACTGGGCAACAGTCTCGCTTATTCAAGCCGCCGTACGTCAGGAGTTTGCTAACCTTGGCGTCCAGGTTCTCCAGCCCGCCAGCCTTATGCTGCAGCCCATGAGCACTCCCGTCCACAACGCTGACCACCACTTTGCTCCACTTGTCGCTGCGGCAGCTTCGACTCCTCGGTTTTCACCACGCTACCGAAATCCATCTGAGTGGCGCACGCACGATGATCGACCCATCTGCTTTTCTTGCTCTCGAGTTGGGCACATCTCCCGCCATTGCCGCAACAGGTGGTATTTCCGGCCAAGCTTTCCTAATGTCGACCGCCGTCAGGACCGTGGACGCTATTCGCAACCTGGTTTTCCGGATGACCATATTCAGGACCCTTTAGCTCGCCGTTCATCTCCACGCTCCGAACCGTCCTACGCTTACGTCGTCCCCCAAAGAAACTGGTCAAGCCACTCGCCGTCACCTCAGGGTCGGCTGTCACGCTCCCCTCAACGCCGCCGCTCTCCGTCACCGGCTTATTCTGGCCATTCCGCGGGGAACTGGCGAGTGCATTTTCTGGAGGTGGCGCTGCGTTGACGACTTCGAACGAAAACCCTCAACCGGCTACAAACTAAAGACGCAATCTACTTCGCTTGTTCGTTGATGGTCACACCGTTACTGCTCTAATTGACACTGGTGCCCAAGTATCTGTTATGAGTTCTACACTTCGATATTGCCTGAAAAAGGTTCTCACATCAGCTATGTTCTCTACTGTTCGAGTTGCCAACGGAAGTCGAACATCGGTGCTTGGTATGTGCACTGCCCGCGTTACTGTTGCTGGCCACCGCACTTCCGTTCTCTTCGCAGTCCTCGATGCTTGCCCACACGACGTCATCCTTGGAATTGACTTCTTAACCGCCCACTCCACCCTCATCGATTGTTCTGCCGGTATCTTACGGCTCGAATTGCCTTTGTGCTCCGACTTCACTCCTCCAAGTCGCACTCGGCTACAATCCTTGGAGTGTCTACGGCTACCGCCCCAGGCTGCAACGTATATTCCTCTGTCGTCCTTCCCGTCTGTTCCTAATGGAGACTATCTGGTAGCTCCCCTCATTGATTTGACCCTTACGCACCACATCGCACGCACTACCACATACTATAGTGGTTGTTGCTAACAACACGGTGCTACTTCCAGTTCTGAACTTCTCTACGTCGACTCAAGTTCCCCCAAGGCATCACTTTAGCCGATCTTTCTACCCTTGATGAATGTTCGATTTGTTCTTTTACACCTGACACTAAGACCATGGCGAAACCTGTCATCACGTCGCAAAATAAGGCGTTCCTCGACAAAATGATATCCAGTGACCTCTTACCTTCCCAAGTTGCGGCGCTCCGGGATGTTCTATTTTCTTACCTGGATATCTTTGACGTCAACGACCGTCCCGTGGGCCGCACAAGTGCCGTAACCCACCGCATCGACACCGGCGACGCCAGTCCACTCCACAAACGCCCTTATTGCGTGTCACATGCTGAGCGCCAAGTTATACAGACGGAGGTCGAGAAAATGCTTAGTAAAGACGTCATTGAGCCTTCATCGAGTCCTTGGGCCTACCCTGTGGTCTTAGTTAAAAAGAACGACAACACCTGGCGCGTTTGCGTCGACTATCGCCAGCTGAATCGGATAACCAAGAAGGACGTTTATCCTTTACCCCGAATCGATGATGCGCTCGACTACCTCCACGGCACCAACTATTTCTCATCCATTGACCTTCGATCCGGATACTGGCAAATTTCGGTCAACGACCGCGATCGCGAGAAAACAGCATTCATCACACCCGACGGCCTTTACCAATTCAAGGTCATGCCTTTTGGGCATGACCTTGAGTTGTGCAATTCCCCGGCTACTTTTGAACATATGATGGACTCTCTTCGCGGTTTCAAATGGTCGACCTGCCTTTGCTATCTGGGTGATGTAATCGTTTTTTCGCCCTCCTTCGAAAGCCACCTGTCTCGCCTCTCGGCAATTTTTGACATTTTTGTTGCGCTGGTCTCCAACTGAATTCGTCGAAATGCTCATTTGGACGTCGGCAGATTAAACTACTCGGCCACCTTGTTAACGCCACTGGTTTTCAACCCGACCCTGACAAAGTCCGTGCAGTCCGAGAATTCCCGGTTCCGCGTTCCACACAAGAAGTTCGCAGTTTTATTGGGCTCTGCTTATACTTCCGCCGCTTTGTCTTCAACTTCGCGGATATTGCGAGGCCCTTCACGGATCTCCTCAAAAAGAATGTGGCCTTTTCTTGGGGAAGGGACCAAGAACATTCCTTCGCGTCGCTAATTACCGCCCTCACATCACCCCCTGTGTTGACTCATTTTGATCCAGCGGCTCGAACAGAGCTTCGAACCGATGCCAGCGGCCATGGAATTGGTGCTATACTCTCTCAGATACAGAATGGCACCAACAGTGTGATAGCCTACGCTAGCCGCCTTTTGTCGCAAGCGGAACAAAATTATTTCATCACTGAGCGGGAATGCTTAGCCCTCGTTTGGGCTATTGCGAAATTCCGTCCGTACTTATACGGACGTCCGTTCGCAGTCATCACGGACCATCATGCGCTTTGCTGGCTGTCGACGCTTGAGGACCCTACAGGAAGACTCGGCCGATGGGCACTTCGATTATAAGAGTACACTTTCTCGGTTGTTTACAAATCTGGAAAGCTGCACAGCGATGCTGACTGCTTATCCCGGCACCCCGTTAATCCACCTAGCTCCACTCATTTGGAATCAGACGCCTGCGTTTTAGCCATCACTGACCTTCTCAACGTGGCTGACGAACAGCGCCGAGATCCATCGCTGCTCACCATCATTGACCGCCTTCAATCGCGTTATTCTGACCCTTCTCTTAGCAAATACCTGCTTCAAGACAACGTTTTGTACCGCCGCAACTTACACCCCGACGGCGCGCAACTTTTACTCGTCGTACCACATCACCTGCGAAAGGATGTTCTGCGACAATTCCACGACGCTCCAACTTCTGGACATCTAGGAGTCTCCAGAACTTACGACCGCATTCAACGACGAGTATTCTGGAAGGGTCTGTACCACTCTGTTCGCCGTTACATCGCATCTTGCGACCTCTGACAGCGCCGAAAGAAGCCTGCGACTCCCCCTGCCGGTCTTCTTCAACCTATTGAAGTTTCAGCCGAGCCATTTTATTGCGTGGGGTTGGACTTGCTTGGTCCCTTTCCTACTTCTACAACTGGGAATAAATGGATTGCAGTGGCCACAGACTATGCCACTCAGTATGCAATCACTCGAGCGCTACCAACCAGCTGCGCAACCGACGTTGCCGACTTCCTGCTGTACGACATTATTCTCCAGCATGGCGCTCCGACTCACCTGCTCACAGACCGTGGTCGCTACTTTCTATCTCGTGTGGTTGATGATCTACTCCGATCTTGTGCTACCCGTCACAACTTCACCGCATCTTACCACCCTCAGACTAACGGCCTTACGAAGCGCCTAAACCGCACCTTGACGGAGATGCTTTCCATGTACGTATGCACCGACCACACTGATTGGAACATAGCTCTTCCGTTCGTAACCTTCACCTATAACTCGTCGCGTCGTGAAACAGCGGGCTACTCCTCTTTTTATCTACTCTTCGGACGTCATCCATTACTGCCCTTCGACACACTGTTTTCATCAGACCACCCATCCTCCTCTTCGTACGCTCAGGATGCGATCACCCGTGCCTTCACGGCACGCGCGGTAGTGCGTGCTCGGTTATCGTCGTCGCAGACAGCACAGTAGTCTCTTTATGACTGTCGATATAGAGATGCCGTTTTTTCTGCGGGACCTTTTGTTCTCCTGTGGCTCCCATCTCGACGTGTTGGCCTCTGTGAGAAACTACTATCGCGACATGCTGGGCCCTAACGAGTCATTTGTCAGGTCACACCTGTGACCTACGAGATTGCCTCTACCACAAAATCATCAGCTGCTGCACCCAGAACGGAAGTAGTCCACGTTTCTCGTCTCAAGCCCTACAACACCGACTCGCTCATTTAACAGGCACCGAGACGGTGCCTTACGGGCCGGGGTGATGATATGTGTATGGAACCATCGCCCCGACAGAGCTGAATTGGCACCCAAATGAAGAAGACGACAACGTGGTTGTTCTGGGTCGGACTCTCGAGCTCCTCCCGTTGGCCTTTATGACTGTGTGCCCTTTAAGCCGTTAGCAAGACCAGCTCTCGGTGAATAAATCTTCCCCGAAACAATATATACACTAATCACGATATGGACAATGTACATGATGATATATGTGCAGAATTCCCAAGACTTGGTGAAGATGTTAGAAAATATGCACAACAGGTATCAATATTCATAAAATTTACATAACTTACAGCATTAGAATGAAGTGCATATATAAGAGCTCACACCCATATGTGACATACATAAACACATAGAAATAGTAAACACATGCTGATTCATGCACTAATAAGACATTGACAGGTGACTTGGAACCAGGCCAGGTGGAAGACTAATTGAAAACGTATGTCAGTTACGGACAGAAAGCGGCACGACCATTGTCGCAGAAATTCTTCCTCCCAAGGAAGAACAATTCCTCCGACAGAAACGATAAGAGTTCAGAGTAGAGGCGTTCCAGAATCGGAAAGAGAGCACGACGACGATGACCTGCCGCAACAGCTTCGCACCTATTACGCCACAAACAAAAAGCTCCCGTAGCTATTAGAAGGCGTGCAGAGCGACTTCGTGAGCAGCGACCAAATGTTACAAAGCGATTAACACCTAGGCCACGAAAACTAGTGCTAACTGACTTCCAAAACACCTTTGCAATGACACATTGCTGCAGCATATGCTGGTTAGACTCCAGTAACGGGAAGTTAGGGCAAGTGGAAGACGGGACCATGCTTCACCTCTCTATATATAGTCTGTCCCGTGTTGAGAGTCCTCTCCATCCAAGACGCCACATAAAGTCACGGAGGTGACCAGGCAAAAACGATGTCGTTATCGCGCTCCACGAGACAGGTCTCGATTGTGCTAGACGGGCTGGAGGAACCAGAGAAAGCAGAAGAGCCACCGTTGTATCTACAATGCGGCTTTCAAGAATGTTCACATCGGGACAAACCTGCTGCGTGTGTCGATAAAATGCTACTGCCATTGAGTAAAATGCAGGCACGTTAAGTGTTTACGGTGTAGAATTAAGCCGTGCATCTGGTAGTAAAGAGCGTATCTTGGTGCCTAAGAAATAGCAGACAAGATCACGCGCAGGGCACTGATCACCATGCAACAATTGAAGTAAGAATTGTGGAGCAAGCAGCCGGCAGCGAACAGAGACGGATGGGAGTGTGAATCCACCGCAGTTTCTCGGTTGCCCAAGAGCTGCTCGGCAAACCAGCTCTGTTCCACCCGACCAGAAAAATGAGCCAATGAGAGATTGCAACCACCTAGTTATTCGTAAGGGGGGCTGTAAGACATGAGATATGTACCATGCACGGCCGCAAAACACCGTCTCTGCTAAATGCCTTCTTTCGAGCATCGGTAAATCATACTCTTGTGCTACCCGGACGTGTCATTTTACATCTTCGACTACTGAATTCCACAAGGAGGCTGATATGCCATAGCAAGTTAATCAAGCCCCAGAATGCGAATGCACTCACTACACACAAGAAACATACGCAACAGAATCGATTGAACGAGTTCTCTAACATAGTGCTTTAGAAATATAAATAGTTAGTTTCAGCAGCAACTGTGCCACATGTTTTCTTTCAACAATGTAATTAATCTGTGCTTTAATATGAAGAATTCCATCGACTGTAACAAAAAAGAAGTTTCATTACTGCAAGGGACGCGAATCCTTATGTAAAACTCTTCTCTATTTCAAAGGGCTTGGTCGCATGAATGCGTTTTACCGCTAAAAATGCAATTTCCTTGCGCATGTGACACGTGGCTGCTGCTGACTCGCTGTAATTGGCAAGTGGTCTGTAAAAGCTGCCAGCACGCTTGTCCACTCTGTGTTGCTTTTGAGGGGGCAAACCTTGCCTGTGAAACTGCAGCCATTTTTGTGCGCCGACATTTGGCGTCCTCGTACCACCGGGAAGAACGTAGAGATGGATGCGAGCACTTCCATTTGGGTGAATTCCTAAATAAAATGTGTTTTTGTGCACCCTATGCAAATATACGCGTTCAGTGCGTTTACTAAATGTTACGTTTTCTATCGCAAAGAGGAGGTGTGACTGCGAGATGCGAAATAAATAAATAAAGCAAACTACGGTTTCCTGAAAGATGCCCACAGCGTCCAAATACAAGTGTCATATCGACTGGACAATATAGCCTCGTTTTTGCAACATGAATATGTTCGAATCGAATGCACGCGATTGGGCAGTGGTCGCATGGGCCACTTGCCCTTCCCGCCTTGCAACAAATCACGAGATCACCGGCGCAAGCCATTCTCACTCTGTCACTGTCGTCGTTGGACGACCCTGATGTGCTCGCGACGATGATAGCTACCGACTTGTCGCTGGTGATGACGCTGTCGATCGTTTCGACGGTGTGAACGCGATCTTGCGTGAAGAGACGCTTATGATGAGGGGTCTGAAAGGTGCTCAAGTTTATTGAAGTATATTATTATTATTATTATTATTATTATTATTATTATTATTATATTAATATTATTATTATTAATAAATCAGTAGGTTAACTCTACGCGCCCAGTAGCAATCTTAAGTTTTTTGTGCAGGTGCAAGCAAAAATAAATCAATAGAAAGAAGTAATACAATACAGTCTAGAATAAAGCACGTAAAAAGAGCAAAAACGAACAGACAAAAGGACATTAGCGCAAGATAGTAAGAATGAAAGACAAGGCGAAAATTGTGGAATTGTAGTGAAAAATAAAAAGAATTCGACACAACTATGCAAAAGCCTTCCTGAAAGACCGAAAAGGGAAGAATCTGTACATTGTGACAAACCATGTTAAGACAGTGCAGAGCTGTGGTAAAAACAGTTGCAGTAGGCTGTGAAAAACATCAAGACCATAAAATTGCTCACATAACGTAGACTTTGTATTCTGTGCGCAGCAGAGTGTCGGAAGAAGTTGGAAGGTACATGAAATGTTAGATTATTTTTGATTAACTTACGCGGAATCCGAAACTTTACAAACATGGAAAAAATTGCAGGATATTATACCCTTAACTATAGTTCGTGAAGAAATGAAAGAACAGCGCGATTTTGTCGACAATGAAGTGATGGCAACGATAGTTGTGTGACGGTGTTAGAATGAGATCCAGAGTCATTTCTAGCAACATGATAGTTGAAAATGCTTAGGAATTTTTTTCTGGACTCGCTCAACGGCGCATTGTCAGATTTAGTGATTCCGTTCCAGATCACAGAAGCATGCTGAAATTGAGGAATACAGATTGTAGGGTACGATTTCTGTAAGGCTGTACGAGAACTGAATTCTCGGGCGATTCTTCGAACTCAGCTGACAGAACGAAGAACTCCCGAAAACGAACCCCAGGTGGTAAAAATTTCCAGAGCCTTTCACTACAGCGTCTCCCATAATCATATCGTGGTTATTGTACAATAAAAACCCGCATATCAATAAGTCAATCAATCAATCAATTGAAGACATCCTGTGGCCTTCCTTTTAGTGTGAGCAGAAAAATTTAGTATGCTACCATAAAGAACACCAAGATCACTGAACGCATAAAATTAGCATATTGACATGGTAATGACAGAGTATGCAAATGACACGATGGATGTTTTGGGATATATAATTATGCATTTGATCTTTGAGGTATTGAAGGAAAAGTTATTGTTTTCACTTCATTGAGAGAAAGAACAAAAATCTGACTGCAGCGAGCGACAGTTGTTACTTAATTAATTTCCTTAAATATATTCATGCCATCACCATACAAGTGAAAAAAAAACAATAAATTGCAAAAGAAACAACGTTATCCTGCAATTTTCAATAGCAGAGTTATATGCTTTCCACGGCAGGATTTAGAAGTCTGTCATACCGCTAACGTCATCGCAGTTCTACCGAGCTATCACGCGGCTAGAAAATGTGTGTAACAATTTAGTGTACTAGCTACCCTACTACAGGAGAGCATGAAGCCGTCCCATGGACGTTACGTTTCGCAACCATAGAGAAACATGCATGACGTCGTGTGTTCAGAACAAGGTTCCACAATTTAGAGTACTTGGGGTTCTACCGTGGGAGAGCAAAAGGTCGTCCCGCATTTCAGCGTTTATGATGCCGTGTGTTTATAAAAAGTTGTTAACGAGTTAGAGCACGAGGTACTCTACTATGGGAGAGCATAAGCCGTTTTTGTCCTGGCAGCACCCTGTCGTTGAAGCCATCATCGCAAGAGAATGCGTACCTTGTGTAGCGCTACGAAACCTTCGTGCTTGATCTCGCTAAAACCAAAAGTTTGATGGCACATTCAAACAGGTTTATTCATAACCTCAACGATCAAAACCTACTGGAATATCAGACTAAGTTCCCATTCCATTCTTTGAACAATCGACTGCTATAAAATAAAAGTGCCGGCAACATGACACATCAGAGTCTCCTACAAAGTTCGCACCAAACAAGGGGTAAGATGGATTGAAAGAATTACAAATAGCCATAAAAATTAATGAATCCGTACATATGTGTGCAGTAGGACTGTGAATACAAAACCGTAGTGCAAATATGTGCCACACAAATTGATAGAACACCACAATTCACCACTTGTTCACTAGCGTGGAATCAACTTTATCTACATACACAGGGTGGCTTGACGTCGACAACAACGCCGGTCAGCCCAGCACCACTTTCTTTGTTTTTCCTTTATGGAAGCTTGAAGGAGTTCCTCTCATGCTGAACGGGATTGAGCTGGCAGGGGTGCCCTATGGGAGAGGAAATGCTTTGTATCCCCACAATGCGTGTAATTTGCTAGGGCCAATTTTTCTACAGCACAATTTGCCCAGATCTGATTACCCGATCTGCAAGTAAAAACTGCCAGCTGTGAAGGCAAAAAAGTAAGTTTAGATGTGGTGGAGGATAGTTGTATGCTATCTCTGAGCTCTTGAAAAGCCAGTCAATAGGCTCCAAAACGTGCAAGAAAAGCACGCGCATTTTTGTTGGGCGTCACCAACCTCCTTCCACGCGCAGTGACGTCAACTCGGCGTTCGGCGACGTGATGCAGCACGCAGCTCGTCGATTGGTCTAAGCCAGGTCTCTACAAACAGTAATAAAGTCAACACCGCAGATCGCCAAGTTGACGTCACTGCGCTTGGAAGGAGGATGGTCACACACAGAAAAAATCCTCGAGCTTTTTCAGCGTGTTTAGGAGCCTGTTGACTGGCCCTTTAATAGGTGAAGGATAGACACTAGATTTATTTTTATATATGTGGGTCATATCACTTTAGGAACTTGGTGCCTTACAAGGAGAAACCAGCTCCAAGGCGCACACGTTCTTAAAATCGCTGTAGTTGCAGAACTAGTGTAAGCTAACAGTAGGGTGACTTCTTCTGTTTTTACGGGCGAGGGCACCTTTACCAAGGCACCATTTATAATCTCTTCCCCACGGGTCGCTACACTCGCGTTGTAACATATATCTTTTTTTTGCCGTGTCTACAGTCAAACAAAATTGTTTTTTTGCCGCTTTTCATAAAGGTCTCTCACTCTTGCAGGCCGCGATCTGCCATATCTGCCCGGTAACAAGTTTTTTAGTGAAACGTCCCCACCGCTACGTGGCGCGTCATCTCTTCCGGTAGCGAGAATCGTTCGGTGAGTTTGCAGTTTCTTCCTAGCCTGTTGTAGACACCTTTACTTTTCCCGGTACTTGGCAGATGGCCCAGCTGCGCATTTTTTGCGCCTCAATTGAAAGGTTGCAAAACCAAAGACGAGGCGAAAAAAAAACGGAATAAAAGACGCATTCTGATTGAATGGCTACCGAAGATCGTGCATGAAACGCCAGGGACATGCCGCAAGTCACACAAGACTGAGCATGGCGCGACAAAAGTACACATAGTGATGAAATGAAGAAATTCAAAACAGCCTACCCTGGAATAAAAGGAACATTGAATACTTGTCTGCATGTTTAATAAAAATTTTGTGCCTTTATTCACCTCTAATCAGTATCAAGTTTTACTATCTGCTTGACAAAAAGATTGGACGGCGGCATCGAGCAGTACTACAGAAAGTAATAAGTGTGGTTCACCTGGCTCAAGGGTGAACCTTAATAAAAAAATCCCTCGTGCAACCATGAAGTCAGAACTCCTCTTTATGTTTAAAAAATGCGAATAGATCAAGAAACCACCGGAAATTACCATGCATCTGAATTCGAACATCATTCCAAAGTTATAGATTGTTTCAGCATCTAGGCATCTTGTACAACGCAATGGAAAGCTGACATACACAGTTGTCACAGGTCTCGTTAATTAGGGAGGTGATCGCCGGGCTAATTCCGAGGGCCGAAGTATCGGCCCCCCGAACTGCACCACGAAAGCGTGGACAATTTAGAAGTAGTCATATTTGGCGCGCCAGCGGACGCTGGCTGTGGCCCAAAAACAACTCAGAGCCTAGAGTTGATAAACAAAACAAAATTATATTCTGAATTATGGCAGATCGAAACGATACACAAATATGCACACTCGACGATAGTTGATTACGATATGTCACCAATCAAACAACGTACTACACAGTACAATCAGCCACACTTGAAACAAAGGACACAAACAACAATGTGCACTACAATGCAATCGCATGCATCGGACAATCAAGACACTTAAAGACTCAAAAGTTCGAAAACTTGTTCAGTCCAAAGTCCTTAGAACCAAAGTCTGAATGACACTCTTCCGAGAATCACTCACTGAAAGTTCAGCGCTCTTGTCGTTCCGCTGTCCCCGAAGTTTCTCTTTCAGGAAACGTTGCGTCTTCAATTGGCTGCTCCCCAAGCACCAAACTTCTTCGCTGGTAACACGTAGGCTTCCTACGTGCAGCTGTTGCCACGCGTCTTCGCTCGCTGGTGGTAGACACACACTCCTGCCTGTAGCACAAGTCTTCACCCCTCAGATGGAAATCCTCTTCTTCTCCTCCTTTGTCACTGGGGGCAAAAGGCTTCGCCCACACGGCGGAAACACCCTACGCACACTGTCGTGAAATTCCTTCTTCTCCTGCTTTGTCAGAGGACAAAACCTTCGCCGACGACACGGCGGAACAGCCTACTTACACTGGCGCATACTTTCTTTTTCTCCTCCTCTCCCATCTCTGCTGCTCAGTTAAATACCGTCCGCGCTAGATTCCAGAAAATTCTCATCGTTTCGTCGGCGCGATACGCAGCGAAGGCTGGGAAAAGCGCGAGACGGTTCGAGGGCCGTCCGCGACAGATGACGCAACTCTGCATCACCACGCCCCTTTCCCTCGAGAACCTTCCAGGGCTTGCTCGGCCGCCGATATGAGGAGGTTAGTCGGCGAGACTACGCTTCCGAGAGCGAAGGGACGGCGCACCCAGAAGCCTTTGGATGTTTATTTTCTTGTTTATGGTTGACCTTGAGGCGTCTCTCTATGCTTGGTATCGTTACTGTCGCTAAAATTCTGCGGCACGCGCTTTTTCGGAGCACTTGGTTGTGACAGCAGTCCAACTACTCTGCTTTGAAATCCCCCAAGTGACACACCCTATTAAGCGCATTACGAACCACCGACAAAAAATTTCCCAAAACAATGCAATCCTAATTGTGAAAGCTCTGATAATTAGACGATTGGCATACAACCTTACATACCTTAACCTTACTCTAAACTTGAGAAAGTGAACGCACATCCTTCTCTACAAGGCACTAAATGCGGACCTAGGAGTGTCCATTGGCCATGCGTCCATGAAGCTACTCCAGTCCAAGAATGAAAAAGTGTACATGTGACTCCGTTCGAGGATTTTGGATTTGTCACGCATACGACTCTTTTTAAAGAGGTGCGTTAATATTCTTGGTGGGCCAGAGCCACCGTGCTCGAGGAGAGTACTTTGACACGTTTAAAAAGAGCAAAAGGAGTATTACCTGAACTATCACATTACTGTTTCTAAGAAAATTATAAAGATCTTACCGATAACGATTGTCAGCGAGTTCAGTACATGTCACAGGCTACCTGTGGGACTGACTGACACTCAACGTATGGGTGCACATGTATACCCTATACAGGGGACGGAGAGATGACTACCACCCTAGCTCAGCGGTAGACCATCAGATGCGCTATTAATAGGTCGCCCCACCGCGGTGGTCTAGTGGCTAAGGTATTCGGCTGCTGACCCGCAGGTCGCGGAATCAAATCTCTGCTGCTGTGGCTGCATTTCCAATGAAGTCGGAAATGTTGTAGGCCCGTGTGCTCAGATTTGGGTTCACGTTAAAGAATCCCAGGTGGTCGAAATTTCCTGAGCCCTCCACTACGGCGTCTCTCATATACATTCATATGGTGGTTTCGGGACGTTAAACTCCACATATCAATCAATCAAAGCTATTAATAGGTAGCTGGGTCGATCCTTGCCGGTGGCAAGTTGTCTTTTCATTTGAGCGCCCCTTACGCAAAATGACATTTTTGCAAAGACAAAAAAAAAATGCCGACTTTGGCAGTAGCAGAAAAAGCGGGAGTTCCCTGAAGCCTGTTAGGTTCGTCAGTCAGCCAAGTTTTCAGTTTCGTTACTTCCCTGCATTCACACGTAAAATTCTTCGTACTTCAATTTGTTCAGCAAATCTTTTGGGAATAATACGCCTAACCTTCAAAAAAAGAAAGAAAAAGAGAACCATACCAGAATGTAATCGCTACTTCTGCACACATCAATGAGCTTCCTGAAATGCTGTAACAGAAATGGCTCGATGTGAGTCACCATGGTGGTTACGATGTTAGGCTTTGAGTAGGAAGACGTAGGATATATCTTCGCCGTGGCAGTCGCAATTCTTTGGAGGAGAAGTACGATGGGCTTGTTTATACAAATTAAGGTGCACGTCAAAGTACACAAAAGGATCAAATGTCTTGAGGCCTCTGATTCTGCACGTCTAATAATTATACCCTGAATATGCGGCATAAAACTCAAGATTTTTTTTATTATTAATAGTCCCAATGTGCGAACTGTTGAAATGAGTTTCGCCGTGGAGCCCTCACTTTACCATTTAGTTGCCTTTCAGGGAACTATTGTTTATGAAGTTGCGCTTATATAAAACAGATGCGGATATGCATTATGGAACATCACGGCTAGTCAGGGTTTATGCAGACAATAAATACAATAGTACCTGCAGTTTACGCGTCAAATCCATGATGTGAACTTGATGCATGCCGTAGTGAAGGGCTCCCGAAATTTTAGACCGTCTGGAGTCCTTAACGTATGCTGACATCGCACAGCACGCGCGCCTCTAGCTTTTCGTCTCAGTTAAAATGCGACTGGCATAGCAGGCATCAAACTAGCGGCCATCAGGCCAGCCTCAGAGCACCATAGTCCATGTTCCACTGTGTTGGAGCCAGCGTTTACGGAGATCAACATAGTACTCGACAAGACGGGAACGCAGCACTCATCGGCAGGACAATGTGACTCAGCCCGATTGTAGCATGAAGATGCGTTCTCACTAGTGGTACACTGTTCAAATACCTTTTGCCTTTTTAAGAGCCATAAAATGTGCACATCATGAACCCTCTTACCGTATTCATCGTAAACAATGAACGTGGTCCAACTCGGACATCTGCCACGTCCCTTGGCGTCAGCGGTGGCTGCGGCCAGGACACTTGATGGGCCCTTACTGCAACAGCAAGGACACTGACGTCTACTCACTCATAAGCGAGGGTCCATCCTTCGACGACTTCTGACTCGCTATAGGTAGAAAAGCAAAAGGGCGTAACACCAGGGCCTCTTAATTCTTCATCGCACTGAATGAAATAGCACCATGAAGGCCCGAAGCCAACACCATCATTTTCGTTCCTGCTGACCCTAGCGGTCACATGAAGCGCCTCGACAATCAATCTCTTTCGGTACTGCTGAAGTGACTGGCGCAGGATGAAATCATCGACATCGCAGTAAAGCCGCATTATGAACGTCATTGTGATTGATGCTTCGGAGGCTGCCGCACTGGACATGCTACGCAACGTCACAGAGTCGGATAGAATCACTGTTCGCTCCTATATCCCGGGAGTGCCGCTGCCAGTTCCGAATTTTATAGCCTACTCGAGCCAGTGGATCGAGCTAGCCGCATCACCAATGTTAGTCGTTTGGGTACATCAAACTGCATGAAAAAAAAATACTTCGAAATCAACTCTACTACTGTGTCTTAACGTGGGCCACTCTGTCAACCTTTGAGACATTTTGTGTCGAAACCCCTGCAGAGTCACAACTGCGTTCAACTAGGTCACGTTGAAATCGTAAGCAAAGATAGCGAGTATGTTCTCGTTACAGTGAAACGCATTCCACGGACAGCTGTTAAGCTATTGTTTCCACTGCTCAAATTCTAACAGACCCCAGTAAACTTCTTGAAAGGATTATTCAGAAATAAAAACAAATAGCAGTATTGAGACCAATGATGAGTGACGACACATAACATGAGGAGGCCAATGCAACAGTGAATAAGTGGTACCCTCAGCGCCGAAGTGCATTAAAAAAGCCAATGCCTGCTTTCGCGGCGCCCCTTTAACGTCCTCCTGCACACCCTGGTTTGCAACGCAGAATATAAACGGCTGGTATGAAGAAATACAATGTCATTTATGGATTCTGGGAGTTGCGCTTGACCGGCATTGCCGAAGCATCAGTCACGCGGATCGGTGACGGCCGCTTCAAACCTGAACAACATGGTAGGCATGGACACAACTAATAAAGCTTTGGCTATGTTGCCCTAATTGCAGCGACATGCAGCTTCACAGTGGCCATCGGCAACAGTGAACACTGAATCTGCGACTGTCAGGTTCCTAGAAGAACACAAATGAATTCACATAGTACTTTAGACTATGCACGACAAACTCTTATTTGGTTGGCTGGAATTATCATACGGTGAGCCCCTGCAACAGGTAATCGATGTTCTATGTCAAGTGCTTGCGAGCTTTCAGTCGCCACCATCACCCGATGATCAACTGTGGAACGTGACACTTTTGTAGTCTTGCGTACACTTCTTAGGAGCGCAAAAATCTATTGTTGAACCACACGCGTACCTTTCTTTTAGTTCCCTTCCTTCTGTTTTTCTTAAACGGGCCGTACAGCACTTTTGGAACATGGTCAAAAAATGCTGCACATCTGTAGTTTAGTCTACTAAGAACCCGCGAGTTAAATGTCAATCATTTATTCTGAATCGTAGAATGCGGTCTGCGACTGAGTATAAGTGATCAAACTCTGCTATTAAAATATTTCTGTTCTCTCAGCAAATGACGGGGGAAGCTCAAACATTACTCATAAAAAGTCATCTATCAGCCATTGGCCGATTTGATTACGAACAACTTGGTCGTGACAGGAATCACCGCGGGAGGCCGTGACTTGTCCACGGGTGCACACGCGATCACACTGAGTAGCTGCGCATTCGGGGAAAAAAAGTAAAAAAAAGTGTTCAAGGTCACGAGGCACAGGTGACCTATTGGCCTTGCCCATGCCATCCCCCCTCCCCCCATCTCCCCCTGCTTAGCTTCCAGCGCTTTCGTCGGGACGAAAGAAGAGGGAATGCGATCGCAGTGTGCGACTAATCTTCGTTACTCTGCTCGTACGGAACGGATTCTGAAAATTTTTTTGACGTTGAATTTGTGAAGAAATAAGCTATTTTAGGGTATCTACTCTATGTTTACATGAGCATGTGTTTAAGGACTCCCTTAATACCCTCCCCCTCCCCTATATGGTAGCGAACCGGACGCGCATCTCGTTGAGTTTCCTGCCTTTTTTTCGCCTTCCTCCACTTCCCCTGTTTAAAAGGCCTATAGCTTTTAAGGACAGAATGTCATAGCACAGACAATATAATGCCATGAAAGTGACAATATAGACGGGGAAGTACTGCGAAGCCTGCAAGTCTGCCCTGGCTCTTCCTAAAGCCGTTCATGCGGAATTAGACTCAGTATATTACTGACTAATCATAATATACATGTGACTACTACTGAAATATAAAAATAAATAAAAAATTTAGGTGCCTAACGCAACGCTTTCGCGTGATATTTATTAGGGTAATCTGAAAAACGTACATCAATTTTTAATTTGTATTTGGTATTGAATCGTACATTCGGTAGTACAAAACAGCAATCAGGTGCCTAATGACATGCCTTTCAGCTTCTTTTTCTGAAATTTATCGAACTCTTCAACGAACGGGCCACATTAACAAATTACAAAGTTGTAATGTTAGTTATAATATGCAGAGATCAGATATTTTATTTTGTTTCTGCCTTTCCATGAAATCATTGGGCAGCCCCCTTTGTGATTAGGCGCTTACGCTCTCCACCATTGCACTTTTCCATTAAACAGGTGACCCTCCTTGCACACTCTTTCTTCAATAAATGCTCTGCCTGCATGAAAAACGCAGGAAATACAGCTTCGTCACATTTCTCTCTTTCTGAATAAAAGCGTTATTTTATTGTGTAACTGATACGAACTGGCCCAGATACAGAACAATGCAGTTTTTCCCTTCTTTGAAGAAGCAAACGTGACATCAATTCTGCTCTTTGTGTCATCCTTTTGTGCCGCGAACGAGAAAGCAGCATGACACCACAAAATAAGCAAGCGTGTTCTATGGGTAGCCGCAAATGGCTGCGCGTGTGTGGCTGAGCTCTCGGCTTCAGTGTTCCAGCGTTAGATATTTATCATTCTTTCCCCGCCCCTGTCTGAAGTTGACCCATGATTTAAGCCGAAGTCCACCCGTTCCAGAAGAGGTGATTTCGTGACAAACTTCTCAGGACGCATACGTGCTTTGGCTTCTTCTTTTTTTCATATTACTACGCTGCAGCAATAGTTCGTAAAAAAAGGGAAAAGAGCTCAATTGGTGACGCGCAGAAGCTTAGGCGAAAACGTCCGCACTGAGCGAGGAATCGAGGATCGCGCCAACCGTGCATTACAACACAGCAGGTGGTCGTCACTGGATGGATATCGTGTTGAGTGCGGCGTTCTCTGGAAGCCTAGGGCTCTTTACGTTCTGCATTTCTAGCTTGTGTCACTTTACTGAAACTTCGAAGACAGTGAGAACCCTGCCAACTTGTGCCGTGCTATGTTTCGCCAGGCGACAGTTTCGAACCGGATTACTTACGAACCGGAAGCGTGTTAGCAATTCAAATAGGCGCGAAAGAGTCTGCAAACCTGGGCGTCGCGGGTACTGCGATAGCGAAAGTATCCAGAGGGCCGAGTGAAGTATTTCGGAAAAAGGTGTAGTCATGAAAACGCCGATAGCCGTGGCACTGCAACTGAGTTATCCTTCACGGTTCTATGTCTAGAATGGCCCTTGTTTAGCTCCCTGTTATAATTGTTCACTTCCTTTTTTTGACCGTTCAATGCATCAATGTCGGACTACTTAAACTCACAACTGAAATGCGATGCTTTGACAAATCAATGCGCAGGAAAATAATTGGTTTATACGTGGGCTTTAACGTTCGAAAAGCACCATATGTTTATGAGAGACGCCATCGTGGAGGGCTCCGGAACTTTTGACCAGCTGGAGTTCATTCGCGTGCGCCGAAATCTGAGCACACGGGCATACAGCAATTTCGCCTCCATCAAAAAAGCAGCCGCCGCAGCGGGACTCGATACCGCGTCCCTTAGCTCTTACCACGTCCCTTAGTACCTTAGCCACTAGACCACCGCGGTAGGGCTTCAGGAAAAATTCTCAGCTATGAAAACATATTGCAACGCTATGGGAAACATAACGGCTACGGTATATTGAGAGGTTTTCTAAACAGAGCAAATAAACATAAAGTAGAAATTGCCACGGTCCTTTCCATAAGTTTTGTTATCATCCTGTTACACTACGTTCAGCGCAGACCACGCCTGCAACGTTCGAAAAGCCTCGAGGCTGTAGTAGATTGTTTTGTTGCAATCAAGCTCACCTTGTGAAGATTACAGTATATTCTGGAACCTACGTCGCCGACAGTGATAAAGCTAGAACATTCAATGGCTAGTTTTCAAATGCCGACGCGCTTCGCTGCTTGTCAGTTGATCGACAGGCAAAACTCTCGCACCACTATCAGTGCCAGCGTCTTGCTGCAATCTGACTTTCCTTTTATGTGTCCACAAGTTAGGCCCAAATAAACAGTTTACTATCCGACCTGCAGTCTGCTCCCTTTGTCGACGCCATGACTCCGTGCCATCTGGTAGAGGTGCTGCTCCTTCCCTGTACCGGACTCTCCCGTCAAGCCGGGAAGCCAGCGCCAGTCGTGAAGACATCTACGACAACCCCTAGCAGCGAACAAGCCGCAGGCAACAATGTCTACCGCCAGAGTTCGGGCATTTACCTGAGAAGACCCGGCAGACCAAGACGCCTACCGCGGCCGCAGCAACGATGACAGAACCTATGCCGCCTGCACTGCTCCTGCTCCGACAACCCAAGGAGCCGCCGACCTTTCACGGTTCAGCCCTTGAAGACCCAGAAAGTTGTCTGAAGGCATACGAATGAGTGGCCATTTCCAATGCTTGGACCAGCGAAGGTAAGTTCGTCATGCGTACTTTGCCTTACAAGATGCGCTCATACGTTGTTCGAGAACCAAGAGCGAAACCTGACAACATGGGGCACATTCCGCACAAAGTTCCTTGCTACATTCACGAGCGTCATACGCAAGGAGAGGGCCGAAGCGCTGCTTGAAACCTGGTCGCAGCTTCCAAACAAAAACGTGACACTCTTCGTGGAAGAGATGAACAAACTCTTCCGGCACGCTGACCCCGATATGCCTGAAGACAAAAAAGTTCGCCTCCTCATGCGAGGAGTGAAGCGGAAGCTGTTCGTGGGTCTGATGCGAAATCCACTGTTACTGTTGAGGTATTCATCTCCGTACTGACCACGATTGAAAAGACGCTGGAGATGCGCACCCGACAATTTCATCGCCACTCGACGCCAGAGTACGCAAAATTGCAACCACTCAGCTCCGACGGCTTGCGGGAGACTATCCGAGCGATTGTGCGGGAGGAGCTGCGCAACCTGTTACCTTCAGCGCAGCCTCAAGCGGACTCGATCACTGACATTGACCGCGAAGACGTTCGGAAATCGCTTGGGATTTCCGAAACACAGCAGCCTCAGCCACAGCCGATGAGCCTCGCTGCTGCAACATGACGCTATGCACGCTACTCTTTCACGCCCACGTCAAGAAACCGCACCGTCGCCGTCGACACTATGCCGTACACCCGCTGGTTGGCACAAAACTCCGAGGAAAACTGACGTGTAGCGTGCCGCCGACGACCGACGTCTCTGCTACCACTCCGGAGAAGCTGGCCACACCTACCACCGCTGCCAGTACCGTCAGATGGGACTGCGTGGTTTCGCCGTAGACGCGCCGTGTCCACAGCGAGGGGGAAAGACCCCGTGGCATTATTAACTACCTCGCAGTAGCGCAGTGTACACCCCGAGTATCTCGTTCGCCGTCAGCCGGGTGCTACATGTCGCCTCACCGCCGGCCGTACATTGGCCCGACGCGAGACCTGTCTCCTAGCCTTTATCCGGAAAACTAAGGGCAGCAACCGCTGGAGGGGCCGTTGCTGTGCGATGATTTACCGAAGATCCTCCAGCGACGGTAATTTCCAAACACTACGCGAACCAGGAAAAGCCTGGACGACGAAACACCACGTAGTGATGACGACACCATGACGCAACTTGGAAGAAGTGAAGCAAACCGACGTAGCCATGACCCAATGCCACGACCGAACTCAAACGCACGACGACAAACTAGCGACTTGGGCGTAATGTTCGACGGCCACAACGTCACCACTCTCGTCGACACTGGGGCCGACTATTTCATCGTCAGTGTGCCTCTCGTGACGAAGCTAAAGAAAGTGATGACTGCTTGGCATGGCCCTTAAATCCGGATCCCCCTCGGGGGGGGGGGGGGGGCATGTGATAACGCTGGCTAGTGTTGGCACAGCAAGAATCACAATCACTAACCAAACTTATCTCGCCAGCTTTCTCATTCTACAGCACTGCTCTAGGGATGTGATACTTGAGATGGACTTCTCAAGTCAACACGGCGCAGCCATCGACCTAAGGTCAGAGGCAGTAACGCTATTCACAGAAAAAGTACAGCCGCCACACACGCCCTCAGGGAGGCACGCTATGAATGTGCTGGAAGAGCAAGTCATCGTTTCTCCTCGCTCAAGCGTCATCATTTCCATCAGCACTCAAGAATGAATAGACATGCAAGGGGTCGTTGAAGGCGACCAGCACCTCTTGATCAACCGCGACATTTGCGTCGCGAGAGGAATATGCTACGGGGAGGTAACGCAAGAGTGATGCTTACGACCATCAGCAATGAGTACAAGCACTTGAGCAAAGGTACGACAGCTGCTTACATCTAAGAAATACTGGAAGCCAGCAACTTTCCCGCCGTCATTGATTCTGCCGAATGCACTATGACGACTCAAGCGCTTCAACCGGCTTTCGACGTTAATCTCAGCCTTACGACGTATGAACAAGAACAGCTGAAAACCTTGCTCCTGAAATACAAGAACTGCTTTTCGTCGTCGTCAAGAATTCGACAGTATCCCACCGCGAAACATCAAATCGTAACCGAAGAAAGAACCAGGCCACTCCGTCAGAGCCTGTACAGATTGTCGACGTGACAACTCGAGGCCATAAAGAAAGAAGTCGAAGAAATGCTACGCGACCTAATCATTCAGCCTTAAAAGAGTCCTTGGTCGTCAGCGGTGGTGTTAGTGAAGAAGAAGGGCGGAACTAAACGCTTCTGTGTCGACTATCGTCGCTTGAACAAAATCACGAAGAAGGACGTGTACTTGCTCCCAAGAATAGACGACGCCCTAGATCGCCTTCACAATATGACATACTTTTCTGCGATGGACCTCAAGACAGGCTATTGGTAAATTTAAGTCGACGAGAAAGACCGAGAAAAGACTGACTTCCAAGCGCCGGATGGCCTGTTTGATGAGTTCAAGGTGATGCCCTTTGGCTTGTTAGCCACCTGCGACTTTCAAACGAGTCATGGACACGGTCCTGGTGGACTTGAAGTGGCAGAATATCCTTGTTTATTTAAATGACGTCGTTGCGTTTTCGTCGAACTTCGCCGAACACCTCCAGTGCCTCGAATTTGCACTTCAAGCAATCAAGTGGGACTTACACTAAAGCCGAAAAATTCCGCTTCGCGTACAAGGAGCTCCTGTTTTGAGGTCACGTGATCAGCAAGTCTGGATCGCGCCCAGACCCACGAACAACAGCGGCTATCGCTGCCTTCCCGCCACTCACTGAGAAGAAGACCATGCACTGATTTCTCGGCTTGTGCGCCCATTACAGACCCTTTGTGAAAGCTTTTCACAGATCACCGAGCTACTAACGCAACTCACGAATACCGAAGTCAATTTTAAATGTGAAACAGCACAAATTGAAGCATTTCAGAAACTCGAAAGACGCCTGCAGACACCACTAGTACTTGCGCATTTCGACGAATAAGTTTAAAGGAAGGTACACACCGGTGCAAGCAGTATAGGTCTCGGCGCCGTCCTTGTACAAAATACCGATGGCCTGAAAAGGGTTACCAGTTCTGCTAGCCGGTAGCTATCAAAGGTCGAGGCCACCTATTCCACAACCGAAAATGAGTGCCTTGCCATGATATGGGCAGCGTCGAAATTTCGCCCTTATCTCCATGGCAGGCCTTTCATTGTTTTGAGCAACCAGCATGCCCTGTGTTGGCCAGCTAACTTGAAGGACCGTTCAGGTCACCTCACACGACGAAGCCTAAGACTTCAAGAATACGACATTACAATTGTGTACAAGTTTGGAAAGAAACACTCCGACGCCGACTGCCTGTCTCGTGCCCCAATCGATCCACCACCACGGGACGACCAGAACGATGAGTAATTTTTGGGAATCATAGGTGCCAACGACTTCATCGAGTGACATTGAGGTGACCTGGAATCGAGAGGGATAAAAGAATAACTCGAGGGCCGAACCAGCGTCGTTTTAAATGTCTTCAGGCGAGGGCTAACGTAACTTTTTCTGAAGAACAGCGTCCTCGTTAAGAAGAATTTTTCTTCTGCTACCTTATCGCCGTTCCTTCGGCAATGCGACCAGAAATTATGCAGGCCTTGCACGATAACCCAATGGCTGGCCACCTTGTGTTTTTTTCCGCACACTCGCGAGAACACAGAAAAAATACGACTGCCCAAGCCTTGCCACTGACGTCGCTCAATATGTGAGGACATGTCGGGACTGCCAGCGACGAAAGACACCGCCGATAAGGCCAGCAGGACTTCTACAGCCCATCAAATCACCTCGCCGTCCATTCCAGCAAATCGGTATGGACTTCCTTGAGCCGTTCTAGACGTCAGCTGTGGGAAACAAAGGGATCGGCGTAGCTACCGACTGCCTTATCCGCTACGCCGAGACGCCGGGCCCTGCCGAAAGGTAGTGCATGTGAGGTAGCCAAATTCTTTGTCGAAAACATCGTCCTGCGTTACAGCGCCCCAGAGGTCCTCATCGCCGACAGAGGTACGGAATTTACTGCTGAGCTAACCCAACCGATTTTGGCACACAGCCAGACAAGTCACCGCCGTACAACAGCGTACCACCCACAGACCAATAGCCTCACCGAATGCGTCAACAAGACCATCGCTGACATGCTGGCCATGTACGTCGACGTCGAACACAAGACGTGGGATTTCATCCTTCCGTATGTAACCTTCGCATACAACACCACCGTACAAGAAACGACGCAGATGACGCCGTACAAGTTGGTCTACGCAAGGAACCCGACAACAACGCTCGACGCCATGCTGCCAAACGTCACTGTTGAAGAAAAAGCCCGACGTCAGCGTCTACCTTCAGCACGTGGAAGAAGCTCGTCAACTCGCTCGCCTGCGCATCGAGAATCACCAGGCGGCCGACAGCCGCCGTTACTGTCTTTGACGAAGCTTCCTGTGGTACCAGCCTAGTGACCATGTCTGGGTACGGACACTGATACGCCGACGTAGAATCAGTGAAAAACTTCTACGACCGTACTTCGGACCATACAGGGTAGTTCGACGTCTCGGCTCACTCGACTGCGAGGTTGTTCCTGACGGCATTAAGAATTCTCAATGGCGCATTGCTCGACCTGAAGTCCATGTCATGCGCCTCAAGCCATCTCATGCAAGAAACTGCAGACTATGTTTTTTTGTTGTTACTGTTCTTTATTGTTTGTACTTACTGTTATTCTCTTTATTATTGTAACTTCTTCTTTTGTTAATGCATCGGGACGATACCATTTTAAGAGGGGGTGATGCCACGTTCCTTTTCACGAGTTTGTTATCATCCCGTTACACTTCGTTCAGCGCAAAACGCGCCTACGGTGTTCGGAAAGCCTCGAGGCTGTAGCAGATTGTTTTGTCGAGATCACGCCAACCTCGTTAAGAGAACAGAATATTTTGGAACCTACGTCGCCGATAGCGATAACGCTAGAACATTTGATGGCAAGTGTATACATGCCGACGCGCTTTGCCGCTTGTCAGATGATTGACGGCCGACGCTCTGCGCGCCGCTATCAGTGTCAGCGTCATGCTGTCCTCTGACTTTCCTTTTACGTTGCCACAGATTAGGCCAAAATAAACAGTTTATTATCCGACCTGCAGTCTGCTCCCTTTGTCCACGTCGCGACCCCCTGACAATATTGCCGCATTGAATATGCATCACCAAGAGAACAACGAAGAGCACGCGCAGCGAGAGAGAAAGACGAGGTCCTCATCCGATTGGTTTGTCAGTGTTCTGGTACAATTAAAGTAAGTTGTCCTGTATTTAAGTGCAGCTGTTTCTGCATTGGGACACTGGTGGAGGTGCTGGGTACGTACATGTTCTGGACACCTGACAACAGCCCCGCATCTAGCCCAGAAAGACTTCCACGCATCGACACCTCTGTTCACCGCAGCAACCGCCGCCTGTTAGGCCTCAGCCCGGAGTTAGATCCATTGCTGGAAAGCGTGACCATGCCAGAAAGCATGACGGTGCCTGGAAGCACTGGCTAAGACTTGAAGCTATTGTAAAAAATTACGTACGCATGTGCCTCGATGGCCAACGACAAAATTCGCCGCCGCTAAAACCAGCTTGACTTTTGCAACCAACTCAAGTACCTACGGTACCTTTTGCCCAAATTGGAATGGATCTCCTCCAACAATATCCGACTTCTCATGCAGGCAACAAGTGCGTAATAGTCGCCATCCATTATCTTCGCGCTACGCAGAAACAAAGGCTTTCTCAAGTGGCACCGCCGTTGAAACTGCTTGAATCTTCATAGAAATATCACCTTCAGGCATGGTGCTCCAACAATCATAATAACAGATCAAGGTACCACTTTCACGGCCATGCTCCTGAAGACAGTGCTTGAGCTCAGTGGAACAGCCCATCGGAAAAACCACTTCTTCTAAGTTATCACCCACAAACGAACGGCTTAACAGAACGCGTGAACAAGACTATTGCTGACATGTTGAGTATGTACATTGACGTGGATCACAAGAACTGGGACGAATTTCTACCGTACATGACTATCGCCTATAATCATCATCATCAGCTTGACTACGTCCACTGCAGGACAAAGGCTTCTCCCATGTTCCGCCAGTTAACCCGGTCCTGTGCTTGCTGCTGCCAATTTGTACCCGCAAACTTCTTAATCTCATCTACCCACCTAACCTTCTGTCTCCACCTAACCAGCTTCCCTTCTCTGGGAATCCAGTTAGTTACCCTTAATGACCAGCGGTCATCCTGTCTACGCGCTACATGCCGGGCCCATGTCCATTTCCTCTTTTTTATTTCAACTACGATATCCTTAACCCCCGTTTGTCCCCTAATCCACTCTGCTCTCTTCTTGTCTCTTAAGGTTACACCTACCATTTTTCTTTGCATTGCTCGCTGCGTCTTCCTCAATTTAAGCTGAACCCTCTTTGTAAGTCTGCAGCTTTCTGCTCCGTAGCTAAGTACCGGAGAGATACAGCTGTTATATACCTTCCTCTTGAGGGATAGTGGCAATCTACCTGTCATAATTTGAGAGTGCTTGCCAAATGTGCTGCACCCCATTCTTATTCTTCTAGTTACTTCAATCTCGTGGTTCGGCTCAGCGGTTATTACCTGCCCTAAGTAGACACAGTTTTTTACAACTTCAAGTCTACTATTACCTATCTCGAAGCGCTGCTCTTTTCCGAGGTTGTTGTACATTACTTTCGTTTTCTGCAGATTAATTGTAAGACCCATCTTTCTGCTCTCCTTGTCTAACTCCGTAATCATGAGTTGCGATTCATCCCCTTCGTTACTCAGCAATGCAATGTCATCGGCGAAGCCCAGGTTACTAAGGTATTCTCCAATAATTCTTATCCCTAACTGTTCCCATTCTAGGCTTCTGAAAACCTCCTGTAAGCACGCGGTAAATAACATTGGGGAGATTGTGTCCCCCTGCCTTACACCCTTCTTGATTAGTATTCTGTTGCTTTCTTTATGAAGCACTATGGTCGCCTGTAATACAACCTAGCAATAAACTACACGAAGAGCGCAGTTCAGTCTCCTTCATGGCCTTGAATTGATGGCGATGCTTGACGCCATGTTACTGCCCGACTGCAATGACATCAATTTGGACGCTGCATCTTCTACCCACCGAGCAGAAGAAGCGAGGCTGCTTGCACGCAGTCCGAAACACCCAGCAGCAAAATTACGACGCCCAACGTTATAATCTGCGACACCGACATGTCGTCTATCAGCCCGGTAAAGAAGTGTGGGTATGGAGTCCTATCCGCCGCCGGGGACTGTCTGAAAATCTGTCTGCGACAACTCGCCAGCAAAATGCAGAAATCGTGCACGTTGTGCGAATGAAGCCCTATTGTTCTGGCTGATTTACACCATACATCTACTACACCATCTTTTGTAGAAGAGCATCGGGACGCTGCTCTCTGGAGGGGGGCAATTGCCGCATTGAATGTGCAACACCAGGAGAACAATGAAGAGCACGCGCAGCGAGAGAGACAGATGAGGTTCTTATCCGATCAGTTTGCCAGTGTTCTAGTACAATTTAATAGGTTGTCCTGTATTCAACTGCTGCTGTTGCTTTCTGCATTATGACAATGTATAGATGCTGCGCTCAGCTCACGAAATCACATAAATTCGTCCGCATATTACGAGTGCACAATTTATTTTATTGATTGTGTTAATCAGTGGTTTAACTAAAAGGAACGCAATGCGACCAATTTTAGATTCCAGGTCAAGATTTCACCATATATAAAAAAACCACGAAAAAAACCGTAACAAGGGTTGTGTCAAGCCTACGTTTCGATAAGCAAACTTGTAATTCTCAGGACCGATGCAATTTAAACGGTGTACGCAGCTTATTACATCCGATGACTTACCCAACTTGCTAATCCTTAAAAAATAAGAAAAAAACACGAAAGGAATATTAAGCATTTTAGTGGCGTAGGTGGCAAACCCTGAACCTCAAGCAATCGTTGTGTAGGTAAGTTTTCGATGTCACTTGCGAGTCGATGAACGTGGACTGAGTCACTCCGACTCTGATCTGTTTCTGACTCTTCGTGTATCGAGCCTACACGAGTAATATGTTCATTTGTGTGAGCTCGAGTTAGTGAGGTTAAGTAAACATTTGGTGAGGCTCCAACTGTGTCCGCCTAAAGAACGGAATATATATTTTTAGTGAGTGTAAGCAAGCTTCATTTTGTTTGCTGATTTATCTAAATGAGAAAAATATATATCCTGAGTCAGATTCATCATCCACGCATTCACATCCACAACTCCACAGCACCTCTGTAATATTTTATATCAAAACTAAGCACTTGCCAGTCGCTGCCAGACTGTGTGCTCCAACTTGAAGAATGTTGGAACCTTGCTCTAAGAGCCAGCTTGTTTTGTCAGACCGTCAAAGTGGCGACACGACTGCACCTTTTCACGGCGTGTCGTCAAAGAAAGAACAAGCATATGGAGAGCACTCTCGATGAAAGTGTGTGTGGCTTTGTAATAAACTCAAAGGGTGTTAGGGTTTCGAAAATGCCACTGGGAGAATTTATTAGAGATGACGCTTCTTTGTAGTGGTCAAGGCAAAAACAAAAGTACGTAGAGAATTGACACGCTTGTTTAGAGTGGCTTTTGCCATCACAGTACCCACGACAGCACCACTTCACGCCTGGGGTCAACAGCATATAGTAAGCTCGCCACAAGTGCTAACAAAGATGATACAAAAAAGTTGGCATGTTCACACCCCTCAGGGATGCTGTCATGTGTCTTTGAAGCCTTCAATTGGGGTTGAAAAACAGCAAACCGTTTCACTGCACCAGGGGCTTGAAACTCAACTGAGCTATAGTGGGCCGCAGATACTAAGTTTGGTCCCTCGCGAGGTCCAAGAGAGTGACGGCGATTGAAGTAGGTGAATAAATGGAAAAAATGCCAGCTGATGTTATAACTGAAAAGAAGCCCATTTCAATATATCAGATAGAGGCCAATTATAAGTTCGGATTGTTGTCAGTATTCGAAAAACAGATCTATGCTGATAACTAAAATGACTAAAATGTTGATTGATTGATATGTGGGGTTCAATACCCCAAAACTACCATATTTTTATTTATTATTTCAAAATGCCTTCAGGCCCTTTAAAGGACGTCATTATGAGACGTCGTAGTGGCGGGCTCCGGATATTTCGACGATTTGGCGTTATTTAACGTGCACCCAAATCTGAAAACACGAGCCTACAGCATTTTTGCCTCCGCGAAAAATGCAGCTGCCGCAGCCGGGATTTGATCCCATGACCTGCGGGTCAGCAGTCGAAAATTTTAGCCACGAGACGACCACGGTGGGGCAAAAAAAAGAATAAAGTGTGCACGCCGATTGTTAATTATACAGCTTTTGTTCTTTGCTTGCGTTTTAAGGCATGGACGGTATGCGGCTCCTCATTAAATAAAAGAAGTTGATGCCTGCAACGTATGTCCATCTCATGATCATACCTAATAAAAACCGAAAAAAACGAATGGGACTAGAATAGCCACGTCCACTCAGTGCCACTAGTGAAAGGTCCACAAGCTACGTGTTAGAGGCCCCTACATTATGCATTTACTGAAGTTATGCCACGACTACGAACGATATGCAGGATCGCCTGAGTTAGGCAAAACTGGGAAGTTCCCTTTACTGGTAAAAAAAGTTCTAATTCCGTACATTTAGAGAGTCACTTGCAGGCAAAACAAGGTTACTTATCTGAAAAAGGTGTGCTGATTGCGTTCGGAATGAGAACCAGGTGTCTTTAAAGGTCACCTTTCCTTTCACTTATCACGCTGCTATAGGAAGGCGCAATTTTCATTACGGAGACTCAACTGATGCAACACAGACGAATGTGTTCGACCCTGTAAACTTGGAAAACGAGGCTGTAATTTCTCAAGAGTTTGTACCAGTTGCACTAGTGATCATGGAGCAATTCTTGAAAGTACACTGCCTACAAAATTCTTCTAATTACCCGTGCTAGTTTACCGAAGTCCGTTTTTTTTCCTCAACGAGTTTCACTTGCCCTATAACTCTTGAAAGCTAAGCATCCATAGTTAGCCAATAAGCTCTTATTCGTCTGGTAATGTTGAGTGCATGCTCTTGTAGTCTTGCTCTAATGTTTTTTTTTTATTTGCAGATAGTGCGTCCTCTTCCGACTCAGGCTTCAGAAACACTCTCAAACCAGCGTAATTTTTGCCATTAGTTGTTCTCTGATTCGCTCGACTCGTGTCACAAGAGGTTTACTTTTACGATCACTAAAAACCATGCATAGTTAACTGGTTAATTGAGGTAACTTAAAACAGACTTCATTTGCTTAATAAACCGAGAAATTACGCGATACCAGCTGTTTGTCGCTGTCTTGGCAGGCTCATTATTGGCTATTCTGGGTGTCGTGCTCAAAATTTGAAAGAATATCAAGTGAGAAGACACGAGAGACAACTGTGAGCAATAATTGTTAGGACAGAGATATTGCTGCATAAGCTGACACCCCCCCCCCCCCTCTGCAGAAGATATTACAGCGGCCTTTGCTTTTTTCTTCGATATAAAGTGGAAACGTGCGAGTGTAGGCATTTGCTTTTATTTTTCAAGGGGGAGGGGGAGGGGTGGTTTATGTAATCACTGGTGGGTAAAAAGATGTACCGAAGAGCTCCGAGTGGCCTTTATAACCTCAGCCAGGCCCCAAGAGGCCCTTCAGACGACATTCATTAAACAGTGTTCCTAAGGCGAGAATAGCAAAAAGACAAAACCTGCGAGTGCCATAAAACGAATCGAAAGCCGAGTATTTATGGTAACGGAAAGTGGTCAACGTACTCAACAGCTTACGTAGGATCATAACTCCATTACTATTGCATCCATATGCACCCATTAACGAGTAGAACTAAGCTATTAAAAGGAGAAAGTAATACATGCACCCAATCAACTGATTTATGTTTCAAGAAGGCCACTCGAATGATAAAGGCGGTATTGCTGAATCCTGCTAAAATAGCGTAATATGTTCGTGCGTATTTATGAAATTTTCGTGTGTATCATCATAGCATAAACAAACACATCCTCTTGATTCGATCTTCTTTCTCCCCTCTTTAGCGGTTATTGAGCGCGTGCCATCGCATAGTGCCGTAGTCGTTAGCAACGCCTTTTAGAACATATCAATATTTACTGGAAGTCTGTTGATGAGTATTGATTTGTTTTTTTCCACACCTGCAATCCCCTCATTGAGGCTACAGTATGTATAAATAAATAAATAAATAAATAAATAAATAAATCAATCAAAATATCTCGTCTCGCAAAAAATAAAAGGAAGAAAAGCAAACACCGTTGTTTTTTATTGCCTATAACGTAGTCCTTTGAATTTTTCGGGGTCTTCTTACGCTTTCTTCTTCTTTCGGGTGCATCAAATCCTGACGAATGGGCTTAAACTTGCGTGCCCTTTGCAGCAGATGATTCATGGTCTGCGTTTTCATGGCCACCCGCTCCTGGTGTGTCAGGTTATGGTGCACTAGATGACTGATTAGATCCAGGTGTCCAGTTCAGAAAGAAGAGTTGCCGGTTTTCATTTCAACGAGTCTTCCAAGGTGTCGCATAGCGGCGTAGTCGATAGCGACGCCTTATATACCAGTATCGACATCACTATCACCGTGGTCATGGGAGAAACATTTACGAGGCATGCGTGCTTTTCGGCGCCACGTCACTTTCTTTAATTCCTAAAACGCTATATAAGATACCCTAGGTAATTATTGTTCTTGCTTTGATTTTTATTGCACCCGAGGACCCTCAGCGGCTGATCTCGCACAGACACCGAGGCTATTATGCAATTTCGTAACCATTACATTTTGTAATTAGTTTATGTGTGTCAACCTTTTCCTTTTTTCCAGTGTTTATGAAGCCGCGTCGAACAGACTTTCAGCGTTCGCTGACTTTTTTGTGTGTGTTGTCTAAAATTGTATACTCAATTTTAAACAGGATAGCTTCGTCAATAGGATGGTTCATTTGAATATTCTAAGTAATTTCTTTGTGTCGTCAATTATTTTCGATCCGGTAACTGCGCACTTAGTTCGGTCCTAGGTAAATTACTAGATATAGCGTGATACTATGCAAAGCTATATGACCCTGATCACACAAGACGGAATGAATAGATTAGCTACAGATGCATGTTATCGTTTACGGTAACGTTATATCTAATATATTAATGGCGCACATTAAAAGTGACACCCGGCATTTTGCGGTGCAAGCTCTTTGCCCGAACCGCAGGACTCTGTGTAGCTTTACTAAAAAAATTGGCCCGAATATACATGTTATTCTGTAAATTTCGTCGAAAGACGATAGTCTTGCGCCTGGAGAGAGTGAACAAAACGTTTATTTGATGTTCTGCGCAAGAAAATTGGTGAATGGTATTCTGAAGGCGCTGCGTTACAGTGCCTCGAGCGTGTAACAGAGGTGAACAAGCGCATCTAGGCACGTTAGGCACGAGCGCCATCTGGCAGTCATCTTCGAAAACAAAGGCATGCGCGACCGCGGAAAAGATGCGCACCAGTCACGCAGGTGATAAGGTGTAGAATGCAAAGCGACGGGCAGGTGCCACCACCTTGTCGTCGTAGCAAAGCGTTGGAAACACCTTCTTAAGCATCGCGTTGCACTGTCAGCGGAGCGCGGTAAACGCAACAGTCCTTCGAGTTACTTGTGTGTGTCTCTTATAGTATAAAGGCAGACATACAAAAAATAGACATGTTGTTATGTCGCCTCAAATATGGGAAATATTTGCGTTTTTTGATTGACAATCGCACAACTATGAACGCCATACCTTGAGAAATATTGGTGGGCGCTGCGGATGGGGTTGGCCGTTTGGTGCCGTTTGAGGTATCGTTAGGGCGGACAAACAGACAAATGTATGGACAGACAGACAGACCAAAATTTCTCCGTCGAAGGTGCCCAAGAAAGACTATCGTCTTTAAAAGCACACCCAAGGAGCAGCATGCGTGAATCGACTGTGTTGCTCACTTGGGGGAAAAAAAAATCTGCAAAAGTGGCGCGACGCGCCAACTCGTTTGCGCTCGCAAACGAAGTGATGGGAATTGCGAAATGTTTAGCTTCTCCTTTAGGAAACTATGCGGGTGTTTGCAAGGGGTAATTTGACGTCAGCGCCTCTCCTGAGTATTCCTTCCTCAATAAGCTATAGTCACACAACGAAGCAAACGGGTTCTCAACCGTGCCTTGATGTTCAGTTGCGCCACTACTAACGCGCGCTTTCGCATCTTAGCTAAACTAAGCACCTTCAGTCTATCCGAACTGATTAAGGTTAGAGCCAAGATGTTTCAATAAAAAAACGCAATAACTATGATATAATGAAAATATTTAACGAGAACAGTGAGAACAGTGAGTGCTATGTAAGAGTTGAACGCAAAGATAGAAACAAAAAGCATGACTCTGTGTGGGCTTTCAGTCTAGTATAAAAATCAACAACTGCTGTAAATTAAGCTCTAGATTACTAGAAAGCATTGTTTCTAACGTTGGTACTGCGCAAAAAACAGAAATGATATTGAGGCTTCAATAAAAACATAAAAAGAAACGCGTGTTTCTAACGATGTTTCTAAGGGAGAAAGAAAACATCTTGAAGTGAAAAGAAAAAGCAAAGTATTTTTCATTAAATACGGCCGCCGGAGGAAGAAAATTGATTAGGGGTTCCAATATTGCTGCGAATCAACGTGGAACTGTGCAACAATCAGGAAAGTCTTGTTATATGTAAGCGACCCCGCCGCGGTGGTCTAGTGGCTAACGTACTCGGCTGCTGAACCGCAGGTCGTGGGCTCAAATCCCGGCTGCGGCGGCTGCATTTCCGATGGAGGCGGAAATGTAGGCCCGTGTGCTCTGAATTGGGTGCACGGTAAAGAACCCCAGGTGGTAGAAATTTCTGGAGCCCTCCACTTCGGCGTCTCTCATAATCATACGGTGATTTTGGAAAGTTAAACTGCACATATCAATCAATTTGTACACCCTTAAAAAAAGGTGGTAGTACTGGCTAACTTTGGGGTAGTAATGATTTGTCACATATGTTACAACTCCGGCAGTAAGCGCAGTTAGTAACGGTGAGGGTGGTAACTGGTAGTACCGCTGCTGATACTACCAGCAGTTAGTAACTGGTACTACCCTAGCCGTTACCACCCATTGGTAGTTACTTTTAAATGTTTCGAAAAAAGAAGTAGCAACCGACACTACGTAGTTTCTTTATTTTGGAATATTATTTCTCCACTGCTAATGTTGGCTAATTATTGTCTTACAACTAGACAAATCAGTAAGAAGCGGGGTTTTCCATGAGTGCGAAGAATGCATAGACCAAACAAGTTCAGTGTTTTTTACGCATACATGTGGAAAGAAGTAAGTGTAGAGTATATATAGCCTCTACTTTGCAGGGGCATGTCTGGCACAGGGGAGCACTTGCGTTTCAGGATGAATTATAACAAATTCAAACTTATAACACTACATTATACTACCTGGTTACGTGTGTTTGGTGACGTAGCACAAGACGTTAAACAGTTTTACTTATAAAAAACTATATCGCATATTTATTTATTATAAAACTGTCACAAAAAGGCATTATGTACAGTGGCCGGAGCAATGTACCAAACTCATTCTCAGTGCATCTGAATGCTTCACACGACTAATATATCAGCGTTTAAAAGGTAATGATCGTTTTGGGGGTTTGACGGGCCAAAACAATGATAATATTTGGAGACACGCAGCAGTGGAATAACTGTGACCGTCCTCGAGGCTGATTGTGACCATCTGGTTATTTTAATCTGCCGGTCTTGTTATTATGCTCTGTAATTTACTAAGTTTGTTGTGATTGTCTATTACGATATGTGTAGCACTTGCATATGGTTCGTTAACTTGTACTTCTCCGTTTCGACAATATCAGAATGACGTTTATATACATATATCGGTTGCGTGATTTAAAGAAAATTTATTTTCTTAATCTATGGATACCTTCTGCGTCATTTTTCCGTGTAATGATTATACATCGAGACCATTCCTCTCATAAATTATCAGAATCGCATTCACACACTATATTGGAATAGATAGACAAAAGCCGTGTAGCAAGGAGGTAGTAACGGGGCAAGAAAGGTAGTAACGACTGCAGTTACTACCTCTTTCATTTCAGTTACTAACTGTTTGATAACGTAGGTAGTAAAGTGGTCGCAAAAAGTTGGTAATGGTTGCAGGCAGTAACTGTTTACTAATGTAGGTAGTAAACTGGTAGCCAAAGGGTAGTAACGGCCGAAGAAAGGTAGTAACCGCTGCAATTACTACCTATTTGCTTGCAGTTGCTACCTTTTTACTAACTTTTTTTAAGAGTGTAAACGAAAGGGCGTGCAGTCGTTTGCTGATACCACTTCATTTGCAATGCTGTGTGTTCGATTGTGTCGTGTATTTATAAAGTTCTTTTAGGTACATGTTTCTTAGGTACAATCCCCATCTCTTGTGCACGTGCATGCTTCGCAGCCCTCATTCATCACGAGGAATATCGATCGAAGGGCCCATTTTTTCATTCAACCACTTGATGCCAATGCGTAATGCAGCCAAGGAAAGTACACAGGAAACTATATTTATAGGGTTCGGCGGACATGTGTAAACCATCAATGTAGTAGACTACCACGAATATTAGGTATTCTGACTTTCAATAAGATCCACATATAACTGGACAGAACGCTATTTATATCTCGCAATACCCAAAATACCCTAAATATAATAATGTGGAGATCACTTTCAAAATCTCGCAGTGTACTTCGCTTAAAATATCACTAATATTTGCCGCGGTTTATTCACTACAGATCCAAAAACTTTTCACATGAAAAAAAAACTCGTCTGATTCCCCTACTTATTGGAATCAATATAACACGTAAGTGAAACGTATCTTTACAGAGCTAGTTGATCGTTTTTTGTGCATTATTTCAGTAACAGCAACGAATATCAAAGTCCTTTTAGGAATGGCAATCACCTAGAAACATTCAGCGCGCTCTTCAAGCAGAAAGCACGCACGCAATTAGAATACACGGGGGAATAGCCGACTAATAATTGTCACTGTTGGACACCTAAAGCGCGCTATTCTAACAGATGCACAAAACGAGCGCACAAGTACACACAGGACAAGCGCGATCAACTGTCACAATTTTTCCTGCGTCACGTGTTAGCAGCATATTACTTTTGTAAACGTGGCCGGGTCTTCGTCGTCTCCCGATGACGAGTCTGATAAGCGCGCATAGGAGAGACCGCGCTCCGTGGAGGCGACGATATTTAGTGCACCCAACCCGAGCCTGTCGCGCCATCTCGTCACTGATAACAAGAACGCACTAAAGTTTCGAAGCTCTGAGGACTTCCAAGCGATGTATAGTGTATATAAATGGCTTTTCCGTTAGCGTGCCAGACAACGTACGCTCTGTGGTGTAGTGGTCAGCGCCGCCCGCTGAGAATCGATTCCACGCGAGATGCGTAGTTTTTTTTTTATTGCGATAGCAATTATATCGGCACTCTCCACTAGATTTTGCCACTGGCATCATTGTCCGAATTGACGTCACCATCACTTACCGTTTATGTATACTTATATACATATATGTAAACGCAAGAAGGAAAATAATCAAGAAAAAGGCTCCGGTAAGCGGCATCTAACGTGGGACTTTCAAATCGAAAATGCGAGGCGTTAACATGTGAGCCACCGAGGAGCACCTCTTTTAACATTTCAACAGCACGCTCTTTATATCTACCAGTCACAGATATTGGTGGGCATCTCGGGGGGGGGGGGGGGGGGACTATCGTGTTACTAGAATTATCAGCAAGATGGCGCCATGAGCACACGGTGGCTCTCATCTCCCACGGGCACTTTGCCCCGGGGAGGGTAGGAAGGTGGACGCTCCCTTGCGCGCCCTAATCTTGCAGTGGGGAGGATCGTACATCTTGGCTGGCGTTAAGCTTTCACTAGAACAATTCTGTTGTAGTTACCGGGCGAAAAAGGTCACTGGAATCATGGCCCAGTCCGCGTTAGCGATAAGGCCGCGCTTTTCAAACACAGTGAGGTAAGGGCTGAGACACTTATTCGCGATCCTCTTTACCTGTGAGTACGTTTCGTGCGTCATTTGTGGGTAAAAAAACGCGGGGCACGTTTCGACCTGCTTTCGATTCTGCACGTCACCTTGAAATTTGCTACTATCACATTCATTGTTTCGCCTTTTGTGGCAAAGCTGCGACTTCCATTGCAATCTCTTAGTATAGGTTCTTTAACGTCACTTCCGCGACGTAAGTACGTCAGCGGAGCCGTGGTAGACCGTGGCATGATTTCAATCTGAATTTGAAATGTGCCAATACTCCAATGCTTTAACTTTTCTCTCAGATGACCAATGAGCTTACGCTTTCCGCATTATTTTGGAAACGCTTCCATCCAGAATAAAACTGTCCAGTTCCAATGGTAAAAAATTGCGCTGTCAACACGTGAAAAAGTGAACTCGTTCTTTCTTCCGAGTGCAGTATAGGCTTTCATAAACCGGCCAAAACTTCAGAAACGCGCTTAATAGCGATGACGAATGATTATATAGCCATTGATAAATACAATGCACACGTTCAGGCACGCGGTTTCATGAGAGTTGTAACCCAGAAGCTAAAGCGATGTCGAATGTGGTTTATTTTTATTTTTTATTTATATTTGGCAAAATACGGCAAGGTAGGCTACATTAAAGCCGGCTACCCAGCATCATGGCAGTAATGTACTCAAACGAAAAAAAAAACTGATAATGAAAGAATAAAAAATTAATAACAGGCACTATCTACATACTATATACACTATAGTGCTAACAATGCATAAATGAGTTAGCAATCGTCTACAACCGAGGAGCTTGTTGCAGCATCAGAAGCTCCGGGATGAATTGTTTGATCCAGCAAAGCAAATGTGGTTTATGTCCACTGCTTGTTCGTATAGCGATGCAAGTAAACACATCATGGTGCCCTTTTGAAATCAGTCATTTCAAAAATATGAACAGTTTCTCCACTGCAGAAAACAGCTTATCAGTAATTGACGTGAATTCAAAGTTACGCTGTGATAACGGTGACTGAGAGATCTCACAAAAAAAAAACGCGACGTGTGTTTATGGACCCTGAAAAACTTCCGCTATGCGACGCTGTTCTCAAAAGTTTCGCTATGATACGCTTTAAAAATGGCCGCGCAAAGTGCTCGTTGAGGGCGCAAGAAAGAGCGGCATTCACATGCACGCCGCTGTGCACCCTGAAACGCTCGTCCCGGAATGAGATCTTCACGAAACCGCGCACCGGCGGCTCACGGAAAGCTCCGGTAGTTCTCTTTTTTTCAGTCCTTTTCCTCGCATGAACACAGCACGTCGGTTTCGCTCGATACCCCCGAGACGTGGGCGCGGTGCCGCGATCTTGCGTGGCCACTTTCCAAAAAGTTCAATCCACGATGCAATCCGGGAGGGGCCAAGGCAGCGTCGAATTGCTGTACCACTGTAGCTTCATCGTTCGCAGTGTACGATGAGTATCCTGAACAATCTATTCCCACAAAACCCTTCGTTCTGTCCTGCTTTCATTGAGTTTCTTTTTATCCGTGATGGCGTGCATCAAGAACTCTCGTATTATGATATTTCTCCTGCGACCGATTCCGAGACTTGCAGTCAAGCGTGCGTCGATAGTGTTGCCGCGTGTTCAGCTTTACTGCGCCCAATCGAAACACGCTCCGCCGGCATCTATTATAGGGTGGATGCGCTTTCGTAGATCCCGTATGGGGCTTCACATAGCTTCTCTTTCGTTTGCATGCTCGTACAGTTTTGGTCTCCAACAAAGTGCTCGAAGTCCCAGAGAGTACCTTACTCTTTCCTTTACTTTCGACTGACAATCGTTCATTTAGCTCCCCTTTGCCATTGGCCGTTGAGCTCACGCTGTTCGCTGTGAGCGCGAGTGTTTATTTCTGGATGTGTTATTCTTCTTAGCCAGTAGGTATGGGAACTGTTGGCGTGCATACATGCCATCCACCGCTGTGGCCCATTTCATATCAAACGTCTCCGACATTGCGCTAGACATTTTCAAATTCTCTTCTAATAGTTTGGGCAATCGATTCAGTAAGCTATTTAACCGATCATATTACTTTGGCATGATAAGTTTCTCTCACTTCGTCAGTAGTTTGTGTATTGCCGTAGAGGAAGAAACGTAGGTTGTTGAAAATAAAATTCCTCGGAAATGCAATACTTACACGGAGCGCTTTAAAATATCTGCTGGTTGCTAGAAAATCAGTGAAGCATTCTCTCCTTTCTTTGTGACGGGCTTACCACAAGTTGTATCTCGCAATATACTTTGTGGCAAAGCCGTACGGAGATATTGTGCCCACTTCGACAATTTTCTTAAAATTCTACGATGCCTTCAAACACATTATAACTGTAGCACGTGTCTGTATGCTTGCCGTTAGGCCAGCCAAAAAGTTGAGGAGGGTCGATGACGAAGTAGTTTAAAAAAAAGGGCGGAGGGCGTGAACAGAAACCTGTGTGAAATGACTCATTTTCAGTTAACTGCAAATCGTTGATGCAGTCCACGTAAAATTGCATGCTTGCCCTAATGGGACGTTAATACACGTGAGACCAATTTATTAAAATTTATTAGGAATGGATTAATATACAAGCGCAGTTTTATTTTGTTTAGCGTTCATCTTGTCTATGGCGCTGGCCAGTAAGCCTGCTTAGCTGCACTGCACACTACCTTGGAGCAACGAAAAGATGCGGCGGTCACGCCAACGGCAAGATCGCGTGCCGTTTTTTGTAAGTAGGAGTTTTCCTTGTTTGAACTTTCTGCGAGGCATTTGTTGACTGTCTAGAGTGCTGCCGACATTGGCTCAGATGATTATTTGAGAAATGTGCTGTTAAAGTATAGCAAAAGCGCATCACAAACCTTTAATACCCAAATATTGTTCTATTTAGTGCTTGCATAAGCGCTATGCATATTAACTGTGCGTTGTAGCTAACAGCATCTTTGGTTTCCTATACACTGCGCTCTCGGAAAGATATGAACAGTGCACCGGGAAACTCGTCGCCGTTCGAGCGCACGGCATCCGCGGGTCGTCTTTCATTCGCATCCTTTGAAAGCACGCGACATGAGCGCTGTGAATAATCAGACTTGCATGTAATACTTCACATAGAATGCCTTTAAAATGCAAGTGCAAGCGGCAAATATTTTAAGGGCCGGTCCCGCTTTACGCTTACTGTGATGTAATGCATCGCGTGCCGCTTTAATGGCGGCATTGCGGGAGCTTGTGGGAAGGACTCTTCGACTGCATACATTTCCCGCGGCGCTGTTCACGATCGGTGACAAGCGACTGATGACAAACACGACGTGTCTATGGCTCTTGCAGTGTATGTTGTAAGCGTCGCTCAAGTCCGCACGATCAGAGGGTCTCCATAAATGCGAAAAATATTTCGATATATTCGCCTAAAAAGGAATGGGAATTTCTCTTATACCCGTTCGTTGGATGCTGTGAGACTATTCAGTGCAATAATGTTTGATGTGTTGCGTCACCATACCACCATATAAGTACGAGGCACGCCATAGGGGATGGCTGCGGAAATATCGGTGGTCCCGTTTTATATAACGTGCACTGACATCTCACAGCGCGCGACTTGTAGCGTTTCTCCTCAATTGATATGTGAACACCACGGCTGGTATCGATTCCGCGACATTCGGCCCAGTGGCAGGTCACCCCTGACCACTCCACTATGGAGGCGTAGCTCATTCAGCGCAACATTATTCCGTTAACGACCGATTGCCGTAATATCTTAACGACAGTAATACCTTCCAGTAAGTGCACAAACATGAACCAACGTTCAGCTCAAGTGCACCGTTATTATCCTGCTCTCATGAACGTAATACAAAGAGGAGTGCCACTAACAGTAGCCAAGCTGTAGCCTGATTGGAAAGCGCAGACAATTATGGTTGCGTGGGATATCGAAACTCAGCCGTTGAGCTTGCTAAAGAGGTAAGCATGGGTTTGTGATTACGTGCATTATCTGACTTACTAAAGCGCAGAAGCACTCCCGGAAGCTAGCAGGGGCGTTCCTAATTAGGCCGGGTACGTGAAAGGGGAGTCGGTTGTTACTAGGAGTCAGGATGGCATGGTGTTGGGCTCGATAACGAGTTTCGAGCAACAACCGCAGCCATGGTGGTAAGAGGAGGCTGAGGGAAACCTTTATACACGGGGCAAGCCGCCCATGTGTTCGCCCTTAATTTTACGCATTCATTCTATTTCTGTCTGTGGTTGGATAATGAGCTTCCGACCGGACCAACCACTCGACCCCCGTTCTCTGCACGAAGGTCGGATGCCCGTCTGAATTCTTTTTCGATGGTTTCTTTTTTCACTCTTGTAATACACTGTTTCTTGTTCTTGGACGTGTATGCTGCTCAGGACTGATTTCGGGGTTCGGTTTAGATGCGTGCGCATATGGCAATGACGACGATGAAACTTTTTGAACACATGCAAGGGCACCCAGGAGGAGGAGACATAAAGTGAGATGAGAAGATGAAATTGAGAAATATGCGAAAATAATGTGGCTGTAGACGGCACAGCACTGGGTTGATTGGCGGAACATGGAAGGGGCAATTCCTCTGCAGTGGACGCAGTCAGTCTGGCGATGATGATGACGCAGATGTCTGCAGAACGTGTCATAAGAAGGTGACTAACTTAACGCGCCCATTAGCTTCTCGACAAGCCTCACTGTAAAAGCTAGTCAAAGGTTCGAACTTATTACAGTCGTAGCATCTACCGATTCGGAAACACTGTGAATCTCTTACCGAAAGCGAAATCTATTGAGCGCTAAGTCAAAGCCCATAAAGTATGATAGCATGGTTGGAATACTTGCAGGTGCATGCGAAGGGCTAGCTGACGCTATAGCTAATTGTGCGGAAGCAATTAAATGTCATCTTGTCATTGTCCTGCAAAGGTTCCTGCGCATGTATAAAGCTTATGACATCAATTAACGGCCCAAGTTTTTAAGCTAAAGCTCTCAATTGTGCAACTTTTGAGAACAGGGTATTTGATTGCAGTTACGTAAATCATGGGGGGGTCAGATAATCAGCACCCTCGCTGTGGCCAGGCACATCCCATGCAATTGTCCCCGCCGAATCTCAATGTCCCATTTGAGTTTGTTTACAGTTAAAGACAACACACTTTCCGTAAGATCAACTCTGAAATTTGAAGCACGTTCATTTAACGGAAACAAAGTACTGCTAACCAGTGCATGCGATGGGCCAAGTTATGCAGTTTGATACTCTTTTTCTTCTGGTCAAGTGGCGATGTTCATTATTATTATTATTATTATTATTATTATTATATCTGAATGAATAGCTCCAATTTAAATGAATATATATAAAACGAAAGTACGAAAAAATGGCCGCCTTTGCAAGATGTTTGTTCTCGGGCATTTGCGCCTCTGCTCGACTGCTTTGAATATATCAGAATAAGGTGGAACCTTGAAGGCGCCAGAAAATGTGGGAACTGGAGGCCGTAGCTGTGTTCAGTATTATTGTGAACTAACTCCCTAAATGTATACAATGTTGGGGACAACAAAGTTTCGCCTACGCAGCTGGTGAGCCAATTTGTCCTGACTTTATGAGCTCCACAGCTTTTATTAAAGCGAAAACCGTAATTTCTCACAAAACTTGAAAAGTCACTGGCGCTTTCGCAGCGTCCACATGAAATGATTAAAGAGCAGAAAATACCTTCAGCTGCCAATGTCGATGATATTGAAATGACTTTCAGCCAAAAGCCAGAGCTCTTATTCGGATATTCAGACAAGGTTACTGGAACCTTCATACGAGATTATCTGAAAGAAAAAATTAATCTACGGCCCTAAACCATTTTAGAGGTTTAGCGACAAACCCTAATAAGTGACCTTGGCTCTGATCTAGGTGTCATGTACGAGAACGCTTTGTAGATATCTTTCGGTTTATGTAGAGCACTGCCCAGAACACTTTGTACATACCTATCGGTTTATGTATAGCACTGCACAGAACGCTCAGTAGATATATTTCGGTGTTAATAAGGCTCTGCACAAAAAGCTTTGTAGATATTTTTTGGTTTATGTAGAGCACTGCACAGAATTCTTTGTAGATATCTTTCGGTTTATGTAGAGCACTGTACAGAACGCTTTGTAGATATCTTTCGGTTTATGTAGAGCACTGCACGAATGTACATCTTAATCACCGAAGCATTCAGAAAGCATTGTTGGTTACGACTGGTTCTCTTTATTGGTAACCTGCCTTCATGCTCCTCAGCGGCGGAACCTGGGGGTACCCATAGAAAAAGATGACGCAAAACCGAACACTCGCGACGCAGTATGCCTGAAGTTTTAATGGCCCAAGGTTCCTCTCGGCCATGGCGCAATCTCACGAAATCGTTGATGAATAAAAAATGACTTCTTTTCCTCGGTATTTCAGGTGCATAGTTTTCACTATTGCTTACTATTCAATTTATTTCGTAGCCTCTTGTTGGTTCACCGCTCTACGGAACTCACAAATAACGCTTCAAGAAAAGGCGCAGTCGATGAAGCCATGCTTTACTTTCATCTCATTTTGTTTTCTATGTTCTCAAGTGGCAAATCTCCGTTTGATCTACCTTTACAGTACGCACGAAAATTCGCTATTTTTACGGAAGCTAAAACGAATATTGTGAAGATATATTGTCTCCTAACCGTGTGGCATTAGCGCTGATGACTCTTTTCTAGATGCATAATTTTTTTTCGGCAAGAATATTAAACTAGATGGCGAAACGATGACCATTTGAAATCACTATTTTCTTGTTTTATCCGCAATCGCAATGAGAATTTCTGTGAAAATAAATTCACGTATAACTTTTTTAACATCTTCTTTCAAAATGGTTAATTGTTGTTGTGTTGCAGTTGCCTTGGTTAAGCCTTTCAAGGTGTTTTTTTTTTCTAATTGCAGTTCGAAGTAAAAAAAACACTGTATACTGTCTCGGAGTGCTGTTCTGCATGGAAAACGACATTCTAACTATGCGGTCGATTTGGGAGGACAAATTCACTGACTTCCGACAAACAACGTGAAGAAAGGAGTGCATGATTATAGATCGCGATGGCAATGATGAAAACTATGACTTGATGAGCGATGAGATAAAGAATGTCATTCAACGTTTTCACTACTGGATTGCAATGTGCATCATCTGCGCACATCAGCTTCACCGTCACAGATAGTGCCCTAAATTTTGTCCTCACAATCACAAAAATCGTAGGCTCTCCGTTTGTTCATTCCCATGACAAAATAACAGGCATCCGTTTATCTGTCACTAAGTGAAGAAATATTCAGTTACCACTTCATTTACCAGCATTTTCATGGCCAGACAGATGTGGTACAGAGAGAGAAAGAAAAATCTTGATTATATTTCAGATAATATCTGAAAGCACTACCCTGGTTTACCACCTGGCTTGCTACTCTAGATGTGTTGGAATATCTATGATATTTTCAATTATCGCATATACCCACGAAAAGTACATACTGTCATAAACACACATGCATGCACAAAAATAGTCATTCACGAACCTTCATGGCACTGAGTATTCCTCACTAACACCAAAAGCGCTATCATGTTACGCAGTGCACAACCACTGTCTTACCACAGCCCAGTTTCAGGTTCAAGCCGTTATGCGAATAGCGGACTGCCATCATAATTAGTCATTCTGTGTCGTAACGAGAAGAGTCGGAGGGCACGTGCTTTAAGTATTCGTGGGCATTGCATGCGGTGCACGTGGGTGAGTCCAACGACTGCCTTATCTTGTGCTTGAGATATCAACGTAGATCATCAACCAGTGAATGCAAGTCTCATCCTGCCTGGTTAGTCCTTCTGGCGTATAGAAGCTGCATGTTGGGTTTGTTTTGTGCAAAAGCCCATAGCGGTTTTTTGCCTCGCATCATATTGTTTGCTGCAGACTTTGCGAGAACAAAAAAGTCCGCTGGAGCTTTTCTTTGAAAACGTAAGGGAACTGAGACAATTGAATCATAAATGTCCTTTGTCTTCTCATATCTTGAATATTACTTGTATATAACGTGACTGATTACATCGAAGCCGTCCCAACTTATCAAATGCAAAGAAGTGAAAGGTTGCATCGTTGTTACTAGCTAGCTCAACGCATGGCCCGTATTTTGTGCAGTAAATAGTATCCAGCAACGGTAGTATAACACAAAATGTTAATTTTCTGTTCGCCTATAGATCAGAAGACAAGTGGTGCCCCCTAAACACTGTTGCTTTTGCGCATACTGCGCAGCGAGGTTCCATGAAACTCAACGCGACTATCACTTGCCAGCAGTACACCACCGCCCACCGGACCGTATAATAGTGGGCATCCGACCGTTGCACGGCATAGTCATGCTTCGAATCACTTGCCCGTCTGTAATCGCGCTTGGCAATGTTCGATGCTTCGATTATTGAAGCGCTCTAGTACAACTGAGGCCCAGAGCTACTGCCGCAGTGAAGCGGAAGTAGCAAATGACTGTACATTGAGTGGATTCGTGTTAAACTTTATGGGCCAGAAGGTTCGTGCCAAACTTCATCGACCGGAGGTTTCCGCAGGGATCGGAAATATCAAGCGCGCTTTGCCCGTGCTATAACCGCCTCACGACAGAGTGCTTTTTTTTGGGGGGGGGGGAGGGAGGTGAGGGGAGGTGAGCATTGACTAAAAAACGAAAAAGGTGGCGCTAATCATACCCGATTCACCGGCAAGTTCGTTCGCCTTAGTGCATAGCTTCTACAAGACTTGACGCCATTAGGTCAGTTACAAACGTGCATCTGAAGGTAAGCGACGCTGAAGGTTTAGGGAACAAACAGACTAATAGAATGGTGCTCTACAGAGTGGTAGAACTGTCCGTCCTGCCGGGGTTGTTTAGTGAGTATACACCTTATCTGGTAGAGATGTGGCTTTGATTGCCGGCCTAAGGGGCTGCATTATGATGAGGGTGAAACACTATAATATTTGTCCGTTTACATTTTTATGCACGCTCAAAACTTTGCTGGAAACGGATCCCGATTACATGACTATGGCATTCCTCATAATCGCAGTCTAGTTCAACATACCAAACACCAGAAATCGGTAATACACTACAGCAAAGCTGTTACGGTCAAGGATTGCCATGTGTCGTAGATGAAACTTGTCATAACCATGAATTCGCACTCACTCAATCAACTCCCAACCATTCTGTAGAGGTGATCTAACGAGAGAAGCCCAAATGTGTCCACCAGCTCTGCTGTGAACAATCCTTGCGTAAGATATCGCAAGCTGAGCTAATTCTGTCTTGCTGCAATTACTAATCACATTTGCGGAAGCTATGTTTGTTTTCATCTACCCCACTCTTCGCAATCGACCATAGGTTAGCAGGACATACTTTGTTCGTTATCTTTCTTGCAAGGCTAAACCGAAGGTTTGGTGAAGAAACCTGCGATTAAGAAGTCTTTTTCTCATTGGTCGCAGTTCGCTGATATAGTTGGCAAATTATTCAATGTTCCCTTCTTCAAAATTCAATATAATAGGTATATATTTATGGCGCATCAACATTACTCGGTAATTGTAACCTCTCGCGTGTAAGTGTAAGTGTAACCTCAAGCCTTTGAATGCCGTAATCATGCAAAGCTGGCGTCTTTGCAGCTTCTTATAAATGAATCACTCCTATATATTCAGAATATAGAGACGTGTAAAGCTGAGGCATACGGAATAATATTGCTTGCTCGAAGGAAGAATTAAAATGAGCAGCAAACAATGTTTGTATATGATTAAGGCACCGTGAAGCTAAGGGCGGGTTTCCAATGGTAAAGACAATATATATGCCTGTCAGCTCTCAGCAACGTGGTACGGTCATAATTACAAATATCTACCATGCAGTACGGATGCCTCAACAGGACAGTTGACGCTTAAATACCTCTATGAGGTTGAGCGGTCCATTAGGCCATTTGGACTTCCTTTTTTTTCCATGCGCACGAAGTAGCCGCATAAAAACAAACATAAAGTGTAAAAGTGAAGTATTACTGGCAGACATACACACCTACAGAGTCACAGCAAGAAGGAATGCTCGAATGTACAGTGTGCGAAGACTGGTTCGAAAGTACCATTAGGGATAACAAAATAATAATGTCTTTTTGGTGGGCTACGTTGCCCCATTATTAGCGCCCGATTTATAAAGAGCCATCTACAGGAGTCACAATATTAAGGAAGCTAAGAACTGCCTCAAATCTGACAAGTGAATCTTGAGAAAGACTGGATGGCATGCCTGATGTGTGGAGGCTATTTACACTTTCGCGTTCGCTTTCTGTTTCGGCACCTCGGCTTCTTTCCGCTATTTCACAGAGCGGAGAATGTCGGCCCGGGCTAAGGACTGTAGGTAGCAGTGCTTTTTCCAAAAACCTTCAGAACTACGCCCTCGATGACGGTCATCAGGGAAGCGGCCAAGCGGCTAATGGTCGCGCTGACGCGGGACGTCCCCGCCTCTCTCAGGGGAACAGCGCGGAAAGCCAAATGCGATGGCATGCTGTTTTCACGTCCTGCAAATGCACTTGCACTGACAGGTGCTTGCCAAAAAAGAATGTAAGAAGGCAGTTCGCAGTGAATACAGTGATTCACTGAATGAGGGTTTGCCCACCCGGAGAGCATCGTGTATTGGGAGCAGTACTGTGGCAATCTTTACGACGACATCTCTACAAAAAGAGGGAAGGCTGGAATTCCTGCAGCGCCTATTTATACGTTTTGATTATTTCACATACTGCAGCTTCAGTGAGGCTATCGCGCGAGCGGGAAAAGAACAAAACAACACCAACAAAAACAAATCATTGTTCATGAGCAGGTCAGACATTCTTGAAGTGGTGGAGAACGAACAGTTCCGGACAGCAAATTAAAGGCTTCTGTAGTTGAAGAGAAAAAGCTGTATTTGAATATGTCAGTGTGCGCGAGAAAAATTGTAATTTATCGGCATGGTCACTCTTCGTGTTCAAAGATCAAGAAAATTTCATATATGATTTGAAAGCACCGAAACGAAAATAGATTAAATTATGCGGAAATATCAGGCATTCAATGTGGTGGTGCTTCGCAAGCGTAGTGAGACCTGGCTGCGGAAAGAAATTTGTTGGAGAAAAATCCCTGCCATATCTCTGCCATATAGCACGTTAAACTCTTTTTGAAAGAATGCTAGTTTCTTGATGGCTTATTTTTATGGGTGTTCGAAACGACACTATCATATTCGACAACGCGACGAATAAGAGTTTTGTAGGTAAGCAGCTTGGTTTCCTAAGGAGAAAGAAGGAGCGAACGATGTAAATCAATTAAACTCTTAAGGGCTTTGTTGCATGCGAAATCAATATGTTTGGACCATGATAAATTGTGAGGTATAATGATACCGAAGTACTTCAATGTGGACACCTCTTATAAACTAACATTGTAAAAACCATAGTCTATCGTCAACGATTAGAAACGCCTGGTAAATAGCATAATGACTGTTTTGGAGAAGTTATTATTCTTTTGTCAAGATTAGGACGAACTAGAAAAATGAGAAAAGGAATTGTTAAGAAAGGCATCATCCATTGGAGATTTAGAATGTGATACATGATGCAGTCATCTGCGAAAAAGTTTATTTTCACAGATGTGTGCAAGCGTAGGTCATCAATATAAAGCAGAAATTAGAATGTTCCTAGCACAGTACCTTGCGGAACTTTTGATAAAACCGGCATTGAAGGTGAGTTAGCAGAACCGAAGCACACACAGAAGAAGGTCGGGTTGCTGGTGTGAGGGGTCAAGCGGGAGCTGTTTGCGGGACTTGTCCGGAACCCGCCAAAGACTGTCAGTGAATTTCTCAACGACTCTGTGACTATATAAAAGGCGCTTGAGATGCGGACAATGCCGTACAACCACCTCGCCTCATTCAACTGCACCGAAGCCTTCATCACCGATGACCTGCGTGAGACCATTAGACTGATCATGCAAAAGGAGCTGCGCAAGCTGTTACTTCAACGCTGGCTCAAGTTAATTCGATTACCGACATTGTCCGCGAAGAAGTTCGGCAGTCGCTTGGAATCTCTGAAGCACCAAAGCCTGAACCGGGCTACGCCCCACCGCACTCCAGGGCCACGTCGGGAAACTACCTCGCCACAGTTCTACCACCAGACACCGCCGCCACTACCACCGATGCCATGCCACCCACCTGCGGGCCAGCGCTCCCCTTGCAGGAACACTGACGTCTAAATCGCCCCTGACTACCACCCAATGTGCTGCCGCTGTGGTGAAGCCGGGCACATGCATCGCCGCTGCCAGTACCACGAGTAGGGACTACGTGGTTTCGCCATCGACGCGCTGCGTCTATAGTGGGGTGGAAGACCACGTGACGCTACCAACTATCTCACTGGGGCGCAGAGGACACCCCAGGGATCTTCTCGTTCACCCTCTCTCGGCCGCTACCTGTCACCACACCATCGGCACTCGGCAGTACACTGGCCCAAACTGGGGCCAGTCACCTAGCCCATTTAAGAAAAACTAAGAGCAGCAATCGACGGAGGTGCGGTTGCTGTACAACAACCTACTGAAGATCCTCCGCCGACGCCGATGACTTGACGATACCTCGAGAACCTGCCGCACTCCGAACGCAGCTCAGATTTTGATACTTTGCTGTCAGCAGAAGACCTGGCGACATAACGCGAGGCAACGAACTAGCGACCTCGACGTCCTCATCGACTGCCACAGTGTCACAGCTCTCGTCGGCACCAGAGACGACTATTCCGTCATCAGTAGAACGTTCGCCACGAAGTTGAAGAAAGTTAGGGCCGCCTGGGAAGACACCGAAATGGTACTGCTGGAGGATACCTAGTTATGGCGGCATGAATGTGCACAGCCAGAGTCGCTATCAAACACCAAATTTACCTCGCGAGCTTTGTTGTACTACAGCATTGCTCGAGAGATGTCATCCTTGGTATGAACTTCTTGAACCATCATGGGTCCGTCATCGACGCGAGAGCAAAGTCGATAACGCTATCCACAGAAACAGCATTGCCACTGCGCACGCCGCCAGGAAGCAAAGCCTTGAATGTGCTGGAAGAGCAAGTGCTCCTACCACCTCGCTCAAGCTTCACCATTTCCATCGGCACTCCAACACCAGAAGATTTCGATGGCGCCGTTGCAGGCAATCACCACCTGTTGGTCAACCTGGATATTGGCGTCGCAAGAGGAATCACCGAGCTCTGTGAAGGAAAAGCAACTGTGATGCTCGTGAATTTCAACAATGAGTGCAAGTACGTCTTCCAAGGCAAAATGGTTGCCTACATCGAATATTGGACGCCAGCAACGCTTTCGCCCTCACCGATTCTGCCGAATCTACTCCGGCGACTCAAACCCTTCAACCAGCTTTCGACGTTATACCAAGCCTTCCGATGCATAAACAAGAATACCTTCAAAACCTGCTCCTGCAACACGATAACCATTTTTCGTAGTCGTCCAGAATTCGACAAACTCCTGTAATTAAACATCAAATTGTAACAGAAGAAAATGCTAGGCCACTCCGTCAGAGCCCGTACAGAGTTTCAACGTGAAAACACTAGGCCATAAAGAAACAAGTTGACGAAATTGTGTTACGTGACGACCTTATTCATCCTTCACAGAGCCTATGGTCATCAGCGGTGGTGTTAGGGAAGAAAAAAAATGGAGCACTACGCTCCTGCATTGATTATCGGCACCTCAACAAGATCGCGAGAAAGGACGTATACCCTGTTCCCCGAATATACGACGCGCTTGATCGACTCCACAACGCGAAATAGATTTCATCGATAGACCACAATACAGGCTACCGGCAAAGCGAAGCAGACGAGCGAGACCGAACAAAAAACACTGTCATCAGTACACCAGATGGCCTCTTAGAGTTCAAGGTCGTACCTTTTGGTCTTTGCTCGCTGCCTGCAATATTCTACCGTGTTATCGACATCATGCTGGCTAAATTGAAGTGGCAGACTTGCTTCGTGTACTTGGACGATGTCGCTGGCTTTTTCACAAGCTTTGCCGAGCGTCTTATGTACTTAGACGCTGCAGTTTGAGCAATCAAGACCTTCAGGCTTACTCTGAAGCCAGAAAAGTGCCGCTCTGCATACGAGGAACTCGGGGTACGCCCTGAACCCCAAAATACAACCACCATTGCTTCATTCCCGCTACCAACCGCAAAAAGACCTGTGCACCTATTACAGGCGTTTCGTCAGAAATTTTGCCTGAATCGCCAAGCCACTCACTAACCTTACAAAGACTGGCATCGATTTCAAGTTGGAAACGCCACAGGAGGAAGCATTTCAAGAATTAAAACGACGCCTGGAGAGACTGCCGATACTTGCGCATTTCGACGAAGACGTCGACACGGAAAACACCCACACAAGCAGTTGGGGCTTGGAACGGACCTGGCGTAGAACATTGACAGACTTGAAAAGGTCATCAGTTATGCTAGCAGGTCGCTATCTATAGCGGAACTCAGCTATTGAACAACGGAAAAGGTTGTCTTGCCGTCATCATGGATACTCCTAGTTTAACCCCTACCTCTACGGCAGACATTTCAAAGTTGTGAGTGACCACCACACCTTAGGTTGGCTAGCTAACCTGAAGGAGCCTTCAGGTCGCTTTGCACGGTGGAGCCTGCGACTTAATGAATTCGTCATCACCGTCGTTTACAAGTCGAGGCGAAGGCACTCTGAAGCCGACTGCCTGTCTCGTGCTTCTGTTGACCCACCACCGCCGGAAAACGAGAATGGCAAATTCTCCTTGGAAACATTGAGCATCGATGACAGCAGAACGACCGCGAGCCGACCCTGAAACTGGAAGGCTTTGTGGGAAAGGCTGTCGAGGGAAAGGCTGTCGTGTTTGCCAAGGTGTTTAAGCGAGGACTGGCGTCGTTTTTCTTGCGTAACGGCACCCTCGTCAAGAAACACTTCTCCTCACGTCAGGCCAACTAAACCTCATCGTGATACCTCCTCGTAGTTGCTGGTTCTAAGCTGTGTTCAAGGGAAATGTTCACGCCCAGAAACTTTTACATTGAATCCACAAATCTGATTAAATAAAACAAACCAGCTATTGAGTACCTGGATTATTCTTTATTTTTCGAAGTCTCATTCTGAAACCGAGATCTCGTCTTGGGTACGTATCTCCACGGTCATATTGATTCTCGGCAAAGTAAGTTTCTGAGCGCTAACATTCGCGCAGCCAGGGCAATGAACACAAGAATCATTTACAAGTTCGACAGCTGTACACGTGAAAAATGGAAGCCCAAAGCCATGTCGGGACTCTTTTACTGTCGCAAGACCGACAGTTGCTGTTCACTCCCTTCAGAGTGAGTAGCGCAGAAACGTGTTCCATTACGTTCCAAGAAGCTTGAGTTCTATCAAGCGTCACGGTTTCTACTGGCTATCCACGTTGAAAGCAATCGTGATTGCAGCGATAAATAAAGCGGAGGTGGATATGAGACTTCTCCGCGCCGCCAAGCGTATTCTCACTGGCTTATACCGTGAGGCGCTAAGCAAAGGCGAATTCGCAACGCCATAATCCACACCTGGTGACTCGGTTTCGAAAAAACACGCAACAACATCATACATTACCGTGGGACGTATGAATTGACATTGATGTTTTTTCTGTGTCCTGGTTGCAATAAAACTGGTATTTTTATTGTTTCTGTCAAAGCCGCCAGTATACACCGCCGTACGCGGTAGATATAAACATCGGAGGTTCCGACTCGGCACCCATTCTGACAATGGCTTTCAGGACTTTCATTCAGGCGGGTTGAACACCGTGTTAGTCACTCTTTGCTCGCGTCATGGTCGTATGAATAGTTCACTTGACAGCATCTGGAAACGCCGCCGCAGGTGGTAGAGGATGGCGATTGGGCACAACTGGCAGCGTGCACTGCGCCTGCGCAAAATTCGTTGCAGCCGCTGGCCAGAGAAATAACCGATGTTGGGCTCAGATGTTCCTTCAACTATCGTGTACATCAATATACTTTCCTGCTATCGCTCCCTCGCAGTATCTTTGCAGTACCTTGCCACTAGCAGAAGCCTCTTCCCATCACACCGAACGGCATTTTACAACTGTTACTGATGAGGCATGGCGCAAGCCCGTTGCAGGCGCACTCAATAGACAGATTTCATAATATTAATAATATAGTAATAATATTATATTAACATCTATTTAATAATAATATTAATATGAATAATAATAATTATTATTATTGTTGTTGTTGTTGTTGTTGTTGAGCGTTGTTATATAAGAAGCCAAACTACCATATGATTCAAGAGACACCGTATATAGTGTAGGGCTCCAGTTATTTCATCGACCGGTGAGGAAGCACCATGCACGCTAGTTTTCTGCGGGAGGGGGGGGGGGGATCGACAGATTTAGTGAGGCATCCGCTACAGATTTGCAGGGACATGCGCTCGTTGGGGATGACAGGTTCCTGCATCTGTAGAGCAGCTGCTACGGCAGCACATATATGTGCACCCCTAGCGGGACCAACTGACACTCCCGAGTGCACAACTACAGAAATTTGCGTTTAGCTTTACCACAAGTTGTGGTCAGACCAGTGTTCGCGTAAATATGGAGCAGCGAAGCTTCGGTGCACATTATCACAAGTCTTCAGTTGTACCAGCTGTAGAATTGATTCCGTCGGTTCTGTGGTTTTCAAACCTAATGGAAATTTTTCACACTTTAGTCATGTTAGTTACCTGGAAGGTGGTAGTTTCTGTTAGTTGTGAAATTGATTGAAACATCAATATTCTATGTCTGCAACATTGTGACCTCAATTAATGCGTTGTGGTTAAAAATATCGCGTATTGGTACACGTGATCGTTTAATATTCGATTTTTGAGTGTTTTCATAGAGGTTTATCTAGTGTACATTTCACTTCCTGAAGCCTTGCATTGCTCTTACGCGATAATGACATAACGAAAAGTACATTTGCACATCGGAGACTGTGCAAAATTTGAGGGAGCATTTATTAGGTTATACGAGCCGCAGCTCCACTTCACGCATACTATCTCTATTTACTTATGCCAGCGTGAACTCTGCCAGTGTAACGCCGCCTGTGGTAACATCACCGCCACGACCCATAAAAACTTGTGGCAGTTAGGCGTGAATAAACGTAGTTTGTCGAGTGATATGCCACTCTTGCTCGCTGTCAGAAAGGGCTTGACCATTGGTTCACAAAGATCAAACTTTACATCGTGTTTTTGTTTAGTCAACCACAACAGTTAGTCTACAAACTTCCGCTGCATGCTGTGACAATACCAAACAATACACAGACGCTTCTCGGCTCTGTTTTTGCTCTCGGCATCAACGCGCAGTCAACTTTGACGCCGTACATTCATCTGGTGTTTGCAGCACCTCGAGCCACCATTCATTTTCACCCACACGCTGCACTACAGATCGCTCAAGGTCTCTCGTTGGTGTAAGCCTTGGCTGCGCCAAATGCATGCACACAGTCTTCTTGTGATTAGCACTGGTATGATTGAAGGCTTCGCTGAAAAAGTGAACTTAAATTTGAAAGAAAATAGTGGTTAATTGAAAAAATATTTAAGAGGGATAAATTGCGGCATTAATACATTTCCTTTGAGACTCCAAAAATTACCTGCATGGAACTGTCAGTCACTTTATAGGAAACCTCACTATTCTGATACAACTTTCCTAAAAAACATTATTGCAGTATTGTCCGCTTTCAATACTGCTTTTGACATTTGTAGAAATTGTTGGATATAATTTGTAGAAAGACAGTACAATAGAATTCCTAAAGCTAAAAGCTGTGTTACCCGTAGTCAATGTTAATGTAGAATGACTTAATGAGGCCAACTACTTCGTCTTTAACAAATACATCGATAACTGAAAATACAATCAAGTTATCTATTATTCCACGGGAATGTATCGTTTCATTACTACCTGGAATGGCTTGTGGAATGAAGGGGCTCTATAATTTCTTGAAGTGCTAATGATGCGATGGTGCTTGCTATCAGCGTGTAATAAAACTACTACGAAAGCATCTAAAAAGCAGTAGCACTGGAGCACTTGCAGGAGCCACGTAAGCAGGCCAGTGACGCTGGGGGAGGGAGGCGTTCCATAGGTTTCGCCAGCTCGCCCCGTAATTTCAGCCTGAAATTCTTGTACCATTATTTGATTTATTTAAGCACGTGATAAAACACGTTGCGTGAGTGGTTTGGTGTGAACGGAAAAACAGTGCATGTGGCAGCTTGACCAGCCCTTTCACCCATAAAGAAATCTAAGTTGCAAAATTACAAAAAAAATTTACAGACAGCGATAAGGGACAATACCGAAAGAAACGCGCGAGTGGCCCATGACAGCGAATAATTAAAAAAGCAACTCTGAATTGCATTCAAGACTATTCATGACAAAGTAATGTATGAAACAAAGTAACCATACCACCAATCACCCAACATTCATAAAAAACAAAATCAGCACATCCAATTTAATATTGTTGATCGTTTGAGCGATTTGACACACGTGGTAGCACGGCTGACATCAGCTGGTCGTCGTTCAAACCGGACCCAGCTGGAACATGTCGCCCGCCTTAAACGGTTTTACCCTCAACATTCAGAATGATTCATACTCGCCCAGCGGGCTTCGTCTGGCAGCCGGGAAAAGCTACGGGTATGAGCTGAGAGAGGAGAAGAGGAGAAAGACGTGAACTGGTGCAGATACCGACGCCATTATTACCGAACCATCGACCTCGCCCTGCTAATAAACACCCTTCGACTTTAACAGTAACAATATACGACTTTTAGATAATATACGTAGGTTATCAATAGTTAATTTCCATTTATTCATCACACTTGATAGACGGTAATCCAGTGTTTCAAATCCGTAATCAATGCTTCGAAGTGTTTCCCTTTAAATGAACTATCGGGAGCTCGAGAAAATGAGCTCACAAGCTTGCCGTGGTCAGTGGGTCATCAGTTATTTATAGCAACAATAAAAAAGAAAAGAATACTGCTGTCAGCATGCCGCTCAAGTGTGTTGTTACATATCAGTCAGAGAAGTACTGGCTAAGTGCAGCCGGCAGCTTTCGGTGACAGCCTGCGTAGCTGATAGTGCGACTTTCGATTGTTAGCGCTCCTTGTGGGAACATCGACACAAGCCAGAATAGTTGATTTAGGTTCATGAATGTCTAAACTATACTTTAGTTATTCTCACACTTTAGAGTGGCGTGTTCACGAAGCAAGAAGCGCCGGTAACATATATACCAACGTGGCCGGCACGACAGGTTTAATGCTCGCTGGGCCAGGCACTGGGTAAGACCGCTCTCGCCGCGGTGAGTTGGGATGGTTGAAGATTCTGCATTTGACCTTCGGAACATTTGTAACTCTCACCTGCAGTAAATAGAAGGATAAGCATGGCCAGACATTAACTTATGTGGTGTGGTGGAATCGAACGACAGTTTTTTTTCTCGCCTTCACTGGGAAACCTTGCGAAGCGAGAGAGCTCATTTACGTTTCGTCAACTTGTCGGCAAAAACAATTTCCTGTTTCTGTTAGGAGTGGTGTGCAGCTCCAGGCTTACAAACAATGCAACTTGGAATCGTTACAGCAATACACGGGTGATGCGAATATGGCCAGTATACGCGGGTGCATATGGGAAAAAGGTGCTATATAGTCTTTGCGATACGTACGTGCGCCGTAAAAATTACGTATGCTCAGTATCTGTAAAGATAGCATCTCTCCTTGCCGTCGAATCAAGCGTTTTCTATTCAACAATACGGAAACATACCACGGCACACGCTACAATAACGTGCACGCTGCGCTGGTAGAAACAGTGCGTGCTCCAGTATTCACAGCGCGCTTGCCAGTGAAAATTCCAGCGCTTCCAGCGCTTCGCAGTGCGCACCAGCATCACAGCGGTTGAGTCAGCGTCCCTTACCAGTGCGACCCAGCTTTTTACCAGTGCGCCCCGCGAAGTGCCAGTGATTACAAGCGTGTACCAACGTCTTCAGTGTGTACCAGTGCCAAAAAACGTACTGGTATTACGCTGGGGTTGCAGTTTTTTTTTAAATAAGGTTGTGTTTAACGAAAAATGGAACGGTTAACAACACAGTGCATACTACTGTTGCAAAGTTGTGAGATTCGAGTGACGTCGCAAACCAAAATAACGCGTAAAAGTCTCGGCATTTAGAAGAAAAGAAGACGATTTATGTAATTTACTATGGGGCAGACGTAAGCGGGTTGGCTTTGTAGGGGTTAAAAATCTAAAATATGACATACAGCAAAATTTTAATTCATTTATTCATTCCTTTCTTTAATTATTTATTCATTTATTCATTTATTTATTTAAATATTTATACTACTGCGTACGAGAATTCCGCACAGGGGGAGCAACATACATGCGATATGTACTATATAATGGACTGAAAGAAGGTTGAAAGTATTTGTTGCTCAGTTTTAGTGCATATGCACCCTACTGTGCGGCAGCGGTAACCTGTATCTGGGATAATGCATTTAGAAAAATTGTTCAAAAATTTAGAGTACTGGTATTTCTATGCTTTCAAATCTAATGTCAAATGCTGCAAACGATAGAAATTCGTGAAATATTGGCGTGCTAATAAACTCGTTAGAACTGTTGGGAACGTCTTCTTTAGAAACAAACCCAGGCCACACAATGAGGCACATTCGAATGCAGAAACCGCAATCAGGGAAATCAAACACTAACAGAAGCGAAAAGCTCCCAGGATAAGGTCTATCACGAGGAAGTGTTGTGTAGCTATGCGTGCAGAAAACACAACTTTTCGGGGCGGATTTAAAACATTCAAAGTAATGGAGACGGGTGAATGGATTGACTTGTTGACATCTCAGCCGCAGCCTCATTTTCCTCTGATGAAAGTCACACCCGGGTAGAGGACTGATTACCTATATTTATATATACCGTTATTTTGATCTATCTAAGTGAACGAAAGAGTCTGTAATGATCAGTCACTATAATAACACCATAATAACACCTGTAATACCATCATAATGACAAATTTCAAAGCCAATTAAGCAAAGCTTGGGGGTGCTGCATAAATTCCTAAATTAAATTTACTTATTAAGTAGTTAGTACAGTTAGAAGTAGATGACCAACCGCTTGTCATCGGTACCTTTGGGGACAATGAATAATAGATAGAAAAATACTTTGCAAATACAGTTGAGGGCAGCAATACCTGACCACGGGCCACCGACAAATTGCAAACCCGCTTGCGTAACGTGGCGGCCGAGAACTAGCTTCTTGAGTGAATGCGACTGACCAATTAGCAGTTGTACGCTACCTGAAGATGGCAAAATTAGTACGTAGCCCAGTGTTTGCCCAAACATGTTACTTTATTGCTGGCGTAATTTATCTTGTATTGCGGTATTCAGAAATAATTCTAAACTAGAAAGCAATTGATGGAAATATGAAGTCTTCAAGTGACGAAAGATTGATGTTCAAATAAGGTCACTGCCGCCGACTCTACCACAGGAGCGCACAAGCCACAACAAGGGTACAAGGACGACGTAAGCATACTCAAGAACGTTTTTTGTTTACTTATTTCTCTTGGGTGTGGCCACTTGTGGTGCTTAAGAAGTGTATTTTGCGAGATCACGTGTGTGTGTGTGTGTGTGTGTGTGTGTGTGTGTTATCATTTGTATTAGAATCTAGCGGTCGTTCTACCGCAACAAAATTCATAATCTGTTTTCATTCATAACCACCATAACCACTTCTGTCACAGGTGTTACTCTTTAAAGGCTGCCACTGCATAGGTTGCTATAGCAAGAAGTAATGCACCGACATCGCTTTCTTTTCCTTGGAGGGCGAAGCTTGAAGATAAACGATAAAGGCAAAGTCGCATAAGCAAGCTAACGTCGTCTGAGAACTCCAAGACACTTCCTTTTCTCGCGCAAGTGCATGTGACGACGTGGCAGTTCCTTATTAAGCGTCTCTGTGTCCCTTTCATCGAGCGTCTCAGGAGGTTCAATGACAGAGGTAGCATCCAAAGTTTTATCTTTGGCGAGCACATCCTCTGTCTAACTTGACGAGCAGCCTTTCTCCCCAAAAGCGGCACTGCATCTTCTATCCAATCTTCATTCTGCCTCACTTTTTAGCGGGTCTTATTAGAGTGCTGCATGGAAGCATTCTCAAGAGACGACTTTCAAAGAGCCGGAATACTGTTACCTTCTTTTACTAGATTATGTCTCTCGGGAGTGCATGCTTGCTTTTTTATCAAAGCGGCAGTGACGTGCTGCGCCGATGTCCTGACGGCTTTTACTCCAGCGCTATTTGATGTTAAAAAAATAGTAACATGACAGTAAACACACGATTTATTCAATTTCTATCCCGTCTTTCCTTTTAGGTTCAAGATCTTTGTAACGTCGTCGGACATTCAACTCTCGGAATCACCGACGACGTCGATATAAACCTGGTTTATGCTGCAATAACGTTACCTGTAGTCTCGAAAACCATACCATTTTTCGTTGCGACAACAAATTCACAGAAATCGAATGAATCGACGTCACTCTCGTTGTACCTACAATGCCCCTCTTCTGAACAAGGCTCTTCAGATCAGATTTCTTCACCTACTTGGGGAAGACACTTCGGCTTTTTTATAGGCGTGAATAGTCGTCAACACAGACGAAACTCTTCTGAGCAGCGTCGCGTCGACTAAGCCGCCGGTGCAGCAAACATGCGAGTTTAACGAAGAAAATAAGGAAACAAGTAAAAGCACCCACTCCTGCATCGACAAAGTTTGCAACGTTTGCGTAGTGGCATTCGTCCAGCTTTATAATAAAAGCACGCCGTTTCCCTAAGTTGCCGTATACTATAGCAGCCTTAGGTAACATATTGGCGTTTATAGGCGTCGTTCAGGGTGTGCAGACAGACGGCCCACAATCGCTGAGTATGCACTACGCTGTACACATCGGTATAGACACACACAAAAAAGTACCAATCCGGTTCTCTCTACGCGAGATTTCGACTTTCGAGCTTGAACAGCCTGGCTTTGATTAGCGAGCATCAGTTCATGCACGACTCTTTCAGCGCTTGAGGTCAATACGCTGGACGGATTATCTACAAAGCGTTTATTGTGTGTAATTTTTTATATACCAGAATATTTCTGCTCTCGCACTCACGTTTAGAGCAAGCATGCATGACCTTGATCCCAGTTGCCTTATGTCGGCGAGGCCAACGTATAGGGGCCGCGTGATAGTTAGGTCACAGCCGATAACGAACGAACACTGGCGCTCATCAAGTGCTAAAAAAAGGCTGGATGCAAACGCAGTAGTTCGTTCTCTCTAACCAATAACACCTACCCACCCCCCTTATTCAAAAATAGCTGCCACCTGCAAGCCATGGAATTTCTGACCTATACCGACCATTGCGTTTAAATTAAGATAATTTTCACATTTGAAAATAATAAGTAGGACTTCGTATACTTTGGAGCCACTTGTTTTGCTGAAATCGTCTTCTGCGTTTAATATTTGTCCTGTACTCTGAACAGGTTCATCAACTAAAACAGATAAACTGATGCTATGCTGTCTATTAATGAACAAGCTGTTTACGTGAACAAAACAATAACAATAATTAATTCATACATACATACATACATACATACATACATACATACATACATACATACATACATACATACATACATACATACATGCATGCATGCATGCATGTATGCATACGTACATACATACATACATACATACATACATACATACATACCTCTCAGATAAATTGGATCACTCTGCGCAACGATTTATGCATGGGTACCAAGCACTTGTATGCACTGAAAACAGAGCATTCTAAGCAAGTTAACGAAAAGGAGGCCTAGTGCCTCACTACCGACAAATATCAATTCCACTGAGAATAATAATCGCTCCAGAGGATGGCTGGGCGTGCGCTGCTGCTACGCATCTACGCATGCAAAGCGGCTGGAATTGGGAGAGCAATCGTTTGACAGCAGAAGAGAACAATGAACAACAGGCTACGTGGCAAGTCCTAATATTACATGGGGGCAAGGTCATGTAAACTCCATCTTCCATGAAAGACTGGCTTCCTAATACTCCCAATTCACGTCAAGCGCACGCATGTTTTATGGTTGTTATTTTCTCTTTTCTGGGAGCAAATGGCGTGGTTTCGTGTTCTTCTTTGTCATTTTTTTCTGCCTTGACGCAAACATACCATATGCAATAAAATGGCGCTACCAGTATCACAGTGATGCGATCAAGAGTTAGTCGTCATAGCATTTGATTATCAAACGATGTTCCAATCGTCCAGCTATTATGACGTTCAAGTACAGGGCCCCAGAAGCGCACTTTATGAAAGTAAAAAGACGACGATATTGTCGTGACATACGGAGACATACTGCTGTTTAGATATCTGATATCAATGAAGAGTGAGAAGCACATTTCAAATATTTGTTGAGAAATTCTCCATTGCAAAAAAAATGGATTTGGTCCACACAGCTCCTCATAATTTTCGATTTTGATGTTAGTCTTGTTGTCCGCCTGATAATTTCGACAGTGACGAAAGAAAGTGCTTTTTGGCGTGACACCACATGGAGAAAGCGCAGTATTCCGCCACTTTTTTTATCAATGCATTGAACGCATCTTTCCGAATCCATCCCAGTCGATGCGCTGGTGAACTGTCCCAACGACTCGACAAGCGGTTAACTGCAGAAAGGTGAATGAATAAATGTCCTAGCGTAATTTCAGCTTGCTGTTTTCCCGTATTTGCAGCTTGAGTGGAATCAGAGGCGGTCACGCATAGTAGAATATTGTTGCGACTGGCACTTATTGTGGCGACTGTTATTGTGGCGAGAATATTGTGGCGACTGTTGCGACTGGGCTTACGAGGGAGTGGCGTTCTTTTGATCCTCAAACATGTCACCGAACGGCTGGCTACCTATGTCCGCCATGTATTGTCCATCCTAGCCGAAACATCAGGAGTTGCTTCGTCCAACGCCATAAGCCGTTTCACGAGATGACGGTAAGTGTTGATGCGGTAGCAACATCTTCCTTGGAAAAGACAGCGGTGGCAGCCGCGAATCGCCCCACTAATTCAGCGAGCAGTTCGGCGGACCCTTTGAAACTCTGTTTTGGTGTTCCTTTTGATGTATGCTGTCCCAAGCTTGGCACCCTTCGCCCAGCGGCACACGCACGACAAGAAAGAGCCACGTTGGTGCCACATTCCAGTGCAGTGACCACGCCTCAAAAGGGGGCGTTTACTTGGTCGTGTATGCGCCTCACCGTCGCAGATTGTGTGTGACACGTGAATGGACAGTGCCATCTGCATGCGTTCCCCTGATCTAGAGATCTGGGGAGAGCGTACCCTTCGTAATGAGCCACCCGCCCCCCGGCTCATTCGAGGGAGCTCGACATGTGGAGGAGCTCGCCATGTACATAATGTAAATAAATGGTCTGTTAAGTTCACCTTCCTCCTGCCTAGACCTGTTCATCCCCGATCTCCGGTGCCTGCAAAGGCTGGTCGCAACAATCGACGAATAAAGCGAGTTTTAGCTTAGCGCGTGCGAGGTGGTACGTGCGCAATGGCTAGCGCGCTACGTGCGTTACAGCTGAGGCTGCTTCCTACAGCATTAGTTAGCGCGCACGCGACAACGGACATATGGACTGCGCCTAAATGTCAACACCTTCGTTTTGGAGGGCTACTTGACGCTACCTAGTGACTAGGGAATAAACTACAATAGCCAACTATACCATTGCCATGATTCGAGACATGAGTCATGGAACTGCGGACATTCCTGGCGTTGAAAGGCATTCGCGTCAGCTCCTGCATTTTCACAGCGATAACAGTTCATTGCACGGGTTCTGTGAATGGATTTAAGCTCCTCACGTTAGCAAGGAGCTCCAAATCGAGGGCAATAGTAAAGTGCGCGTGGAATTTACTCGCAGTCATGAACGCACAACTGGCTTGTGCTGCTGTTGGTCGCGGCCATCTTGCTTTTCGTGCTCTCACCAGAAGGAGATCTCGCGAGAGCCACTGCTATGGTACCCAACGGCGGTAGTGTGCGCAACGTAAGAGCCAATATCTTCTAATGTACGCATCTCTTACGTACAGCGCATGCGCAGCCGTGCTCCCTCTCGGGCGATGCGTGCGCTAGGCTATTACGCACGCTAAACAAAAACTCTCCAATATCAATAAACGACAACTCAGGCCTCGGTGATCAGCACGTGTTGCTGGAGCTAGTTGCGCTATGTTTTGTTTGCGTTTTTTGTTTTTTTTGTTTCGTCCTACACGTCACATTGTTTTCATTTGTCGTTACTTTCCTGTCTATTTCAACAGTTTCTGCGCTTCCTGTTATAGCCGATGGCAATCATTTTGATGATAGCTGTATACGAACATAGAGAAAGAGAGAGAGAATTTATCAGATGGCCGAGAGGCCGGCCTGAGCGAGTTCGCTATAGCCTGCTACTAAAGTAATATCGTAGTCCACGGTGTTATAAAGTGTTATCGGCGAATGCTGTCCTGTTTGTTATTTTTTGCGCCTAAATGTCTTTGATGCTTGACTCGCGATGAGCGGCGTCCATGTAGAGACGTTCTAATGCTTCCGAGTGAAAACATTGCCATTTTACATCTCTTATCATAAAAAGTTGTGAGTTTACGGCCGTTGCGAAGAAATGAGCGATGGTATAGAGGACGCATTTTTTTATCGCGCTGCGACCGGAAGCAGCGGTACTCTCTCAGAGAGCTATGTCAGCCATTACCGTAGGCATCGTTTCCTTCCATGTACCTGAAAATAAGTTTCCAGCTCTTCGAATGCGAAGATGATCGTCTCTTCTAATCCGCTATACTCTAGTGAGCCTCCAATTTGAGTTTCCGCCGTAACTGTAGATAAAACGGTCGTCAAGAGATGCGATATACACTTATCTTTCATATTCTGCGAAAGACCGCTACATGCATAGACGCGCATTTTATGAAGGTCCAAAAGTGACGCTCCTGTTAGACCCCGGAAGCAGGCGTTGCCGGTTTTTCGCTATAGGAGATCCGCTATGACACTATTTATTTAAAAACTCCTTACAGGCCTCATTAGAGGTCGCAACACCGTTACATTATCGCAAAATTATTACTTGACTGTCGTATAAAGGACGACTCGTATGGTGCGGTCCGCAGAAGTTGAGACTTCAGAGTATGATCGATATTCTAGGAACACTAACATGAGCGTTACATCGAAAACCTTAATCGAAATGACCGTACAGTGCCATCGTTTTCCAAACTAAATATACTGAGAATAGATAGGTTCATCCAACTTAAGCTCGCTTTACACACACAAAGGTGAACTTTGCATGATCCCCAATATATATTATCATCATCATCATCACCACCCTCATCATCATCATCATTATCATCATCATCTCACTATTCTCAATATCACCTTTAACGCAATCGACTCAGAACGCCTATGTTTCGAACTACACATGGTACTAAAATGCTCGCTTACCTAATAACACATTTTCTAAATAGCATCCGAAAAATCACCAATATGATTCAGGACAGTTATTTGAGATACCGCCTCCGGAAAAAGTTAAAGATCATAATTTTTGTTTAGCTTCGTATTTGTTTCTTTTTTCGCTCATTTTTGTTTTCTACTGTTTTGTAGCATTTATCATGAGAACTCGTGTTAACATTTCCATAACATGTGCCATTATTGATTTGTACTCAGTGAATCTACTTCACTTATTGTGTTTTGATTGCTCGTATGCTGTATTCTGACATTACTATCTTGTTACCTCTATTTCCACATGTTGCTTGATTTTTCCCACCCTGAGCAATCTGTGGATAGGGGGTCTTTGTCAGGCAGTCATAAGTGTTTTAATACCTTCATCCTAGACAATCACTGTCTGAATAAAGTACTAATTGAATTCAATTCAAATTTCTGCTCTTTTGCACAAACAATGCGAGAAGGTTTTTTTGATAGGTTGTGTGTCAGGGATAGCTTCGCACATTGTCAGAACAGGCATGTTCTTGTTTTGCAGCAGTCGTTAACGAGAGACGAGTAACGGTACAACATTGCTCTGTGACCTTGAGTTAATGATAACTAAAAAAGTGTGAGAGAGAGAAACTAGCAAAGGCTTGAAGAATAACTGTTGAATGGAGTGATAAGCCCCTTTATCTGTACGACGCTTGTCTGGACGATTTTGGTATTCATGGCACAAACGACAATTCTCTGATATCTCCTTCACCATACCCGGCCGAAAAAAAATGTGTCTAAGGCGAGCTTTTGTTTTTCGTGGCCCCAAGTGGCCCCCCGTCTAGCGGCTCATGAGCTAAACGCATCACCTCAGTGTGCTTATTTTTGGGGACGACTAGCCGACTCAGTCGGGTGTCCGCTATTGAGTCACAGTGGTACAGCAATTTCTCTGAAATGAACATGTTTGATTTCCCACTGCGAGCATCTCGCCAAGATATCTTTAGCCTAGGGTCACCCAGCTGCGCTTTGCGAAACTCTTTTCTTTGGCCCAATGACGCATCCCTCTCTTTATCAATTTGCACGTCTTCCCCAGAAACGTCTCTATCTTCTAAGGTATTAGTGCAAGCCACTACCTTTAGTTTCTCCGCTGATGGTTCTGCCTCGTGAGCAGTTGAGGCTGCTGTTTGAAGGGGCGCCCGAGAGCTGTTGGCCTTTAACAAAAGCTTCCAATCTACCTTGATAATTAATTAGCGCACAAAGTAGGTCCACACTCTGCTGATCCAAGACCCTTTGCCGGCTATTTAATTTTACCGGCAAAGTAGTTACCCTAACCTCCATGGTTTTGACGAACGCAGAAAGAAAATCTTACTGTGCCTGGCGGCTCTACTAGGCTTCGTGGAAGTAGACTCTCCCGTATTACAGTTATCTCACTCGCTGTATCCAGACCCACATCTGTGCATATAAGCGCACATAATAAGGATTAACGGTAATTTATTTGTGCCGTTGCCCTCGTGTTTCAAACTTTTTACCTTTGCACTCAAAATTCTATCCGGTATTTGACTCCCCATCTCTTGGGCTATCATTACATATTGAAGGTTTTGCTTGCGCTCGGGAGCCTTCTTTGCGTTGTCATTTTTATTACCAAAATTTTGGCACTATTGCGAAATGACCTCTGCCCTGACATACTTGGCACTTTCGCGCTCTTTTTACAACTGTTGTCATCGGTTTCTTGCCGATTTCTACAGCTAGTTGCTCGGAAGCTAGCCTTGTACCTTTTGCTTGTCGAAAGTTTGGAGTACTTTAGTGATCTCAGTCGGTCTAAGCCATTCCTTGACTTCTTGAAGTCTCGCATATCCATGACCTTCCGTACTAAGTCCCAGTTTTATGCTGTGAGCTAGCATGAGTTGTGCTATCACGCCTACTGTGTCAGCCTTTGTCACTTGGAGTTGGTAAGAGAAATACGTTTTGACGCGAGACGCGAACGGTGGCCATGACTCCTTCTTCTGCTTTACCGACCTCTCAAACCTTCGCAGATGCTGTGCCGGCGAAAGCTTCACTTCAGTTAGCACTGCTGGCCTAAAAGACTCGTAATCTGCACTCTCTTCTGGGTTAAGGTTACGCAGTATGTAACGAACACGTTCAGTTAGGACTGGCATAACCAAATGCACGCGACTCTCATACGGCACCCGGCAATTAGAAAAACGTTTTTGAACCACCCCAAATCAAAATGGTACATCAGCGTCACTCGGAAGCCGAAACCCTTTGAACACTTTTGAACATTGCTGGATAGAATCAAAACCCAGTCGTCTTGAATCACCCATCCCTGACCCAGAATTGGACAACCTGCCATTTAGAAGTTCAGGATTTATTCTACTTTGCAATAGCTTTTCGTACTCAATCTGCACATTGGGACTTTCAATTTCAAGTTCAAGAGTTTTTGTATCTCTTGAATTTGGCAAAATGTGAGATGCCTGCTGCATATATTACTGCCTCTGAGTAGGCGCTCTCACCTCATCTGATTTATCAAAGTTTAGCATGACATCATTTGATGGTTCTCGACTGCAATAAATATCCGCCACACTCGCAACTTTCCCTCCATTAGACTCAATTGTCTCTGCACCCTGGCGCTTCCTCATCACTCGAGCGACTCGAAACTATAGCCGCTCAAGGCTTGTTTGTTGTTTTGTTGTGTTGTTGTTCAAGGCTAGGCTTGTTGCGCTCAAGATATAAGCCCACAGTCAACGGTCGTGCAGAGAGAGCCGAAAAACTAGTTGCATAACTTGCAATGCCACACGTCTGTACTGTACGATTGACATACGAATGGCAGAACCTAATCGTCCCAAAGGCTGATTGTTATATTCTTTGAATTATACTAGCGAACTTCGTAACAAACCCCGTTCGTTTCCTTGTTTATGCTAAAATATACCTTATTATGTCTGATCACGATGCCAACTAACTAGAGCACACTCTTCTCTACTCTTCAGCAAAGATCGGGTGTGTGAGCTTTTGCATACTAACAGGTATAACAATAGAAGTGGCTAACCTTTGACGCTTACCAACATAAAATGATTACTTTGTGTGAGGAGAAAGAGAGAGTGAAACTCTATTGAAGTGGGAAAAAGGCATGCTAAAGCTTCTATGATTGGGGCCCTGTTTCCACGGCTCCACTGGCCTTAGCCGCCCGTCGGACGTGATCCAGGAGCGCAAACGGTTACCAAGTAAGTTTTCTGCATGCCCCACATGTCGTTTTCCGCTTAGAAGTTCTCTCCCAGGTGTTGAGAGCATAGTGTAGCTAGCGTGTAATTTCAGGTGACATTTGAAACTGTTCCTATATGAGGTAAAGGACGCAAGAGCTCGATGCTTTTATTTTATTGTTCCCGATGAACCCTTTTTTGACACAGTAAACATTGGTGAAAAATATAGAAAATTTGAGAGGATTCCAGAGAGATTAAGGTGGTCGTTCACTGTGGGATGCATGCAAAATTTTAGCACTGTGGATGCATGGAAACTCACCCAAAATGTTCTTGGGCCAAACTCACACGAACTCACACTCTCGAAAAGTTTCTTGAAGGAGACTCACTCGGACTCATCAAAATGTTCCTGGCCTGGACTCACTGAGGCTCAAACTCACAACTTGATCTGAGTCCGAGTGAGTCGACTACCCATGTCTGCTAGTTTTCCTCAGCTTAAGATAGCTCAAAGTGATAAAGGATTTCATCGTTTAGTATCGCTGTCAGGACGAGTAGCAAGTACTAGTCTGAATCGAAGTGGGTGATTGTATATCCATGAACACTGTTCGTCCACTATCAAAATGAAGTTACCAGTACCATAACAAAATGGTTAAGTAAACGTAGATCTTGATCAGCGCATTGTGTAGTTTAGCTCCGTATAGCACGTTTAAAAAACGGAGTTGGCTGAACATTCTCCAATTATATTTCAAATACAAACGCAACTATTATATGTTGCTGCGCAAGAATGGACTTAAACCTCATGGCTTTTACCCTGCTGCAACCAGCTTGTGATACTGAAGTTGTATAAAAATCAATTACCGAAAATGTTTCATCAAGCTGGCGGGAAACACACCGGTCTGTTTCAAGTGAAAAGTTTAGGGAGATATACATGAATTTCAAATAGATCAAGAAGAGTTTCGTAGAGTGCGCCACTGCCTATTTCCTTCCCCTCCCACCGATCCATCGGTCCCACCGTATACCTCAGAGCAGTAGATCTAAAGGCAATCTCTGCGTTGGTGTCCCCTAGGTCTGTCGGGTACTTGTTCAGTGGAGCCGGGTGGTTTCAGAGGCTGTCATATGTGTCCCTGAATAGGAACAGTTCCCGCTTTCTTTAAAGTGGAGAAAAATATTTTCATCATCATCATCATGACCGTCGGCGTCGTAGTCAACACAAACAATTGAAAGTTCACGTGATCAGAGGGTATTGCTTGATAGCGTCGTCATGTAATGTCGTCCCGACGTCTCAGATTGCCACCATTTCGGTCGTCACTGCGACAGCATATAATATGTCAACACGTGACTCTATCATCACATCAAATAAACGCATCATGAAAAGGGTGCTGATCCCGGGGGCAGTGCAAAACTACGTTAGGTAGCGAAAGCTTTCAGGTTAACCGCGTGTGTGAAATGAGGGCTTGAGGTGCACGTATCAACATACACACTGACAAGAAAAAGAAAATTGCTAGCAGGTGGTGACAAGTTTACGGACCCAGTCAGTGCTAGTTGCACTCTCTGACCCTCAGTCTCGTAACAGGGTAGCTTTTTGTGTGTGTGTGTTTCATATCAATTATGCTGACACCCTACCGGCATTGTGACTACGTCCTTTTTCGCTCTCAGCACGCTCACGATGTGAATCTGCAGGATTTGTTTACTTCATTAGCATACGACTGACAACAAGAGACGGCCCATGGAACTACTACGCTCATCGCTTATTTCATGTTATGAAGGCAGAAAGCTCAAAGACCCCTTTGCTTCGTCGAGCAGCCGTCCTGCCTTAGGGTCGTTTCACGCGCATCCCGCACAGCCGCAACGCACGTGCCGGGAACCCTGCCTCACGCAAGCGGGGGCCAAATAAGCCAATCAGCGACGCTCTTTCACCCTCTGCTTGGATGCGGCAGGTATGCCGCCACGTGGGTCGCGGCTGTGCAGAAAGTGCGTGAAACGGCCCTTACATCGACATTTCGTATAGTTCGTATACGCTAAACACGCCATGTACGCTTAAGAGTTATGGGCTAACCTTACTATGTATGGCATTCCGATTTGTTGGTATTGCATTAATTGATTTGTCTGTGTTGCGAAAATGTGCCTTTTTTTATCGCGTCAAGGAAGCATGGCTCGAAACAACTTTTCAAAACTATAGAGCACCCGCATATTGTACACAAAAACGGTACCATTTATTTAAGACGGATTTCGAAATAGACACACTTAGTTACCCCTGCACCTGGTTTACGGCGCTCTTTTCGTTTTAAAGCCTCAATCATGCCTGTTATTTCGCTTTACAGAGAGAAGAAAAGAATTGCCGGATAGAGTGAACTGCGTGGTGAAGGAAAAATTACAAACGAGCTTTCGCGTAAGGTGCCTGACACGCTACAAACAGCTTTTTACTCATGACATCAGCGCAGCTGGCGAAAAGTGATGATTTTGTCACTGTTCAGTGGCGCTCACACCTGAATACGCAAGTTTAGACTAACGAAGCGGCATTGTAGTGCAGCCATTGAAAGCGTATATGCTTCTGCACTATTTACTATGACCTGTTGGCTTTGCGACTTTTTGGCACCCACCACGGGAATGATGCTTTTCTTACGTGGATTTGCGTAGACCATGTTTGTTGCTTTGAACGCTCTTGCACATTAGTTTATTCATGTATTTTGGTTTTTGTTACGGATAAAAGAATGATTCTTTGTAAACTTCGTAAGATGACTTAAACTGATAAGCCTGAAATAGCGAAGTTGGCGACGTTTGGCTGTGCAAGCAAGCAGCAGCGCAAGCAAAACCATGCTACTTTCATCACTGCTCGTTAGGGGCGAAAGTGCTGACAATCTTGGCGATGCACAAAGCCCATGGCTTTGGAGACTTTTTCGGGCCGCGGGTTGATATGGGGGGTTTAACGTCCGAAAACCACCATATGATTATGAGAGACGCCGTAGTGGAGGGCTCCGGAAATTTCGACCAGCTGGGGTTCTTTAACGGTCACCCAAATCTGAGCACATGGGCCTACAACATTTTCGCCTCCATCGGAAATGCAGCCGCCGCAGCCGGGGTTCGAACCAGCGACTTGCGGGTCAGCAGCCGAGTACCTTAGCCACTAGACTACCGTGGCGGGGCTCCGGGCCGCGGGCAAACAAGCGGATGAAGCTTCAAAAGCGTCTCCTGACAAGAAATGATCGTAGCAGCAGGGCTTCGCTCAATCCTTCAATAAGGCGAGAATCCTAATATCGCGATGGGTCAGCCGGCTATGCCGACGCACTCTTGCTATTTCCAGTGTGTGTGTCTTCTGGTAGAGCGCGCTGGCATGCAGTTTCCCCCGTTCAGCCACAGCTCGCATGCATGGTTTTACTTTTGAAGCACCTGTACGTCTCAGCTACTACGATGACTTCAGAGTGGAAGACTGCACGGCGCAACGCAACAGCTCTCCGATAAGAGCGTTGAGTTTCTCACTCACATGAAACTTGGAAAGAGATCTGGTAATTGCACAGCCGAAAACAGCTATGCTGGATTTCAACAATAAACACACACAAAAACATATGGTAGTCGTCATGACTTTGTCTAAGCTATATTTGTTGGTTTTAGCGCTTTTTTCTTGTTCAGAGGGTAAGTGGTGCCCGTGACAGCGCATTCAAAAGAGTGCGCAGCTCGGTAATCGCCTTTAGAAGCAAAACCATTTCCCCAACCAACGGCATCGTTCACGCGAACTTTGGGCGCATAAAAGACAGAAACAAAAGTGTCTGGATAATTATGAAACAGAAAGAAGACAACAAAAAACACAAAGAAGAACAAATTGATTATTTTCTCCCATTGATGTCACGAAAGCAAGAAATACATTCAAAGAGCTTGGTTCCCTGCAGATGAGCACTCGTAAGGTTTTCGCTCAAATTCCACTGCACTGCTATAGAAATTCACTGTGCGAGCAGTTTGATGACTGCACAGCGGCGTTTCCATTTAGGTCTCAGCCAGTCAGTTTCTCGGTGTCACGCCAGAAGCAAAACGTAAGGCATATCAACGATCGTGAATCACGGTCTCATTGACCTGGCTTCGCCAAGTTACACGCATGATTGATCGCGTATATCGGGTAAGATGTGGAAAACATCCGGCATTGCCCACAGCATTTGTTTTTTGTTACTTTATGCCCGGTAAGTGTGTCGCGTGGAGCGAACTCATGGTAGTTTTGTAGCGGCACGTGCTTCCAATAGAATCGTCGTGAATGATTTCTCCCCTGTACCCTTCACTGCCGTAAATACAGCCGAGGTTGTATGGAACATCGAGGAAAAAGTGCGATCAGACAGAAGGTCTATGCATACAAAGATACATTTCATGGTTATTAGTGATTATTATGCAAAAAAGAGCCCAGCTACACAAGATGAGGGTATACATAATTGCAGGGCACGTGTGCCTGTGCATCATCGCCTGTGTCGCGTATTTCTTAGTCCTTCTCCCTTTTAGCGTTGTAGTTCTCGCGTAATGAATTACCACCAACTAACCCGAGTAACTGTTCTGACGGAGATTAGTAATGCTACATTTATTCTCACGTTTTCTAAAGTGAAGCAATAAAGGAAAAAGGCCTTTTCATGTGTCAACATGCTTGTACAATCAAGTATGCCTTTAAAGAAGCACTGATAATGTTTCAAGACCCCCCCCCCCCTCCCGAAAAGAAAAATTTTTCTGTGATATTTTCTATCAACGCTCTCTTCTGAATGCTCTTCTCAGAGCACATGAGCAAAACATTTACATTGACTTTGAGTTCTTCACCGATAGTCTGCAAACAAACCCCACAGCAATGTACATAATCGCGCGAGTAAACACAGTTTACTGGGTTGCGCTGTCGGAGTCCCTGGATGACACTTGTTTGAGGAATCAATGGAGGTGGTGGTACAATGTATTATTTTTTCATCGGAGAACTACCCGTGACATCTGACTTCTGTTGACATGTCACTGTGAAGCTACACCCTTTGATATCGAAACTGAAAGTATCTTTTAGGGGCGAAGCTCTATTAGGTGTGGGTCGTTTCCTCGTAGTATTCGTATGTAGTAATAGCAGCCTCTTCTATTTATCTTTAAGAATTAATTGCTACATAGTACTTTGTGTATGTCTTTGAAAATGATATCTCTAGGGGGCGTTAGTGTTTTTCGTCTGTCCGTCACAGACAGACAGACAGACAGACGGACGGACGGACGGACAGATGGATGGACGGACGGATGGACAGGCAGGCAGGAAGGCAGACAGACAGGCAGGCAAAGAGACGTACGAACAAACAGACGCACGGACGGACGGATGCTTCGCCCCACTCATCGTCATTTTCTGCCTGGATATGCTGTTATTTTTTTTTCAGTTATCGTTGTTGAAAGTTAATAAACGCATTCCCGAACACTATCACACGGTTTTCAGCATTCTAAACATTAACGTTTTTATTTGTAGCAACAAATAAACAACACATAATTCTCGTGTAGTACTCTTTCAAATTGTGTTGACATAAGTTTAAGATCACACGTTGGAAATAATGTTTTGACAACCGCCTCGTCTTATAATTTCAGGGCGTTTTGACACCATAAAACTGCACGTCGGTGAACCTTATTGTTAGAGAAACAGCGCGAATAAGCTCAAAGAACAAACGACTTAACGACTTTGAAAACTTCACGATCAAAATTACGATGGGCGGCGCAGAAGTCAACGTCGTGGAAGCCACAACATTCTCGGGCTTCTTTTTTTTTCTCGCCAAGCTCCCAAACTTCTTAAGCTGATAAAGTTTAAAGTCTAGTGGGCACCCCTTGTTCCTTGTAGCGAGTTTTCTTCCCCCCATTTATCTATCAACATCTTTACCCACGCCTGTCACCAATAAAAACCTGTTGCTCTTTCAGTGAGCCAGCAAGGTTTACGCTACCTCATCACCACATTTCGAGTCGTAAACGTGGCGCTTTCTTCGACTCTGGCACTTTTGATTCTTGGTCATCTCAATGCCACAATCCTTCCGAGTATAAGGATTCTGTTTGGTTTCACTCAGCCTTTTTTCTAAAACGCCGAAATATTTTTATACCTATACTGTGCCACGTCTTTAAGGGCCATGTGAACCCTCTGAACATTAAACTTCTCGTAACGTCTCGACGTCAAGACGGTGAACAGCAGTAAATAGCCAAAACAATATGAGCTGCAAAAGAGTGAACTTTTATTCGCGGTCTACAGGACGCACTCGCTACAGAAGAAAAATGCTCCAATCTACGGAGGATTCTCTCGGCGACTAAGCTTTTTTTTAAACGCGTTATTGTTAAAGAGCTCGTTTTCGAAGAATTGCGGATATGGATAGCAGCAACTAATCTTCGAACTTCAAAATACCTCAATATCCTGTCCGCTACAATTCGCTCTCCGCTATAGTCATAATGACTTTATGGTTTAAAGCCGGCCACCCCTTACCAAAGGCACCTAATTTACTGCTCGTATTCCTTTAAGACGGCGTAGTGGTTGCATAGCAAGTTCTTAAACATTTGACGCGCATAATTGCTAGTTTCTTAAAGCATGCTTCTCATTACACAGAATGCAGCCTTATTTCAAAGCTTCTCTGATCCAAGCCACTTATTAAATGTCGATTATACAGTCTTATATTTCATAATTATTCTTATCGAGTAATATCATACAATAAAAAAATGGCAGCATATCCACGGAGTGAATGATGAACAGTGGGGCGAAGCATCCGTCCATTCATTCGTTCTTGCTTCCGCCCGTCCATGCGTACGTCTGTGTGACCGTCCATGTGTCCATCCACCCGTCCATGCGTACGCCTGGTCGTGCGTCCGCACTTCCATCTGTGCGTCCGTCCCTGTGTTCGTCCATGCACCGTTCGTCCATCTATTCAACACTCCAAGTACCACCATCTCGCATCTTTTCACCACATATTCTCCATATAGAAGCATCGCCATCCAGCGGGCATTCCAAGGACTAAACGAGAGGTGGCACACGCACACTTTCTTACGGCTTGCGCTTCGGGTCTACTTCCCAACTTTAACCACCCAGAGTTCATGGTATATACAAGTGCACGGTATTCATGGCACTGCGGCCCTACGCTCGCTAAAGCTTTCAGAAACCAAGGAGGTTACGCCCAGCGAATAAAACGTACACTCTAAGGCAAAAGGGTGTGTGGTTCGTTCTTTTGGGGACTAATGAAGTCCACAACCATTATTTCCATTAAGGACTAACGGCACCAAGTCTAACAGTTAGTCCCCACAGATGAGCTCATGGAACTAACATTTAGTTCTCACACATACACCTTGGTGGGTAACCGTTAGTCCCACAATTCACCTCCAAGGACTAACATTTAGTCCTTACATTTGCACCTTATAGAGCAACTGTTAATCCCCAAACTTACACCTTACCGGGCAACCGTATACCTCACAGTTGCACCTTGCTGGACGAATGGTTGATCCATTCAAATAATCAAATCAGATAAACTTTTTGTCCCCAGTTTAACCATTGTTTTTTTGTTTATTTTACGCCAGGCCTAGTACTTTTTTCGCCTTTTTTCTGCGCAGTGAGCAACAAATTGCGCAAAAAGAACACGCGAAAAAGTAGTTAGCCACCTATGTGAAACTGGTTTCGCCGTCACGGCAGCAACAACGAACGACGAAAGAGAGCCATCGAAATCTTTCATTTTTCTACATACACATGAAGTTTCTCCATTCTTTTAAGTGAATTTATGGCGAAGTGTACAAGTCCAGTCTCGTTGTCAAATCTTGTTCACTCCTTGGGGAGCTCCTCCGACGGAAGCGACAGATGACACGCATTGCAGACGTCAGCGCACGCAGCCGTCTGCCGGTTGTGTTCCCACGGCTGCACGTACAATAATATAGTAAAAATAGTTAGACACACGTGACAGAACATGAAGATGCATGTATATGACAGGTACGTGCACAATAATATAAAAACATGCGTTAAAATGTGACACACAAATAACTTTACCTTCACACCTCGCACAGACCTTCTGAAGCTGCTCTGATGAAAGAGATGGATGACAAGCATCGCAGATGCCAGCGCACACAGTCTTCAGCACGCTGTGTGCCCAAGGCTGCACAATAAGTATGTAAAATAGTGAGTCACACGTGACAGAGGATGAATACAAATGCATATGAGAAACACATGCAAGGTGAAATTAAAACATACGTGAGATATGACATGCTAATAATTTCACCGTGATGTCACACATCATCAAACACTCGTTTCGATCCCCGTAGCGCAACAGCTTAGGAGCGGCGGCCGCAGCCACAACTCCGCGAACCTCCGTGCCGCCAACAAGTCGGCGAGTCCTAAGCGAACGACGTCGTTCAGCTCGAGCAAGCGAACGCGAGACCAAACACGGCGTCACGCGGAGTGTCTGCCGCAGGCGAACTTCGAACAGGAGCGAGCGTACGCTTGGCCGCCGCCACGAACAGCGCCGAGCTGGTTTGGAGCTAGCGCCGAAGAAATCAACGGTAATGCGGCTCTTTTCCACAAACTCGAGCGAGTGCAGCGCGCAAACGCGAGTCCGCCGACGCGGCCAGCGGACGGTGCCGAGCTGCTTGCGACCGACTGTAATGGCGACCAATTTTCAGTGAGTTCCGACGCTAGCGAAAGCCCCGCCAGCCCATGCTGGTGCACTTACAGCGCGCGACATACTACAACCAAGCTCTTTACGAAAACACGCAACGTGTTTTCGAAGACTGCCAACACAGCGACGAGGTTTCAGCCCAATATCGCCAGCCAGGAGCTCATCGCGGCGGCGAAGACAGGCGAGCACTCGATGAGCGAGCTTACGGGAGGCCGACGGCAATGGTGGCCAAGTTCCAGGCAGTCGCAGAGCACCTTCGAACTGCAGACGCTGAAGCTGACCTTCGCATTTCGTGCGTGCGATATACAACACGACCGAGCCCGTTGCTGGCAAGCGCGATACGTATCGCACACGCCACAAGTAGAGTATTATAAAGTATGATAACCTACTTGCCTTAGAATCCAGCGCTGTTTTCTGCCCTGAGTCAGACTGAAGTATATATCCGATAGGCCTGTTGACTTCTCGGCCGCCATATTGGCCTTCCCAACTGTTGCTGTCGTGTGATGGTCGTGACTATATTGAAACCAGTGATATAGAGTGGGGCGTGGTGACGTGTCGAGGATTGCTCCAGACTTCATGAGTGCAGAGAAATGCAAAAGCAGCAGCCTACGCTCATCCAAGCGCACACACAAGCACCACGTTGTAATTATTAGGTCGTCGAATCCAGGCGGCCGTGGTCGAGCACTCCAAGCGCGATGAAACGCGATCCGTCGCCGGCAAAATTCGAAGAAAGGCTGAGCCAGCAGAGGGGGAGAAGGACATGTATTCTGTGGAGAAGGAGGGTTGTCACCTCGGCAGCGCTTTTCGCGCTCCCTGCAATCCCCGGGTGGTCCTTCCTTTTAGAGACTAAGTGGTTTCGCGCTGCACGCTTCCCTCTGTGGTTGCTCCTCAACGGTCTATCCGTTCATCGCGCACGCCTATTTGGTTCTGTTACTCCTTTTTCGGGTAATTTTGCCTTAGAGCGTAGCAACCCTTCCTTGTCAGATAGTGCTCAATGTACAGGCCAATGGCTGCTAATGAGGAATGAGAGACAAGAGGATTCGGATTTTAGTTAACGCGCACGCTTTGTGTTTTTATTGTTCAACGACGCACAGGAGAAATCTCCCACCGGCACCACCTTGCAGGTCAAAACGTAAGACTGGTTACACACTACGGCTACGACTATGACAACTACGAGGGACGAACGGGTGCCGCTTTAAGGAGCTTCGCCCCTAAAACTAAGCGCATGGACAAGGTGTGGCTATCGCTTTCCACTCTTTTAGGCGAAGCTTAAGGGTCCCCAGTCTTTTGTCAGCTCATCACAAGTGCAGTTAGAGTTTTTAAGGCCAGAAACAATGCTTGCCTTTGTCGATTCGTCTCTTCAAAACATATTATTCTTAATTCAAATTTATTCATTGTATATCTTCTCTTGCACGTGTAATGTAGTGTGTGTGGTAAAAAATAACGAAGAGCTATGAATTAGTACCACGCTGATTAGCCAGTTTTTAATATCTCTAATGATAAGAGCGGTGTTTATGTGATGGTACGAAGCTGTATTTCACCGTTCGCGCGCGCGCGCGCGCGTGTGTGTGTGTGTGTGTGTGTGTGTGGGAGTGTGTGCGTTCGCGTGCCTGTGTGTGTGTGCGCGTGTGTGTGTGTGTGTGTGTGTGTGTGTGTGTGTTCACGTACGTGTGCGTACGACGCAAAGTTTCGTGGGATCAGCACACTCGTTCCCCTTCAATTTTGTCTGCAGGACCGGCTGTTGTACGATTTGCTCCCCCACGCGGGTGACCTTTTCTCCTTATCTGATCGCATGCACATTTGTGGTAAGCTACAGATTTGGCGAGACTAATGATAGCCACCTTGTTTTGGCTGTGGTTCTCACAACACAAAATATTAAGGAGGGAGATATCTTCAAATGACTTTGTACTTACTGATTGAAAGAAGCAAACAAACATAACACCTGGAAAATTTACTACAAGAACAACATCCAAATATGAAGAACGTGTTGTACGCCGCCAAGTGACCGTTTGATAAATGCCTTCCATATCTGGGCAGACCTTAAAATGACACAGTGCATCATGCCTGCTTGTTGACAGCTGGTAAATATCGTTATACATTGCGTAGGCGAAAGGCTTTCACGAGGCGATTATGTTGAAGGGAAACTGTTTTGGCGTGGGATAAACACAGCAACTTGTGGTTGCTCATGAAATCATGATGATGGGGTGCCTGGTGATTGCAGTTGGGTGTTAGGTACAGTTGCTTGAACACAAACAGAAGTAAATTGAATGAGAGCGAGCAAACCACGATACTGTGCGATTTGTTCTAATAGTAATCTTACTATTTTCTCCTCAACTTTTTGAGAAATACCGTAGATGAAGGAGTTAGTGCCTCGTAGAGATTATAGACAAAGAACATGCTTTTAGTCCGTCGAGTTAGCATTGAAAGCGTGTGACATAGAACTGAAGTCGATATTATCTCGTAATGCAGACTGTTGTGCTGTGTTACAAACAGTACTTCCTTTTTTGAATTAGGTAGACATATTTATCATAAGTATTATTATGAACACTGAGATCATGAACATAACGAGCGTCTTGAGAATACCAGAAGATGATGCTGCATCATACGCCAATGTATCGTGATGTGCTAACATGTGGACTATAGTGCCACGTTCCATTTCCCAAGTTTTGTTATCGTCTCAAAACGCTACACAATTCTCAGCGCAAACCGCGCCTGCAGTTTTCGAGAAACTTCCGGACTGTAGTAAATCATTGCGATAAGATCAGGCCTACTCTGCGAACTGTACAGATTATTCTGGAACCTACGCCACCACCTGCGATAACGCTAGAACATTCGACAGCAAGAGTATAAATGCCGACGCGCTTCGCCACTTGTCAGTAGTTGATCGACAGCCGACACTCCGTTCGCCGCTTACCCGGTGCCGAGATTCCCGCGACCAGGCACGCTGCCAGTCGTGGACCCCATATCATCGAGCATCAAGCGAACCCCTGGACAACCCCCGGGTCTGTCCAGGCCTTCATCGTGAGCCAACGCCCGGGCACCACAGCGCAAGGCGTGGGAGCCCCAGAGCCAGGACGGAAGTGTGATGGCTTTCGCAGCGCCACCGTCGAAAGCTCATTGCTTTAACTTCAGCGCTCCAGAGGGGAGCACCGTCGAAGACATTATAGATGCCCTCGAAGCAGTAACCAGCCCAGCCGGTATCAAGTCCCTCCAGCACATGGGAGATGCAAAGTTTGGCGCCGCAGCTGATTTTCCGGCGCTCGAGCCTGTGAGCGACACTGACACAAGCGACACTGACGCCTATGCTGAACCACAAGACGCAGGAGACCTGCCTCCCCTGTCTGAGAAAGCCTCGTCAACCCTTCACGCCCCGTCCGAGACCAGCGACTTCTCGCCGGGCGCCTATGAAGAACACAGCTCATCCAAAGCCGAAGCCCGAGTGTCCGTACTTAGCACAAACCACGAGAGCTACAGCTCTGACACAGTTGGCACCACCAGTAGCTCCGAGGCGCCGAGAGCTTCGATGGGACGCGGCACCCGAACGATGGGACGTGCAGACGCTCCGGTCATCAGCCCAGACAAGACCACAATGGTGATTATGCCACCGACAACGACGAGCGCCCGCGCCAGCAAGTACTCGGCTCAGACCCGCAAACTGAGCCTGTCAAACCCCACTCACCAGATTACATGTGCGGCCGCCGGTGCGAGTGTCGGTGCCAGCGCCATGGAAATAGACCGTCCAGCCACCAAACGAGCGCACCCACCGACCACGGACTCTAAGGGCTCTACGGACAGTAGCAACCCCAAAAATTCGCTAATGCTCTGACGACGTCGCAGCATTTCTCTCTTTAGTCATATTCACTCGTTGACCGCTCGCCCCACCCTCTGCAAGGGGTTTCTTTGAAGTTTGCGCGCACTCTCCCTTTTTAAAAATGGCTACGGTGCATTTTCTTTCCTTAAACGTCAGGGCTTTCAGACGCCAGGATAAGCAGAGAGAAGTCATGCACTTCGCAAGGTCACGTCATGTCGACATCCTCTTCTTACAGGTATGTAATTTTAGAACCCCTTTTGATTTGCAATCCTTTTGTTCACATTTGGAGTTGAAGCCTTTGTTTTCGCTGACTGATTCAAAGATGTGCGGAGTCGGAGTTGTTTTCTTGACACCAGCGGTACGTCGAAGGGCACACTGTGTTTATGGTTTTGACGGCCGCACACTAGCAGGAGACTTTGACCTCCACGGCAGACGAGTAATGGCGCTCGTAACATATACCCCAGCTCAACGGGGGGGGGGGGGGGGGTACGGTCGATTTTTTCAATTCACTCGGCTCGTTTATGTTTGAGAGCTACCCTGCTTTCTTAGTAGGGGTTTTAACTGTGTTGAGGACACCGACAGAGATGCGCGCGGACGCAGAGAAAGCAAACAATATAGCGGAGTTAGCGCATTGCGACAACTCATCCGCAATTTCAAGCTCAAGGATGCGTTGGTCAATACTCACGGAAATGATTTCGTTACAACATGGCGACGGGGTCCCAACATGACCCGGCTAGACCGCTTTTATTTTCCAAAAGTGCTAGCCACACATGTTCTTAGTTACGAGGTCCTACATTTCCCACCGGATGTTCTATGCATTACAGACAACTTTCCAGTGTCTGTAAAACTTTTCTTTGAACAATCCACCACATTTAGAAACCATTATAAAATGGACACCACACTCGTACATGACCCAGAAAGCGTAGCATTACTGCGTAATGCACTAGAGCAAGCATGCAAAAGGCCGCCTGAACCGCGTAACTGGGACGCATTGAAACACAGTTGGCGCGCCGAGCTTATCAAAGCGGGGCGCGTAAGGAAATTGCGCCAGACGACAGAGATAAATGACACGCTATGAAAACCGCGCATTGTACGCAGAGGCGAGACGCTGACGTTCGCAATGCGCGACTATCTCGATCAGTTAAAGGCGTGGTACGAACTTTTGCTAGGTCTTGGTTCGCGCACGGCTGCGCAGTCTTATATCAACGAACGACCGGTTTCAGATCCAGCTGTTCTTCGAAGTGTTCACAACGGCTCCTTGGGTGAACAAATGCATGTTCCTTTCGTTCAGTTGCCGAACGGCGAACAGCCTACGCAAGCAGAAGACATAATGAGGGTCTTTGAAAGACATTTTTTAATCTTTTTAGGGTGGAGAACGCAAACGACGTGAACTATACCACCATAGAATGAGTTTTGCGAGAGAATTTCCCGCGTACCGAAGGAGCTTCGCGATGGTCTGTGCAGCCCAGTGACGCTGGATGAATTACGCATCGTGCTTCAGCGCATGAACACAACGGCCGCACCCGGCCCTGACGGGATACTTTTAAGTTTCTACAAAACCTTCCTTGAAACAATACAAGATCACCTTTTCACAATGCTAAATGGACTTCTTGCTGACGGAATCAGACCGAATACGTTTCGTGAGAGCAGAGGTATACTCTTCCTTAAAAGCGAGAGAGAGCCGTCCGATCCAAGGACGTGCAGGCCCATTTCGCTACTTAACTCGGATTATAAGATATTGACAGCCATCCTTGCAAACCGCATAACAACCATTATACCGGAAATAGTAAGCGACATACAAACATGCTTTGTCCCAGCTCGTACGATCTGTTCCTCGCTTGCGCTGACTCGTGATTTATTCACGTACGCTACAAGAACACAAATATCTGGCATCTTTGTTTCCTTGGATCAGGGAAAAAGCTTTTGATAGCGTACAATGGAACTATCTCTTCGCTGTGCTTGAGTGTTATGGCTTCCCAGCCCATTTAACCGACACCCTCTGCTTACTATACACAGACATAGAAACGTCATTAGTAGTGAATGGCTATAAATGTGAACCTATTGCAGTAAGTAGGAGCATTCGACAACGCTGTCCCCTCTCCGCAATTCTCTTTGTATTATGCATAGATCCATTATTGAAACAAATCCAGAAATGCACTTCGATACGCGGTTTCCCTCTTCCAGGCTTGGGCGAAGTGAAAGTAGCGGATTACGCCGATGAAATTTCGTTGTTTATTCGGAACATAGATAGCTACAGAGCCTTTCTGCGAATATTCCACATGTATAGTTACCTGTCGAGAGCACGTCTCAATCCCGGAAAAAGCAAGGCATTGTGCTTTGGGATGCACAGTGAAGAGTTCCCTGATGGCGTCCAAATTGTCCAAGGCGTTAAAGTCTTAGGTGTAACTTTCCTTTCGACTGGTGAGGTAGCCCGCACCACATGGAAAGAAATCCAACACAAAGTGGACAGACGCATTGAAGTCGCCAGAGCGTTTCAACTACCTTTTACTGAAAGAGCTTACCTTATTAAATCCAGCATAACAGCGCCACTGCTTTATGTAGCCAGAATTGCCCGACCACCTCGACGGGTTTTGCTGAGAGTGGCTACTGCGTGCGGCTCCTTTTTCTGGGATGGCCACGCCGAAGCTGTTGCCAGAGCCTTGGTCCGCCTATCAGTAAAATGGGGAGGGCTCAGTGTACCCAACCTTGATGTAATGTGCCGCATGTTGGCTCTCAAAATCACCTGGGCACTCTTAGAGAACTCATCGTATCGAGGCAGGCAACTTGTAGTGTATCTGCTAGGAACCTCTAGAAGACATTTTGGTTTAGCAAACGACACGGGACCAGCTGCTGAGCAGCCACCAACGTATTACACACATGTTGTAAAATCTTTGCAACAATGGCGAAACGGTTTTCTAGTTCAAGAACTTATGGAAATGTCCCCAACCGACATGAGCGAATTAATAGCATTGAAAAGCCTATTTGAAGAACAACGCCGGAAATGCTGGGCGAAAAGACGCTGGACTCTTAAAAGCACGTCTCTCCCCTCCAAGGTCCGTGACCTTAAACTGGCTCAGGGAATGGGGGGCTTTACCAGCGGCCGACCGCCTTGCGGCGTGGGGCGTGGCGCCCTCACCACATGCCCGCAATGCGGTCGCGTCGAAACACTAAACCACGTCTTCCATGATTGTATAGTAGCGCGCACCTTTTGGCGCATGGTTACCAGGATGTTCCAAAGAAGTAACCAGTGGAAGTCTAGCCACAGAGATAACTTAGTCGTACTTTTAATGGCTATCAGAGCCTTCGTCTTATGGAAACAAAAGGGACTGGCTTGCCTGAGGGGACGCCCCCAGAGAGCCATGTTTCCCCTACTACATCGGCTAAGAAACATAATGCTTATGCATCTTAACGCAGAACTAGTCAAGTTGGGAGAGGAGCATTTCCTTCGACGATGGTATACGCGATTTATTATCGTAAAAAACAACAGAGTGTCCATGCCTTTCCTCCCCTATTGAGGAGGTGGGCTAGAGCTTGTACCACTGTGACATTACAGTGTGTATTTTTCTTTTCTTCTTTAGAAACACGTTTTTTGTGCAATATTGTTCTTGAGCGCGAAAGAAAATTGTCCTCACAGCTGAATGCAAAATATCACGCGACACTGTGAATGACCTCCCCTTGTTTGTTCATATAGCCTTACTGTTTAAGTTTAATCATCTCGATATCATGAATGTCCTGTGTTTGTTTTACAATTTTTGCATTGTACGTCACTGCAACGCTATACGTTCTTTCGCTGTATATAAAAGCTTGCATTGTAAATACGCATTGTTTATCATTGCCCATTTTTATGTGTGCACATAAGCTGTGTAAGATATATCCGAAAATAAAATTCTCTTAAACACTATCTGTGCAAGACTGCTACTGTAATCGAACTTTCAGTTTACCGGTCAAAGGTACGCCCAAATAAACAGGTAAATCACAACAAAAAATCTCCTGTCTTCGGCCACGTCACCACCCCGTGACATCTGGTGGAGGTGCTGCTTCGTTCATGTACCGGACGCCCCCGCCAAGCCGTGAACCCAGCCCACGTCACGGAGAAGACACTGACGCAGACCAGGAGCTGCGGACAAGCCGCCGACAGCAAGGGCTACCACCAGAGTACGGGATTCTACAAAACAAGGCGCGGAAGACCAAAGCCATGACCGCGACTGCAGCGACAATGACAACCGCAGCGTCCCAGCCCACGATGGTCGTGCATCAACCCAGCGAACCACCAATTTTCCATAGGTCGTCGTTCGAAGACCCGGAGTCCTGGCTAGAAACATACGACCGTGTGGCCACCCTCAACCACTGGGACCATGACGAAAAGCTCCGTCATGTGTTCTCCTATTTGGAAGACACCGCAAGGACATGGCTCGAAAATCGGGAGTCCACGCTCCGAACGTGGGATGTTTTCTGCGGCGCATTCCTGCAAACGCTCGCGAGCGTCGCTTGCAAAGAGAGGGCCGCTGCTTTATTAGAGACCCGGGTTCAGCTAGCAAATGAAAATGTCGCCATTTTCACAGAAGAAATGACCCGATTATTTCGTCACGCTGACCCAGACAAGCCTGAGGAGAAAAAAAGTTCATTTCCTCTTGCGAGGTGTCAAACAGGAGCTCTTCGCGGGACTGATGAGAAATTGACCGAACACCGTCCAAGAATTTGTAGCCGAAGCGACCACTATCGAAAAGACCCTGGACATGCGTACCAGACAGTATCGTCGTCGCCTGACTCCAGAATGCGCTGCTGCTCAAGCCAGTAACTCCGAAGACCTGCGTGCAACGATCCGAGCGATCGTGCGAGAAGAGCTGCGCAAGCTGTTGCCTTCGGCGCAGCCTCAAGTGGATTCGATCGCCGACATTGTGCGAGAAGTTCGGAAATTGCTTCGAATTCCCCAAGAACCGCTGCCCGAGCCGGAAGCTATGAGCTACGCCACTGCAGTGCGCCACAACGCTCCTCCCCGTTCACGCCAAAACGCCGCTTTATCGCACTTTCTTCAACAGATGCCACCGCCGCCACCACCCCCACTGATGTCATACCGTTCGCCAGCGGCCCAGTGCAGTGCGCCGAGGAAGACTGGCGTCTGGCACACCCTTGACCACCGCCCGCTCTGCTACCACTGCGGCGAGGCTGGACACAGATAACGCCGTTGCCAGCACCGACAGAAGAGACTGCGTGGCTACGCCGTCAATGCACCGCGTCCACCGCCAGAAGAACGGCCACGTGACATCGCTGACTACCTGACAGAAACTCAGTGGACACCACGAAGTCCTTCGCGTTCGCCGTCGCCCAGCCGTCGCACGTCAGCGCACCACCGGCAGTACTCTGGCCCAACGCGGGGCCGGTCTCTTAGCCCGTATTCGGAAAACTAAGGGCAGCAACCGATGCAGGTGCGGTTGCTGTGCGACGAACTACCGAAGATCCTCCGACGACGACGACGCCGCGACGGAGCTTTCCGAGCACAACGCCAACCAGGCAAAGCCCTGACGGCGAAAGCTTCCTTACCGAAGGTGGCCTGACGACGCAACATGGAAGCGGCGGAACTAGCCGACGCAGCCGTGACCCGACGCCATGCCCTAACTGTAATGCGAGACGGCGAACTAGCGATCTCAACGTTCTTATCGACGGCCACAGTGTGACCGCTCTCGTCGATACTGGAGCCGACTACTCTGTCAACAGTGGGTCGTTCGCCGCGAAGTTAAAGAAAGTTAGGAACGCTTGGGAAGGCCCTGAAATCCGCACAGCCGGAGGTCATCTCGTAACGCCTGCGGGAATCTGCATAGTGAGAGTCACCATTAACGGCCGTATTTATCCTACAGACTTCGTAGTCCTACAGCGTTGCTTGAGAGATGTCATCCTTGGCATGGTTTTCTTAAGTCTCAATGGTGCTGTCATCAACCTAAAAACAAAGTCGATAACGTTTTTCACAGAAGAAGCACTACCGCCGCGCACGCCGTCAGGAAACCATGCCTTGAATGTGCTGGTAGAACAAGTCACCATTTCGCCTCACTCAGGCGTCATTATTTCAGTCGGCGCTCCTTAATCACCTGACATGGAAGGCGTCATTGAAGGCAATCAGCATTTGTTGGAGCTGCGGGGAGGCAAAGCAACCGTTACGCTCATGAATTTCAGCAATAAGTACAAACATGTGAACAAAGGAACAATGGTCACATACCAAAGAAATTCTCGAAGCCAGCAGTGTTTTCGCCCTCATCGATTCTGCGGAACCTGCTCAGAGGCACCAAGCCCCTCCCATAGCTTTTGACGTCAATCCCAGACTTTCGAACCATAAGCAAAAACAGCTCAAGGCCCTGCTCCTGCAATACGAAGATTGCTTTTGGTCGTCATCAAGAATTCGGCAGACCCCAATTACGGAACATCGCATCATAACCGAAGAAAATGCCAGACCACTCCGTCAGAGTCCGTACAGGGTTTCGACGCGAGAACGTGAGACCATGAATACACAAGTTGATGAAATGCTGCGGGATGACATTATCCAGCTGTCAAAGAGTCCATGGGCATCCCCCATAGTGTTAGTGAAGAAAAAGGATGAGACCTTACGTTTCTGCGTTGATTATCGCCGCCTGAATAAAATCACAAGAAAGGACGTGTATCCTTTCCCACGAATAGACGACGTACTTGATCAGCTCCATAACGCCAAGTACTTTTCGTCAATGGACCTCAAGACTAGCTATTGGCAAATCGAAGTCGACAAAAGAGACAGAGAGAAGACGGCGTTTATAACAACGGACGGCCTCTTCGAGTTTAAGGTTATGCCCTTCGGTCTTTGCTCAGCGCCTGCAACTTTTCAACGTGTTATGGATACAGTACTGGCAGGATTGAAGTGGCAGACTTGCGTTGTGTACTTGGACGACGTCATCGTGTTTTCCTCGAGTTTCAACGAGCATCTTCGGCGCCTTGAAGCTGTACTTTAAGTCATCAAGACGTCAGAACTCATACTGAAGCCAGAAAAGTGCAGATTTGCGTACGAGGAGCTATTGTTTCTGGGGCACGTTATCCGCAAGTCTGGAGTTCTTCCTAATCCACGGCAAAAAGCCGCCATCGCCGACTTTCTGCCGCCCGCTGACAAGAAGGCGGTGCCCCGATTTCTGAACCTGTGCGCCTATTATAGGCGGTTCGTGAAAAACTTGCCCGCATCGCCGATCCTCTCACTAACCTTACCAAAGCCGACGTGGAGTTCAAGTGGGAAACGCCGCAGGAACCCGCTTTCTAGGAGCTTAAACATCGCCTCTAGACGCCTCCGTTACTTGCCCATTTCGACGAATTCGCTGAGACAGAAATACACACTGACGCAAGCAGCGTACGTCTTGGCGCCGTTCTTGTGCAGAGGGCTGACGGACTTGAAAGGGTTATTAGTTACGCCAGCCGATCGCTATCCGAAGCAGAAGCCAAGTATTCCACACCAGAAAAGGAGTGCCTCGCCATCATCAGGGCTACGTCGAAATTTCGCCCCTACCTCTACGGCAGGCCCTTCAAAGTTGTGGGCGACCACCACGCCTTGTGTTGGCTAGCCACCTTGAAGGACCCTTCAGGTCGCCTCGCACGATGGAGCCTGAGACTTCAAGAATATGACATTACTGTCATTTACAAGTCCAGCAAGAAACCCTCTGATGCCGACTGTCTCTCTCGTGCGCCTGTCGACCAACCGCCACCCAACGACCCGGGTGACGACTACTTCTTGGGAACCATAACTACCGACGACTTCGCTGAACGACAACGGGCCGACCCGGAACTTGAGGCCCTAATAGAATACCTCGAAGGCAGGACCACCGAAGTCCCGAAGGTATTCAAGCGTGCACTTGCGTCGTTCTTCCTGCGAAACGGTCTTCTACAAAATAAAAACTTTTCACCGCTTGGAGCTAAGTACCTCCTTGTGGTGCCTTCAGCTTTGCGACCAGAACTCCTGCAGGCCCTGCACGACGATCCGACGGCAGGGAACCTCGGCGTTTCTCGCACGCTCGCGAGGATACAAGAAAGGTACTACTGGCCACGTCTTACCACCGACGTCACTCGTTATGTGAGGACATGCTGGGACTGTCAACGAAGCAAGACACCACCGACAAGGCCAGCGGGACTTCTCCAGCCAATTGAACCACCTTGCCGACATTTCCAGCAGATTGGTATGGACCTAGACCTACTAGGACCGTTCCCGACGTCGGCTTTCGGAAACAAGTGGATCGTGGTAGCTACTGACTACCTCACCCGCTACGCCGAGACAAAAGCCCTTCCAAAAGGCAGTGCATCCGAAGTAGCTAAGTTCTTCGTCGAAAATATCGTCCTACGTCACGGCGCCCCGGAGGTCCTTATCACGAACAGACGAACGGCATTTACTGCCGACTTAACTCAAGCGATCTTGGCGCACAGGCAGACAAACCAACGCCGGACGACAGCGTACCACCCACAGACCAACGGCCTCACCGAGCGGCTTAACAAGACGATCACCGACATGCTGACAATGTACGTCGATGTCGCACACAAGATGTGGGACGCCATTCTTCCGTACGTGACCTTCAAAAACAACATGGCGGTGCAAGTGACGGCGCAGATATCTCCATACAAATTGGTCTACGGAAGGAGCCCGGCAACGATGCTCGATGCCATGTTACCCAACGTCACCGACAAAGAAAACCTCGATGTGAGTGAGTACCTTCAAAGTGCCGAAGGAGTCCGACAACTCGCGCGTCTCTGTATCAAGAATCGACAGATGACCGACAGCCGCCGTTACAATCTTTCACGACGCTTCGTGGAATACCACCTCGGTGAACGTGTTTGGGTGTGGACGCCGATACGCCGACGTGGACTAAGTGAAAAGCTTCGGTGACGGTACTTCGCACCATACAGGGTGGTTCGACGTCTCGGCCCACTTGATTACGGGGTTGTCCCCGACGGCATCACGAACTCTCAACGACGCCGATCGCGACCTGAAGTCGTCCATGTCGCGCGCCTCAAGCCGTTTTATGCGCGTTTACAAACTGAAACAGTGTTTCTTGAAATATTATTGTATCATAATTTATTCATTGTAATTTCTTGCATTCTTGTTGTACCTTCATCTTTAGTTAAAGCATCGGGACGATGACTTTTTCAGAGGGGGGCAATGCCACGTTCCATTTCCCAAGTTTTGTTTCCCAAGTATCGTCCCAAAACACTACAGAATTCTCAGCGCAAACCACGCCTGTAGTTTTCGAGAAGCTTCCGGTCTGTAGTAGATCATTTCGATAAGATCACGCCTACTCTGCGAACTGTTCAGATTATTCTGGAACCTACGCCACCACCAGCGATAACGCTAGAACATTCGACGGCAAGAGTATAAATGCCGACGCGCTTCGCCGCTTGTCAGTAGTTGATCAACGGCCGACGCTCCGCTCACTGCTATCTGTGCCTGACTGCTACTGTAATCGAACTTTCCGTTTACCGGGCACAGGTTCGCCCAAATAAACAGTTAAATCACAAAATAAAGTCTCCTGTGTTCGGCCACGTCACGAACCCGTGACAATAGTGATCTGTTACCCTGCGTCCTACTTCAATGCCATTGAAAGCACTTAAAGTCATCATCATCATCACCTTTATCATCTTCGATATCATCACGCTCCTCTTTATCATTTTATCTAGAAAACCTACGTAGATTCTTGTTCACAATGAATCTATTTCAATCAATAGGTGAATGAATTCAACCGTGACTTGTACTTCGCTTTCTTGCCAGCCAAACAACAGCACTTTTGTCCCGACAAACGCCCTTGTGGCAAAAGCTTTTCCACTGTTTCTATTTCCATTCCGAGTGAATAGAAAAACGCAGTTTTTTAAAACGGGGTGGCAAATCCTAGCACACAACAAACGCATCCACGCACAGAAAATGCAAAATTTATGTCATTGTGGGGGGACGCGCAGATAAGAATCGTAATACAGGACATCGCCACATGCACCGACCCTCGAAAGACATCGACCATCGAATCTGTATTCTGGAAAAAAAAGCGAAATTGAAACTAAGAAATGAACCCCTTTCTCAGAATAATGAAAAACTAGAAAGATGAAAAGTAACGATGAATTACAATTTGAAGTGGCCCGAATGTCGAGATGAATGTTCACGGGAAAGCATCCAGCCTGAAGAAAGTGATGTCACCGTCTCCTCCGAAGCAAAAGTAAGAATCACACAGAAAGACAAAGAGCCTCATCTTCGACCACGCGAATGACAAGATATGGTGTTGGGTGACTAGAGCAAGGTTCAGTAAATACGCTGCATGACAGGAAAAAGAAAATATGGAAAAATTCAAACAGTGATTACACCCCTGCTGTGAATGAAAAATACGGAGGACTAGATATACGATAGGTACGGCGATAAAGTAAGAAAGAAAACTTCCCGATATGATAACGATCTCTTTAAGCACGTATAGGAGGCTTATGAGAGTTTAAATGTAGATGCGCAGCCCTGCCGCGGTTGTTTAGTGGCTAAGGTACTTGGCTACTAAGCCGCAGGTCACGAGATCCAATCTCGGCTTCGACGGCTGCCTTTTCGAGGAAGGCGAAAATTCTGTAGGCCTGTGCATCCAGATTTGGGTGCACGTTAGAGAACCCCAGGTGATCGAAATTTTTGGAGCCCTTCACTATGGCGTCCCTCGTACTCATCGAGGTTTCGGGACGTTTAACACCATATCAATTCAAGTATGAATGTGCAAAAACGATGGTGGTGTTCTGATTGATTGATTGATTGATTCATTGACTGACTGATTGACTGACTGACTGACTGACTGATTGATATGTGGGGTTTAATGTCCCAAAACCACCATATGATTATGAGAGACGCCGTAGTGGAGGGCTCCAGAAATTTCGACCACCTGGGGCTCTTTAACGTGCACCAAAATCTGAGTAAACGGGCCTACAACATTTCCGCCTCCATCGGAAATGCAGCCGCCGCAGCCGGGATTTGATCCCGCAACCTGCGGGCCAGCAGCCGAGTACCTTGCCACTGACAGCGAAGTTATGCTTTGACGTCCCTTTGACGTGGCTCTCCTCTTCAAACAGCAGGTGCTTTATTGTTCACATTATAGCTTTTTGGTTTAACGTCGGAGGAAAGGAGTTACGGTCACAGTCTAGGTGTTCAACAGTACTTTGGCACAAAATGTCTACCACGTATACAGTGTTTGCGCTTCACATATGGGTATAAACAGTTGGACAAGTGGAACACAGCTTGTTTTCAGCTCCTATCAAAATTTGATCGTATTGTAAATCATGCTGTACGTGTTCGAACTGCGTTGTTTACAAACATGCAAAGTGGGAGCAACAACACTTCAGAACACACTCAGGCGTTCGTGTAAAGCGTGGTTAGCCTGATAGGCCGCGACATTTTTTTCTTGTTTTCGCTTGCTTTGCAATTTTGTTTCAGGAGTAGTACCCTAAATAGACTGCACCATAAACTTTTCTATCACGGCTAGAGCAGATAGTTTCGAAACTTCGAAGGCATAACTTGTTTTGCGGCAATGAAGCATTCACAGAAGCAGCGTCAGTAGCGTGGTTGAATGCAATGATTATAATATTATCTTGGGTTTTACGTCGCACAATCAATATATGATAATGAGAAACACCGTTGTGGAGGACTCAAGACAAACATTTCGGCCATCTGGTGTTCTTTAACGTGCACTCACTGAGCGCAGTACTCTAACATTTTGGCTCTATGGGTGATTCAATGCAGGTATGTATTTGATGTCCATGATTAACTCGTTTATTGGAACATAGCTGTTCTTGAGATCGAGGAACGGTATCACATCAGTCATCTCATTGCCTATATAGCACCATGATACGCCAAATGCTGGATAAGAAGATGTTTTACTTAATTTATTGTATACTGTATTTCTAATAGTGAAGGTAAATTGAGAATGGGAAAGTAGAATCGATAAACAGGGTTTCATGTGTGGTCTATTTTATGCGGGGACCACTGCAAGTATACGAATGCGGACAAGAAGCCCCTCTTCAGCTGAGAGCCAGTGCTTACGCGTTTGCATACTCAGCACGTTTCCTGGCTTCGCCTTCGGTTTTTTGCTCTCGCTATCTAACGCTTATTTGATAGACATAGGTAAGTGTTAGCTCTTGCCAATCATGCACATTCATTTATCCAAAATAGGAAAAATCATTTAGAATAACCCATTCGAGTAAGGGTCTTTCAAAAGTCGTTGCTGCGTATTCATCAAAAACAAAAACTGTAAAGCTTTTCTAAAGCTCACTACCCATTACAATCAACCAAAATACCCGAGCCCATTATTGCCGCCAATAAGTGGAATGAGTCCGGTCAGGTTCACCGCTGTCTTATGCGTTACGTCATTTTAAATCCATCGTATTTTGTGAGAAACAGCGCATTTTTTCGGACGTCGTGCAGGCATCTGCCATGATGTTTTTTTTTAATCTTTAGATGTTTTTTGCATTAATCCTATCCTATAGCACGTTATCAAGTATTTTCTGCCGAAAACCATTTGGTAGAAGAATACGTTTAGGTTTTCTACTTCAACCTTGAGCTCTAAAAAAACTAACCTGACAATTCTGTATCACTTTTCTTTAGATCGACCAATCGACTATGGCGGTCGTCGTTTTCTGGATAAATAGGGTGAGACCGACATCGCACATCCAAACATAATACAGCTTCCTAAGTTGCTATGTTCACGTGCTCTAATGCGAACATGAAGAGTTGGTTGTTGCAAACGCAAGACACCGTACTTGACCGCACTAGACAAGGTCAATCCAGACCAGAGATACCAAATTGCCCATCTAACAAAAGAATATTATCACAACGAAGACCCTAAAAAGCATTGACTCTTTCAAAAAGAAGCTCAACAAAAACGGTAATTTGATCAATCTTCAATATTTGAGAATATTTTCAATTTTTACGAACAAATGACACTGGGAAATGAATTCGTATTGGTCAACTTAATTTAACTAACTTGTTAAGCAATAATATGTGCAATATGAGCGAAAGCACTTATTGGCTTTTGCACACCATCCTCACAGTAGCCTCCATGCATTGAAAGCACATTTTCTCATTGATGTTACTTGTTATTTACCCTAAAGTATTTTATTATCTAAGAAAAAATATCACCTATATGAAAAGAGAGAGATAAAGATGCAAGAAAAGGCAGGGAGGTTAACCAGACGCACATCCGGTTTGCTACCCTGCACTGGGGAAAGGATAAAGGGGAGAAAAGAGGTTGGAGAGAGATTAGAAGGTACACACAATCACGAGCACACTCGGGGAGCACACACAGTCTACAGGCGGTCGCTCAGGTTTGTTGACTTTAGGTAAAGTAGCAGTGCTTTAGTTGCTTTCTGCGCAACTGAGGCAGATGCCCAAGGTCCTAGTATCTTCTGCACACAAATTGGTCCGGGGTCAAGTTGATTCCAAACCATCCGGAGCTGGCATCGCTGTGTGTCGTAGCAAGCGCAGCTGCACAGGACGTGTTCGATGGTCCCTTCAGCACCACAGTAGTCGCAAGTAGGAGTGTCTGCAATACCAATGCGGAAGGAGTACACCTTTGTAAATGCAACACCCAACCAAAGGCGGCATAACAGTGTCGCATGGAGCGGGAAAGTTGTATAAAGACGAATTATAATTGAACGCGCCGGGCAATAAAATAACCATAATTTTGGGAAAATAAAAAAATCATAAAACGTGACCAGCAACGGAATAATTCTATAAGCAACTTGGCGAAAAAGAAGTCTCAATTCGCTTATTATGGACGGAACTGGCTACTATGATTCAGTTTGTACATGGCTTTCCCTTGTCAAAATATTGAATGCGCCACAAACGCGACACATAGAGATAGCAAGGAAGCATCGGCTACACTCATAGTATACACGAAATCCTCCCAAAATATTCATCGAATCTTTACACCTGGCTGTTCGCACTAGCCCAAAGCTTGTTATGCGCAGGCAGGGATCCTCGTCAACATCGTTTTGTTGACAGGACTGTCAGATGTGGCACCGAGAACCGCCTGTCGGGTTCCTTTTTTTTTTCTGCGAGCCCGTTTTGTACGTGTTTTGGCGTCAATGTGTCCCCACAGCACGACGCGCCCACATTCAATTCAACGTTTCCCCGAGACATCGCCCCGAAAACGCGTTTATATTTTATCATTTCTTCGCGAGCGACAAGACGACAACCCCTCTTTGCGCAGTAGGCGCACAGTGCTATATGCAGTGAGCGTTCATCTCGGCCTCCAGGAGGGTAGAAAATACGATCTGTCACAGCTCCATGCTATTCTCATCTTTTGCATGGGCTTTCTCTCCAGCAAGCAAGGTTGCTATTGTGCCTTTCCTAATGATGGTTCTTTCTCTTTTTTTTCTATCTTGACTTCTACCATAACCTCCTTCTGTCGCGACAGCATGACACCTAGCTACATACTGCGTCGAGGCACCCTGACACAGTATTTTTGTTTGACAGTGTCGGTGCTCCTTGAATGCATCTTCCCGTCGTTTTCCGCCTGACTCAGGCCTTGCTTGCAAATTCTAACGAGGCTGTGAAGGTACGGCGTTAAGAGAAGCTGAATAAAGAAATATTTCTCCCGATTGAAATCTCCATCGCAATTCAGGAAATATAGTGACAGAAAAAAGAGAGAGAGAGAGAGAATAAAATGAGGGAAAGGCAGGGAGGTTAACCAGAAAATGGAGCATCCGGTTTGCTACCCTGCACTAGGGGAAGAGGGAATGGGGAAGAAAGATTCGAAAGAAAGCGAAGAGGGAAATAGACGCGCGCAAAAAAAGGGGGGCGGGGGGGGAGAGCTGGGGTGCTACAGTCTATACAATAGGCCGCTGCCACGCAAAAAGTTCAGTAGGGCCTTCACTGATTTTCTGTGAGCGCACAAATCACGTCGTCTTTCCAGCACTGATTGTTCAGACAAAAGTCTATCGTCAAGGCGAGCTAACGCAGCAGCTAGTTGCCATCTTTGCACGCTGTAACGAGGGCAGTGACAGAGAACCTGCTCTATAGTTTCATCGCTGCCGCAATGACCGCAAGCAGCACTGATGACAGAAAAAAAAGTTATGCTTATGTGTTTGCGCCGGTGCGAATGAGTACAAAGAGGTGTAATCGATGTCACCGCTGCCTTAAATTATACAGGTAAGAGTTGAAGGATGCGTTTGTTACACAACACTTTAGACACTTGGGACACAAGAATCGATGAAACAATAGGTACAAGTGCAGACAGTAAAATAAAAAGTCAGTTTTCAGGCCCTACTTCAAAGTGGCCTTCATATAGTGGCAATTTGAATTGAAGCAAGCTAGCGTCCTGCCGAATGCATATGGCGGTGTCAGATTGCCGTTAACCCTTTTCATATGTCTGAAAACCACCGAAATTTGTTTAAAACACGGCTGTCCTTTTGTAAATTGCTACACCGCACACCTAATTGAACGCTTTTTGACGCGATCCACTTTTAAAGAAATTTCATCCACTTATAGTATATCTATCTAGCCGACATCAACTTTGTTCTCTCGAGGTCGTTTAGTTGACTGGATATGTACCGATAATTGGGTTTTATGGCATAATTTCGTGAAGAACATAAATTACACCTTGCAAGATTGCAAGATGAAAACCAAAAGAAATGTTTCATGAACCGTGGGATTTCAATGACATGCTCTCAAGTCTGTGTGAATAAATTGATGCGTATGGTGAGGCAACATTTTATCTAGAAATCAGATGGCAGGTTGTAGCAATAATTCATGACGCCATGATGCGTATGTCACGTGAAGCGTGATTATACACAGGCAGGCCCTCCTTCCATCCGTTTTCATAACATATGTACACACCCACCCACACACACACACACACACACACAGACACACACACACACACACACACACACACATATATATATATATATATATATATATATATATATATATATATATATATATATATATATTGACAGCTGGTGCAATTCTGCCTTTGTGTGTCACGCAGCAATACACGCTTTCCAGTGACTCAACACACTACATGGCATTCATGTAGTGTCTCACTGTGTCGTAGCAGTTTAAAGTTATGGCGGAGGACTGTCGTGGGACACCAACTTGAAACGCAGAAGACCTGAGTTATATCGTCACACCAATCATAAATTTGTGTTATTTATTCATTTGCAAGCGTCTTAATTTCTCGCTCACAGGCAACGTTGCGTTTTCTCTCGGAACCAACGATGCAACCGTTCATGACACCGCAATTTCTATGCAAGGAGCTTTCCAACGCTTTTTTGGTAAAAAAAAAAGAGTTCGTTCATCATATAGACCGGCATCTGTTTGATACCGGGAGCCTTTTGTACGTCTTCAAGTTGAGAACATAAAAGCAGGTTGAAAACACTTAGCACTGTCTTGCGTAATAATTCCTGTATTTTGAACAATATGAAATGCGTAGCACCTAGAAATTCATGCAACAGTTAACAAGTGGACGAATGCGATCTGTGTCACCATAATAGCGTCACACGAAGAAGTTACAGCGTAACATCATTGGTGGTGGGGGTCACGGGTGTTCTCGTACCATTGCAGTAGGCTACCGCGCTTCGCTCAGTGAGCTCTTCAATCTGACACTTAAGGCTATGCCCTTAAAAAAAAGACCATGGGTGAGGTGTTATTTAGGTCCGACTGTCGTCAGAATTCTCTCTGTGGGATCCATTTTTCTCAATCTTTAAGACAGGAGGCTCTCCTGAACGGTGAGGACATCTCCATTATGAGCACTGCGTGTCGACGGTTGACTGGGGAGACTCCGAAACTCATCTGAATTGCTAACACGCACGTGGTTTGGTTCGCGACTTTCGAACGTCGCCGTGTGCGCGATACAACGTCGACGTCGGTGCCTATCAACCAATTTCGCATTTGAAGGCACACTTCCCAAGCGGAAGCTCCGAAGGCATTGGGTTCAGTGTCATTCATGATGCGACAGCTTGCGGCTGCTCAACATTATGACTGATAAGCTGTGTGTGGTTATGCCTGTCCTTTACCGTATTTTATATAGTTTTCAGTTGCACATTTCGTGCGTACAGAGTTCACCATACTGCTATAGGTAATAACATTTTGCACCAGGTCATGTTCGAGAGGGAGAAATTGAATACAAACTGAACAAGAAATGTTCTGCACTGGTCGCGCAAAAGCATAGACTAATAGCAGTTTATTGTGTCCTATTCATGAATGATCCCAAAAAACACCTGATCGCCCCATGGCATGAAAAGTCACGCCATCATCATGATGCATTCTCTTTTGGCGACTCAAAATCAAATGTAAAGCTCCAGGTTTTCTTCTCCGTATATTGTATTTATCCTGCACACTCCCCTAGCCTCTCCAATATGTTTTCTGTACAACACTAAGGTTAAGTATTACTTCCGAGATCAGCTGAACTATGAGCAACCGCAACATTATGTTCTGGTGTCCTCGAGACGCCCTTATTTCGTCAGAGTGACAATGTTCGCCATTCGGGCTCGATGGTGTGCCTACGTTTACACTTTGATACCTGAAGTGGAATTGTAGGAAAATTGCCAATGTTTCTGAACAATGGTAGATTCACTTCCTTTCAAGCCAAAGGCTCTTTTCATAATGTGTATTCCATAGACGAGCTTTGAAGTTGTAAAAAAAATGGAATAGACGTTTGACTGACCTGAATAAAGAATCAATGAACACTCCTTTGAAAATATGTTCTTTTCTTGCCACAAAACTAGAAAGAATAAGCTATCTATAAATATACGCAAATACGTGTAGAAAAAGCTAATGTTAGTTTCTATGCTAGACACTGGACAGCTTGCCAAGATGGACGTCGTTGTCAATTGTCGCCGCTTTGCTGACACACCTATACAAGTTTCTGTCTGCAATGGCGGTTGCAGGGTGCGCAAAAAAAATGGTGAGCACGTTCTGCTTACAGGGCTGCACAAGGAAATTGCCCCGAACTCACGCTGCAAAATGTCGTATGTGTGTTGTATTTAACTGCTCCGTTAGCTGTGTCATCTGTTCCTTTATGCGATCGCATGAAGGAGTGGAGCAGGAGTGGCTTGGTCTTGGGCGCCTCGCAAGCGTTTGAAAGCTCCGGATAAAGCTTCGTCTCTTTCACATCGTTCATTGCATTAGTTTGAAACATTACCTTCCTGCTAGCGGGAGGTGTTTAAAGAAGCATTTGCGACAGGATAAGGAGAAGGTATATGTGATCACCGGCACTGATTCCCAACACTGAGCATTTCTTCATCAACAGAAGACGCGTATGACTTACGGACTGAACTTGTTACTTTTAGGTCAGGTATTCATCACGATCCTAAAGTAAAGTGAAATCGGGGAGAACCGCCTTCATTAACCTTATCGTAAGAATGAATGCTCAACATGACACATTACACTCGCATTCAGAAACAGATTCCATTTTTTTGTTGACTAGCGGTATTCGAAGGCACCGAAGTGTCATTAATGTTATATTCGTAATTTTGTTTTTCAGGACGTTGCCATATTCCTTTCTCAAGTTCTGTTATCGCCCATTACACACTATAAGTAATGTTCAGCGAAAATCACGCCTGCAGTGTTCCAGAAGCTTCGGGACTGTAGTAGATCATTTTGTTAGGATTACGTGCACAACGCGAACATTATAGATTATTCTGGAATTCACGCGGCAGCCAGCAATAACGCTGGAATATTCGTCGGCACATGTATAAATGCCGACCTGCTTCACCGCTTCTAAGTTGATTGATGAATGACTCTCAGTTCTCCGCTCTCAGTACCAGTGTGTATCGCCGTAATCTGACTTTTCGTTGGCCGGCCAGAAGTTAAGCCGGATAAAGTTTGATCTTCGAACTACTGTCTGCTCCCTTCGTCGACGTCATGACCTCGTGACAATATCATACGGTGTGATACAATATCTCTGTCTTCAAGCACTATCTTCTGTTCTTGGGCACGTGCACGTACATGAGCTTGACAACAACGATCATTGCAAATAGCAGCGCCCATGCAGCGCTCGAGTATTGAGCAACATCCTACAACACAAAACGTTCAAAATTTTCTTGTTTTTTTTTCTTTTGTGCCTTTGAAACATACAGTGTCATTTTTTTATGAAGGAGAACACTGGAGCGCGTCGCCAACGCGATCCGGCAGCTGCTGGCAGCGCGTTTCAGTGGGAGCGAGAGGAACCACAGTTCTTTTTTTTCCGTGTCATCTCGCAGCGAGCGAAACAATCATTCATTGCTGATATGAAACCGGTGGCAAGTTTCCAACCCCCTCCCCCTTCAAGACGATAACACAATGGCGGCAAACGCCTCGAAAGGGGAAGGGGTCGCAATCTTGCAGCTTGTTTTATATCAGCATGGAATGGTTGTTTTGCTTGTGGTAAAGAGCGCCAGAAATGAAGACAGACAAATAGGAAGGCACAAGACGAGCGCTGACACAAGACGCTCGCCACGAGATGACGCAAAAAGAGACAGCGGTTGCTCTCGTTCCCACTTGAACGCCCTTCCAGCAGCCGCCGGAGCGTGCAGGCCAAGCGCTCCAGTGTTTCCTTTTATAAACATTGACACTGTGCATACTGTGTAGTACCTTTAACCGAAGTGAAAATTGAGAGTCTTCTAGGAAGGCAAAACATCCCGCCATAGACGCAGCCCTAATGCAGAGAGACTTCCACGTAAATGTACTTGACCTCGTCTCCAAGTGATCCGAGCCTTGCAACAGCCTTTGGTAACGCCGCGATTACTGCCGTCCGTGCACGTCCTTTGATTCCACGTTCATTCCTTAGGTACCGCGTTGGGTCTACAATAGCAAAACAAGCGAAACTTCATTTGGCACAGCCTGTCCTCTCTTTCTTTCCTTATTTGCCGTCTGTTCAACTCTAATGTGCACATACTAAGGTTTCAGACATGCGACGGCGCTTATCCACTTGATTACTATATTTATTAGTTAAATTTCAAACATGAACCGCTTCGATGTATCAGTAACTTTGTTGAAAAACTAATGTGTTTCGGACAAAAAGTTGCTATGAAGACATTGAGCATTCTAAGCTGCTTTAACGTAGTACCTCGCTGTCTTCTGAACGGGCAGAATGTGCCCCACAAGGGGATGAACCTTATTAGGTGGCTAAATGGTATCGACCGTTGCATGCACTAATTAGTCGATATGTATGCACATGCTTGTACACGCTCAACCCATATCAGTAGAGCTCGCACATGGCAGGATTCCAAACGATAAGGTTTCCAATGAGTTGAGGTGGGAATGACGTGAAGTCCTTAAGACTTGTTCAAGTGTAAGCGATCTTAAAAAAATAGTAATTCACTATAGTTAACTGAGTTGCTACAGTGCACTCAATAGTTTTGCACGCTTTCAACATTGCATTTGGTTGCCTTCGCTCGCTTTAACATGGTTGCGTTCGCAGGTGATATGCAGTGTTGAATTTGAACGCGGGCGTGTGTACCGACAGCAGCAAGATTGCGTCGGTCACCGCATAGTGACAATGATTTTGTGAAGATGGCAGCATGAAGAACAACCCTCGATGACAATTCGGTGCCAACAAAGCGTCGTCGATTTTCTTTTTTTTTTACGTGCTCCGGGTAAACTGTGTCGCTTCACATTCTTTGTTTCAGCAGCGTCTAAGCATGGATATGACTGACTGTTACGCCACGCTGTCCAGTTTTACTGCGCTCTGGTTAGACCCTTGTCGAAAAGCTGTCAACAACAATCGCACTCAACAGCTCGAACAACGCTATTTGTGCAGTAGGAAGCCGACAGCTTTGACGCCCCCCCCCCCCAAAAAAAAGAGAGGGGAAGTAAGAATCGCAAGTTCTGAAGCTTACCCATTTCGGCATACTGGTGTTTTTTTTTCTTTTTTTCAATGCGCTAGGGAGGAAGGAGAAATGAAATGAGGAATGAGAGAGAGCTTGACCAGATGAGGCTCTATAAAACCAAGACAAGGACAAGAAACTATACTTTTAGTCACTGTAAGCAAAGTCATTCAATTAGTGCATTCAATAGTGTTTATAATAACACATTTTCGCCAATCCCCATTTTCGAACCACTATAAATGCGGACTTATATTAATCGAAACACTACGCTAACTCACGTCACGCTATACCAGTATACGGAAGTTTTGCAGAATAGGAACATTGCAAATAATAGAACGAATAATCTTTGGGTACAATTTTTAAAAAATAAACATAACGCCTACAGTAATTAGCGCTTAGGCACGTGCACAGGCTGCGTTTGATTCCCACGGCCCTACACAATAGCGAGGCAGGGAACGCAGAATGCCCTGTTGATCGCCCAATTCGCAAATGAGTGGGTGATTATCATGGCTGGCGCTCACGATGCGAGGAGGGGTTCAGTTCGCGACAAGCGGCAACGACCCGTTCACTATGGCTATTCAAAAACTCGAGCACATCCAGTAGTTTCGAATGGTCGATATTGAAGCACGGTGGCTTCGCTTATTGTGAAGCAACGTGAAGGGAGCGTATCCGTTGTGCGCGTTCGTCAGAGATGACGTGCAAAAGCTTTCGCCGTTCGATACATTCATGCGTTCAGCACGGCGTGACATTCAGGCAAAAGCCGTATGTGTAGAACCCCCTTCCGACCAAAACTAAAGGGAAGACATTGAGAAAAAAACAAAATATTCCACAATCAGTGTTTTGTGATTCGGGTATTGCTAAATTTCACTTTTCTCTGTACTTAAAACAACATGATTAAAAGAAAAAAAATGAGCTGAGCGTCATATGGATTTGGCAGGTATTTACATTTTAAGATGCATAAAAGTTTAGAGCGCTTCTTTCGAGATGTGTAATTTGTAGTAAATGTAAAATACTTTGTGCACAGAATGCTTTAGAAAAGAAGTCAGAGGGCTGAGCGCATTCCAGAAGCAAAAAAAAATCACATCATATCCACGGAGTGAATGATAAACAGCGGGGCGAAGCGTCCGTCAGTCTGTCCACGCTTCCATCCACCCATTCGTGCTTGCTTCTGTCCGTTCGTCTGTACGTCTGTCCCTGCGTCAATTCATTCGTCTGCGTGTACATCCATCTGTCCGTGCGTCTGTCCGAGTATCTGTCTGTCCGTTTGCCTGCGCGACCTTCCATTCGTGCGTCTGCTTATCTGTCTGCCAATCCATGCGTCCGTCCGTCTAGTGAACATTCCAAGTACCGCCACCTTGCATCTTTTAATCATATACTTATACAAGTACCGCCATCCAGCGCACATTCCGACGACTAAACGAGTGGTGGCTACCTACTACTACGACGACGGCTATTACTACTACATTGGCCGTGAGGGCCTCCACTAGAGAGGCCAGCGCTGCGATCATTTTGACGTCACAAATAGGACGCGTGCGCTCACCTTGCTTGCATCGTCCCCCTTGGCTGCACTAGTTCTTCGTCGCGAGTTTACGATGAAAATTATACATTACAGTGCCCCTGGGGGCACTGATTCGTAGTTTGCTTGCCCGTATTACCAGGTCTTATTGCTTCTTGAAGCACTGAGCTTCAAAACAAAGGGAAGCATGCATGGTATCTACAGCAAAAGCGCGGGAAATGCGGTGTTCCAGCAGACAGCACAACCCGGCATCCTATGAATAACGTCATCACGTAGGTGGCGCCACGGTATGTCCTCGAGGTCAATACATCGCGGATGCACGACCCACGCCTTAAGGAGCTTTGCCGCTAAATTGGTTAATGATTCAGAGTAGGTGGTACTGTACTATGGGAGAATAAAGCCGTCCCGTTGGTCTCAAACTTGTGAAGTCTGCTACAGCATTTGTATTCAGAAAAAGTAGTTTACGATTTAGAGTACTTGGTACTCTACCAGGGGAGAGCATAAAGCCGTCCCATGGACTGATTTGAAACATTATTTCCAGATCTCATCTTGCATACCTTGCGTACACAAAAGGATATACAATGGTGTTCATGCGTATGTATCATGCAAGCAGTGTGTTTAAATGAAGTGTTACACAATTTCGAGTATTCCGCACTCAAATATAGGAGAGCAGTGAGCCATCCCATATACAGATAAAACTCTGGAGCAAGAGAGTAAATTACCAGCGTAGCCGCTCCCGGGCTTTTATATGTGTTTATAACAAAACTATTTACACTATGTACAGAAAACAAAAGTGTCATAGCATTCCAGTAATAGGGAACATACACTTCGGCACATCTATGTGCGGAAGTGTATGTTCACTTCGGCATCTATGTGCCGAAGTGCACGACAAACATCACGACGTTGCAATCAAGACATCAATGTTATAATGTACATGACACTATTGGCATACATGTACACAAAATCTTAATGCAACATCATGATACAAGGGTATAACGATGCAATAGATGCAATGAAACAATTGGTTGCAAACAAAATTGTGAATAACTACTCAACGAGTGCTGCTTGGCACCACGTCGGTCGAAAATTCAGTTTTACCCTTCCGTGTTTAACATTGACGAAAAGGCACTACAGATGCTGCAGAAACTCGTACTCTCCGCGAAAGAAAAGCTCCTTAGAGAGGAACGCGAGGATATCTCGTCTCATTTGGCCAACTATCTGCCACAAAGAACGCTGGTGGAAGTTCGCAGTCACGGCCTCGCATCAGTTTCGCCAAAGGCTGAACAGCCCTGAAAATAATAAAAGAGCCGGGAAGTGCCCGCGCGGGAATCGGCCGTTGGTCACAAATGCTCGCACATCTGTCCCCGAAAACCAATATGCACTGCGTGCCAAAAAAGGCGGGAGACGACACATTCAATTGTCACCTGTCGATTGGCCTTGACCATGACGCCATTGGGGCAAGTGGGAGTGCGAACCGCCTGCCATCACTGCAACCGATCTCGAGAGGGGAGCAAACCCCAGCCCAACCGCCAGATATAGTCCCGAAGATGTCCTGGCAACACTGCTGTAGTTATTTGTTTCGAAGGGCGCTTCATTATAGATTTACGATGCTGGAGAACCGGGTGCCGTAGTAGAGCGGCCATTGTGTCCACCACATAAGATTCGGCCACCTCTATCTCTGGGCACGTAGTCTCCAACCATCGGTGAAATGCCAGAAGGGCTAGATACAAAGATGATAATTCAGTTGATTCAGGACCTTGGTTAATTTCGCTAGCCAGCAGGAAGACACACAGTGACGGCCCCAAATAGTAGCAAGGTAGTGTCTGAGCGGGCGTGCCATCATTGCTCAGTATTCGCAATGGAGTGCGGAGACACAATGTAGAAGCCGTGAGGGAAACATCGGGGAATGCAAAACCGCCTTGATCTCGTGGTTGAGCTAACGTCGGACGAGATAATGATTCTGTGCCACCAGACCAAAAAAAAAAGAACTGAAGCAACTTCGCACTTTCCAGCACAATCGGAGCGACGACTTAACAGAATGGCAAAGGTACCAATATTTTTCGATATACACCGTTTGAGATAAGCATGGGCGTTCCAAGAAGGGTAAATATAAGTGCATGGCTGATTTTGTGTAAATTTGAAGAGTTTCTTGAACGAATCACCAGATGCTGTCTTGTACACCAAATGCAGTGAAAGTAACTCCCAGTATTGCAATGTTAGGGGAATACTGTAAAGGTGACGTGATGCTGATATGACCACTTGAGTTTCCAATAAAAAAAAATACTGGCTTTTAGAAAAGTTCAATCTTGCACTAGAGATATTGCCGAAATCATGAAAAGTATCCAGGGCATGCTACAGTGAGTGTTCATTATGTACATATAGCGTAATATCATCTGCATATGCAGTGACCTTTACTTGAGTGTTACCAGGCAGGGGTAAGCCTCGAATCGGCGGGGGACGTTCAACGGCCCTTAAGAAGGGTTCTAATGCAAAGATGTATAGCACTGGGAAGAGGGGCACCCTTGACGACCCCACGCGTTTCATTGAATGGGTGACTTTCACAGGAATTTATGTAAAGGGTACTTTCCGAATTAGTGTACATCGCGTGATTGAGGTCAATGAATTTATCCGGGAATCCAAATGCATGTAAAACATTTAGTAAGTAGCCATGCTATAATATATCAAAAGCTTTCTCCTGATATAAGAAAGCAAACAGTCCTTGTGCATATCAACTAGTGTGCACTGAATGATGTCACGCGTTAGCCACATGTAGGTGTGTATTTCTTGGCCCCGAACCGAACAGACTTGGTGGGGAGCGATTAATGTTGCAAGAGATCGACTGATTCGGCGCACCAACAAGTTAGCCAGGAGCTTGTAATCTACATTAGGCAGGGTAAAGGGGCACTAATCTTCTGGTCGCGTGGACATTGATTCTTTCTTGGGAACTAGTGTTATACGGCCTCTGTGAAAAGAGGTTGGAAAGGTAACATCTCGGAAACACTTGCGAATCACGCGTGTCATAATTGGACCATTGGTAGGCCAGAACTGCACATAAAACTCTGCAGGGAGTCTGTCACGCCCTGGCGCCCAACCCTTTTTTATTGCGTCTAATGCACCCTTTATTTCGTCACCGAATGGTAGTGACACAAGAACGTCATGTGACATTTGTAAGCACGTGGTAAGTCTTTTAGCAGTGACTGCGAAGAAACGAATACTGGGTAACTGATATTAGAAACAGATTGAGCCATTGGCTGAAAGTGTTGACTCAATGCCTGAACGTCGCACATTTTAGCAGCAGCTGGCACGGCAGAGTTCAGCGAGTGGTCACGAGAGCCTGGTGGACGAAGCAGAGCTCTGCGTGCATACCTTAGCACCTTCGGTTGCTCACACGGTGCACGCCTAAAGCACCAAGCTAAAGCCGATAGTGAAGAAGCACGCGTAGTACGTTGTTACCGTTCAACGAGCTCCTTTTGCCATGCCCGCATAGCGGGGGGACGCCTGGGATTATAGTGGGCAATGCGTATTTTTCGGATTAACAATGAAGCATCTTTGGACATATGGGCACGAAGTTTCCTGCCCGACGCACTGCAAAGATAGCGTCATAGTTCTTTGAGGCGATCCCAATCAGCTATATCCGCCCCAAAGAGCGATGCGTGTAACGCTCCGGGCAATTTTTTGTAGACTGAGAGTCTTGCAGGACGCGACAAACGAGATGCCATGGTCTGTGAATTGTTGGCATCCCCACTGGCAGGTGGAGAGAGACCATAACCGTGCGGTGGTCGCTAATTTCCACTGCTGTCGTTGGCAATGACATTATCCTAGTGTCGTGAACGTGGGTAATGAGACCAGGGGATGCGTGCACGCTATCAATTCTGCTGCTCGACACTGCTCAATGTCATGTGTAGGCGAAATTGCTACCATGTACACGTTTATGAAAGCCCAATTGGCGTCCGTGAACTCTAACGTGTTCTTCCAATATATTGATGCGTTCGTTTAAATTCACAACATGAGGTACTCCTAGTGGCTTTATTTGTGTCTTAGACTCACACGCAGACGTTCAAGGTCCAAGTGCGGCCAGTCAAACTGGAACGCCAGGGATCTCGAATGTCTAGTGCAGCAATTGGCATTGAGTGGCATTAATGAAAGTGTACATGGTACTAGTTATGCCTATACTTGCCGTCAGGCAGCGTCGAGCAGCAGAATTGATCACGTGTACGCGTCATCCGGTCTCATTACCTACGTTCACGACACCGTGGTCATGTCATTGCCACCGACACCAGTGTACATTGTCGACCACCACCCAGTTATGCTCTCTCTCTCCACCTGCCAGCGAAGACGCCAACGACTCACAGACCATGGCGTCTTGATGTCCGCGTCCTCCAGGAATCTCAGTCTGCGGAACAATTGTCCCGAGCGTTACGCGCATGGCTCATTGGGGCGGATATAGCTGATTGGTATCGCCTCAAAGAAAGTGGGGCTATTATTGCAGTGCGTCTGGCAGGGAACTTCGTGCCCGTATGTCCAAAGATGCTTCGTTGTTAATCCACAAAAAATACGAATTGTCCACCGTAATCCCCAGGCCTTCGCTGCTTATGCGGGCATGACAAGAGGAGCTCGTTGAAATGTAACAACCTACTACGCGCGATTCTTCGCTATCGGCTGCAGCTTGGCGTTGTAGGCATGCACCATGTGCGCACCCTGAAATGCACGCAGAGCTCAGCTTCTTCTACCAGGCTCTCCTGCCTACTCGCTAATCTCTACCGTGCCAGCTGCTGCGGGCACGCGTGACATTCAGGCATTAACTCAACACTTTCAGTCAATGCCTCAATCTGAAGCTAGTGTCAGTTACTCATGATTCGTTCTTTGCATCCACTGCTAAAAGACTTACCACATGATTTCAACATTTCACCTGATGTTGTGTTATCACCACCACTAGATGACGAAACAAAGGGGGCGTTAGACGCAATGAAAAAGGGTTTGGCCCACGGGTATAACGGACTCCCTGCAGAGTTTTATCTGCAGTTCTGGCCTATCACTGCAGGTTCATTTATTTCACGCGTCATTCGAAAGTGTTTCCGAAATCTTACCCTTCCACCTTCTTTTCACAGAGGCCGTGTACTTCTATTCGCAAAAAATACCAAATGTCTACGCAACCAGAAGATAGCCGTCCTATTACACTGCCTATGTGGATTTCAAGCTATTTGCCAACATCTTAGTTTGCCAAATCAGTTTGTCTCTGGCATAATTATACGCTCCTCACCAGGTCTGTTTCGTTTCGGGTCGAGAAATACACACCCATACGTGATTAACGCGTGACAACATTCAGTACACCACTATAGCTTCCTTAGATCAAGAGAAGGCTTTTGATTCTATCGAACATGCCTATTTTGTGAATATTTTACATGCACTTGGATTCCCGGATAATTTCATTGACCTCAATCACGCGAAGTACAATAATTCAGAAAGTACTCTTTACATAGGTTCCCGTGAGAGTCACCCCTTTAAAGTCACGCGTGGAGTCCATCAGGCGTGTCCCCTCTCCCCAGTTCTATTCATCCTGGCATTAGAACCCTTCTTAAGGGCCGTTGAACGTGACCCTAAGATTCGATGCATACTCCTAACTGGTAACACTAAAGTAAATGTCGCTGCATATGTAGACGACATTACTCTATATGTATATGAGGCACAGTCGCTGCGGCATGCTCTTGATACTTTCCATGATTTCGGCATTGTATACGTTGCAAGGTTAAACTTCTCTAAAAGTCAGTATTTCTTTATTAGCAACACCAGCAGTCGTATCAGCATGCCGTCACCTTTACATTGGTCTCTTAACATTGCAATACTGGGAGGTACCTTCACTGCGGTTGGTGTACTGGATAGTATCTTGTCACTCGTTGTACAAACTCTGCAAAGTCATATAAGAGCAGCCAGGCACTTCGAATTCCCACTCTTGGAACACAGATACTTATCTTGAACAGTGTACCTGACAAAATTTTGGTACAATTGCCATTTTGTTAAACCGCCGCTCCACGTCTCCAGTAAAGTGCAAAGCTGCATCTGTTGATTCTTTCGGTCTGGTGGAACAGACTTGTTATCTCGTCCAGCATTGGCTGAACCACGAGATCAAGGGATGTTTTGCATTTTCCAACGTTTCCGTTATGGCTCGTACCTTGTGCCTCCGCACTCTGTTGCGAATACTAAGCAATGATGGCACGCCCGCTCGTTGGCTCGCTACCATCTGGGGCCATCACTACGTGTCTTCCTGCCAGCTAGCCAAATTAACCAAGGTCCCCAATCAACTGAATTACCATCTGTGTCGAGGCCTTCTGTCATTTCAACGACGTTTGGAGGCTATGTGCTCAAAAATATATAGGTGGCCGAATGTAAAGTCGGGGACACAGTGGCCACTCTTGTACTTCCCCTGGTGCTCCAGCATCGTCAATCTATAATGAAGTACACTTGGAAACCAACAACTGCATTAGTGTTACCATGGTATCTCAGGAGCTTTGTCTGTCGGTTGGGCTGGGACTCGCTCCCCACTCGAGATCGCTTGCAACGATGGCAGGTGGTTCGCACTACCTTTTGCCCCAACTGCGAGACCAATCGACATGTTATGATTGAATGTGTGTTCTTCTGCCTTTTTTTGGCGTTCGGTATATGGTGGCTTTCGGGGACAGGCTGAGTGAACATAACTTTCCAACGGCCGATTTCCGTGCAGCACTTTTCGACTCTTTTAATAGGTGCTGCGTTGTTCAGCCTTTGCCGAAACGGATGCGAGGCCATAACTGTAAATTGCCACTGCCGTGCTTTGTGGCCGATACTGGGCGAATGCTGATGCTGATGCTGATGCTGATGACCTTTTATGGATGGCGCTTACCCACAAAGGGGGATGGGCCAAGAACCGGGCGGCAGGATACTTAAATGAAACTAAACTGAAAATGAAGCCAATCTGAAAAAGTAGCTTAAAATAATACTACCAAAAAACAAAAATGTGTGCTGAGCAAGCGGTCAAACCATCTTTTGTTTTTTAAAGACATAACTACGAATCATAAACTAAAGATCTGAAAAGGTAGTGGTTCACTAGCATGGTAATCGTTTAGTTGCGTTGATGTAATCAAACACAGCGGAGCATACATCCCTGTGGCAGTAACCAAATGAAGTTCCGCCAAGTGATAAAATTACTGGTAAATTTACTTGTATTCCGAGCTTTTGTAATGGGGTTACTAAAAATCTTTTTCTCTGATAAGAATAACGATGACAGAATAAAAAGAAATGTTCAATTGTTTCAATTTCGTTGCACCAAATGCATAGCGGTGACGCCTTGAGCTGAGCTTTATTAAGGTAATAATTTAGTTGCGGAACTGCACAGCGCAATCTGGTATAAGTGACCTCTAACTGGCGAGATACACACCACTGTTTATTCCAGCAATAGCTCAAATGCTCGAAATCTTTAAATTTATCCAAATTACCTTTTCCCCATTGCAGGCAAGCATTTCGGAACCTTAGCGCGGTTACGTAAGCCGTATCTGGCAAAACTGGGATGGTGGGCCCACCCAGGGATACTGCTGCTAAAGAGCCGCCATTTCGTTCAAATATAATCCGCGGTGACCTGGTACCCATAGCAAATGTAGTTTTTTACGTTTTTCGGTACTAAATGCCGAAACGTATTCATCAGCTCTGAATTTACTGCCGTAGAAAGTGCATTACAAACTGATAACGAATCTGTAATGATAACTGCTAATGATTCGCTTGAGGGTAATTTACGTAGGGCAAGAACAATGGCCAATAATTCTGCCATAAATACCGGGGTATAATCTGGGAGTCGAATTGAAAAAGACCAGTCCAAAGAAGGAGAGAAGATGCCCACCCCAGCTTTTTCTTTTGACACAGATGCATCAGTCGCTATGATATTGCTTATCTCTAGGTGGGCTAGATAATCTGCTAACTGGTCATTTAAATACCTATATGCCAATTGTTTCGCGTTATGAGGAAATATATCATCGAATTGTATGCTAAGCATTGACTTTAGGTTGTGTATTGGACCAATATGTCTAATTTTTACATTCAGTTGCTTTAGTAGCGCTTGTGCAAATACTATTTGCGGTGTGTGTAGTCGCGACCAATGGGTTTCGAAAAATACAGTCGGTTCTTGAATGAAAACGTAAAATGAGAATCTTTGGTGTGAACTGTATATCTTTAAGAATGCTTGCACAGTAAGAATTTTAAACCTATTTAGCAGAGAAGGTAGGCGAGCTTCCATATGCAACACGTTATTTGCAACAAACTTTGGTAGACCCAGACACAAACGCAACGCTTCTCTTTCCAGCAGTATCAGGGGTCTCATTTTATAGGCTGCGCTGCCAGAAAATAGTGCACATCCGAATTCCATGATGGGCCGCACATAAAGTTTATATATCATTATTAGCACATCTCTTCTTAAACCCGCTTTACGGTTTGCAAGCTTCCGTAGCCACCCCATGGCCCGTGTTGCCTTGGAATACACATCATCAATGTGGCTTCTCCAATTTAATCTGTCATTATATATGATGCCCTAATATTTAAGGGAATTCGCCTGCGATATGAGCTCATTACTGTACATTAACGAGATGTTGATAGGCTGCAGAAAAGAGAATGCAAGGAGCACACTTTTCTTTACGTTCAGGGTCATATGAATATTTTTAAGCCAGGTGAGAGATCCTCGCGTTCCTCTCTGAGGAGCTTTTCTTCGTCGTCGAGCACAAGTTTTTGCCGCATTGGTTGTGCCATTTCGTCAAGGTTGAACACAAAAAGGCACAACGCATTTTTTTTTTGACCGACGTGTTGTGAAGTAACGCCTGTTGAGTCGTTATATTTAATTTCATTTGTTACCAATTGTCTACTATGGCATCACTTGTATCATTACATCGTTGCTTCATGATATCGCATTGAGTTCTTGTGCACGTATATGCCAACTTTGTCATGTATATAAGAGCAACAATGTTTTCACTGCAATGTAGTGATGTCTGTCATGGTACATGAATGTGCCAAAGTGATTGATTGATATGGAAGGTTTAACGTCCTAAAACCACCATATGATTATGAGCTGCGCCATAGTGTTGGGCTGCGTAAATTTCAACCACCTGGGGTTCTTTAACGTCACCCAAATCTGGCCCCACGGGCCCACAACATTTCCGCCTCCATCTGATTGTGCCAAAGTGTATGTGCCCTTATTATTGAAACGTTATGAAACCTTTGTTTTCTGTACATAGCTCAAATAAACTCTTTCTAAACAATAAACGCTACTTGGTATGAACGTAAACTGCAATGAACGGACGCAATCAAAACCACCACTCAAAGGGCACACTCACCTGTCATTCTTTTGAGGGTCACCACCAACTTCCGGAGCTAGTTCTATAAGCTTTTAAGCAAAAAAAGAAAACTATGCACGAACAGCACGGGCCGTAAAACGTGGCGGCGCACAAGCACACAACAAGCGAGCCCCATGATCGCCAGCGCACGCTTTGCGAACTCCATAGACTGTTATTTTTCAATGCAATATCTTTTATCGTTTACTTTCACTTTTTTATATTACAAATATTTATATTTCGTCTTCTATATATTTTATCTTTTATTTTTCTACACATACATGAAGTTTCTTCATTCCTTTAAGCGAATTCTTGGTGAAGTATACAAGTCCAGTCTCGTTGTCAAATCTTGTTCACTCCTTGGAGAGCTCCTCCGACGGAAACAATAGATGACAGGCATTGCAGACGCCAGCGCACGCTGCCTTCTGCCTGTTGTGTTCCCACGGCTGCACGTACAATAATATAGTAAAAATAGTTAGACACACGTGACAGAAGATGAAGATGCACGCATATGACAATTAAGTGTCCGTTATTATAAAAACAAGCGTTCAAATATGACACACAAAAAAAATTAACCTTCACATCTCGCACAGTCCTTCTCAAGCTGCTCTGACGAAAGAGATGGATGACAGGCATCGCAGACACCAGCGCACACAGTCTTCAGCATGGTCTGCGCCCATGGCTTCACAAAGAGTATGTAAAATAGTGAGTCACACGTGACAGAGGATGAATACAAATGCATATGAGAAATACGTGCAAGGTGAAATGAAACCATACTTGAGATATGACATGCTGACAATTTCACCGTGATGTAACACATCGTCAAAGACTCCTTTCGATCCCCGTTGCGCAACAGCTTAGGAGCGGTGGTCGCAGGCACACCTCCGTGAACCACCGTGCCGCTAACAAGTCGGCGAGTCCTAAGTGAGCGACGTCACTCAGCTCGAGCAAGCGAACGCGAGACCAAACACGGAGCTGCACGCGGAGTGTCTGCCACCACTGATTTTCGAACAGGAGAGCGAGCGTACGCTTGGCCGCCGCCACGAACGGGCTGGTTTGGAGCTAGCGCCGAAGAAATCGACGGTAATGCGGCCCTTTTCCACAAACTCGAGCGAGTGCAGCGCACAAACCCGAGTCCGCGGCCGCTGCCAACGGACAGCGCCGAGCTGCTTGCGACCGACTGACAGGAAAGCCAACTGTAATGGCGACCAATTTTCAGTGAGCTCCGACGCTTGCAAAAGCCCCGTCAGCCTGTGCTGGTGCACTTACACTGCGTGACATACTACAACCAAGATCTTTACGTGAACCCGCAACGTGTTTTCGACGACTGCCAACACAGCGACGAGGTCTCAGCCCAATATCGTCAGCCCGGAGCTCATTGCGGCGGCGAAGACAGGCGAGCACTCAATGAGCGAGCGTACGGGAGGTCGACGGCAATGGCGGTCAATTTCCTTGTGTTCGCAAAGCACATGGGAACTGCCACGGAGAAAGGAAAGGTAGGAGAGGCCCTGACGTCACTGCTTGTGAAGCCGCGATGAAGCCGGAAGTCGGCCATATTGACTGGGCAAGTTCTCCTGTCTTGTTTACATATGAATGTAAAGCAGAAGGCACGACTCTCTCCGGCTTGGAAAGCACGTGAGCTACACAGCACGTGTGTCGTGACGACCCGAAGCTAATGGAACGGGCTTCAACGCTCTGAGCCAGCGCGACACATTTTGCGAAATTATTTCATCCGAGTATTAACAGCGAGTAACAGCTCGCCGACAACGAAGCAAGTACGAGAAAACGCGCGCTAGATGCACTGACAAGGGCGAGTGTTTTCACGTCATTAGTTCAGCAACTGTACAGACAACACTATCGGTCGTGCGAATTCTACGGTTGCATTCCACCACGCGGCCGACGCAGCGTCCGGCAACTGTGTCCGTGTTCCACGTGAAATTTCTCACCGGCGTTAGCATTCTGCTACCGTGGTGACTTTGAGCACCGTGCAAGCGACACTTGAATGCGGTTGCTGTTACGTGTAGGTTACATGCAATGCTGGGCGTGAGTATACGAAGCGGAACCGAAAAAGTGTTTTAATACGCACATGCAAGTTGTTACTCTACACACGCAACACAAAACTTCGTGTGTGCACATGGTTCTCATTGCGTCTTGCCGGGCTCAACAGCGTCGTCCATTGTCACAAGCAGGAGCAGTGCCCCACCGTCACTGACCTGCAATGCGTTCGTCATCGTTCCGCTTCGTCGTGGTGCCGAACGCAATTTCGCCGAACACTTCAAATGCTTCATCCGCGTCATCCGCCATCCAACACATAAGTATGCGCTTGTTCTATGTGCTGTTGAGGCCACATGGTGGACAAAATGTTTTGTAAACGTTGATAGGAGTACAGTAACTGCCAGGAGAACACTGCGTTACCAATAAGGGGGCGCAGAGCACGGATATTGTCCGCCATGGCTCAGGAGGAGACCTGGGGAGGCACACATGCCACTGCCAGCCGCGGCCGCTCACTGCTAGACCAGCTCGGCTGCGCAACACGTAACCATAACAACGCCGCCATTCTGCCCAGTGAATATGGACGTCATGACGTCATTTCCCCCACATTTTTCACAAAGCGCGCTGGTTCGGCATGCCTTCTCCTACCTTTCCTTCCTCCGTGCGAACTGCAGACGCCCAAGGTAACCTTCGCGGTGCATTTCGTGCGTGCGATATACAACACGACCGAGCCCGTTACCGGCAAGCGCGATCCGTATCGCACACGCGACAAGTAGAGTAGAATAAAGAATGATAACCTACTTGCCTTAGAATCCAGCGCTGTTTTCTGCCCAGAGTCAGACTGATGTATATATATATAAATATATATATATATATATATATATATATATATATATATATATATATATATATATATATATATATATAATATATATATATATATATATGTATATATATATATATATATATATATATATATATATATATATATATATATATATATATATATATATATATGAGATAAGGCACAACGGGAGCGTTGTCAACAAGGATAAATATATTTATTTCCCAACAGTTTCGGGAGGGGTCCTCCCTTCATTAGGGGATGGGTATAACCATACTAAAATAAAAGTGGCGCACAAAAAGACGGAGACAAAGAAGAGAACCACACGCAGCGCTGCACTCACAACTGAAAGTTTAATCCGAGCAACAAGAATTTAAAAAGTAATAGCCGCGCATGACAAGTCAGGTACAACGAGAATAAATGATACGCTCATCAATAAAAGTGAACTCTTTTTTGTGCAATGTAACCGAGGTCTGGCTTACGCAAGCATCACGTGACTTGTTAATATGATAGGCTTCAGACACCTCACGGGTGAATTGATCGCGGTGCTTAAAAATAATAACAGTGTCAGACAGATCAGGTGTGCACCCACACGTGGCACAATGCGAAGCCAAATGGGAAGGCGTGCCGTTATGCAAATAGAGATAGTGCTCCCGCAACCTTTTATTGACACAGCGGCCCGTCTGTCCCACATAATGAAGGTCACAAGATAAAGGAATGCGGTACACCACCCCCACAGCACAAGGCACATACTTATTTCTATGGTTTACGGCACATTTCTTTACATCTGGCTTGTCCTTTTCATGCGCGGCTCTTACTTTTTAAATTCTTGTTGCTCGGATTAAACTTTCAGTTGTGAGTGCAGCGCTGTGTGGTTCTCTTCTTTGTCTCCGTCTTTTTGTGCGCCGCTTTTCTTTTAATATGAATATACACCAACTCGCCCAACTTTCTATTCTATTACAATAGTTGGGTATAACCCATCCATTAGGGTATAACCCATCCCTTGATGAAGGGAGGACCCCTCTCGAAACTGTTGGGAAATAAATATATTTATCCTTGTTGACAACGCTCCCGTTGTGCCATATCTCATACCTTCACGAAGACTAACTGGCCCATTGAATCATTACTCCCACTATATATATATATATATATATATATATATATATATATATATATATATATATATATATATATATATATATATATATATATATATATATATATATATATATATATATATATGTATGTATATCCGATAGGCCTGTCGTCTTCTCAGCCGCCATATTGGCCGTCCCAACTGTTGCTGTCGTGTGTTGATCGTGACTACCTTGAAGCCAGAGATATACAGAATGGCGTGTTGACGTGTCGAGACTTGCTCTAGACTTCATGGGTGCAGCGAAACGCAAAAGCAGCAGCCCGCGCTCATCCAAGCATACACACAAGCACCACGTCGTAATTGTTAGATTGTCGAATCCAGGCGGCCGTGGCGGAGCACTCCAAGCGTGACGCAACGCAAACCGTCACCGGCAAAATATGCGGAAAGACTGAGCCAGCAGAGGAAGAGAAGGGAGCAGAAAGAAGGTTGGTCACCTTGGAAACGGTGTTCGCGCTGCCTGTAATCCCCGGATGGTTCATCCCTTCGGAGCGTGTTTGGGGACTTAGTGGTATCGCGTGGCACGCTTCCCACTGTGGTTGCCCCTTAACGGTCTATCCGTTTATCGCGCCCGTCTATTGGGCTCAGTTACTCCTCTTTCGGGTAATTTTGCCTTGGAGTGCAGGTGGCGCTGGCACACGTTTGCGTGAACAGCAGAAAAGGGGGGTGGTATTGGGGAATTCATTCATAAAAGTGCTGACTGGTAATGGGTCAAGCAGGAGTGCAAGGAACATTTATGGCTAAACGGGAAAGTGGCAAGGTATATGATACTCCTGGGTTTTGTATACTTGTGGACAGGGGCAAAAGCCAGAGAGGAAAATAAACAAATGCTGCAGTGCATAGGAAATGACGTTAACGAACCAAGAGATGAGACCGAGGTAATTATATTAAGATATATGAATGTGCACATAGAAGATATAAATGGATATACTGACCCGACAGGCAGAATACTAATGGATATGTGTGAAAGGCATGATTTAATCATTTGCAACAGCACCGAGAAACGCGAATGGCAGATAACATGGAAGGTGGGAAGGCTGCAATCGACGATAGATTACGCAATAATATCACATAGGATGTATGATCGGCTAAGGGTGATGAACATAGACGAATATCCGTCCAGAAGCTTAGGTAGTGATCAAAAACTATCAGGCTGAGTTTAGGAAGAGAAATGAAATAGGAAAGACAGCATTGTGAGGAACCACATGGTAATACTTGCTCAGAAATGGAAATAGATATAGCAACTAAAGAGATTGAGAAAACAAACACCGAGGATACTAAAACAGAGTGAACGTACGCAAAACAAACTCGATTGTTTGAGTTAGAGCTTGATAAGGTACGAGTAAAATCAACCAGGAAAAGCAGACACAAACCCTAGAGCTGGTAGAATGAAGAAGTTAAGGGAGCCATAGTAAGACATCAGGAAGCCTCCAGCGAACAAACGTATGCTAAACAGAGGGGTGAACCGCAAGATGATGTTAAAAGAAAATAGGAAAACTTTCTGAGCTGCAGAAGGGCAGCGTCCAATTAGGTCAGTGAAAAGATTACAAGAAAAGGGGCTCAATCGATGGCGGAAATGAACAAAAAGGATAGAAAAGCAGCTGCAAAGATTTGGAACCATCTCAATTCTCGGAGTAGTCAGACAAGCATGAAACAAATGTTTATAGCAACAGTTCACGAAGTCAGAATAGAATGGGATGAGGCATTTAATATATAAAAACAATGATGACACAAAGATGTAAACACCAGGAAACCACTGCATGCACCGCACCATTCGAGAATGGACCAATTAGCTCAGTGACTACACTGGCACAACGAGAGTGGGAAAGGCCAGAGAAAGGAGTTCCTAAAAGCATATCAGCAGGCCCTGACGGCATTGCAACCATGCTAATAAAGAAACTAGGACTAAACTCAAAGCAAATTTTAGGAGAGGCAACGAGCGAAGCAATAATGGATGGTGAAGCTCCAAATGGGTGGCAACTAAGCAGGATGAGGATGATCTATAAAGGAAAGAAGGACAAAGCCAATATAAACGACTACCATCCTATAACAGTCACATCAGTAGTTTACAGCCTGTTGATGCAGATAGTAAAGGAAAGACTAGACATGAGTGGAGAATGAGGGTGTGCTGGGAGAACTACAAAGTGGGTTCTGTAAACGAAGGAGGTTGGATGACAATCTGTTTTTATTGATGTAGTGTATTGAAACAGCGGAAAAAGGACACAGGCTCCTGTGGCTGGCATTTCTAGATATCAAGGGAGCTTACAACAATGTGATTCAAGAAGACTTGTGGGGAATATTAGATACACTAAATGTGGTAAATGGAATAACTAATCTTCTAAATGTCTATAAAATCTATAAAATCTTCTAAATGTCTATAAATTCTTCTAAATGTCTGAATATTTATAAAAGTAACAAGGTGGTTATCAAATAGGAAGAACAGGTATCTCAATTTACAAAGATACAACGTGGGCTTCGACAAGGATGTCCCTTGTCGCCTTTGTTATTTATGCTGTATCTCCAAGGACTAGAAGCCAAATTAGAGGGGAGTCGACTCAGATTCAGCCCCTCTTGTGTCAAGCAAGGAAAACACATTGAACAGTAATAGCGGCATTGATGTTCGTAGATAATGTAGTATTAATCGCCGACAACAAGGAATATCTGCAGGAATTGATAGACATCTGTGGTAATGAGGGAGATAGGTTAAATTTGAAGTTCTGCAGGGAAAAATCGGCAATTATGATATTTAACTATAACAAAATGTTGTATTTGTTTCGTTTGTAACGCCAGCAAAACCAGCTGCGCGCGCACCATTTCGTTTGGGCCCTGTAGCCTTCATTCTCCCTCTTTCCCCCCTCCCTTCACCCTCTCCTAATGCCAATGTATATAACCACGCTGTGGACAATAAGCGCCGTCGTTGACTGCCCGACCATAGTCTTGCTGCTTCGCTGCGCGCGCCTGTGTTACTACAGTGGCGACGAGGATGGGCTAGTGTCAGAACGCAAGAGCGACACCACGCACAATGGCCGCGCTTACAACCACCACGAATCCAGCTGTCATGTTACGCTGGACAGCTTCCGGTGTTAGGGGAACCCGAACTCCCAGTGAAGTATAAAAATGTATCTGTGCCTTGCCCGCTCATCGTGCTTGACTGTCCAGGACCCAGCCTATGTGGCCGCGATCTCATTGCTTTGCTTAGCAAGACGGGCGTTCCCATTGGAGACCTGACTGCGCCGGACCCTACAGCAAGCGCCGAGCCAAGCGACCCTATGCTGAACCGACTGCTCGGCGAGTTCGAGGATGTCTTCTCTAGAGACCTTGGACTAATCAAAGGTCCACAAGCCAGCCTAAAACTCAAGGAGACAGTGACACCGAAATTCTGTAAGCCCAGATCTCTTTCCTACGCCCTCCGCGATAAGGTCTCTCGTGAAATCGATCGGCTGGTGTCACTTGGTGTTCTATCGCCCGTGCAACATGCACAATGGGCTACACCTATTGTGGTCGTTTTGAAAAAGGACGGGAGCGTGAGGATATGCGGTGACTTGAAGGTTACCCTTAACCCGGCATGTGAGGTGGAGCATTACCCTCTTCCGGTGATAGAGGACATGTTCGCAAGCTTAAACGGAGGCGAATATTTCAGCATCTTGGATTTAAAAGATGCATGCAATGAAGTGCCCCTTGACGAAGCATCCAGCGGGCTGTGTGTTATTAACACGCACCGACGGCTTTTCCGGTAAAACAGACTTCCGTTTGGAATAGCCTCGGCACCGGCCATTTTTCAAAGGAAGATGGATGCAGTACTCGGCGGGCTGCCGGGTGTTCAAGCCTACCTTGACGAGGTGCTAGTGTCAGAACGCAAGAGTGATAACGGAGAGCAGCTCAAGAGAGTGTTGGAGCGATTCTGAGAACACGGCGTTAAACTTAGGATTGACAAATGCAAGCTTCGGCAACCTTCTGTGACTTACCTTGGCCATCGTATAGATCGGCAAGGCCTCCACTCCATTGAAAAGAACGTAAACGCCGTTATGCAAGCCCCGCGCCCGCGTAACGTTAGCGAATTGCGCTTGTTCCTTGGCATGCTCACGTTCTACGCACGTTTCCTGCCCAACATGTCGACTGTGCTCACTCCTTGTATCGGCTCATGGAAAAACGAGCCCGTTGGGAATGGCGGGAACCGCAGCAGTCAGCGTTCGAGAAAGCGAAAGAAATGTTGAATAATGCGGAGCTTCTTGTTCGTTTTGATACCAACAGGGAACTGAAGCTAGAACGTGATGCTTCCCCGTATGGCGTGGGTGCTGTTCTGTTTCACTCGGCGGGAAATGAGCACAGACCAATCGGTTTTCGCTCTAGAACGTTAACAAAAACAGAGCGAAACTACTCTCAGCTGGAGCGAAAAGCCTTATCACTGATTTTTGGCGTTTCTCGTTTTCGTGACTACCTCCTAGGTCGGCAATTCACCCTGGTAACCGACCATCAGCCACTGCTGGGACTGCTGAAGCCTGACCGCCAAACTCCGCCGGTGGCCGCCACGCGCATTCAACGGTGGGCACTGTTTCTAGGAGGCTACTAGTACAAGCTACAGTACTTTCCGGGGAAACAACTACTGACAGCAGATGCCCTCAGCAGACTACCAGCCCCAGTGGCAGCGGAAACAGTAGCCGAAGGAGAGCCTCCCGAGTACGTCCTGTCGTTGGAGGCACTGGACGAAGGTATAGTGACGACGCACGAGTTGCAGGAGCTCACTGCCGAGGACTCGATGTTAGCCCGTGTCGCGGAATACATCTTGCATGGCTGGCCTCGAACAACAAGTGGAATGGTGCCCGACTTGCTGCCCTTTTTTGATCGCAAAATGGAGCTGTCGATGGCTCACCGGCTAATCTATTGGGGCAACATAGTAGTCATACCACGGAAGGCGCAGGAAAGGATGTTGCAGCTGCTACATGAAATACACCAATACTCCTCGTCAATGAAAGCGGTGGCACGGTCACTGTTTTGGTGGCCAGGGATGGACAGGGAGACTCAGGAATGGTCGGCGCAGAGTGTAAGCTGTGTAGAAAACCTGCCCATGCCTGTGGCAGCACCACCGGTGAGTTGGCCGAAAACGGCCGAGAGGTGGTCTCGGATCCACATCGATTTTGCGGGCCCATTAGCCGGCAAGATGATACTTGTGGTGGTAGATGCTCACACGAAGTGGATTGAAGCAATACCTATGATGCATGCGAACACAGCGGGTACTATTCGCTGCCTACGAAGTCTCTTTTGTCGGTTCGGAGTGCCACGCACAATCGTGTCCGATAATGGCACGCAACTTACGAGCCAGGAGTTCGCCACGTTTCTAGCAAGAAACAATATTGTGCACTTGCGTATCGCGCCTTTCCATCCTCAGTCGAATGGAGCAGCGGAAAGAGCAGTGCGAACCCTTAAGGATGGCTTGCGGAAAATGCAAGATGGCCTACTAGAAGATAACATCATGCGCCTGCTATTCCATTACAGGAGGACCCCGCAAAAAGAAGGAAAGTCACCCTCGGAGATGCTTCTCGGTTACCAGCTGCGGTCCCGTCTTGACACCTGCCTGCCGCCCAGGGATGAGAACTGGTAGCCGGGTGCTGACGATTGCACCAGCTCACCAGGAAGCAGCGTCTACGTGCGCAACTATGGTGCTGGCAAAAGATGGACGCCTGGACGCGTAAAAGCTGCGTAGGGGTCGAGAATGATAGCAGTGGACACACCAAAAGGGTAACTGCAGCGTCATATCGACCAAGTTCGCCGCCGCCGCGAATCGACGCTGGAGTCTGCAACTGCGGGGACGGCTGAAGGCGCGGACGCTGAAGCTGAACCTGCCAGCGTGACTACTCCAGTCCCGTCTCCTGCGTTCCAACGCACGTCCAGGCGGAATGAGCAAGAGCGAAGCCCAGAGCTACCGGCAGCGGATGGTCGGAGTGAGTTTTCCCCACCAGCTGCTACGGCACCTCCAGTCGCTATGGACGAACACTCACCTGAGGTGGTCCCGCATCAGCCAACGCTGAGGCGATGGACAAGAGTTAGAAACACGGTACGACGGTTCCACTTTTAAGAGGGAAGAAATGTTGTATTCGTTTCGTTTGTAACGCCAGCAAAACCAGCTGCGCGCGCACCATTTCGTTTAGGCCCTGTGCGCCTTCATTCTCCCTCTTTTCCCCCTCCCTTCACCCTCTCCTAATGCCAATGTATATAACCACGCTGCGGACAATAAACGCCGTCATTGACTGCCCGACCATCGTCCTTGCTGCTTCGCTGCGCGCGCCAGTGTTTCTACACAAAGGCAGTGAGCATAAGATACAAGAAATCATGCTAGAAAGAATGGATACAAATACTCTGGCCTAGGGATAAATAACGGGGCTGAGTATCTAAGGAAGCGCGAAAGATACGTAATTACTAAAGGCACGAGGAATGCAGCTGTATTAAAAAATAGGGCACTGCGGAACTACAATATGTATGACTTTTTGAGAGAAATTTGTAAAGGTGTCATGCTACCGGGTTTGACGTTCGGCAATGTGTTCTTGTGCATGAAATCAGACGTTCAAGCAAGATTTGAAATTAAACAACGTGGAATAGGCAGACCTACTTTGGGAGCACACGGGTATACCCCAAATTAGGGTTACAGGGAGATATGGGATGGGCATCGTTTGAGTGCAGGGAAGCTAGCAGCAAGATAGAACTTGAGGAACGTTTGAGAAAATGAAAGATGAGCGTCGGGCTAAGAAAGGTTTCAGTTACTTGTACAAGAAGAATGTCGATACTAAATAGAGGATACAAACTCGAAAATTGTCAAGCATGTATTTATACAACAGCAGAATACCAAGCCAAAAGGAAACATCAGTTAAGAAGAAGGCGAAGGAAACAGAGAGGGACATGTGGAAGATGGGAATGCTTACGAAATAGTCACTGGAGACCTTCCGAACTTTTAAGCAGGAAAATGCAAGGAAAAAGATCTACAATCATTCCCGCGGTAGTTCTCTGCTCTCCCAGGCTCTTCATTTTCTACTATTTATTCTCTACTATTTGTACTGTTTAACCAGCATATGTTCTCCTAATGATGTGCAATTAGCGGTGGGTTGAGACACAAGTGCCGCAGAACTACAGCCACGCGAAACAAACCAAACCACTTGAATAAGAAAAATCAACGTGTTCATCACTCTGCGGGACGGAGACAGCGTAGCAGCTTTGCGCAATCAGCGCCAGAGCAATAAAGTGAGACAGGCATTAATTAGGACATGAGAGCCGGTAGCAATTTGTATGATGGGCCGCATGGTTCCCCTCGAGGACTGGGTATTGCTCGATATTCAGCCGCCTCTTTTTCTTTTCATAAGAGCGCTTACGCTTTTGAAAAGTATCGCTTTTCTTTTTCACGTTTTACGTGCTATAGAGCACTTCGCAAACCGGCTCTCTCACTCAAGACCTAATTAGGGCTTCATTTGGAGATAATTACAGCTGCTCCATGGAGATCTATCTTTAATTTCAATGGATAGCGTGAATATTATTGAGATGCTGCAGTGTGAAGAGAGCAGAATTTGGAAATTTTAGTGCGTACTGAGAGTTGAAGGTTTTTGCGATATCTAGTTCCCTTATAAGAGTCAATGCAGGGTGAGAACTGCTAGGTTGTATATGTAGAAGTGTTGTGTCATAAGTATTCTTTGCTGGGAATGAACTAGTCTGGGCGTTGCGCTCAATAATTATCGGAAGCAGGAGATTACGTGAACGCCGTCTGATTGGCCCCGCATTCTTGAAAGGCTGAGCTATCAATTGCTTGCTCCATGCCATAATATACATAAACTCGCCATTTGCGCAGATAAAACTCGCCTTCACTAACTCAACTTTTTGTTGGTGTAGGTTCTTGTTTTCAGCCTGTCACGTAATAAATACATCAAGAGCCTATTAAATAGCTTCAAAACGTTTATATTTCTTAAGCCTAAAGTATTACTACGGAATAAGAAAGATATACCATGGATGTAACAATACACGCTTTGTGTATCGACCAACAAACAAGCCACATTCATGTCGACATTTTTCTCTCAAGAAGAAATTCTTAAGTGATCATGTAAGCGATCCAGATTGCGAGACTTGCTTCAAACTCTGAAAGCCACTTAAGTCTTCTAAGGTCTCGTGGAACCATGTAAAGTGTTGCTAAGTGTAGGGAAAAAGACACGTGACCTCGTCCGTGCTATGACAGTGCATCATGACGTATCATGAAGTTGTCAGCATTTGTGACGTCATGGAGAGGCAACTACGGGACTTTGCGGCTTGGTTAAATCTGGGTGGATTGCAGAGCCAGTGCAAAGTCACGTGAGGCGAGGATATTTGCACTGCCTTCTATCAAAGCTAAACAGCCTTAGGTGCAGGCGGCCTTTTGGAAGGTGGGCGGATAATACGACCGAGTGAGGAAAATGATTGGGCCGGCTACATACTAGACGTGCGAAATTAAGAACTTACCCTCCTCCTAACCCTCACACCACTATCCCGCCCATTGTGATACCATAGTACACTTGGCTGTTCTATGAGTCACCTTCTCTCCTTACCCTCACTTTTTCCTCACCGCCTTACAATGCTGTACTTTGCGTAACATCACCATCACTTCTTTTCATACCTGCTTTCTTCGATTTCTCTCATTCCACTACCTGCTCGCTCTTTCAATTTATTTCGTTTTCTGTCATGCTTCCTGTTTAAATTTTTTATGCATGAGACGTCCCCACTACCGACTGACCCCCAAAGAGAGGAAGGACCACTCAACAACCACTTTTCTCGGTTCCCTCTTGGCTATGTGTCTCAGCCACTTTCTACACAGAGGGATCCGTACTGGAGCCACGAAGTAAAAGACGCCATGACCTTTCCCTAACTACTGACGCACTTCACTTAGTAGCAACTGCGAATAGCGCACAAACACCCTGCCCGCATGTGACAATTCTGCTGCGAGAAACTGTAACACGTGAGTAAAAATCTTGCGACGTGTGACACAGGATACATAAACAAAGTAACAGCGACAATGCAAGGGTGCATAAATACAAAGGAAGAACACGAGGGCCTAAATGATGAAGCTATTAATCAATAAAACCAACGTTTCAATGCGCCGCATACCTTCCCGCAAACCTCGTCTAAGTAAGGGAGATGAAGTTCGTCTCATAAAAAGTCCGTGTAGCCAGTCCCTCGAAGTTGGCTGCTCGAGTCGGGGTTCAAAGTTGGTTCTTGGCGTCGATGTCCAATGTTTCTCCTCAGTCGTCGCGGCAGACTTCCTTGGACCCCGAGTACGACTCTCTAGACCTCTTCTCTCTTCCCCAACTTCTTTGACCTGCGGCTGCTTTTTGAGTGTTCCGACTCCGCCCTTCCGGGGCACCAAACCAGTCGCCACTATCAACGTAGCATATTTTCTTGTCAGTCGGAGTGTGTCATCTTCGACGGCCGCCCCCGCAGCCCACACCAGTGAAAAACCCTCTCCCAAGCAAAAAAGATCAAGTAACACTGTGCAAGTTCGAAATTTAGAGGGATATATGAGCGAGCTGTCCGACGACACGTGCATTATGGGCGACCAGGAGTCCCAACATTCCGACAAACAGGCCCGTAACTAGGGGGGGGGGGTTCAGGGGGTTCTGACCCCCCCCGAAATTTTTGATGCTTTAACTTTTCGGGTGATACTAAAATATTTACACGCCTTCACAGCGACCACCAGCTGCCAAAGTTACACTGCAACTTTCCTGGCATTGCTTCCCTCTTCTTCCTTTCTTCAAACCTACCCTTTTACCAGAACACCTCAGCGCTCCCTCCCCCGCACGCGCACCTGCCCTACTTGTACAGCTTTGCACTTCGCCATCGCGTTCCTTCGAGTCCTTTTTTTCGACTTTCACGCCGTAGCAGCTCCTTTATTGATTCGAGATGCTTTCCTTGTACATTGCCGCTGGAGAAGTTATCCGTCTTTGCGGACCGCACGTGTCTGCTTTGGGTTCTTACGAAAAGCGCGTCTACTTCTGTGAAGGTAAACAGTTCGACAGCAACGGCAACACCGAAACGACGTGCGCAAATTTGCCAGGGAACGAAACTCCTTAGCGGAAAAACTCAGCGGCGCATTCCGAGGACGCAGGCTGCAGGGCAAACTTTTCTCAAACTGTAGTCCTCGCCACCGAAACGAATCATCGAAGATGACATCTACTGAAAGACTGGCATCTCCGAGCGACTTCGAACAACCTTAACCACACGCAAGGAAATCTACCTCTTCTGTACACAGAAGGTATATGCGCCTTCCTACAAAGCGCACAAAGCGAAGATACAGCCGGCACACAATCCGGCACCAGCGGTCAACTTTCACAGGAGAAAAAAAACGCCGCCAAGCTGGGCTGCGCGTGGGAGTACAGAAGCTGACGTCACCGCCTACAAAGTGCATTTTTGGGGGGTCACGGCTATTTAACTAGCGCAGCCCAGAGAGAATTATGCAGGCGCCCAGGGAGCCGTCTGTGAAAAGGTGACTTTTTCACAAAAACGGAGCAAAACCTCCTTTCTTGACTGTACCACGGAAGTGCAAATGTCTCGGCAGTGCATTCTTGGGGGTTCGCGTATATTAGAGGAGTACGCAGTGCCCATGAAGTCTTCTGTGAAAAGGTCTTCAAGTAGCGTTAATCCAGTTTGCTGCAGCTGGAGTACAATAATGGGCCTGCATGCACACCAGCTGTAGCGGCGTTCAGAAAACACATGCGCCACGCGGGAGCCGGCGCGTTCATCACACTTCTACATTCTAGCCACTGTAAAGTGGATAAGAGAGGAAGAAAACATCACCTGCCGTTCACGCCAGGCAGTCGAAGCAGTCGCAAACGTCTTTTTGGAGCCACTGGCCACTTCTGTGTGCGTGCACAGGATTGCGGCAGCAAAATGAAAAGACACTCTGCAACAACGAAGCAACGGAGTCTTGCGTCTTACTTCAAGAAAGTTCGAACCGATGAAGCGGACGGAGAAGAACCGCCTCCTTCGAAGGATAAAACTTCGCGCTCCTCAGCACTGCTGGAAAGCCAAGCGCGTCCGAACTTCTGTGGCGACTCAGGAGAATGCACCGGTTTATATGAATCACCTGAGAACGAACACAAGCAGGACACCCATGCGCCGCCGGGAAATGATGGTCGCCGCAGTGCAACTCCAAGTGATCTTTGTTCTACAGTCAACGCTGGGAAAAGTGACGCCTTTACCACTGAGCAATGCCCAAGGAAGGTGAGTGGCATGGCACCTACACATTCTGGTTCGCCTCCCCTCTGTGCGACGAGTGCGAATATTTTCGACTTGGGACTGTTTGTCTCGAAAAGCAATAATGTAAATGATCTAAAGACGATGGAGAAGCTGCTGCTCAATCCGTGGACCCCTCCGGCTAACTATGATTATCCAGCCACAGGGAAAAGGAATCTGAATTTCCAACCTCCCTGGGTAGATCATTACCCATAGCTTGTTTATTCAGAGAAGCTTCAAGGAGCATTATGCAAATATTGCGTAGTCTTCGCAAGCGAGTGTGCAGTAAAAGGGGAGCACCTGCGCTTGGGCTGTTTTGTACCTAAGGAGTTCACCAATGAAAGCCATGGACGCCTTTAAGAGCCACGCATCCAGCAGTTATCACGCCATGTCAACAACGCTATCGGATAACTTTTTAGCAGTCCGGTCCGGCTCACAGCAGGACATCTTAACACAACTTGACCGCGGCCTTCAAAAGCAGGCGGAAGAAAACCGCAAGAACTTGCTGCCAATATTAGAAACAATCCTTTTCTGTGGCAGGCAAGCAGTACCGCTTGGCGGCACAGACGACTCTGGTCCGATAAATATGTCTGAAGTGCTGCCATTCATTTTGTGAGGATTACGCGCGCAACGCGAACAATATAGATTATTCTGAAATTCACGTGGCAGCCAGCAATAACGTCGGAATATTTGACGGCACATGTATAAATGCCGACGTGATTCACCACTTCTCATTTGATCGATGGATGACTCTCAGTTCTCCGCTCTCAGTACCAGTGTGTATCGCTGTAATCTGACTTTTCGTTGACCAGCCAGAAGTTCAGCCGGATAAACAGTTTGATCTTCTAACTACAGTTGGCCCCCTTCTTGGACATCACAATCCCGTGACGATAAGATACAGTATGATATGATATCTCTGTCTTCAAGCACTATCTTCTGTTCTTGGACACGTGCACGTACATGAGCTTGACAACAACGATCATTGCAAATAGCAGCGCCCGTGCAGCGCTCGAGCAGTAGTAGTAGTAGTAGTAGGATTTTTATTTACAGTAAGCCGGATACAGAGCTCACTGCAGGGGCAAAGGGCTAAAGGCGAACAGCCTGACAAAGGCCCTTGTCCCTCCGCAGTCCGTGGCAGTGCAAAGCTTAAACAATATATATATTCAATACATTGGTTTCAAGCAACCTGAAATTGTAAACACAAAATTCAAACATAAATAGCATAAGAAGTTTACATAACACATTTTAAGAATTAGAGGTCACTCTCGTTATAATTCACACTAAACAATATCAATGAAACAACATCGAAAACAGACACAAAATGCATGCGGATACAATGAATTCCGCTGTATACACTCGTATAATTGACATAGAAGTTGATGAACAATTTAAGCATTTGCAGAGGCATGAGACTCCATTACGTAGTTTCGATAGTGTAGACCGGTGGTTATGAATAAGTTCTTTATTTGTTTCTTGAAAGTCGCACTACTAGCCCTAAAGTTCAACTGATCTGCAAGGGTATTTAAAACCTGAGGTACCTGGTAAGCTATACTTTGTTTTCCATACTAGGTTCTTGTTCTAGGAGCTCGTTTCTTTTGTTCTCGCATACTGTAGTGTGGTCTGTAGTGTAGTGTGGTATTAAACGACATCCCTCAACACAAAGGGTTCGCATTTTTTTTTGCCTTTGAAAGGTACAGCGTCATTCTTTATGAAAGGGAACGCTGGAGCGCGTGGCCTGCGCACTCCGGCGGCTGCTGGCAGGGCGTTCAAGTGGAAGCGAGAACAATCACAGTCTCTTTCCAAGTCATTTCGCAGCGAGTGAAACAACCATTTATTGCTGATGGCACAACGGCGGTAACCGCCTTGAAAGCGGAGGGTGTCGCAATCTTGCCGCTGGTTCTATATCAGTAATGATTGTTTGTTTTGCTCGTGGTAAACAGTGCGAAAAACGAAGACAGAGAAATAGGAAGACACAAGATGAGCGCTGACACAAGACGCTCGCCACGAGATGACGCAAGAAGAGACTGTGCTTGCTCTCGCTTCTGCTTTAACGCGCTGCCAGCAGCCACTGGAGTACGCAGGCCACGAGCTCCTGTGTTTCCTTTCATAAACATTGACACTGTACATATTGTGTAGTAACTTGAGCCGAAGTGAAAATTGTGCGCCTTCCAGGAAGGCAAAAGATCCCGTCATAGACGTGGCCCTAATGCAGGGAGACTCGCAGGTAAACGTACTTGACCTCGTCTCGAAGTCGTCCGAGCCTTGCAACCACCCTTGGTAACGCCGTGATTATGGCTGTCCGTGCATTTTTTTTTATTCGACGTTCATTCAGTGGCACAGCAAGCAAAACTTTTTTTGGGCTAGCCTGTCCTCTCCTTCTTTTCTTATTCGCCGTCTTTTCAACATTAATGTGATCACACTTAGGATTCAGACATGCGAGGGCGAATATCCACTTGATTACTATAAATAATTTGTTAAATTTCAAACATCAGTCGTTTTAACGTATCAGTAATTTTAATATTAGTAATGTACCAGCGTCGGTCACCGCGTAGTGACAATGATTTTGTGAAGATGGCAGCATGAAGAACAACCTTCGATGACAATTCAGTGCCAACAAAGCATTGTCGAGTTTATTTTTTACGTGCTCCGGGTAAACTGCGTCGCTTCACATTCTTTGTTTCAGCAGCGTCCGAGCATTGTTATGACTGACTGTTACGCCACGCTGTCCACTTTTACTGTGCTCTGGTTGGACCCTTGTCAAAAAGCTGCCAACTACAATCGCACTCAACAGCTCGAACAACGCTACTTGTGCAGTAGGAAGCCGACAGCTTTGACCTTTCAGTATTTCTGTCTTGCGAACACAGATGCCCCTCCCCCAAAAAAAGAGAGGGGAAGAAAGAATCGCAAGTTCTGAAGCTTACCCAATTCGGTATACTGGTGTTTTTTTTTAATGGTCTAGAGAGAAGGGAGAAATGAAATGAGGATTGAGAGAGTGCTTAACCAGAAAAGGCTGTACAAAACAAAGACAAGGACCAGAAACTATACTGTTAGGCACTGTAAGCAAAGTCATTCGATTAGTGCATTCAATAGTGTTTATAATAGCACAATCCCGCCTATCTCCATTTTCGAACCACTATAAATGTGGACTTATTTTTATCGAAAAGCACTACGCTTACTCACGTCACGCTATACCGATATACGGAAGTTTTGTAGAATATGAACGTTGCAAACTAATAGAACGACTAATTTTTGGGTATAATTTTTAAAAAATAAACATAACACTTACACTAACTAGCGATTAGGCGCGTAAACAGGCTGCATTGAATGCCCGCGGCCCTGAACAATAGCGAGGCTGGGAATGCAGAATGTCCCGTTGATCGCCCAATTCGCAAATGAGTGGGTGATTATCCTGGCTGGCGCTCACGATGCGAGGAGGGGTTCGGTTCGCGACAAGCGGCAACCACCCGTTCACAATGGCTATCCAAAAACTCGAGCACATCCCGTAGTTTCGAATGGTCGATATATTGAAGCGCGGTGGCTTCGCTTATTGTAAAACTACGTGAAGGGAGCGTATTCTTTGTGCGTGTTCGTCAGAAATGATGCGCAAAAACTTTCGCTGTTCGATACATTCATGCGTTCAGCACAGCATGACATTCAGTGCAAAAGCCGTATCAGTAGATCCCCCTTCCGACAAAAAATAAAACAGAAGAAAACATTGAGAAGAAAAAAAGTCTTCCACAATCAGTGTTTTGTGATTCAGGTATTGCTAATTTTCACTCTTCTCTCTACTCAAAACGACGAGATAAAAAGAGTAAAAATGAGCTGAGCGTCGTCTGGATTTGGCAGTTATTTACATTTTAAGATGCATTCGACAAGAACGGAGCGTTGGTAAAGGCTTAGAGCGCTTCCTACAAGATGTGTAATTTGTTCTAAATGTAAAACACTTTGTGCACAGAATGCTTTAGAAAAGAAGTAAGAGGGCTGAGCGCATTCCAGAAACAAGAAAAAATCACAGCAAATCCACGGAGTGAATTACGAGTGGGGCGAAGCTTCCGTCAATCTGTCCGCGCTTCTATCCATCCATTCGTGCTTGCTTCCGTCAGTTCGTCTGTACGTCTGTTCTTCCGTCAATCCATTCGTCTGCGTGTCCATCTATCTGTCCATGCGTCTGTCCGAGTATCTGTCTGTCCGTCCGCCTGCGCGACCTTCCATTCGTGTGTCTGCTTAACTGTCTGCCAATCCGTGCGTCCGTTCGTCTTGTGAACATTCCAAGTACCGCCACCTTCCATCTTTTAATCATATACCTATAACATAAAGTACCGCCATCCAGCGCACATTCCAACGACTAAACGAGAGGTGGCTACCTATTACTACAACGACGATTATTACTACTACACTGGTCGTGAGGGCCTTCACAGAGAGGCCAGCGCTGTGATCGTTTTCACGTCACAAATAGGATGCGTGCGCTTGCCTTGCTTGCATCGTCCCCCTTCATTTCACCGGTTCCTAGTCGTGAGTTTACGATGAAAATTATACACGAGAGTGCCTCCGGGGGCACCAATTCGTAGTTTGCTTGCACGTATTATCAGGTCTTGTCACTTCATGAAGCACTGAGCTTCAAAACAAAAGGAAGCACGCACGATATCTACAGCAAAGCGCAGGAAATGCAGTGTTCTAGCAGACAGCACAACCAGGCATCCTATGAGTGACGTCATTACATAGGCAGCACCACAGTATGTCCTCGAAGCCAATACATCGCGGATGCACGACCCACGCCTTAAGGAGCTTTGCGCTAAATTGGTTTACAATTTAGAGCACTTTGTAATCTTCCATGGGGGATCATAAAGCCGTCCCATGGACTTATATGAGACTATTTTATTTCCAGGTCTCATCTTACATACCTTGCGTACACAAAAAGGATATACAGTGGTATTCATGCATATGTACAATGCAAGCTGTGTGTTTAGAAAAAGTGTACATCGATTCTGAGGATTTCGCACTCAGCTATGGGAGAGCAGTGAGCCGTCCTGATTACAGGTAAAACTCTGAAGCAACAGAGTAAATTACCAGCATAGCCGCTCCCGGGCTGTTATATGAGTTTATAAAAAATTATTTGCAATATGCACAGAAAACAAAAGTGTCATAGCATTCCAGTAATAGGGAACATACACTTCGGCACATCTATGTGCAACAAAAAACATCACGACGTTGCAATCAAGACATCCACGTTCTAATATACATGACACTATTGGCAAACATGTACACAAGATCTCAATGCAACATCATGATACAAGGGTATAACAATGCAATAGATGCAATGAAACAATTGGTTGCAAACAAAATTATGAATAACTACTCAACGAGTGCTGTTTAGCACCACATCGGTCGAAAAATCAGTTTTACCCTTTCGTGTTTAACATTGACGAAAGGGCATGACCGATGCCGCAGAAACTTGTGCTCTCCGAGAAAGAAAAGCTCCTCAGTGAGAAACGCAATATTATCTCATCTCATTTGGCCCACTATCTGCCACAAAGGACGCCCAAGGCAGCTCGCAGTCACTGCCTCGCATCACTTTCGCCAAAGGCTGAACAGCCCCGCAAATATTAAAAGAGCCGAGATATGCCCGCGTGGTCACGAATGCTCAAACACCTTGTCCCCGAAAATCAGCATGCACCGTGCACCAAAAAAGGCGGGACACATTCAATTGTCGTTGGTCGATCGGTCTCGACCATGACGCCATTGGGGCAAGTGGGAGTGCGAACCACCTGCCATCACTGCAACCGATCTCGAGTGGGGAGCAAGCCCCAGCGCAACCGCCAGATAAGTCCCGAAGATGTCCTGGCCACACTGCTATAGTTATTTGTTTCGAAGGGCGGTTCATAATAGATTGACGATGCTTGGGCACCATGGGCCGTAGTAGAGAGGCCATTGTGTCCAAAACTTAAGATTCGGCCAACTCTCTCTCTGGGCACGTAGTCTCTAACCATCGGGGAAATGCCAGAAGGACTATATACAAAGATGATAATTCAGTTGATTCAGGACCTTGGTTAATTTCAATAGTTGGCAGGAAGACACATAGCGATGGCCCCAAATAGTAGCAAGGCAGTGTCTGAGTGGGCGTGGCATGATTGCTCGGCATTCGCAATGAAGTGCGGAGACCCAATATAGAAGCCGTGAAGGAAACATCGGGAAATGCAAAACCGCCTTGATCTCGTAGTTGAGCTAACGCCGGATGAGATAATAATTCTGCGCCACCAGACCAAAAAAATTAACTGAAGCAGCGTTGCACTTTCATGAATAATCGGAGCGGTGACTTAACAGAATGGCAAAGGTACCAATATTTTCCGTAGTACACCATTTGAGATGAGTATTGGCGTTCCAAGAATGATAATTTGAAGCGCCTGGCTGATTTTGTATGACTTTGAAAAGTTTGTACAACGGATCACCAGACGCTGTCCTGTACCCCAAATGCAGTGAAAATAACTCCCGGTATTGCAATGTTAGGGGGCCACTGTAAAGGTGACGTGATGCTGACATGACCACTGGAGTTGCCAATGAAAAAATACTGGCTTTTAGCAAAAGTTTAACCTTGCACCAGAGGTAATGCCGAAATTATAAAAAGTATCCATAGCATGCTACAGTGACTGTTCATTATCTACATATAGCGTAATGTCACCTGCATATGCAGTGACCTTTACTTGAGTGTTACGAGGTAGGGGTAAGCCACGAATCGGCGGGGGACGTTCAACGGCCCTTAAGAAGGGTTCTAATGCAAAGATGTATAGCACTGGGGAGAAAAGACACCCTTGACGGACCCCACGCGTTTTCTTGAAAGGGTGACTCTCGCGGTAATCTATGTATGGGGTACTTTTTGAATTAGTGTACATCGTGTGAATGAGGTCAATGAATTTATCCGGTAATCCAAATGCATGTAAAACATTTAGTAAGTAGCCATGCTCTATTAAATCAAAAGGTTTCTCCTGATCTAAGGAAACAAACAGTCCCTGCTCACATCGACTAGTGGTGTACTGAATGATGTCACGCGTTAGCCACGTATGGGTGTGTATTTCTTGGCCCTAAACAGATTATACTTGGTGGGGAGCGTATAATGTTGCAAGAAATGAACTGATTCGGCGCACCAACATGTTGGCCAAGAGCTTGTAATCTATCATAAGCAGGGTAATAGGGCGCCAATATTCTCGTCGCGTGGACATTGAGTCTTTCTTAAAAACCAGTGTCATGCTGCCTCTGTGAAAAGAGGTTGGAAAGGTAACATCTCGAAAACACTTGCGAATCACGCGTGACTTAATTAATGATAGGCCAGAACTGTACACAAAACTCTGCAGGAGTCTGTCAGGCTCTGGCGCCGAACCCTTTTTTATTACGTCTAATGCGCCCTTTCTTTTGTCATCGGAAGGTAGTCATACGAGAACGTCATGTGACATTTTAAATCACGTGGTAAGTCTTTTAGTAGTGGCTGCAAAAGAAACAAATCCTGGTTAACTGATAATAGAAACAGATTGAGCATTGACTGAAAGTGTTGACTCAATGACTGAAAGTCACGCGTACTCACAACAGCCGGCGCGGTAGAGTTCAGCGAGTAGGCACGAAGGCCTGGTGGACGAATCAGAGCTCTGCGTGCACGCCGGTGCGCCCACACGGTTGCACGCCAAAAAGCGCCAAGCTAAAGCCGATAGCGAAGAAGCGCGCATAGTACGTTGTTACCGTTCAACGAGCTCCTCTTGCCATGCCCGCATAACGGGGGAACGCCTGGGATTACAGCGGGCAACGCGTACTTTTCGAATTAACAATGAAGCATCATAGGACATACGGGCACGAAGTTTCCTGCCCGATGCACTGCAATGATAGCGCCACTGTTCTTTCAGGCGATCCCAATCAGCCATATCCGCCCCAATGAGCGATGCGTGTAACGCTCCGGGCAATGTTTTGTAGACTGAGAGTCCTGGAGTACGCAAAAACGAGATGCCATGGTCAGTGAATCGTTGGCATCCCCACTGGCAGGTGGAGAGAGACCATAACCGTGCGGTGGTCACTAATTTCCACTGCTGTCGTTGGCAATGACATTATCCTAGTGTCGTGAACGTAGGTAATGAGACCAGGGGATGCGTGCACGCGATCAATTCTGCTGCTCAATGCTGCTCAATGCCATGTGTAGGCAAAATTGCTACCATGTACACGTTTATGAAAGCCCAATTGGCGTCCGTGAACTCTAACGTGTTCTTCCAATATATTGATGCGTTCGTTCAAATTCACAACATGCGGTACTCCTAGTGACTTTAATTGTGTCTTAGACTCACACGCAGACGTTCAAGGTCCAAGTGCGGCCAGTCAAACTGGAACGCCAAGGATCTCGAATGTCTAGTGCAGCAACTGGCATTGAGTGGCAATAATGAAAACGTACAAGGTAGCATTTATGCCTATACTTGGCGTCAAGAAGCGTCGAGCCACAAAATAATGACGTGTACGCATCATCCGCTCTTATTACCTACGTTCACGACACCGTGGTAATGTCATTGCCACCGACACCAGTGTACATTGTCGACCACCACCCAGTTATGCTCTCTCTCTCCACCTGCCAGCGAAGACGCCAACGACTCACAGACCATGGCGTCTCGATTTCCGCGTCATCCAGGACTCTCAGTCTGCGGAAAAATTGTCCCGAGCGTTACGCGCATGGCTCATTGGGGCGGATATAGCTGATTGGTATCGCCTCAAAGAAAGTGGGGCTATCATTGCAGTGCGTCTGGCAGGGAACTTCGTGCCCGTATGTCCAAAGATGCTTCGTTGTTAATCCACAAAAAATACGAATTGTCCACCGTAATCCAAGGCATTCGTCCCTTATGCGGGCATGACAAGGGGAGCTCGTTGAACGGTAACAACTTACTATGCGCAATTCTTCGCTATCGGCTGCAGCTTAGCGCTGTAGGCATGCACCATGTGCGCACCCTGAGATGCGCACAGAGCTCTGCTTTTTCCACCAGACTCTCCTGCCCACTCGCTAAACTCTACTGTGCCAGCTGCTGCGCGTACGCGTGGCTTTCAGGCATTCACTCAACACTTTCAGTCGATGCCTCAATCTGTTGCTAATATCAGTTACTCATGATTCGTCCTTCGCATATACTGCTAAAAGACTTACCACATGATTTCAACATGTCACCTGACGTTCTGCAATCACCACTATTAGATGACGAAAGAAAGGGGGCGTTTGACGCAATGAAAAAGGGTTTCGCCCACGGGTCTGACGGACTCCCTGCAGAGTTTTATCTGCAGTTCTGGTCTATCAATGCTGCGTCATTTATGTCACGCGTCATTCACAAGTGTTTCCGAATTATTACCCTTCCATCTTCTTTTACCGAGGCCGTGTACTTCTATTCCCCAAAATACCAAATGTCTACGCAACCAGAAGATTGCCGTCCTATTATTCTGCCTTATGTGGATTGCAAGCTATTGGTTAATATCTTGGGGCGCTGAACCAGTCCGTCTCTGGCATAATTAATCGCTCCTCACCAGGTCTGTTCCGTTCCGGGTCGAGAAATACACACCCATACGTGGTTAACGCGTGACATCATTCACTAGACCCCTATAGCTACCTTAGATCAGGAGAAGGCTTTTGATTTTATAGAACATGCGAATTTGTAAATATTTTACATGCAATTGGATTTTCGGATAAGTTCATTGACCTCATTCACGCGATGTACACTAATTCAGAAAATACCCTTTACTTGTATTCCCGTGAGAGTCACGCATTTAGAGTCACGCGTGGGGTCCGTCAAGGATGTCCCCTTTCCCCAGTGTGATTTATCCTTGCGTTAGAGCCCTTCTTAAGGGCCGTTGAACATCACCCGCAGATTCGTGGCTTACCTCTACCCGGTAACACCCAAGTAAAGGTGACTGCATATGCAGATGATATTACTCCATTTGTACATAATGAACAGTCGCTGCAGCATGCTCTTGATACATTCCATGATTTCGCTATTATCTCCGGTGCAAAGTTAAACTTTTCTCAAAGCCAGTATTTTTTCATTGGCAACTCCAGCTGTCGTATCAACATCACGTCGCCTTTACAGTGGTCTCCTGAGATTTCAATACTCGGAATACTTTCACTGCATTTGGTATACAAGATAGCATCTGGTCATCCGTTGTACAAACTCTTCTAAGTGATATCAAAGCAGCCAGGTACTTCGAATCCCCCCTCTTGGAACGCCGATACTTAACTCAAATGGTGTACTAGGAAAAGTTTGGTGCCTGTGCCATTCTGTTAAAGCACCGCTCCACGTCTGCAGGAAAGTGCAAAGCTGCATCAGTTCATTTTTTTTTGGTCTGGTGGAACAGAGTTTTTGGCTGAACCACGAGATCAAGGGATGTTTTGCATAATCCAACGTTTCCGTTATGGCTCATACCTTGTGCCTCCGCACTCAGTTGCGAATACTAAGCAATGATGGCACGCCCGCTCGCTGGCTCGCTACCATCTGGGGCCATGACTATGTGTCTTCTTGTCAGCTAGCCAAATTAACCAAAGTCCGCAGTCAACTGAATTACCACCTGTTTCGAGGCCTTCTGTCATTTCAACGACGTTTGGAGGCTGCGTGCTCAAAAACATATAGGTTGCCGAATGTAAAGTGGGCAAAACAATGGCCGTCCTTCTACAACCCCTGGTGCCCCAGCATCGTCGATCTATAATGAACCACACTTGGAAACCAACAACTGCATTAATGTTGCCATGGTATCTCTTGGACTTTGTCTGGCGGTTGGGCTGGGACTTGCTCTCAACTCGAGATCGGTTGGAACGTTGGCAGGTGATTCGCACTGCCTTTTGCCCCAACTGCGAGACCAATCGACATGTTATATTGAGTGTGTGTTCTCCAGCCTTTTTTTTTTTGGCATTCGGTCTATGGTGGCTTTCGGGGACAGGCTGAGTGAACATTACTTTCCAACGGCCGATTTCCGTGCAGCACTTTTCGGCTCTTTTAATAGGTGCTGCGCTGTTCAGCCTTTGCCGAAACGGATGCGAGGCAATAACTGTGAATTGCCACGGCCGTGCTTTGTGGCCGATACAGGGCGAATGCGGTGAGAGATCCTCGCGTTCCTCTCTGAGGAGCTTTTCTTCGTCGTCGAGCACAAGTTTTTGCGGCATTGGTTGTGCCATTTCGTCAAGGTTGAACAAAAAAAGGCACAACGCAATTTTTCGACTGACGTGTTGTTAAGTAACGCCTGTTGAGTCGTTAAATTTATTTTCATTTGTTAACAATTGTCTATTATGGCATCAATTGTATCATAACATCGTTGCTTCATGATATCGCATTGAGTTCTTGTGCACGTATATGCTAACTTTGTCATGTATATTAGAGCATCGATGTTTTCACTGCAATGTAGTTATGTCTGTCATGGTACATGGATGTGCTGAAGTGATTGATTGATATGAAAGGTTTAACGTCCTAAAACCACCATATGATTATGAGCTGCGCCATAGTGTAGGGCTGCGTGAATTTCAACCACCTGGGCTTCTTTAACGTGCACCCAAATCTGGCCCCACGGCCCTACAACATTTCCGCCTCCATCTGATTGTGCCAAAGTGTATGTGCCCTTATTATTAAAACGTTATGAAACCTTTGTTTTCTGTACATAGCGCAACTAAACTCTTTCTAAACAAAAAATGCTACTCGGGATGAACGTAAACTGCAATGAACGGACGCAATCGAAACCACTACACAAAGGGCACACTCACCTCTCATTCTTTTGAGGGTCACCACAAACTTCCGGAGCTATAGATCTATAAGCTTTTAAGCAAAAAAAGAAAACGATGCACGAACAGCACAGGCCGTAAAACGTCGCGGCGCACAAGCACACAACAAGCAAGCACCATGCTCGCCTGCGCACGCTTTGCGAACTCCATAGACTTTTATATTTCGTTGGAATATCTTTTATCTTTTTTTTTATAATTTTTATATTTTAATAATTATATTTTAACTTTTATATATATTATCTTTTTTTCTGCATGTACATGAAGTTTCCTCCTTATTTTAAGTGAATTCATGGTGAAGTGTGCAAGTCCAGTCTCGTTGCCAAATCTCGTTCACTCCTTGGGGAGCTCCTCCGACGGAAGCGATAGATGACAGGCATTGCAGACGCCAGCGCACGTAGCCTCCTGCCTGTTGTGTTCCCACGGGGTCACGTACAATAATATAGTGGGTTCAAATCCCGGCTGCGGCGGCTGCATTTCCGATGGAGCCGGAAATGTTGTAGGCCCGTGTACTCAGATTTGGGTGCACGTTAAAGAACCCCAGGTGGTCAAAATTTCCGGAGCTCTCCACTACGGCGTCTCTCATAATCATATGGTGGTTTTGGGACGTTAAACCCCACAAATCAATCAATCAATACAATAATATAGTAAAAATAGTTAGACACACGCGACAGAAGATGAAGATACACGCACATGACAAGTAAGTGTCCGTTATTATAAAAACTAGCGTTAAAATATGACACACAAATAAATTTACCTTCACATCTCGCAAAGTTCTTCTGAAGATGCTGAAGACAAAAAAGATGGATGACAGACATCGCAGACGCCAGCGCACACAGTCTTCAGCATGGTCTGTGCCCACGGCTTCACAATAAGTATGTAAAATAGTGAGTCACACGTGACAGAGGATGAATAGAAATGCATATGAGAAATACGTGCAAGGTGAAATGAAAACATACGTGAGAAATGACATTCTGATAATTTCACCGTGATGTAACACATCTTCAAAGACTCCTTTCGATCCCCGTTGCGCCAGAGCTTAGTAGCGGCGGCCGCAGCCACAACTCCGCGACCCACCGTGCCGCTAACAAGTCGGTGAGTCCTAAGCGAGCGACATCGTTCAGCTCGAGCAAGCGAACGCGAAACCAAACACGGCGCTGCACGCGGAGCGTCTGTCGCCAGTGAACTTCGAACAGGAGAGCAAGCGTACGCATGACCGCCGCCACGAACGAGTTGGTTTGGAGCTAGCGACGAAGAAATCGACGCTAATGCGGCCCTTTTTGACAAACTCGAGCGAGTGCAGCGCGCAAACGCCAGTCCGCGGCCGTGGCCAATGGACGGCACCGAGCTGCTTGCGACCGACTGACAGGAAAGCCAACTATAATGGCGAGCAATTTTCAGTGAGTTCCAACGCTAGCGAAAGCCCCGTCAGCCTGTGCTGGTGCGCTTACAGCACGGAACATACTACAACCAAGCTCTTTACGAGAACCCGCAACGTGTTTTCAACGACTGCCAACACAGCGACGAGGTCTCAGCCCGATATCGTCAGCTCTGAGCTTATTGCGGCGGCGAAGACAGGCGAGCACTCAATGAGCGAGCGTACGGGAGGCCGACAGCAATGGCGGTCAATTTCCTTGTGGCCGCAAAGCACATGGGAACTGCCACGGAGAAAGGAAAGGTAGAAGAGGCCTTGACGTCACTGGTTGTGAAGCCGCGATGAAGCCGAAAGTCGGCCATATTGACTGGGCAAATTCTCCTCTCTTGTTTACATCCGAATGTAAAGCAGAAGGCACGACTCTCTCTCCGGCTTGGAAAGCACGTGAGCTGCACAGTGCGCGTGTCGTGACGATCCGAAACTAATGGAACGGGGTTCAACGCTCTGAGCCAGTGCGACACCTTTTGCGAAATCATTTCGTCCGAGTATTAACAGCGAGTAACAGCTCACCGACAACAAAGCAAGTACGAGAATACGCGCGCTAGATGCACTGACAACGGCGAGTGTTTTCACGTCATTAATTCAGCAACTGTACAGACAACACGTTCGGTCGTGCGAATTCTACGCTCGCATTCCACCACGCGGCCGACGCAGCGTCCGGCAACTGTGTCCGTGTTCCACGTGAAATTTCTCACCGGCGTTAGCGTTCTGCGACCGTGGTGACTTTGAGCACGGTCCAAGCGACACTTGAATGTGATTGCTGTTATGTTGAGGTTACATGCAATGCTGGGGGTGAGTATACGAAGCGGAACAGAAAAGGTGTTTTAATACGCACTTGCAAGTTGTTGCTCTACACACACAACACAAAACTTCGTGTGTGCACATGGTTCTCTTTGCGTCTTGTTGGGCTCAACAGCATCGTCCGTTGTCACAAGCAGGAGCAGTGCCCAACCGTCACTTACCTGCAATGCGTTCGTCATCGTCCCGCTTCGTCATGGTGCCCAACGCAATTTCGCCGAACACTTCAAATGCTTGATCCGCGTCAACCGCCATCCAACACATAAGTATGCGCTCGTTCTATGTGCTGTTGAGGCCACATGGTGGATAAAAGGTTTTGTAAACGGTGATAGGAGTACAGTAACTGCCAGGAAAACACTGCGTAACCAATAACGGGGCGCAAAGCATGGATATTGCCCGCGACGACTCAGCAGGAGACCTGGGGAGGCACACATGCCACCGCCAGCCGTGGCCGCTCACTGCCAGACCAGCTCCGCTGCGCAACACGTAACCATAACAACGCCGCCATTATACCCAGTGAATATGGCCGTCATGACGTCATTTCCGCCACATTTTTTACGTAGCGCGCTGGCTGGGCATGCCCTCTCCTACCTTTCCTTCCTCCGTGCGAACTGCAGGCACCCAAGGTGACCTTCGCGGTGCATTTCGTGCGTGCGATATACAACACGACCGAGCCCGTTGCCAGCAAGCGCGATCCGTATCGCACACGCGACAAGTAGAGTAGAATAAAGAATGATAACCTACTTGCCTTAAAATCCAGCGTGCGCTGTTTTCTGCCCTGAGTCAGACTGATATGAATATATATATATATATATATATATATATATATATAGAAGAATAACTCCGGTTGCCGCAAGGTTATAAATATGAAAGTAGATAAACTTTCACATAACAACTGTTTATTGTGCCGACGTTTCGACGGGAACCCCGTCTTTTTCAAGGCATAATACTATTTACACATGTTCCGTGTCTTCTTATATCCTGTCGAGACAGGAGTGGAGGGGTCAAAGAGAGAGAAAAAAAAGAAACAGCGAAACGGGTGGACAAACATTAAATAAAATATAGAAAATCTAGGAGAAGAAGCAAGACCGACACGGCGTAATTAGAAAGAGGCAGCATTTCAACAGAGTAAAGCAGAGGTAGATAAGCAATGTCATCATTGTCAACAATACCTCCCCCGCACCCACTCTTCCCCAAGTGGGCAGGGAGCCGCCGTTCTTGTATTTCACCTTTCCGTGTGGTCCGGTGGCGGCTCGTTCCTCTTTGAAGTGTATGACAAGTTATGGCCCAGGCAGCACGCCGCCGTTGGACCAATCTTGGACCAACATCGGCTAACATCGGCACCGACGTCGGGCCGACGTCGGAAGTGCAACTTCTTCCAATGTCGGGCCGACGTTCAAGCCAATGATGGGCCGACGTTTTGCCGATGTTTTAGCCAGTATGCAACCAACATTGGGCCGACGAAGGCCCATTGTATTGCCGACAAAGTTGCCATTGTTCGGCCAACATTGGGCCATATTTCAGCCAATCACATGCCATTGTTACGCCGATGTTTGCTGCACGACGAATATTGGCTACGGATGTACGACCGACATTGGACCAATCCAGGGCCACATTGCAGCCAATCAAATGCCGTTATTACACCGATGTTTTCTGCACGACGAATATTGGCTACTGATTGGCTTGCCATTATGTAACCATTATTAGTAGGCAATTTTTCTTACCGGAAGATTCAAACAATATGCCTCGATGACCCGCTCTTGTAGCTTTGCAGCCCTGTATACTTGGGGCAACAGAAAATTGAATGCTGAGAACTGAAAGCAGTTACTCGATCTATTTCATATTTTATACCTCATTCCCTTTGCTAACACTAGAAGTGTAGTTTATTTTTTTACCAATTTATCTTTTGCAATAGCGAGTGGTTTATTTGGTACTAGTATTTGGTACAGCAGATCGAAAAAAGTCGTTAGGAAGGAAATGCTGAAAGCGTATGTCCCCCACTTGCAATCCCCACATATGTCCCCCACATGGTAATCGAGAATATTCATAGTTTAGAGCATTTTTTTGTAACTAAAACATGGTGATGGTGCTTCCGAATCAGCATAAGCTAGCCGAACAGTGCACCACCGACAGTCTGCAGACTATTTATTCTTTGTTTTTTTTATTTATTTGGTACAACAAAAAATGTATACATTGAAAAATATATATACACAACTAAAAAAGACCCGCTCTACTGCAGGTCAGGTTGCGTTGGGGGCACAGTGACAGTGGTGCTGTCAAGGCCCTGGCTGCTGTGGCTGGGCAGGAAGCCAGCTGCCACGAGCAGCCGATAATCTGCGCTCTGAGAGTGGGGATCATCGGGCTGCTCCACAACAAATGCTTCTCTGAAGCGCCGCTTCCTACCCCCACAGCGATCACCAGACCCTGGCAGCAACCTCTTAATAAAGTTGAGGGCCTCCGCCTGGTCGCACCCTGCTTTTTGGCAGATGACATCTGCATACAAGAACAGAAATACCATAGTACACATGAAGCACTGCAGTACAGAGAATACACAAGGGTACACACACATAAAACAATGAACAAGTCTAACCTGTCACTAATCTACAGAGCCTCAGGTTCACAAAAGCCCTTTTCCCTTTTCTGCCATGAAGGCTGTACAGCACTTGCACGTCATGTGCCAATACAGCCTTCATGGCATTCACACCAATTTCTCGGAGGCCACGTCCCCCAATCTGCAGGAGGTGCTTGCGCTGTAAAAAAATGCAAGAAGCATAGATGGGGTAAACGCAACAGCAAATTGAAATGTTTTCATGATAAAAATCTGCAAGAAGAGGACACTGAAAACAACAACTTGAATTTTTGGGCATCACAACATTTCATTGCTTTTTTTATGCTAACTTCAACTCACTTGACCTAAAATGGTTTCCACATCAGCCCTCTCACACTCAGTGTGAGAACCTTTCAGAGTCCTTCTCTGAATGCAGTTTCGCTGTTATGAAAACAAATACAACACTGTTATAACCCTTAATAAATATTGATTCTAGCTATGAAATAGTATAATTACTTTGTACAGTGCTCAAATTCCAATACACGTTTCTTCGAGGTTACAATGTCTTTGCCTGAATGTTGACCAGGAGTAGCTTCTACAGGTGAAAAACGATAAAATATGTGGAATTCAAAAAGAAGCTTGGACATGTTTTTAATCAATGCATTGTAAGCAGAGCACAACAAGATAAATGAACATGATCAAGGCGTACTAAGAAGCAACCTTAGAGCGACCAAATCTTGGTCATAGATGAAACTGATAGAAAAATAAAGGTCGCACTCGATGGTCGCACCATTTGCTGTTTATATTTTTCTGTGATAGCCAACAAAGAGGCATGTTGCTATAGAAATCTCATCACAATAAACAAAGGTGCACTTTTCTTCACACTGCGAAATTGGGTGCATGTTAGATTTTTAAAAAAGTAAGAAATCGGCTAACACAAGGCAGGGTGAACTGTAGCTTAAAGTAGAGAGCCGCAGCGGACACGAAATAGGGTGATAAATGAACAAAATTACTGAATGTCTCTTTTAAGCAGGCTATTGCTAGTCACTGCCCATCAAACACACGATGCCGCCTACATCGTCTGCTAGCTTAGGACAGTTCACTCGGACTTCACAGACTATAGTAAATAGAGTCAAATCTCATTAATTCCAACACACTTAATTCGAACTGACGCTGTGGTCCTATCAAAGCTATACCGCGCTCCGAAAATGCTCTCAGCACCCCGCCCAATCCTGCGGTGGCACTTCAGACACCTCATCGCTGTGCTTGAGGAAGAAAATGAAGAAAAGGAAAGAAAAGACTGCGGTGGAATGTTTGCCAAATGCCAATCTGCGACATTCCTGTGCCACGCTTTGGCTTTTTCCGTCTCTGCCACGTAGAGGCCCTTCTCCTCTTAACACTGCGCATGAAGAGAAAGAGGGGAAAAAAAGCTGTCGCAGAGAGTTGGCTCTCTCATGCCGATCTGCAAGGCGCCGGTGTCACGCTTCCCTGTTTTTCGTTCCTGCTATGTAGAGACTCTTCTCCTTTCAACACCGCGCATGAAGAGAGAAAAAAAAAAGCTGCCGCGGAGTGTTTCTCTCTCGAATGCCGATCTGCTTTTCTCCAGGTGGAGACGCTCCTCCATTCTCATCATGTGCTGGCCACGCTCCGGCTGCAGCGCAGATGGTAACAGTGGAAACACAGTTGTCTTCGAAGAGTGTCAGCACTGGACATTGCCGCGTGCAACTTCTTTTGCCAGGAGAATACTGAAGCCGAAGTACAAATGCTTTGCAAACTGCACGCAAAACTTGTTGACTCGTTGCAAGGCCAACGTGTACAGACATGTATTGACTACTTTAATTAATGACGGATGTCCTGTAATTTGTGAATAAAACTTCTCCATGCACATGCATCACTGCATGGTGAGCGCTCCGCTCGTTTACCGTATTTACTCTATTCTACCGCGCCCTCGATTGTAACGCGCGCCCGGTTTCCACGACAAAAAAAAAAAAAACACTAAGACATTGGTTGCAACGCGCACCCTTTTTTCTCGTTGGCCCGCTTGATCACACCACTCGCGAAAACGACTCTTTTTGAGAGCGTCTTCCGTTTAAATACGAAGTACGGGGAAGCTTATGCCTATCTGACGTGCAACAGAGCATTGCTGTCACTCTAGTTTTACCGTGGCCCGATGTCAGTACACAAACTTGCTTCGCCCCCTTCTCCTAAACGGTTGTGGTGCCAGGCATGTCGAAGTAAAGAGGCGTGTGATCGGCATTCCCGATTTGCCCAAGCAGGTAGCCGTTGTTGTGCCGCAAGTTTAGGAGGAACCTCTGAAGACTCTGAAGCTTTTCTTCGTACTCCTCCGGCAACTTCCGGCATATGCCCGTTCGCCTTCGGAGGGAAAAGCCTTTTCTCTTCATAAAGTTCGTTAGCCAGCACCTGCTCGCTTTAAAATGGCTCTGCATTAGCCCTTTTTCTAAGGTTAACTGCATAGCCTACACTTGGAGCAGTTCTGTCGTCACGGGCCGCTGTGCCGCTCACTGCTTAATCACATACTCGCCGAGCAGCTCTTCAATTTGTGAAAACCGACCCTGCTGTGGTCCACTGAAGCCTTTGCGTGAATCTTTGCTGTCGACAATATTCTGCTTTTGTTTCCGCCAGTCCCGCACGCACGTTTCGGAAACTCCGAATGACCGCGATGCGGCCCGATTTCTGTCCGTTCCGGCACACGCGACAACTTTTCTTTTAGAAGCAGCATTGTGGTGCACTCGTCGAGTTTTTGGAGTCGGCCCTACCATGCCGTCAATGCTAATGTACTACAAGATGACGAACTCCTCAGCACACGTATGAAGTGCCGCGCATGGGAAACACATAGGCAGGAATGACCGACGCGCCATGCCGACGCACGTAGGGGGCGGCCATTTGTAAGTGGCGATGGCAATAGAATGACCATATTCATATTTTTTTTCGTACTCGATTCTAACGCACATGCGATTTATGAACTCTCTTAACCGGAAAAAAGGTGCGTGTTAGATTCAAGTAATTACGGTAACTTTCATTATTTTGAACTTCTTTTAATTTGAACAAATTTTCTGGCCTCTGAGTACGAATTATTCATATTCGACTGTAGTACAGTGGCTCATGAGATAACCTGACTAGTTTGTTTCCCGAAACACAGTATCTTAAAGCAGTACTAAATTTCTGCATGTTACATAGGCATATTAAAAATCAAGAAATATACACCAAAGCCGCAGCCACAGCTTTACTCTGCACAGCTGCCTCTGCTGCCTCCACTTCTCCAATTGTACCAGCAGGCAGCCGGGGAAGGTCAGAGGGGCACTGTGCTGGCTGGGCGTGCTGAGGCACGGACAAGAGCCGTAACTCGTGCTTCAGCTGTCGCACCTCCTGCAGAACCTCTCTTTGTTGCTGTCGGATGCCAAGTTGGATCCGCAGGGTCCGTAGCAATAGAGCTGAAACATACAAGAGTACATACCATATTTACTCGCACAATTAGCATCCTCACATAATTTGCTCACCAGTATAATTAGCCAGCCTGCTTTACTACAGGAAACTTTTTGCTCGCATACTTTGCCCTCCCCAACCAGCCCGAGCCACCTTGCCAGCACACACACAGACACATTTGACTTCATGATGCTCTGGTCAGGCACATCTCTTGTCGAGCAGGCGAGTGCAGTCTTACACAAAATGGACTGAGTGCAAGGTCCCTTCTTCCATGAACTTTTATGCTTTCCCTAGAATATCGAACTTGAAAACCGAAACCTGTTTATGTGTAGTCCGAAATGCCTAAAGGTTTGCCTCCTATCTTCCCACCTCTTCCACGGCAAGAATGTATTCCCGAGACACAGCACAGATGTTGAACGCGTGCAAGGACCTGTCACATCAACTAGATGAGACAGGTTTTCGCACTCATTTTTTTTCCGGTTTCGCCATCTGGCCATTGCATTTTTACCGTTCCTTGTGATAGGCTACAATAATTATATACGAGGCAGATTGCTGTTATAAAGCTTACCGAAGAAAACTGAAACCGTGCTACCGCTAAGCACATCACCGTGGAGTTCTTCGACATGCAATATTCAGTATGGGAGCCAGCAGAAGAGTGCGTTGAATAAGACTTAGCATACAAGCTTGGGTGTGTTAGTTAGATATCGGAGGGAACACAACGCAATAGAAGACTGGGACAAGGAATGGACACACACACACATGAAGGGCGACACACACAGCACTGTGTTGGCATCGCGCTTCCTTGTCGGCATCTTACTTTACGTTGGGTTCCCGACAATTATTGGAGAGTACTTATGTTCTCTGGTATAACCCTGTCGTGGGAACTGGTTTTTGTGAGCACTGTTCGGAAGAACTTCAAGAAAATGGGGGCATTTGAACAGGCTTAGCAAACAAATGACAATCCGCTTTGAGACAGCTGTGACAGCGCCTGCAACATATATTTCCAGTTGAGCTTTTAGGCCAGCGATTCCTACTAGCTTCGCACATGACCGGATTGACACAAAAAGTACACATAATACGCGAGTATATACCGCATTTGACTTTGTAGCTTTGATGAACCAGGCAGATACACAAATTTATCCAAAACTCCATTGATTCTGTTGCAAAATTATTCAACAAACAAATTGCGATGTTATCCATGTTACTATACGATTGTGGCACTTTACCATTGCAGCTTTCCAGGAGGCACACATAGTGCAGCGTTAGTTCCCCACTCGCAGTTAATTGTATGCAGTAGGTTGCTCACAGCAACTGACTGCATGCAATGGTGAACATCTTGCATGCTTGCACCGCTGTTTCAGCATGCTGGATGCTTCCCATACGGCTATGAATTGATGTTCACAAAATTGGGAAGATGAAGAAAGACTACACAGTGCCCTCTGGCCACCCTATACTTCAAACCTCCAGCCAACAAACAAACAAAAGAAACAGAAGTATGCAAATGAATATTATTCCTAATGCAGCTGGAATGGAGTGTAGTTTTCACCAATTCGGTGTGTTAAGTCAATATGGAGTGAGTTAACTCCATAAAGTAGCTTTTCTCATAACAGTGTTCACTCTATTGTAACACAAGGAGTGACTTCATAGCATCTAGAAGGAAAAATAGAATCTTCAGTATTTGATAGAAATGTGAGGCTCTAGCCTAAAACAACAATAATCTGGAAAAAGAACTCATTACATTCGAAAAAAAAAAGGTAGCACAGTTGATCCCCTTTACAAGAGACACTGATGTAACAGACAAACGGGGATAAGAGGCACCAGTGTGCAGGCTGACATTTCGCCCATCATGCATCAGGCACTTCGTAGATGCGTCTGTGCAGCCGGGAGCCCTGCAGTCAAGCATGCTGAGCAAGACTGTTGACCACTGTACAATGACACATTGCCACAAAATTTTAAAACTTCATTTTACAGACTTCTGCAAAAGCTTCTTACACTCTTGCATAATTTTTGCACAAGCTTCTCTCATTCTTGCGTGATTTTCGTCAGAACATATAAGTGTTGGAAGTTGTATGTCCCCAAAAACTTGCACAATACAAATAGCATACATTAAAGTCCATCACTTAATACGTGCATAGTGTACAATGAAAGGAAACTCACGCATGGTTTGCTCCGAGCCTTCCCCGTGCGGTGCCTCCTTGAGCCTTGGAGAGCACTGTACAGCTAGAGCAAAGTAGCATCAATCCAGTGTTAATGGCAGGTTAACAAGACAACAAAACTAACCCCCATATTCATAAACGCTCCTCGACTCGACTTTCACCCTTCACTTGACAGAGTTGAGCACTGTGCCGCTGCTCGTTTGAAAGCGACACTGCGCTACTCGAGAATCACAGCAGATTATTGCTGACATGCAGCAATTTTCTCTGCTCAGAGACGGCGCTCCCATCAGCCATCTCAAGTGAAGGTGAAGCGTTGAGTGGAGGGACGTTCTAGAATACGGGGGTAAGATTGGTTGCAAGAACACTACAATAGACACACTTAACTTTTACACTTCATCTATATTGTACAGCTACACACATTCTGCATCCTTATAATGCAACATATACATACAGGCTTATAAAGTAAACACTGTAGGCTGCTCAAATAACACCTACACAAAACAATTACCCAAAAGTGGCCATGCGCAAAGTACTTTTATTTGAAACTCACAAAACTTTTGCGGTGATGGAGAATAAATAAGACAGGTTACGCTTGGAGGCACATGAGACCTTCGCAGCTTTCATAAAGTACAAAAACAATATGGTATGTGTGTGTGTATGTACGCATGAAGCTTCAGCCTTTACATACGGTTTCTTGAAAGAAATCGACTATGAATTTTATGGCACCTGTGTCCTTCAGCGCAATTGAAAGCCTGCTGATCAGTGTGTGCAATTGTGGAATAGTTACATGGAAAATGGCGTGAAACACCTAAAATCAAATTTTTCTAGCTAGGAAATATGCAGCTGTGTATACACAACACATGCTGCAAACACTGGGAGGTGACCACAAGAGTGATATGAGTGTAAGCGGCAGTATTCCGCATTCATGCACCCCGCCATTTTCAACTGTTGCCCAAAAGCAGCACCACTTCAGCGTGCTACTTTTTTTTTTACATCATAAACAGCACGGAATACAGCGAGGATGAAAACAACATATGCAATTAAATTTTGAGCACTATTTATGGTGCGCATGATTGATTGATTGATATGTGGGGTTTAACGTCCCAAAACCACTATATGATTATGATAGACGCCGTAGTGGAGGGCTCCGGAAATTTAGACCACCTGGGGTTCTTCAACGTGCACCTAAATCTGAGCACACGGGCCTACAACATTCCCGCCTCCTTCGGAAATGCAGCCGCCGCAGCCGGGATTCGAACCCGCGCCCTGCGGGTCAGCAGCCGAGTACTTTAGCCACTATACCACCGCGGCGGGGATGGTGCGCATGAAAAAAAAAAGGCCTTTGTACAACGACGAATTCATAATTTGCCTTCACGGACCTTCTGTTAGGCTGCACCACATACAGATTTTTTGTGGCTTTCAAAAGAGATTTTCAAAAGAGATTTGAAAAAAAATAATAAGCGTGTTTACTCTCGTCATGAGCGCACTCACTAAGTCACCCTCATTTCAGTCGCCAAAATTTTGAATTTTTTTTCTTCCACATATTAAACACACACCTTACGTTCATCCGCTGAAGTCCCACGGGCTCCCCCCCCCCCTTGCCGCCTTCGCTCGCTGCCACGTGCCATTTTATTTTTGTTTCTATTTGTTCACAAAACGTCCCCTGTCTTTTTTAATTATCTCTTGTAACATATGTGGCATTATCTTGTTCCCGAGGTGCCACAGGTGCTCTGCTATGTAGATGCACCATTAAACTAGTATTTTTGATCAACTGTGCATTTCTGATGTTTACCTTGCAAGTACGTAAAACTGGCATGCTTCTTGATCTACGATACACATGTGGCTTGTCTCACTTTGAAGGAAAAGTTAGCATACAATGGTGTAAATGCTTAGAATTTGAAATATTGAGGCAGCAGCACACCGGAGATGATCATATGGTAAAGAAACAAGTGCTGCCTTATTACTGGCAAGTTGTCACTTATATGTACAAATATATTTTGCGAGCTAAAATAAGTACAAAAGCACAGCGAGGCTATGATGTGGTTCAACCTGTGGATTCGCTTCATTTATCACGCCATATGATGAAGCTTCCTTTGGTAAAACTGCTCAGATAAGAAAAAAAGTTTGCTGTCCAATACAGCAACTATACAAAGTGTGCACGTGCATCTCGTAGCGCCTTTTCGTCACTTCCGAAATGCGCCACCAACATGCCCGGGCACCAACCGAATCTATCGCCTACAACTGCCATGTTGTCTCCTCGTGCTTGCACCCGTTTAGTTTTGCCTCACGATGCAAGTTTGAGAAATTATGAGCTGCTAGTGAGGCAAGTTGATTTAGTAGTCCACGCAGAGGGAGCAGAGCTTAGGGTGTTTATTCGCTGAAAGTTATAACCTAAAATTGAGAACGCACATTCTGATTTTCCTAAAAGTACCAGCGTATTTGGCTGGTGCAGATTAACAAAAGCTACTTGAATAACTTTGCAATATTTGCATCTTCAGGTGCAACTTCATTACGGGTAAGTGCCGTAGCCAAGTATTTACCTGCAAACAGATATAGCTTACCAAGATACTGTACATACAAACTTGTCCGCAGTTAAAATCATGATGGCGAGGAAGGCGGTTAAAATTGTGATGGCGATCGCGGAGATTTGGAATTGCATTGAAACAAACTATAAAGAATGGGAAACAATATTAGTTCACTTTGAAGTATAGCCGATCGGTTCAAGTTGGGCGTCAGGATTTTTCTTAATTAGTCAATTAATTCTATACACGGTCTCTATCATGTTCAGTGACTCCACTGTACATTAGCGTACAACAAAAGCAAAATACAAAGTGAAAAGTGTGTTAAAGCATACGCGAAAAATAAAGTGATGACTGGCATTACCGCGGCACACACCACGCAAAGTCACTATCTGCCTTGTATAATATTTTCCTCGACTATTTCCACAAATTGCAATCAAAGAGGCTCAAGCTCAACATCAGCACTGTTTAAAACACTTGGGGGGGGGGGGCATTGCTACTTTGGTGGCGTAGGCCGTGACAATATATTCATAATATTATATCTCTTGTAAACTTGCCTAGCTCTGCACGACTAGTTTTCGATGGGAGCAGCTGCGCTTCACACATCCACTCTTAAAATTGCGGCTCGAGAGATTTTGAGCTTTCACTTGTTTTTGGGCCAGGCAATTTGTAGTCAAAGCAAGATAATAGGCCCTCATAGGTTGTGGCGGGCAGCCGGTGTACGCCGTGGCTGGTGTATGTGTCGCACATCTTGATTATCTGGTCTTGTATCGAGTGAACGAGCGAGGCCTTCCTAATCCAATGAGCTCGTTAAAGTAAGACAACAAAAAACCACAATGCTTCCACATCGTTCACAGCAACAGATGACGAGCCCCCAACAAACCGCACTGCAGCACGTGAACTGCCGTAGGTACCCAGGGAGTTACCCGGGCATGGCGGGAGAGGGCGACAACGGCAGAAGTGACATCACAAGAACACTATGTATAAAGGGGACATTTAAAGACTTTTTTCCCATTTTTAAACTTCGTGCACTGTTCTGTCACAATTTATAGCTCAGAATAGTTGTATTTTGAAAAGGGCACTAATTCATAAGCCCAATGGTTCAAGGATGGGTGCATTTAGGGGGCCCATTCTACGTTTTACTTATGCCCTTCAAGAACTTGCTTGCAGGGCCAAAGTCGTGTTTCAGAAAGAACACGCTAGTGCGTGGCCAGCAGTCCGTCAAGCATTAGTGCTGGTGAGATTTGGAAATGCAGCGCATGAGCATCCTCATCTGCTACTTCTCTGCTCATGCTCTCGGGGCTTACTTGCAAGGCACGGTCCTTCGCACTTTTCATTTTCACACTGTAAATAAACTGATACCAACTCTGCCTTCCATTATTTAATAAACCAATATTTCATGGTCACAAGGACGAGCTTAAAATGTGTGCTACATCAGACCTGAACAGCATTTTGAGTCATCGAAACTTGCTAGTTGCAGCGAGCATTATGCGAAAAATATGATGTGCTTTACGGTGACAACTTGCAAAACACTGCAGCAACGATTAAAATCATGCATTTTTTGTGCTCGCAGGAAATCCATGAAGAAGGAGGCACTGGGCTAGATAAATTGCGCAGCTAAAATACGGATGCGCTTTCCGATGCTGTCATGCGTACAGGCGGAGAAATTGCAGACAAAACTGGGCGCACCCCGATTCTATGCGCATGCGTCCCATTCACAAGCCTCACTGCCAGTTAGCACCACATGGCTCACTGTCCATGAGCTCGCTTGTTTCCTGTAACAGTGGACCATACGGTACACCTATTTAAAAACTAGGATAGAATGTATATAATGCAGCATCTGATGAAGCCATGACGATGTGTTGCTGATGAAATCTGCAACTCTAGTTAGTACCCTTATTGTTAACCAGCCGACCGACTAGCAAAAAGATTTGCGACCGAAATGATGGCATCTACACCTGCCCTTAAAGGGACACTGAACAAAGTTTTTGCCGCCGAGATTTTCAGCCAAAGCAAAAGATTGGGCCATGAAATTCATAGAGAATAATAATTTCAAGCAGAAACTACGAAAAAATACTGAATTTAATGAGCCTTTCACAAAATGCCGCGTCTAGCTCTTAGACACGGCGTTTTCTAAAAGGTCGCGACATTTAATTTTCAAGTTTTTTTTGTTATTCAAGACAAATCTACGGTGCATTGTTCACAGAAAACAAAATTGTCTCGGTAAGATTTCTTTGCGAGCAGCTTACTAATTTTAGGGCAGGCGCGTTGATTCGTGAACTGAAGGATGCAAGTGATCGATCTTGCCTGCTAGTGGCTAGGCGACAAAGGCTTTACCTCATGTCCTGGTGTAGCTAAGTCACGCAAATGGAGCAGAAAATGTGCATTATCATTTATTTCACCTAAATATCACACGTATGTGACTTATTGCCGGTGACAGGTGATCAGGATGAACTCGACAAGTTGCAAATCTGAACAAGAATTCACTCGAATGAAAAACCAACTTATACTCACGTGCACGGTGAAGTCGAACACGTCGTCCGTCAATGTTGTCGCTGATGCCCGAAGGAAAAGAGAAGAGGACAAGCGACGGGGTCGTCTCTTTCTATAAAGTCGGCGGAAGTGCCAGAACGGCCAACACAAAAGGCATCGGGTTGACATTCCTCCATCTGGGCATCAGTCGCTCCACCCGGGCATGCAGCTGCTACTGGTTCTACTACTATCCTCTTCCCGACATTGCAGTGTTGCTGCCATACTCGCGAACCTTTTTAAATTAAAGCACGCAATCATGTATTATCGTGCGCCATACTAAACTTAAAAACAGTGCGCCGGTACATGAGATCACGAAGCGCGGTCCACGCCATCACAAGAGCAATTAGAGAAATGAAACAAAGAAAACAAAAATGTATAAAATATTTTGTCTCAATACGATCCGCAATCCAGTTTCCTGCAGGCAGTGGCTTTTGGCTCTGTATGAACGGCCAAGCCAGTGCCAAGCCAAGCTTGCGTCCCTGATCAGCTGTTTGTTTCCATCGAGAATTCAACAGTGAACTGGCAATTTGTTTAGATGATATTGCTAAAGGGCTTGAAATTGAATATTTCTCTACGTACTACTGCTGTACTTCTCCTCTCTGTTTCCTGATCACAGTGATGAGATTGAGGAGGTTACATTTTAGAAAACAGCAAGTGCAACTCAAGCATTGCTAGTATCGCTGTTTCGGTAATAAAATTTTACAAAGATTTTGCCCCGCGACCTGCTTGCCGTGTTCGAGCACCCAGTAGAAATTTACGGTGCCGCGTTTGAAAGAGTTGAATAAAATTGCAATATTACGAAAGGAAGGCTCTGAAGCAACATCGCATTTTATCAGGCCTACACCTCCCACACCTAGACGAGTAAAACTCGTCGATATTATCTTGCAAAGCTGTGTATAATACTTAAAACACATTCTTTAGCCCACGATGAATTGTTCTCTCGTGTGGATTCTCCATTTGGTACTGTCATGTTAACTTACAAAGGCAACTTTCCATATTTAGTCTCTTTAGATGTTGCAAAAGCTTGACACGTGGTGTGTATGCCATACTGATAATTCTCCTCGTAACCTGGGTCCGCCTCTTTAAACAGCGTCGCATTTTATTGTTCGCAATTGTGTTTGTTTTATACTGTAAGCCAGCTGTGTGATTTCATCAATATTCACGAGTGTTCCCTGACTATACAAACACGTGCGTCTTATTTGGTGCGGTGCACGTTTGTATGTAGCAAAAAATGTCATTTCGTCAGCGTGTGTCTGCATACACTTGCATGCCCTGCAGTACGTGTACATAATTAATGCAGTAAGGACTGCAATGCATAGCCTTGCATGGGACATATATTCTATGCACCCTCAGAGAAATGTTGTTTGTTATGAGCCTACTGTTTATCATTACATTTTTTTTTGTTAAAGTTTCATCTCGATATAAAGCAGCTGTATACAGGCACGAGCTTCAGCAGCTTCCTCGCTGTTCCATTTTAAATAAGAACACCAAGCCTACCCGAATCAATGATCTGTTTGCTATCATTACTGTTGTGTTCTACGATGTACACAAGGACAGTAGTATACAAAAAATAGGGAGGGAATTGAATGCCCTGCCTGCATGGCTGCGCCGTTTCACAAGATCAGGCGCTGCGCTGTGAAGCTTCCTACCGGCCTGCAGAAATTCAAGGGAGCGTACGATAGCGTGGTTCAAGAGGACTAGTGGGGAATACTAGACACACTGGGTGTAAAAGATGGATTCACTAATCGTTTAAAGAAAATCTGTAAAACTAACAAGGTAGTTAAAAAGTGGGAAAAACAGATATCCAAGCCCACAGTGGTGAAACGTGGACTTAGGCAGGCGTGCCCACTGTCACCCTTCTTATTCATGATGTACCTACAAGGATTAGAGGCCAAATTAGAGGCAAGGGGACTTGGCTTCAACCTCTCTTTAGTCAAACAAGGAAAACTCATTGGTCAGGCACTACCAGCATTAATCTACGCAGATGATATAGTGCTAATGGCCGACAACAAGGAAGATTTGCAGAGGTTGATGGACATCTGCGGTAATGAGGGAGATAGGTTAGATTTTAGATTCAGTTAGGAAAAATCAGTAGTCATGATTTTTAATGATAACAAAGATAGTGAGCTTAGAATACAGGAGGTCACGCTAGAGATAACAGATAAATACAAATATCTTGGCGTATGGATAAGCAATGGGACCGAGTACCTGAGGGAACACAAAATATACGTGACGACTAAAGGTAACAGGAATGCAGCAGTGATGAAAAATAGGGCACTGTAGAATTACAATAGGTATGACGTTGTGAGAGGAATATGAAAAGGGGTTATGGTTCCTGGGCTGACGTTCGGCAATGCGGTCTTGTGCATGAGATCAGAATTTCAAGCAAGATTAGAAATTAAGCAACGTGGAATAGGTAGGCTTGCTTTAGGGACTGGTAAATACTTAGAAAACAGCAGGTGGCCAAACCAGAAAGAACTATCGGTTAAAAAGGAACTGCAGGAAACGGAGACTGACATGTGGAGAATTGGCATGATTAAGAAGTCCGCACTAGAGATCTATCGAACTTTTAAGCAGGAAATTGCCAAAGAAAGAATCTATGATAATACTCAGGGTAGTTCTCTACTGTTTGAGGCCAGGACGGGGGTATTGCGAACCAAGACATATCGGGCCAAATATGAAGAGGTAGACACAATATGCAGTGCGTGCGAAGAGAAAGAAAAAACTGCCGAACACTTGACAATGCTCTGTAAAGGGCTTCACTTTATAGTTCAAGATGATGGCGCAGATTATTTCAAAGCACTGGTGTTTAGGGACAGGGAGGGCAAAATAGACTTTAAGAGGGTAGACTTAACTAGAAGGAGGTTATCTGATTGGTGGCTAAAGTCAAGGCACGATTGAAAATTAAACCCTTCACTTCAAAGTACCCGTCCAACTTTACCCTTTGAAAGGGGAAAAAAAATCTAGTGGTTAGTTCACTAAGCATTACGGCTAGGTGACGTTAGCCGCCGCCCGATCTAAAGGGTACAGCCACATCCATCCATCTATCCAGCCAAGAATATGCTCTCTGGCTTGTTGCTCCAGGCCTAATCAGGTAGATTTTCTGGCCTCACCGTTGAATTGTTTGCTCGGGTTCTGGCTTGCAAACATTGCGGTTTTGGGCTTCGTATCATCTTGTTCCGTCATCATGTCCTCCAAGTGGAGGACATGTCGCAGTGTGAGGAGGGAGTACGACAAGGCGCTGATAGAATGAGCTGTCAGTCTTACCAGGCAGGCGGTTGAGAGCGCACCGAGGCAGCTGACGCACACCAGCACTATCCGCTTCCTGTATAATACAGGCTAGGGAATTATAGAAACACAGAGCAGAAATCAACTCTTGTGCCTCTCTCATGCACTCACAAGGCGGAACCTGCTTCGAACACTGAGGACCGAGCTAAGCAACACCATGCGTGACGATAAATCATGGTCTCCTATTGCAGTAATGGTTGAGGCACGCATGCAACTTAAACCATTGTCACGCAAGATGAATTCACAACACCATCGAAGTGAACCCAAGGCACGTGCTGATTATTATGTACGGTACTAGCACTAAATTCATGCAGACGTTTAGTTGGCGCTGCAGTAGGCCTAGTTGAAGGAATGGCCACAGCTACTGCTGTGATGGAGAATGGGCTCATTAACATCTTCATGTAGATTAAAACGGCTTATCCCGAAATGGCTGGGAGTGTCACGCTATCCCTAGCAGTGGCACATGCAGTTGCATATTTAACGATTACAGAAATGGCGTACCGATTTCCAAAGCACCTATATACTTCCGTCAAGGCATCGCACCAAACACTTTATCGCACATTTCGGGAAACATTCCTTTTTCTCCCAATCTGGTGGCTAGGCATGACTACGCCCAAGAATAAGCATGTTATTATGTATGTCGGAGGTATTTTCATCTGATCCCTGAAAAATTATTTCCCTAAACCCATGGAAAAAAAAGAAAATGGAATTCGCCCCTGTCATCACATTGCACCCCATCACAGGAGTGGGATCAGATTGGCCTGGCGCTCAATACTCCCTTACGCTTAATCAGAGCTCGGTCTGGCACCAGCTCCAGACAAAACCATTTATAATCTCCTGTCTGGCACATCTGTTTTACTCTGCTCTCTCTCAATCAGAGTGCACCATGTACCTGTGGTTCACCCCTGATGGATCTTTTTCACTGTTTGTGAATTGCACACAAAGCTCTTACTGGTAGATCCTATTCCCAATTCTTCACTATTCTCACGGGAGGCCACTCTTTGGGCAGCTTACATCACGACATGTGCGTGTCATGATGTCAGTGCCGTCTTTTTCAGAGTCAGCGCCGTCTTTTCTTTCTCTTTTGCTCCTTCCCTGTCCTGTGTTTCTGGTGTTGCGCTGCAAACAAGTGAAGATGTTAAAGAACACGAGATGTTCAAAATTTTCTTCTCATTAATATATCGTGGTTTTGGGAATTAAAACCCCAGATATATTGAAAGAAGATGCATGAAAAGGGAAGGATGATATTGGAAACTGGCAAAAAAGGAATGACAGACTTCTTAAGCTATGCTGCCATTGAGATTTTCAGCTGTTCACGCAATTCTCACACGTGGCTTTGATGCAGCTATGCACATATCACACAAGCATGCTGACTGTACAGTTAGTATAACTGCAACCTTCATGTACCCAGCCTTCATGTACCCTCTATGACATTTCAGAACATATGAGTCAGTGTTAGCATCAAGTTATGTTCTTCATGCTGGGGAACCAGTGTGATGAGTTACCATTTCTACAGAATGAAGCTTTGTCTACCTGGAACAAGCTGCAAGATATATAACTAAACGGCCCTTTTCAGGGCCAGTCAATCTCTGTCCGGCTTGGATGCACCAACTGATTCCCTTTATCATCAACCCTCAATAAAACTAGCAAATGTTTGTACATGTGCAAGCAGTGTCATTCAATATCTTAGGAAATGCTTGTGAAGCAATTTCAAGGAGAATCGTTTTTCTGATCTCATAGTGAGGCATTAGGAACACCTTAGTCACACCAAATGCCATTATTCAATGAGAGGAACAAGAGAAATATTTCACTGGGAACTATGAAGTAAACAAAAAAACAAATGTTTTCAGATACTGCGAGATCATTTCATAAAAAAGCTCAGAAGTTGCTATGTGTGGCCACATTTAATCTGTGCAAGCATCGTGTGGTTACAAAATTCTGTACCAAACATAGGTTCAGCTTTCTGGAATAGACCGCGCTGCACAAGCTAGCTCAGTGCATGCACTTCTGTACCCTGCCAGAGAATATTTTTACCACCAGTATGTTGTAACGTGAAGTGAAATGGTGATTGCATACTAGGGCGCGTCCTGCAGGACCCCAATAAAGTTGTTTCACTTGATCGGTTGGTGTGCTGTAAGCAGAACATTTCCAAGAAAAATCGTATAGTTTGGAGGAGGACTTAAGCAAGGAAAGGTGTAGATAAAACACTGGATTCACTGGCATTATCCTCACCAAGTATAACACTGTTTTTCTGGTGAAGCTTTGTGTCTGAACAGCGAGCAGGATAAGCTGGTAAAAACATGCAAAATGGGAAGTCTAGCGCAGCAATCTGTGCAGTACTGCTCATTTCATGGAGCATTAATTTCACAGGCTTTGCTCATTGTTAGCGTTAAGCCTATATTATGTCCACTGCAGGGTGGAAGCCCAATCAATGTTCCCTGTCCTGTATGAGCCAATTTCATATTATGGCTGATAATTTCTCGATCTCATTGGAACTAATCACCTGCCACCCTCTGCTACATTTCATGTGTCCTAATATAAATTAATTGACATTACTGACCTGTCATCCATCTTTTTTTCTCATTCCCAACTAATGCATTCATTTTTGATAAACCCTGCTTTCTTCCCATGTCTTAATAATATGCTAGCTTTTTTTTCATTTTTCTGAAACATTATCTTTGCTCAGAAGCTAGAAGTTATCAGAAAGAACATAACGACATTCTACCTCCTGAGCATATGGCATCATCAATACAAAAATGTAATAAAAGTGAGAAAACATCCTATCTATATAAGAGGCCCTAAAATACTGCAGGGGCAACAAATAAACTGGTATTTGTATAAAGGCAGTGACGAAAACTTTGACTACTGTCACTTATTCTGATTCTTGGGACATCTTTTTTAGTACATCATAACACATAATTACACATTTACACAATTTACACAGAGGAATTGCCACCACGTGCATTGAGGCCACCCTTCAGAAGTCATGTGAGCACAAGGATGAGGTAAGCCTTAAAAACCAGATTAAAAGACTAAAGGATGCTGGATATCCCAACAGCACCATCCCACCCGTGTGCTAAACCCTCCTGCAGAAAGTCAAGTTAAACAAAACAGGACCAAAATAAAAACAGAATGACCAAAGATCTTTGCATGCTATACCGTACATACATAAGGTGTTTCACAATATAAAGAAAATAGCGAGCCGATATGATTTTATCTTGTTATTTGCCATCACTTGCAAGTTTTCAAAAGTGTGTGTACTAAAAAGCAACAGGAATAGCCATTATTTCACCATTCGTCACGAGAATAGGTATACTGAATGCCAATATAATGTTGTGTATGAGATACTATTGACACGTGGAAACGTAAACATAAGACAAACTGGGCAATGCCCCAATGTTTGAGCAAGACAGCATGCTTAAAATGTTAAGAATGGCTATGGTAGTCGCATGGCCATACACTGTAAAGAATGTAGGTGCAGTTCTATGTTTCATAAAACACTGTTATTTGAAAAAAGCAAGAACAAGAAATGAAAGAGAGACTGTGAAAGCATTTTCTTGTCAGGAAGGCAATGGATCAGTGCATCAGTATACCTTCACTCATTCATTCGGAGAGAGAGTATTCTTTTCTCAGTTAAGAATATATTATCATGGTCTCACATGTGTCGTTGTGCATGAGCACTGTTCTTGTACTCTGTAAAAAAGTGGGCGTAGTACCTTCAATAAAATTTAGGTGGCAGTCAGCGCTCTTTCCTGTCCTTTTTGTCTCTTCCTGAACTTCTCTCACTGTTACTAGAACACAACCAGGATGAACCAACTTGCCCAGATTAAGCTATTGTTGACGAAAAGTCAGAGCATTAAAATACTTCAGGGGCTCAGAACCTCCTCACTACCCGTCTAGTTACGGCCCTGGTCTATGTGTTCCGAGAGTGAAGCACTAGTGGAGCTATCTAACTACCTAACGGTGAGGAGGGTTTGTGTATACTCGAGCTTGTTTCATGACATGGTGAGAGGTGGCAGGTTGTTGAAATAATATGCTGTGTGGGAGGTCAAGATTTTGATTGAGAACGCTGAGTATGAGCCAGTGACATTAGGCGTTCAAGACTTTTTGCGATATTCACTCTAGCATAGGACCTTGGTTGGTGGTTGACGTGTGCATTTGATCACATTGTAGTCTTCCATCATAATTTTTTTGCCACTTGGCGTCGACGCTCTTGAGTTGTACCAAAGCAATTAAGCATTCAGGTACAAGTATCTTCTGTCAGTGTTTCAATGAAGAGCTGAATATGAGTAATAGCTTCCATCGATACTTCTGGCATTGGTGTATGCACATTTCTTTTGAAGTTCTCTTGCAAAAAAGGCATTAAAAATATGTTTTTGTGACTTTTTAGTGTTGGCCAGAACTGCTGGTGTGTCCGAACGGCTCTTCGATTGGTTGTGGTGTTGTCTTGTTCAGGGCCACAGAGCTTTCAGTCTTTTTTTATATTTGCCTTCACAGGAATGCTCTTTGCATGCTTCTTCAGTACTTTGTATTATTCCTAAAGCAATGACTTACAGATGTTGATTGTGGTGCTTTAATCTAGTGTTCAACTTCACGCTAGCTTCATTTGCACACAAAGCAAGAACTCAGGAGTATGGTAACTTTTGCTATGGGTTTTCCCTTCTTCAGTCTACTGTATTTTTGCCTGTGTTGTCTAAGCGCTGACAGCCTCGTGCGACAGCTTTTTTTTTTGTGCACTTATTGTGTGCCAATGACTTATTTGCCTCCTCAGCTAAAGACTTTTTGTATTATAAGAGAAAGCTCTGTCTGTATTGCTTTTGTCATTTGCTGATGGTGTATATTCAGTATCTTTTCTCAGTGTACACTATACTTGAATGGAAGCTTGAATGACTACCTTCAGCTGTTAGCAGGCTTTTAGCTGCTGTAATACTGATTGATGCTCCTTTCTCGGGCGTTCTATTTTGGATGGTTGGCATGTCATTGCTTCTTTTAAACTTTAAAACTGCAGGTGCACCTTTTTCTGGTTACACCTGGTATATTTTTCCAGTGGTTATATATATATATATATATATATATATATATATATATATATATATATATATATATATATATATATATATATATATATATTGCTAACTTGAGAAACAAGGCCTCTTTACGTTAGGTGCACATCAGGTGGGAAGAGTACTTCTATTACTTGCCAAGATTGTGGCCCCTTATGATGGGAATCATAATGCACTGTTGATGTGTCAAATTCACATAGCATAATTCCAAGGCACTCGATCAATATCCAAGGAAGAAAATTATGTTCTTTTGCGTGAGTTTCAGCAACTCATAGTAATTTGTATGTAAATGAATACTTCATCATTCTTGGCTGTCATGTTTTATGGAAGCACATGTGCTTCGTTAATAACAAAAAAACACGCTCACGCCACTGCAGTGGCGTGAGCGTGCGTGTTTTTTTTTTGTTATTAACGATTTGCCCTATGCATTCACGTTTCTTCTTTTTTTGTGTGTCGTACTTCTCGTATCGCGCAGCCTACCGTTTTGGGCACACGTAAAAAAAGTACATAAAAAAGAAGCGTTCCACGCCGAAATTCGCGTTCGCAACGAGCTGGGCACCGACAGGGTGCCCTACGACGCCCACACACTCCGCAACACCTTACCAACCGTTCGCTGCGATCTTGTTGGGAATTCGTGTGGTCGTTGCATGAATATAGCGCGTGCGTGCGTGCGCACGCGCATCTGTGTGTTAGATCACGGTAACTGCATATGTTGTATGATTCAGTCACCATAACGCAACTGACGATCCCCGCTCTTCCCACACGTCAAGCAGCAGCAAGTGCCGTTAACAGTACTGTGCTTTGAACGCAAAACAGATTCGAATAGGTCGCGTAGATAGCTAGCCCGACACATGATACGATAAGATTTGCGTCAGATATTCGACGTCTACATGCACGCGTAAGACAGCGGTATCCGCAGCAGCTTCGTCATACGCACCGCATCGGACGTCACGTCTAACAGAGAAACTTGATCGGTAATTTTTTCTCACTTAAAAAGTCTACCTTACACAACTTCAACCAACGATTATGCATTTCAACGAGCTGTGCATGGTTTAATGATTGATTGATTGAAATGTGGGGTCTAACGTCCCAAAACCACCATACGATTATGAGAGACGCCGTAGTGGAGGGCTCCGGAAAAATTCGACCACCTGGGGTTCTTTAACGTGCACCCAAATCTGAGCACACGGGCCTACAACATTTCCGCCTCCATCGGAAATGCAGCCGCCGCAGCTGGGATTCGAACCCGCGACCTGCAGGTCAGCAGCCGAGTACCTTAGCCACTAGACCGCCGCGGCGGGGCATGATTTAATGACGAAAAGATAGTTCTAATATTGTGCCCGGCACATATATTACTCTCTCTCTAACTTGAAAAATCGGCGCGTGAATTGGGGCCAGAACAGCGCCAAAAAGCAGCACACGCAGAAATTGGCTCATATTCTAATATTATGACATCGTGAAGTTGACTTTTCAGCTGACGCTGGCAATAACGTTCAAACGGCGGGCCAATAATGGCGGTCTTATTGGATGGCTCCGCCCATATTGGCTGCTACTTGTACAACCTGACCCGATGTGTCCGTTCTAATAGGCCGGCGCAGCCTATATGGGCGGAAAGCTCTGAAAACTGGCCCAATATAACCAATCTAATAGACTGGCACAGCCATCATTGGCGGAATGTTGTTAATGCTGGTCCAACATAGCCGTTCTATTCGGCTGGCAGAACCAATATTGGGGGTACGTTGTCAACGCTGGTCCAACGTCGCCGTTCTATTTGGCTGGCATAGCCAATCTTGGCGGTACGTTGTGAAAACTGGGCCGTTCATGGGCCAGGCAATGCCGATCTATCCCCAATATTGGGCCAACCTTCTGTGCTGCCTGGGGGGGAGCACTTAAGCGCTTTGAGTGCGTGCTGGTGGCGTCGGAAGCAGCGAAAAAGCCAGTGAATGAGGCACCGCCATCGATATTCATTACATTCATTGGCTCCTTGTCAGTGAAGGAACAGAATGTGCGTTAAAAATAAAGAAGGAAAAAAAAGGAAGAACAGGGGGGGAGGGGGGAGACTGTACGACATCCGAGACAGTCACCACACAGTTGCGGCTCACTGGGAAGACATGCGCGCATGTATGAAAAAGTGAACTAAACCACCTAGCTGTCAGCTCCTTGTCAGTGAAGGAACAGAATGTGCGTTGAAACTTAAAGAAGAGAAAGAAAAAAAAGCAAAAAGAAAAAAAAGGGGGAGGACCGTACGACATCCGGGACCACTTATCTGTGCATTCCGGCTGTGCTTGATGAGGCAAATCAATTGTATGTTGTCAGATGCATAGGTCAAAAGCTTTGTTAGCGGGTAATATTATTGTCGTAATGAAACCGGACTGATTAGAGAGAAGCGTTTGCGTCTTTTAGCGGTCGTAACGCATACAGAGTGCCTGGGTGTTCATTTATTCCGTACTTTATTGTGTTAAATTTGTAGAAAAAATAAGATTCCCGTTGTTCCCGTTCTCTGATTGTTCGAAAGCTGTTTTCTAGTAGTGTAACCCTGATGTCATCAAAGCTGTGGTCTTGTAATGTGCAGTGTTTTGAAAGTGGAAGGCCTGGCAGAGATCGTACATCTGCCCGATGGTTGTTGAATCTAATTCTAAACGGAGTGTCTGTCTGGCCCACGTATTGCTTGTTACATACCCCACATTCGAGGAGGTATATGACGTTGTCTGAGTCACAGTCTAGTGCACCTCTTATCCTGTGCTTAAAATCCGAGTGGGTGCTTTTCGCCACTGTCGTTGTCTGTATGTGTTTGCATACCCTGCATCTGCTTTTCCCGCAAGGGTGATACCCAATTTGAGGTTTCACACCTATCTTTGAATTTATTAAATGATCCTTTATATTTTTCGGCATTCTGTATACAACACAAGGAGGAGAAGTGAAAATTTTCGATAGTCGCACGCTCTGTTCCAATATGTTAAAGTGTTTTCTTAGGACGTTGTTTATGTTCGGTGGGTTGCTCGTGAAAGTTAATAGCAAGTTTTTGTTGCGGTGTTGGTCGGCGTTTTTCTGGTGGTTGAGAAGAATCTGGCGGTCCAGATTTTCAGCTTTTTTGATGGCATTATCGATGATAGCTGGCGGGTATTCTTGATTAAGGAGTACTTCGCGCATATGTGTGCTGTTTTTGTGGAAGTCCTCGGTGCGGGAGCAGATTCGTCGAAATCTGTGTGCTTGGGAATAGGAAATGCTGGTCTTGCAATGTCGCGGGTGACAGCTTTTGAAGTGCAGGTATTGTTGCCTGTCTGTAGGTTTTCTGTATACGTTAGTTACCAACGCACCATCGTCAACTCGAATGAGTACATCAAGAAAGTTTATTTCAGTGTTAGAGTAGGTGTGTGTAAAATAAATGCTGGGGTGTACCTGGTTGAATGTCGGTATGAATTTGAGGAGCTCGTTTTCCGAATGTGTCCAAATTATGAATATATCATCTAGCTACCGTTTATAGAGTAATGGTTTGATATTACAAGATGAAAGAAAATTAGACTCTATGTGGTGCATGAATATGTTAGCGTAGTTTAGAGCCATTCTTGTACCTATTGCCGTACCGCTGATTTGAAGATAGTACTGGTTGGTTAATTCAAAGCTGTTCAAATCATCGTGTAAGGGCGCTTGTTGAATCGTATGGCACACACAATCCTGTCGCTTATCCAAGCAAAAAAGTAACTGAAATCTTCACAAGACTTGTACTCGATTGCGGAAAGACTCGCGGAAAGACTCGCGGAAAGGCTGAGCCAGCAAAGGAGGAGAAGGGAGGAGAAAGAGGGTTGGTCACCTTGGAAACGGTTTTCGCGCTGCCTGCAATCCCCGGGCGGTTCATTCCTTCGGAGCGTGTTTGGGGACTTAGTGGTCTCGCGTGGCACGCTTCCCACTGTGGTTGCCCCTCAACGGTCTATCAGTATATCGCGCCCGCCTATTGGGCTCAATTACTTCTCTTTCGGATAATTTTGCTTTATAGTACAGGTGGCGTTGGCACACGTTTGCGTGAACAGCAAAAAAGGGGAGTGGTATTGGGGCATTCATTCATAAAAGTGCAGACTGGTAATGGGTCAAGCAGGAGTGAAAGGAACATTTATGGCTAAACGGAAAAGTGGCAGGGCAAATGATACTCCTGGGTTTTGTGTACTTGTGGACAGGGGCGAAAGCCAGAGAGGAAAATAAATAAATGGTGCAGTGCATAGGAAACGACATTGACGAACCAGGAGATGAGTCCGAGGTAATTGTATTAGGATATATGAATGTGCACATAGAAGATATAAATGGATATACTGACCCGACAGGCAGAATACTAATGGATATGTGTGAAAGGCATGATTTAATCATTTGCAACAGCACCGAGAAACGCGAAGGGCAGATAACATGGAAGGTGGGAAGGCTGCAATCGACGATAGATTACGCAATAATATCACATAGGATGTATGATCGGCTAAGGGTGATGAACATAGATGAATATCCGTCCAGAAGCTTAGGTAGTGATCACAAACTTTCAGGCTGAGTTTAGGAAGAGAAGTGAAATAGGAAAGACAGCATTGTGAGCAACCACAAGGTAATACTTGCTCAGAATTGGAAATAGAATTAGCAACTAAAAAGATTGAGAAAACAAACACCGAGGATACAAAACAGAGTGAACGTACACAAAACTAACTCGATTGTTTGAGTTAGAGCTTGCTAAGGTACGAGTCCAATCAACCGGGATAGAGAGAGAGAGATAAATAGAGAGGAAAGGCAGGGAGGTTAACCAAGAAATCAACCTGAAAAAGCAGGCACAAACTCTAGAGCTGGTGGAATGAGGAAGTTAAGGGAGCCATAGTAAGACATCAGGAAGCCTTCAGCGAACAAAGGTATGCTAAACAGAAGGGTGAACCGCAAGATGATGGTAAAAGAAAATAGGAAAACTTTTTGAGCTACAGAAGGGAAGCGTCCGAATAGATCAGTGAGATGATTACAAGAAAAGGGGCCCAATGGATGGCGGAAATAAACAAAAAGAGTAGAAAGGCAGCTGCAAAGATTTGGAAGCATCTCAATTCTCTGAGTAGTCAGACAAGCATGAAACAGACGTTCATACCTACAGTTCAAGAGGTCAGACTAGAAGGGGATGAGGCATTGAATATATAAAAACAATGATGACGGAAAGATAGAAACACCAAGAAAGCGCTGCATGCTCCGTACCATTCGAGGATGGACCAATTAGCTCAGTGGCTACACTGGGACAACGAGAGTGGGAAAGGCCAGAGAAAGGAGTTCCTAAGACCATATCCACAGGGCCTGACGGCATCCCAACCATGCTAATAAAGAAACTAGGACCAAACTCTAAGCAAATTTTAGGAGAGGCAACGAGCAAAGCAATAATGGATGGTGAAGCTCCCAATGGGTGGAAACTAAGCAGGATGAGGATGAGGTGAAAAGAGGGTGGAAGGGTAATATTTCGGAAACACTTGCGAGTGACGCGTGACATAATCGGATCACAGATAGGCCAGAACTATTCATAAAGCTCTGCAGGGAGTCCGTCAGGCTGTGGGGCTGAACCCTTTTCCATTGCGTCTAATGCGCCCTTTGTTTTGACGTCAGATGGCGGTGATAGCATAATGTCATGTGGAAAGTCTTTTAGCAGTGGCCGTGAAAAAACGGATCCTGGGTAACTGACACTAGTGTAACGGTGTTTATTTGCAGAGCAGAACGCAGAAGGAAAAGTAGTCAGCAGCGTCCGGCCAAGCGCAGCAAGCACGAGCTTATGCTGATGGCAATGCCCCTGAGGCACCGATAAGTGCCGCTGAGGCCCCTCTTATTCACTACAATCGCCCTCCGCACAAAAGGCGCCATCCTGGCGGATTAGGGAGAAGCAACGATTAATGGGTCATAATATGGCTTGAAGCGAGAGACGTGGACAGTGTCACGGCCGCAGTAGCGTAGGTCAGTGGATGGAATGATGGGCTCCACGCTATAGTTGACAAGTGACTCTTGCTCTACAACGCGGTATGGCCAGATGTATTTAGGAAGAAGTTTTGAGGAGCGGCCAGGTGCAGTAGCAGGTGCCCGAAGCCATACCAGTGAACCAGGTGGAAAGTTTGGAGCCGAATGGTCCCCAGTCAGGCGGGATTGCTGCTGCCACTGGTCCTCGGTAGAAAAAGAGCGGGCAAGCTGGCGGCATTCTTCAGCATGTCGAGCAGCTTCGGACAGAGCAGTACTTTCGGTCTCATAAGGTTTATATGGGAGATTAGTGTCTACTGTATTTGAAGGTTCTCATCCGTACAGAAGAAAGTATGGCGAAAACCCAGTCGTAGCTTGTACGGCAGTATTGTACGCGTAGGTGACGAACGGGAGAACTTGGTCCCAATTTGAATGATCAGAGGCGACGTACATCGACAGCATATTCCCAAGAGTACGGTTGAAGCGCTTCGTCATGCCATTCGTTTGAGGATGGTACGCTGTACTTGTGCGGTGCACGATTTGGCATTCGTTGAGTAATGCCTTCAAGGCATCAGAAAGGAAGGCATGGCCTCTGTCACTTAAGAGCTCGCGAGGGGCACCATGATGCAGAATGAAACGTTGCAACAGAAACGTTCCAACGTCATGGGCTTTGGCAGTCGGCAGCGCGGCTGTTTTGGCATAGCCTGTCAGATGGTCCATCGCAACAATAATCTAGCGATTACCAGCTAGAGTTGATGGTAGGGGTCCGTAAATGTAAATGCCGACGCGATCAAAAAGTCGACTAGGACAAGGAAGGGGTTGTGACGGGTAGACTTGCCCGGGAGGTAACTTTTGTCATTGGCACTGAGCACATGAGTGAATGAATTCCCGCACGTAGTTATACATGCTACGCCAATAAAATCTGAGTCGAAGCCTAGCGTATGTCTTGAAGAGGCCTGCGTGGGCGCACTGTGTGTCTGCGTGAGAAACTTCGCAGATAGCAGCTCTAAGATGGCGGGGTATCACAAGGAGACACTTGCGACCGTCAGAAAGGTAGTTGCGTCGATAAAGAAGATCGTCCCTTAGGCAAATGTTGGTAGCCTGGCGGCGGAGAACGCGAGACGGCGAACAAGTGAGAGGATAAGAAAGAATGCTTATTAGGCCACTGATCCAGGAATTCTTTCGTTGTTCCACCGTCAAGTTGCACAAGGCGGATGACGCAAGTGCAGGCTCGAGGGAAGAGAGGCAAACACCTTCATTCGATATGGGTGAGCGAGAAAGGGCGTCGGCGTCCGTGTGCTTACAACCGGATCTGTAAATAACGCGGATGTCGTATTCTTGAAGTTTGAGCGCCCAGCGAGCGAGTCGTCCGGAAGGGTCTTTAAGTGTGGATAGCCAACAAAGGGCATGGTGGTCAGTGACGACGTTGAATGCGTGACCATACAGGTGGGGGCGAAATTTTCCAAGGGCCCAAATAATAGCTAAACATCTTTCTCGGTCACGGAGTGGCTAGCCTCGGTTTTTGTCAAAGTCTGGCTTGCATAGGCGACGACATATTCATCAAACCCTGCCTTTCGTTGCACGAGTGCAGCGCCAAGTCCAACACCGCTGGCATCAGTATGAACCTCCGTGAGAGCGGCAGGATCGTAGCGGCGGAGGATGGGTAATGAAGTCAGCAGGTGGCGTAATTTGGTGAATGCATCGTCACATGCTGGTGACCAGGTGTAAAGGTCCTTGTCGCCGCTAAGAAGGTCTGTACGGGGCGCACATACAGAAGCAAAATTTCTAATAAAGCGTCGGAAGTATGACGACAAGCGGACAAAACTTCTAAGTTCCTTCAAGTTCTTTGGCTTCGGAAAATTGGCGACTGCTCGAAGCTTGGTGGGGTCGGGAAGTATGCCGTCCCGCGATATGACGTGGCCAAGAATGGTGCGCTGCCGGGCACCAAAACGACACTTTTTGAGGTTGAGTTGAAGGCCGGCGTCGGTGACACGTGTGAGGACGCGCTCGAGACGATTTAAATTGGTGTCGAAATCGGTGTAAAAGACAACTACGTCATCTAGGTAGCATAAACATGTGTTCCACTTGAGGCCTCGTAAAATAGTGTTCATCATTCTTTCAAAAATGGCTGGAGCGTTACAAAGGCCGAAAGGCATAACGGTAAATTCGCCTAAATCCATCATGTGTGACAAATGCTGTTTTCGGTCGGTCAGATGCTTCCATAGGTACTTGCCAGTATCCAGACCGTAAATCCAGCGAAGAGAAGTATTCTGCTTCGTGCAAACAGTCAAGGGCGTCGTCTATTCACGGTAATCCTACTGAAACGTCCCGTATGAAATCTTACGGAAAATATATGGACTCTATAACGTTTCCTTATGCTTTATACAGAAAAAATATGGAGTTTTATGGGAATATACGGAAGTTGTATGGCATTTACGCACAGCTTTTTATGGAGCATACGGAAAGATAAGGAAAATGTATGGCATATATGGAAAGCTTTTTATGGAGTATATGGAAGGATAAGGAAGTTTTATGGCGTGGATGGAGTGAGTTTCATGGAAAATATGGAAAGATAAGGAAACTTATGGAGCATTCGGAGAGTTCATTATGGAAGATATGGAAGGATAAGAAAAGTGTATGGAGTGTACAGAAGCTTTCATAAGAAAAATGCAGAATGTAAGGTCTTACGGAAATATACAGATTTTGTAAGGTGCTTACGAAAATGTGCAATAGTGTATGAAAGGCATGTTGATTGTTGCAAAAATGTGGAAACTCTACAGTTGTCACAATTTCAGCAGGAAATCCGAGCTCTATAAAGTTATAAATGAATGCACAGTGACATATATAGTACAAAAGAATAACGCAGGCTAGTCTGTGTTGTCAGTCACCGCTGTTTGCCCTTTTACAGAATGAATACAACTTCTGCAGATGACCAGGTGCTAAAGTCTGTCACACGGAAAATGTGTCATTCACAAGGAATGACAATAACTGTCATTTTACTTGCATGCTGTCACACGAAAACAAATCAAGCAAAAAAAGCATAACTTCAAGGGCTCGTTTTTTGGTAGAAACAATAATAATGAGAACTAAATTCAATGTGAATGAACTTGTCAATATTATTGAAAGTGTTCTCATTAACATTGGCAAAGAGAAATGTCATTTTAAAATATAGACCATGAGCTTAGCTCTTCTGAGCACCGACAAAAGAAGTGAAAATCTATGAAAACTAATTGCATCTAGCCTAAATCTATTTTTTATTGATAGTATGTGCTCCTACAATATAAATACAGCTATACACAACTTGCCACAGCTTCACGGCAGAAACGAGGTAGGGGCAGAGGGAGTGGTCAGAAAAATAATTAAGTATGAGAGCACAACTGATATGTACGGACACATGATGGTGCTTATCATTGATGCTTGGGTGGTCGTGTATAGAGCTGGGTTGTTTTGAGATTTTCAAAAGCATTGTTTCAGACCACCATGCAGATTAAGCTTCAATTGTAGTGCTACATAAGACACAACTTATGGGCCAGCTTTAATGAATAAGAAGATTATAGGTTAAACAAATGCTTTAAAATATATCATATTATGGCTGCATGGACGCATACAAGCTATGTAAAGCGCAATAAAGTGAGGACGCATGAGCTTCTCTTGATGTTTTAGTTCTACATAGATGCTTCAACTGTACTGCAAAGAAATTTAGTCAATGTCTGTGTGTGCAACATTGTCCTTTTTAAACTATACATATGTATATATAAAATACCTACTGCGAGTTAAGCTACGTAGCATTCCATAACTCTTCCTTTTATTAAAGGCAATTTTTCAAACAATCAACATTATTCATTTTCTGTCTCATGACTTCGAGCCCGTAATTCTTGGTTTGGCTCGATCACAATTGTGCAGCCCTTATTTTCGAGGAATTAAAAAACATCAACCAAAATATATTTTAGAACTGCTTCTCGGTGATATTGCATTCCCTCAACTGCCACAGCTTGAGATGAGTCATATAGCAAGTCTCGCGCATACCTAGGGCCTACCCTTGAAGAAACTGGTCCGGCTGTGAAATGCTGAGTTTTTTCTCAAATAAATTTTTTGGTTTGAGTTTTCTCACTTCTCGAGTCCCTTCACAATCAAGCCGACCCAATGTTTCCCTTAGTCCTTAATTTTGTATATTATGAAATAAATAAAAAAATTAATAATGAAAATAAAAATACTAATAACTGTTGCGCAAAAAACACAGTCCCGCATAAGTACTTGAACGCAATATTGCTTTTATTTGTTTTAGAACCTAAGGCATTAGAAAAGATAGCAATACAATAAAACCGTTGAAAAAAAACAAAAAAATTGGTCTTGGCAGGAATCGAACCTGCACCACTCAGGCATGCTCGCGTACATGAACTGAGTGCGCTAGCTTGCTAAGCCATTCACGCTGAATACTGCAAGTGAGTTTAAGTAATGTATATAAATTTGCTTTTTTACACGCTATGTGTTGGCATATTTATGTACGATATGCGATTGTATCTAGTGTTGTGTGCATATGTTTTGTGATTGTATATACGTCACATGCTTTTCGCATGTCTTTCAACTATAGATTGCTGCCCCGCCGCGGATGAAAACAAGTATTTTTACACCCACACACAAGCTTGAGCAGTTGAAGGTTGTTTCCCGGGGCTCTCTTGCGATTGAGTCGGCCACCACAGGGAATTAGAGTGATACGCCATTAATCCCTGCATCTAGCTGTATTCCACATAGTAGCTCTATCGCTTGAAGACAAATCGAGTGCGGGGCGTGATGCTATTGCGCACGACCATGCCTCGCGTAGTGGCGACATCAGCTGATTGCGCCGGCCGGCTTGCTTCGATTTTCTTCAGAGCAAAGAAGTGTCATACCTTGAAAGATTGCGTACTGCACTATGTCAAAATGTTACTGCTTTGTAGCAATCCTATGATTCATTGAGAATTGATAACTCTGATATCACTACTGTAGAGCTTTGCGTCGGCGACACGCACCGAACGTGAAACCGCACTACGTCTGTCGTAGAAGCAGTAGGAGGCTGTTGTCTGCTAGAACAAAAACAAAAAAAGACCTGCGAAAATATTCATAAGTTGTAACTTGTTTTTTGAATAACCGTTTACCACTTTTAAAGGTATTTTGCCAGATAACATACATTTTTTTCAGTTTATAACAGCCACAGATGTTTTTTTTATTTTCCTCACACAGATATCCAAGTCAAATTCATTCACAGCTAAAGCCACATGTTGTTTGTCTTCTTTGTTTTCGTGGGCATGCCGTTTCGGTGCGTCTCTCATGTGTTTGCACTGCTACACACGAGAGTACGAAATGTTAAATTTACGCAAGGAAGCGCCGTTCCTCGTTCGTGTGATGTGCTAAGATTACGTCCTATTCCCGCGGTTGTTCGATTGCGGATCAAGTGCGAGTCGTCCAAGAAATCAGCGGGTTGGGCGGGCGCTCGAAGGACTTTGAGGTAACGGCTTACGCCTGTGGTCGCTTCCCCAGGACAATGTGAAAGAAACTAAAAATAAGGGGGACACTTTTTTTATGTAGACCAAGTATGCCACTCAGTGCAAGTGTGTGTTGCTGCACTCGAACGAGGCGTCGTGAAACGGCAACCTTACGCGCCTTTGCGAGTGCAGTTGCCGATTCGCTTTGACAACGCTAACGCCAGCAGAGCCATGGCGCAACGGCGCGGCCTTACTGGAGCTAATTCGAGACAACTGCGGCAACATGCATGTGTATGGTGATCGATTTTTGCATATGTGCAATGTAGTGAGGAAGACGCACACGGCGCTTGCTACGTTGTTGATTAAACAAAGCCTGCAGTGCCATTTGATGCAAAGCAGCATTTTGTTTACGTTCGCGGGCGGTACAATTTGTAACTTGGCTCGATTCACCTAGCCAACCGCCTAAGTGGGTTGATTAGCATACGTTCACCGTAGAGCGTTATTATGCCCCTAAACAGTGGCGTGTGCTTGTTGAAAGATATAATGTGTGTGCCTAGTGTAGAGAGAGAGAGGTGTTCGTGCAATCTGCATGTGTACCTGCAAGACGCCTTTGCTTGTAACTAATAATGTACCGGCCAGCCCCTACATTGTACGCCTGACTTTGAAGAAAACTTGCATGCACAATGTGAGATTTTGTAATCTGCCAGAGTTGCTTTTTATAATATAATACACTGCCAGCATGTTCAAAATATGTTTCGCTGCTGTGTGGCAGTGATGCGGTTATCACGGTGTTGTGTAGTTGCTGATGCAAGCACTTATAGTTTTGATGCGTTAATATTTCTCATCTAACTCTTCAGGTGTTTGGCTGTTTCAGCACAAACAAGGCAAAGAGAGAAGGAAGACGGGTAATGGCAGGACCAGTGCCGACTTTTGTTTGAAGGAGAATACCCATGTTGGGGTATTTATTGTGACAGCCTTTCTGTGTTGCTTTTTTTCCCAATTTATTCAACAACACAGTTGTCAGCAGTATGAGAGAGAACACTGAAATTAGCTTTCAAAGATCATAGTGATTAAATGCCTAGTAATTCACAGCACATAGTAACAACAAAAGACATCAGTATGATCAATGTGGACGAGTACAGTCTTGCATCTAAAAAATATATTGTGCAAAATGTTGCCTAAGTAAGAAACCTCTATATGTTTGCAAATAGTGTGACGTCACTTCGAGCACCGTGCCAGCCATTCCGTACCTCTGTGCAAGGGCTGGTTGGCAAGAAAGTTGTTTGTGACGTTGTCCTGAGAGACCACTGAGATGTATGCGATTCTAAACCTGTAGCCTAATATATACGTAATCTTTTGTGCAGTTACATCACTGCATCTGACACCTACAATTTATTTGCATATTTACATGTTCCCTTAGGACCTAACACACAAACTTGTTGTTTGCATTGTCACATCATGAATATCGAACGGTAAAGGTACTGAGTATATGTGAAACAAGAATCTCTGCTTAATACATGAAGACATATGAGGCCTTCGATAAAACGAGTTATACCTTTATTGGGCTTGCGTACTCGTCGGGGCGATTCATACATGCAGCTTCAGCAAATGGTATCTTCCAGCCCGGTGACCATGCAATTTTTTTCTGCACACAGCGCAAACACCGAGATGTACCCACTCGCAGATGGTCGCGTCAAGTGCATATTTACCTTGACTAAAATGTCGAATCAAGTTTTTTCATCGACCGGTCCCTGCCATGAGTGCTAACGTCTTCGCAAACAAGACACATTGTTATTGACACTGTACACACCACACACAATATTCTCAGTTGAACCGATATACTCAATACCTTTCAATTGACACTACATGCCGCAATCAAGAGTGCACATTTTTGAAGACTATGCCGCTGTTCCTCGCACAGGCCACCACGTGTGTTCACTTCTTCAAGATAAAAAGACAGCGTGGCAAATATTTTACCACACAGTTTACCACACAACTAGATGTTTGCTGACACACTCTCCAGCTAATGTCAACATTGTAACGTGAAGTGTAAGCTTTGAAAAATTAAAACTTGCCCCAAACACCACACGACTGTACCGGGCTGAGCCACCAGCTGGAGTGTTTTTCCAGCCACACCTTTTACATGTGCCAGTGACATCATGCTGTGACGTACCTCGGTAGGGGCCTATCGCTGCATACTTTATGTGAATGAGGGTCCTGTTAGTGAAAGGAGGCATCGTTGATTTCGTAACTTGTTCATTCCCAACTGGACCTTCATTTGCACGAGTTGTCTGACTGATATTCAGGCAAACTTTTGTGCAATAAATTATACAGTTGGCAGTCTGTGCTTGCCCCATACTGTTGTTACTGGTGTTTCTTGTTGTTACTTTTCACTGCTCATTACTGCTCACCTACAGAAACTAGCCTATCTTGCCGCTGTTTTGGACAAGATGCAGCTGTCAAGTGCGATAGTGTTCATAATTCTAAATTCTGAAGCCAAAATTATCGTTTCATATTCAGTTAGTTGCATTCATATCAGTACATTATAAGAAGTCATTGATTAAACATGAATCCGTGTTCCTTCACATATTGCTCGCAACTTTTATATCAAATTGAATGGTGTTTATAAAAAACATGAGTGTTAGCTAAACTTCATGCTCTTTTCTCGAACAGCTGACAAAACGCTATTGCTTGCTTACTTGTCATGAATTGGACTGTGTTTGAAATACATTGCAATTCTTCACCGGACTGCCAGTACACTTCACATTGGGGGAACATTTATTAACCATGGATTGATTAATTAAAAACGGAAAGAAAGAAGCGGCAGGCCGGGATACTTGATATTGGCATCTGTTTTGCTACCCAGCCCATTATCATGCAAACTTCCTATAGAGTGGTTATGCGTCTTGCATGTGTGTCTGTAAACCAAGAACTTTGGATAGAACTATATTTATCTTACAATTGGTTGCAGGACTGTGGAGGCTGTAGGGCTGCTAAGGAATAGTGGAATCCCTGGACATGTGTTCAACCTTGCTGCATCAGCTCCTCGGTGTTTTCAAGGCATCTTTAGAGATGTGTTGGGTGAATAAAGCAAGCAGGTTTCAACACAAGGAAAAGTATAATATGGCAGCACCTCTTGTGCGTGCCTTACATCCCAAGTATATCAAATATTTATCTTGGACCTTGTGGCCTGTAATTTTTAAAGAGACACTTCTTTTTGCTTTATATTTGAGTCTTGATGCTTCGACAGCAATGTATTTGTGTTTGACAGCAAGTGTTCTTGAACAAATAACTGATCTCAATAATGACAAAACACCCTTCATACTTGGTCCTTAGCATAAGCTAGCACATATCTGTAGCAGGTTCAATTATTCATTTTTTGCTGGGATGATAATGGGCAAGTAGCAAAGGCAAGTTCAGATTGGAGTGGTCGGTGACGTCTGTTTAGGCTCTGTCATATTGCTTTGCAACCAGAGTTACTTGTGGCCACATATACGATGAATCCACATGACGTGCATTCTAAATAAGATTACCATATCACATTTCACTGCATCTTAATATGTGCCAAACAAATGCAGATATCATTAGCTTGCCACTATAAAGGGATCCTAAACCAACACAAGGTTGAAATTTAGTCGTGGTGTTGCAGCTGTGTATGATTCAACAGTGGATGCATAGCCGTGATAATTTGTCTATATGTTGTCGCCATAGTAATGTTACACACATTGTACGATACAAAAGAGGTCCTCGCTTAATTCGCTTTTTTCCCTATGCTTCTTTCTTGTCTCTTCTTGCCATGTGCTCCTCCTCACTGTACAAGGAGCAAGAGCAGTGCGCACACAAACACGTATTTAAAAAAATGTTGTAAGGTGAGCACTGAGAAGCTGAACACTTCCAAAAGGCTCAAAGAGGTAAAGGTATTGTTTCTAGCTACTTTTTGGGCACCCATAGCTAGTTGTGCTGCTGCAGTTAAAAAATAAGTTAAATGTTAAAAATTAATTGGAGGTGGTTTGGCACCCATAATTGCAGTTACATACAGAACTAGGTTTCAATGCGTAAGCAAATTCTGTTCACTCTAAATCAATCCTAATGATACCTGAAATTCAAGAAATATTCACAGAAAAGCTCAGGAAAAGGCTAAGTGGTTGCCCCTTGAACGTGAAATAGATACCCTTCTTCTAAAAGGTCAATAGACAGTCTAGTAGTCTCGATATTACATGCACTATAAAATATTCTGGTGTGGTGCTTTTCATGCATGTTATATAGAGAGGGGTTTTTAATAGAACTGTTGTCACTTTGCCCTGCGTTGCTAAAATTGTTCACTTAGTTATAATACATGAACAACTTTATGCCTTTTGATTTTATGCAAATGGTTTGCTTACCCAGTCGGTTTAACTTGATTTGGATAAAATCATAAATAGTCTAAAAATTTTTTTACAATACAGCAGGTTTACTTTTAAAATACTCGACCATTGATGTGAACGCAGTTGGTGGCGTGTTTGATTATTCCTTCACTATCACCACTCCAACTACACCTGCTACAGTGCATAGTGTGACAAAAGTAATGGTACTTAACATTACTGGCAGCATACACTTTTATGTCTCAAAATGTGTTAAAAAGCCTGTTAAAAATGTGTGTACGTTTTTTTTGGTCCAACTAAATATTCTGGTCTACTCAAAGTAACTTCCGCTCTTTTAAGGTCCTCAAACTATTAGGTGTTCAAAAGAAGTATCAATTCCATATACTTTCTTTGTCAGCCTACTCACCACTCTAATAATGAGAATTACCCGACAACATTACCCAGTAAAATATAGGGATGTTATAAAAAGTAATGTCAATTCAATTGTCGAAAAACGTTGCCAAGTTACGTTTTTCTTCACTTTTCTTTTCAAAATTTTGTTAAAGTTGCTTTTTATAACATCCCCTATAGTTTGTTTGGCATCATTTTCTGCTAGGTCTCATTATAATGTGTTCAACAAAGACAACAAACCCTTAAATTTATAGTTCTTTCCTTTACTCTTGAATCTAAAAAAGTGAATCTCAGTAATCTTAGCGGTGTGTGACTTGTTTTTTTTTTGATCAGTTGTGCATGTGTTCAAGTACATGCCTTTAGATGTGAGGGCGAACCATTGCCACCTCCTGTGACTAGCAGATTTTCTGAGAACTGACAGATGAATAATGCTGCCAAAGAAGTATAGGGATATTGGAAGTAATCGTAACGTGATTGCAATCGTAATGTAATTGCCAGTAGGCAAAAAAAGGTGTCCCACACTCGCCATAATGATAACAGGAAGCGCTGACTGACTCTTCCATGTATAAATGCACATATATACCGTACAAAATGGAAGAGGGATAGCCACCATGGTAGCTCAGTTGATAGAGCATCGGACATGTTATTCGAAGTTCGCAGGCTCGGTCCCGCTACAGGGCAGGTTATCTTTTTTTCTTCTACTTTTCTTTCTTCCCAATTACAACACTTCTATTATTCTTGAAGATTTTCTGGTGTAAAAAAGGTACCTTATAATCTGAAGAGGCAAACAGAATGTGCGAGTGTTCGAGTTAGCTCTTGTAGTGATTACAAGTAAGATATGTTTTGAAGAATAAATCATTCTGTCACTTGCCTAAAGAATGGCTACAGGACATGGCTCTGGATGCACTTTGTTATTTTTGAATCGAGCTATCTTGTATTCTATTTTTATAAACTACATGGGATACGCATGACGGTATCACACACTTTAATGCCACATAGATTATGCAGTGAACAATGTTATAAATGCGAAATTGCATTAGGATAAGGTGAAAACTGCACCCTCAACGAGAATATACAGGGAGCACAGGGTGCAGGCGTCATTCCTTCTGCCCGTGCTTTTCAAGTGCGAACTGTTTTCACCTCGTTCTGACCAACTAACTAGATTGAGATGTGTTGTTATAGTGCAAGAGGATGCTCCACGGGAAACTAGGTTTGTCTCAAGCTCTGTGTGTGTCTTTCAACCTATATGGTGCCCGGTTCAAGAGTTCATGCAGACCAGATCGTGTAAAACAGGACCGTGTAAAATGAACCGTGTAAATAAAATAAAATGGACCATGTAAATAAACAGGATCGTGTAAAATGTCGTTTTTGTGTGCAACTGTAGTTGTGGTTGTGCTGAATGACCTTTCTTTATATACACTACATAACAAACTTGCTCCTTTAGAGTCGAGTGCATCTTCGGATCGATTGTAAATGTTTGCATATGCGAGGCCTCAAGTTTTATAAGAAATTCCTCAGTGTGCCACGAGGAAATGTGTGTTCAGCGAAAATTTGTATATCATTATATACAACTCTTAAAGCCTCGTCTACAATTTTGTGCAGGTTGACCTTGAGCAGAAAACGAGGAGCGGCAGCAGCCCCCAGAAAAGAGCAAGCACCCTCCAAGCTCCCGAAGCTCTCTTCGACAGGAACAGCAAGGTTACTGTGTGGCATTAAAAACCATTGCAAGGAGTGCCTTATCAGTACACTGTGCTGCTCTTTCATCGCAGAAGACGAAGTTGACCACTCCAAAGGAACTTCACGCTGTGTATTGTGAGTGCTTCAGTGGTTGTGTTTTTGTCCAGCCAGCAATTAAGAAATCATGTGTCAGATTCAGCTGGGATGGCTAGAGGGAGTAGGGCAGGCATGTTTGGACATTTGTCTAGCCAAGTAGTGCCAATTTTCGCACTGGTCCTGTTGGAGTTACTGCCACAATCACACAAGCTACGTCACCTCTCTAAATGTACAGATGTGTCGGGGAAGATTAGCTGCATTAGGTTTTTTTATAACTGATAGCTGCCAACATTCTTCATTATACAGGAGTTTTGTTCCTCACTTATGGGTGTAAAGCCCTCCACAGAAAAAATGCAACACGTCTACTTCCAGAAGGCTCCAAGGCCCTAGTTGTAGTAGGTTTTTCGGCTTGTAACATAAGCACCACGTTTGGGTGTATATGAACATTTTATAAACATGTACAGCGAAAAATTTGGGTGGCTGGTCGTTTTGTCGTTATCATGTTCCTCGCAGTATTCTTAAGCATGTTGTGCATTACGTTGTCAATCTGGTTCATGTGCATAGAAGACGTTACGATGTTTCAGGCTACAGTATAAAAAGCCTGGAAGCAAGCTATCAATATTTTTTTAACAGAGTTGCTTAATCTAATACATGATACATCACTAAATTTTCGTGCGTATTCATCATTGTAAGCTCGTCTTAGTGTTATCCAAAATGAAGATGTGAGTCGACAGATGGAAACATCTAGTGGGGTAATCAGGGGGGTGAACAGTGGAAGTGCCTCAGACAGGCTGGCCGATGTTGCGATAGAAGGACCTATTTTTTAGAAGTCACCTTGTCATTCTTGGCGTGTTAGTTTAAATGGGGTCAGTAATGACATCATCTTTTGGTGTAGGCGTGTGTGCCTGTTGGAAATGTTTGTCTGAAAAAAAAACCTATAACGCAGAAGAGTGCAGCCCTTGCTTCTTTTCAAGTTAGGTTGCGCTGATACAAAGTGTTCTCATGTCGAAGGTTGGGGGTAAGGGAAGCAAAAAAAAGATAAAGGATAGATAAGAAGAGAAAAGAAGAAAGAAAAGGGGGATGCAAAGTAAAAGTAGTGCTACACTGCTCCTACATTGCATCCTCCCTTTTCTTCTTTTTTTCCCTTGTTTTCTTTTTTCACCTTTTTTGTTACATTTGCATTGTCCCATCTAGTATGACACATGGCTTTGCTATAGCAAAGATGCCTATGTGGTGTTGGATTGAACAGTGCATTGTACTTCATTCAGTTAATTACAGACTGATCAGTCTTGCAATAAGTGCCTCCTGTCTATCACCACACATGTTTAAATGAAAAGTTTGTGCTAGGCTCTTAGTATGCTGGTATATAGCTTGTGTCTTGGACTACTCAAAATGAATGTTATTTTGCTGCTGTTTATGGTAATGAATTTATCCAACATTAAATTATCTTACCTTGTGAACTTTGTCGAACCTGCCTTTCTTTTTCTTTCCTATGCAGGCATTGTATGTGAGGGAGGCAGTAACAGAGAGGTGATAGCTTGAGCTTCGGAAGAATAAATGCTGGCAGTGAGGCAATTACACATCAAAGATCCCAGCCATTTTGCCAACCGTCCTAAATGTGTTTTGAAAAAAAAATATTGTGCTCGTTTACTGTATTGAAAACAGCAAAATGCTGAAATATGTCGCAGAGAACAAAATATTAGGCCACGTTGGTGCCTTCTGGACTTCCCAGGATGTCGTCTGGGTGTTGTTTGTAAAAAGTAAAAAGTGTTTCAAAAAAACTGCCTCTTCTACACCAAATTAAGTAAAGGTGATTGTGTGTAGTGCATAAAGCTCAGTAATATTAGTGCAATTTTTTGCCACATCAAAAGCAAGGAAGCAGTTCTCTTTATATGGCAAGTTATATGATTACACTTTGTCTTAAAGTAGAAATGAATTTTTGAAGTTTTCTTATGATGGCTGTTTTCTGCAATATATATACGACAGCTTCCGTTCCGAAGTTCCCCATGGCCCTCAGTAGGAGACTTCAAAAATCATTTTCCTCATTTACACAAAAGTTGTAATGATAACACTTGCCATATAACAAGAAATGTTTATTTGCTTTCAACTTACACATAAAAGTAACTTTTAATTATACAAACACACAGCTCAAATTGCATCTCAATGTGGACAAAAACGATTATACAGTGATATTTGTAATCTGGATCTAACATTAATTTTTTCGTGAAATGTAACTTCTGTGCAGTGAGTATTTGTGGCTCAAATAGTCATACAAAGTGCAGTATTGCCATACAAGAAATGCAAACGATAAACAGTTTGGCTGAATTCTTCAAAGCCTATGTAGCGGAAAAATTGCACTAATGTTACTCGGCTTCAAATAGTTTAAGAAGCACCTTTACTTAATATGTAGATCAAATTTGATATGGCAAGAAAAAGCGGTACTTTGAAATTTTTCTCACGAATAACAACCGCATGACATTCTGCGAAATTCTGAAGGTACCCACGCGACCACTACTTTTTTTCTCTTCAAAACATTTCTGCAGATAACCATTTTCAGAAGAGTAAATTACCATCATTTTTTAACTATACATCTGTGTTGGTTGCCAGGCAGTATGGTTCGTATGTTTGGTGTAGAATAGCCCAGTGCGAAAAACAGCAAATTTCTGAGCATCCTTTGACGCTCGGGAAATTTTGCAAGCATTTTTTTGTTAGCAGCAATTCAGTTAAGCCCTTGTTTTTATGCTTAGGCCCAGAAACAAAACACAAGTAACCAAAGTAGTCCTAAGAGTCATGCAGTCTCGCTGTTCCAAGGCTTGTGGAGCCTAATTTAGTGCAAGCTTCACCATTTTTTAAAAATTCAGATTCAACCAACAGGTTTTGGAGGCACAGTGCATTTTCAGCTAACTTGTTTCACACCAGTTACTTAGATAAAAAGTGGAAAGTAGAGGTAAAAATACCATTTTAAAGGCATTGTAATTGATAACAAAAAGGACTGCTTTCTTTTTTTGTGTGGTGCTTTGCCTGAACGCTGTGCTTTTTGTGGTATAGTTCATTGTCTAGTGAACTTAGGCCTTAAAAACTAACATTAGCCATGTGTAGGTCAATTTCTTGGTTATAGTCATAATAGCCATATTAAAAATTATGACTTCAAACTTGGTTGTTCTTTTGAAGATTTTTTCTTGCATAATGATGTTTCAGAGTCTTAGTCAATCTTGTTATAAGAAAACGTGATGTCATAATAGGGTCACTTTTTGTAGAGTCGTTCAGTTCTACCTTACCTTTTACATTCCTAATAGAGCAGTTATTTTCAATATTGGTATTTAAAACGGAATGAGCATGCTGTATGTAGTAAGGTGTAAGCACTTACAGATAGCACACGCACCCAGCTTTTCTGTTCGCAGTTTATTTCTGTTATTCTTGATTTATATGTGGGGTTTCTCGTCCGAAAAACCACTATATGATTACGAGAGACGCCGTAGTGGAGGGCACTGGAAACTTCGACCACTTGGGGTTCTTTAACGTACACCCAAATCTGAGAACACGTGCCTACAGCATTTCTGCCTCCATCGGAAATGCAGCCGGAATTCGATACCTCGACCTGCGGGTCAGCAGCCGAATTTCTGTTACTCTTGCTCCCCTATTTCTGTGCAGTTCGGTTATAGTTGTCTGGCTTGCACATATTTTTAATGGCACCTGCCTGATCCTGCTTGCTTTCATGGTGATTTTAACCTTCATAATTTGCATAGATTTACCTCTCAAAATTGTTCAAGGTGCCAATTTTGTGCGCAAACTGTATAGTATAAAGGCAGCAGATGTACATGCACACACTATTAAATCTACATTGAGAGCTTTCACTGGTAGTTCCTAAAGTTTTATTGTACAGGAAGCATTTAAATCATAATTCTATAAGGACATATCAATAGATTATCTCTACCATTGAAAATTGTGACAACCTGGTTATTTTCACTGTGATAAGCTTGTTGTTTTCTTTAATGTGGCAGAACTAATTTATACACTTATTTCTTCTATTATTCGCATATGCATAACATGAAGGATTGCGTGCCTTACATTTTCAGTTTCATTATGTGTGTTATATTTCTTGTGCATGTGAACTAAGGCGTTAACATGTGTCTCTGACATTATTTGTGCCAATTATTTACATTTCCAGGTGCCTACAAAGGCCACATAAGTTCTGTGGCAGTGACCTCCCAAATCTACAGTGGTGCCGAGCATCAAGCAGCATTTCGCCGGTCTCCACAAGGCGTTCATGAGATAAACACAGCGCCACACTTTCACAGGGCTATGATTATTTTTTATGTTCAAAGATTTCATTCCGAAATTACTGTTACATTGTGTTTTGTGCCACCATCCTGTCGCTTAGGTGGAGCTTGTGAAATTACAGTGTAGTCACCTCATTTGTGTACCATCAACACTGCAATGTCGCTATTCACAGCTGAAGCATACAGACAAATAAAAAAATATATTGATTGTAGCAGGGCTGATGTGTATAATAATGCTTCTCTATTGCAAATAATACCTTTATAAGTTCTTTATGTCTTGCATATAACACTGCATTAGTGTGTTGCAATGTAACCACCATTTATGATCGCTAGCATATTAATTGAGTAGCTTTGTAAAGTATTTTAGTTAAAAGCTAATTTTGCTTCCGCAACACGACAATTAGAAAGATGCCGATGATTCAATCCCTCATCATGCATATTTAAGAATCATTGTGATTTGTACACAGTATTGCATGTACTCAAGGTGTGGGTGTCTATTCAATTTACACATTATATTGCTTTGCACTAGATTCAGACGTAGCATGCACACATTTCAGTTTTTCTGCATGATACGTCTTTCCATATAAAGCGGAGTCCGCATCATGCGTCTCTCCATAAGATGCGGAGTCCGCATCATACGCCTTTCCATAAGATGCGGAGGCCGCATAATACGTCTTCCATATTCCAATTATTCCGTACTTGAGGTCTCCGCATCATATGGAACGTTTCAGTAGGGAACGGGTAAACGTCCTTACGGGTGATCTTGTGTAAACGTCGATAGTCCACACAGAACCGAATTGAGCCGTCCTTCTTAACAAGAACGACCGGTGACGCCCAGGGACTGTTAGAAGGCTGTACAATACCCCGCTGGAGCATGTCAGCAACCTGGTCGTCAATAACACGGCACTCCGATGCTGAAACTTGGTAGGGGCGCTGCCGTAGAAGCGTAGGGCTTTCTGTGTCAATCTTGTGAGATATGTTCGATGTGCGACTGAGGCCAGAAGCGTGGCTGTCAAAAGAAGTACGAAACTTTTGCAGCAGGTTCACCAACCGGCTTCGTTCTGAAAAAGACGTTGTGGCATCGATGGAGCGGTGGAAAGCGTCAAGGAGTGACTGGTCAACAACAGAGTCAGAAATGAGTGCGCTGAGGTCCGTAGAAAGTGAACTAGATGGAGCGTCGAAAATGTGACGGGCGTCGATCGGATGCACGTGACCGAGACATTCACCATAGAATAAAGGCAAAGGCCCTTCTAGCGTACTGTACACGAGCGCCTTCGTGACACCATGGTGGAGAGTAAGGAGAGCAATGGGCAGTGGAGAACATTTGCGTTGAATGAACAGGGCAGAGGGCGTAAATAAAACATCATCGTTGGAAATAGCGTCACACGACACAGTCACCAGCAGAGAAGAGCGTGGTGGTACGATGGTGTCGTCGAAACAAACAATTTATAACACGGCAGGGAGGCTTCGACAGCGTCTACATCAGGAAGTGCAGATAGATCAAGTTCAGAGCGACAGCAGTCAATGATGGCATTATTATTCGCAAGGAAGTCCCAGCCGAGTATCATGTCATGGGAACACGAGGGCAGCACTACGAATTCGACGATATACACAATCCCTTCGATGACGACTCGTGTGGTAAGGTTGCGAGAGGTGTTACACTTTTTGCGTTAGCCGTTTTAAGAGAGAGGCCGGATAATGGCGTCAAAACTTTGCGGAGTTTGCGGCACAGGTTGATGGAAAGGACGGATAGAGCGGCTCCGGTGTAGACAAGCGCCATGACGACGATACCATCGAATGACACTTCAATGACGTTAGCTGGACAGTGGCGAGGACTTGTGCATGGCGACGGGGACGCAGTTCGTGCCTCGGGAACTGCGGCCGTTAGTTTTCCTGGTCGGTGGGTCCGGAACGGGGACGCATAGCGGAAAGCAAACGTCGACGTGGAGAATGGAAGTGGCGGGTGGGACCGTGTGGACGATCAGAAGGAAAGGAAGAGGAAGGAGGGCTTGAAGGCGTAGAAGAAAACTGAGGGTCGAAAGAGGGCATTCGTCGAGTGTTCTGAGCAGCCTGGCGGCGACGACAATAACGTGCCACGTGGCCAACACCGCCACAAGCAAAACATATCGGACGGTTGTCGTGGGTCCGTAATTGGTCAGAGTAGACTCCGACTTGCGACTGGGGGGCAGAAAACTGCGGCCGAGGTGGTATCGGCATAGGCGGTGGTGAATAGGTCGGAGGGGCGAATAGGGCGGCGGCGAATACATAGGCGCTGGCTGTGGCTGGAACGCAGGCTGTCAAGGTCGAGCAACGGCCTCGGCGTACGTGAGAGGTGCGGCGACTGGCGGCGGTTCACGGGCGGGAGAAAGAACTTGTGCGACCTGGTCTTGAATGAAGTCGCGGAGTGTAGACGTCAATCTGCGTGGTTGATAGGGTACGCAGGACATCAAAGAGAGCTGACGAGCGACCTCAGCGCGGATGAACTCTTGGATCTTGGAGAGAAGAGGGGCATGGTATTCTCCTATGCTGAGGGTGGACAGGCTAGACAAAGAGTCGTGGAGCACCAAGGGACGTCGGGTGGAAAGACGTTGCCTGCGCAACTCGTCAAAACTCTGGCATAACTCAGTCAGTTCCAGGACAGTGCGAGGCCTCTTAGAAAACAACATTTGGAAAGCGGCGTCCTCAATACCCTTCATGATGTGCTTGAACTTAAGCCCTTCGGACATCGACTCGTTGACTCGTTTGCAAAGGTCCAAAAGGTCCTCAATATAGCTTGTGAATTTCTTACCAAGCTGCTGGGACCGAGTATGCAAACGTTGTTCGGCACAGCGTTTGCGTACCTCTGGCCGTCCGAAAACTTGTGCGAGGCTCGTTTTGAAGACCGACCATGTAGGGAGTTCCGCTTGGGGGTTTATAAACCACAGCGTGGCCACGTCCGACAGTTAGAAAGAGACGTAGGCCAACTTGGCGGCGTCATCCCATTTGTTGTGAGTACTCACTCGTTCGTACATTGAAATCCAGTCGTCAACATCCTTGTCTTCTGTGCCTGAGAAAACAGGGGGATCTCGCAGACGCAGAGAACCGGCGCAAGGAACAGTAGGCGGTGCCTGTAGAGGAGTTGGAGCGGCGCTTGCATCGGTAGGCATAATGGATGGTTAAATGCGATTTCGAAGCTCCAGGGTGATCGAAACCCAGCAGACTCCACAACTTGTAACGGGGTTTATTTGCAGAGCAGAATGCAGAAGGCGAAGCAGTCAGCAGCGTTCGGCAAAGCACAGCAAGCACGAGCTTATGCTGATGGCGATGGCCCTGAGGCGCTGAGAAATGCCGCTGAGGCCCCTCTTCTTCACTACACTAGCAACAGATTGAGCCATTGGCTGAAAGTGTCGTGTGAATGCCTGAAAGTCACGCGTACCCCAGCAGCTGGCGCGGGAGAGTTCAGCGAGTGGGCAGAAGAGCCTGGTGGAAGAAGCAGAGCTCTGCGTGCACCTAAGGGTCCGTACATGGTGCATGCCTACAGTGCCAAGCTCCAGTCGATAGCGAAGAACCGTGCATAGTAGGTTGTTACCGTTCAATGAGCTCCTCTTGTGATGCCCGCATAAGGGAGGAAAGCCTGGGATTACGCAGGACAACTTGTATTTTTTGGAGTAACAAAGAAGCATCTTTGAACATACTGGCACAACGTTCCCTGCCAGACGCACTGCAATGATAGCGCCACTGTTCTTTGAGGTGATCCCAATCAGCTATATCCGCCCCAACGAGCCGTGCGCGTAACACTCGTGGCATTTTTCCCGTAGAGGTAGAGCCCTGCAGGACGCGGCAATCGAGACGCCATGGTCTCTGAAACGTTGGCCTCTCCGCTGGCAGGTGGAAAGAGAGCATAACCGGGCGGTGGTCGACAATGTACACTAATGTCGGCTGCAATGACATTACCCCGGTGTCGTGAACATACGTAATCAGACCAGATGATGCGTACACGCGATAAATTATGCTGCTCGATGCTGCTTGACGCCAAGTATAGGCATAAATGCTACCATGTACACTTTCAATATTGTCACTCAATGCGAATTGCTGCACAAGACATTCGAGTTTTCTGGCGTTCCAGTTTGACAGGCCACGACCTGGACCTCGAACGTCTGCGTGTGAGTCTAAGACACAATTAAAGTCACCTAGGAGTACCACACGTTGGGAATTTTAAACGAACGCATCAAGATATTGAAAGAACACGTTAGAGTTCACGGACGCCGATGGTGCGTACTCGCCAACATATTTTATACGTAACAAAAAAAAACGATGCAGGCGAACGCCAGCACGCATCCAAAGGCATCGAAAGAAACATGATGGTCACGTAAAAGACTTTGGTTAAATATAATGACCCCGACGCCAGTCGAACGCGTGCTGGCGAACGAAAATTGGCAGATCCCACGTACAGTGGGAAGTGATGATATGCGAAGAACGAATCAGAAATGCCGATACGCCACTTTAAAATCAGCACAACGTTACGAGGTTGAGGTGAATGATACCTACATGACTTCTGTGTCATGATTATTATGTTAGGATGTGTCGTTGACCTTCGTCATCTATTCAAGTCCCGTGATAACACATTTAGTATGTACCACGAGCACGCTATGAGCGTGATATGTTAAAGCGTTCTTACAGGACACGCCTGGCAGGGTTTTCTTGTTTGTGCCAGTCATATAGTTTGTCATACACTGACGTCACGTAACACCAAATTTGGTATATGGGGAGCAAGCAAAACGGCCGCGAGCGCATCATGAAGGGCCCAATATACTCCCGAGCAGCGTTGACACGCGTGCACGCTGGGCACAGAGACGCTACGTTAGCAAAACCTGAGCACTTCATAGCCTGACGCCAGGTGCGACCAGCATCTGTCGGCTCGACCCGACGGCAACTGGCGCGACATGCGACATACTGCATTTAGTGCCGATGTCATAAAGTAATATTACTCTATGCTGATGCGTTACTCAGATAACACTGTGTCTCCCTATTTTCGGGATGGAGGTACGCCGGACGCGCTCAAACGCAACGCAGCGCGGCACGCACCTGCGAGTATATGGCAGGACCAGCGCCCGGTGTGGCAACGCCAGCGTGACGCGACGAAATGAACGCCGGCGAGCACGCACACCACGTCATATCGAAGTGTATTGACGCCTTCATGGGGGCATGTAGTCATGGTCTCACATGACACGCATTTCATGAATAATATGTTTGCGGCAGTCCTATACCTTGGTAATCCATTGGCGTCACGTGATACCTGATTTGGCATATGTGAAGCTAGCGAAAGGCTGCGAGCGCATCATGAGCGTGGAATGTAGTCATGTTGTTACATGACACGCATCTCATGATTATCAAGTTTGCACCAGTCAAATACCTTCGTTATTCATTCATGTACCGTAATACCAATTTTGGTATATGTGACGCTAACAAATTGGCCGCAAAAGCATCATGAGCGTGGCATGTAGTCATGCTGTTACATGAGACGCATGTCATGATCTTCAAGTTAGGGTGTGTCGGCTGTGTTTGCAAAGCAATCATGTTATACCGTACCAGTTCCGCAACATGCCATGCGAACGAAACTACCATGCAGGACCATGAAATGTAAATCATGACATTCATGTCATACATGTCGAGATTTTCATGTTATGACTAAACAAATATGTTTTTCATACAGTCATGTTATGCCATATCAACTTTGGCATCAATACCACTATCGAAACGCCCGGGAGAGCTGAAAGTTGTAGACAGCTAGATTGATAAATGCGCCCTAAGTTGCCGAAGTTCGCTAAGAAATGCTTCGCATTTAAAAGAAACAATCAACACTAAACGCGCGCTTAAAAATGATTACGTCAGAGAGCTTAAACAAATTTGTTTCTTGCACGAACAGTAAGTAACAGGCCACCGAACGCGCGAAAGCCAATACTTCAGCCTGTTTTCACGGGTTGCGGAATCCCTGAACGTAAAGGTTGGAAATTTTAGAGTTCGAGCCATGGCGAAAAGTATATTCCGATATGAAAACACTAAAAAAATGGCAGCCCATCCACGGAGTGAATGATGGAGTGTGGGGCGAAGCATCCATTCATCCATTCGTTCTTGCTTCTGTCCGTTCATGCGTGCGTCAGTCTGGCCGCCCGTGCATCCATCCGCCCATTCATGCGTGCGTCTGTTCGTGCGTACGCACGTCCATCTGTGCGTCCGTCCCTGCGTTCGTCCATGCATCCACCCCTGCGTCCGTCTATGCGTCTATCCGTCCGCGCAGCCATCCGTGCGTCTGTCCATGCATCTGTCTGTGTGCTCGTTCGTCTACCTATTCAACGGTCCAAGTACAACCATCTCGCATCTTTTTATGATACATTCCTCATATAGAAGCACCGCTATCCAGCGGATATTCCAAGGACTGAACGAGCAGCTGAGTTATTTTTCATTGCCAGGCGATGCACCAGAGGCTCGGGACTTCTGGGGCCCCGTGGAAGTCCGCAGGGGACTTCGATCTTTTCTGGGGGCTTTTAAGTCAATATCCAGTGGCGCCTGGTGCCCGGGTTCTTGAGCGAGGACGGTACAAAAGCGTTTCCACTGTCCTGGCTTATGTCACTGGGGCTGGGGTCTTCGTTAAATTGTAGATGCGTCTCATTTGTGCTGCTGTTTGAAGCCCCGTAGATGCAGACGTCGTCGTCTTGTGATATAGTCTCCCCGATTACATCTGAACTAGTGGTCGACTGAGCAGCCACATGAGAAGCGTCAGATGTATATTCCCATCTGAGACGCCTTCCTCACTACGTGCCTTGTCTGGCGAGGGCTCAGTTTATGGTTCTTCAGAATTGGCCACCGGACGCGGGGAACTTGAGTTTTCAGAACCTCGAATTACCAGGTCCGGAATCGTTGGGGACGCAGTGGGCGCGTGGTGCAACGTCGCAATTTGCGCACCTTGGTCGCGGTCAATTACTGCGGCTCTTGTTGATGAAGCGTCTCACCTGTTCTCAGACGGCTTTCCTGGCTGAAGAGGAAAATCTCTGGATGCCGCCTCCGAGTATGACTGTTTCATTGTTCTAGCGACAGAGCCATGTGGGGGGCCATAGCGGAGGCACGGCCGTGAACAGCCCTTCCCTTCATGGCCATAGGCTCCACACCAACCACACAAGGGTGTGGTGCATTTCGCACGAAAGTCGCCACAATCACTTCATCGACGGCACACCTGTTGTATTCCTTTAGAGTCGTAATCACACGGTGGCCAGTAGCTTTGAGAGGTATTTAGGAGCAGGTGACGACGCCTTCATTTCCATGCGGAGGTATCGCGTCCCAGTGTTCTCAGTGAGGCGTGATACCATGAGTCTTTCGGTGATATGCAACACCTTCCCGTAGGGGAAGGTGCTTGTGCGAAGACTTCACTGGGGACGTGGCACGATGAGATCAGGACTGTTATCTGGATGTCCTGGGGTCCCAAAAGTACAATGGGGACGTGCTCTCCTCGCGAGGTGAGGTGCGAGGCGTCCACGATTTGAGCCAGGGCGGCTTCGCTGTTCACGCTAACTTGATAATTACGGCCTCCGAAGTGTTGGATACAGTATATTTCTTTGATTCCTACTATTGAAGATGTTGCGTCAACGACGTCTTCTGGACTTGCCCCCTCATGAACAACGACATCGAAGGCTAATGCCATCTTCGGTGGCTGGCTTGCCATGATGGGCGCCCACCAGCCTATGGACGCCCTTAAGCGTTATATGCAGCGTTATATAAAGCGTTATACACAGCAAGCTGCTAAATACCGCGAAAATAATTTATTTGTGTATGCAGTGGTGTACACTGCAAAAATTGTACAAAGACAGAACATTCATGAACATCGGGATGAGTAAACTTATATAAACAGTAGGCCATATGAACAAACAACGGGGAGGGGTGGGGGTCAATCACAGTGCCTGGCACTCGTTTAGGAGAATTTTATTTCCGGATTTATCTTACACAGCTTATGTGCACACAGAAAAATGGACAATGGTGATCAATGCGTACGTACAGTGCAAGCTGTTATATACAGCGAAAACAACTTATTGCGTATGCGATAACGTACAATGCGAAAATTGTACAACAAAGACAGGACATTCATGACATTGCGATGATTAAACTTAAATAAACTGTAAGGCTACATTAACAAACAAGGGGGGGGTCATTCACAGTGTAGGGTGATGTTTTGCATTCACCTGCGGGGACAGTTTGCCCTCGCGCTTAAGACAATATTGCACAAAAAGGACATGTTTCTAAAGAAGAAAAGTAAAATACTCACTGTAATGTCACAGCTGTACAAGCTCTAGCCCACCTCTTCAATAGGGGAAAAAAGGCATGGACACTGTTGTTTTTTACGAAAATGACCGCGTAGACCAGGGTCTGAGGAAAGCCTCCTCTCCCAGCATGACTAGTTCTGCGTTAAAATGCATCGATTCAACGCTACACTTTGATATAAGCCCTCGAATGATGCTGCGTTAGCATCGTCGTACAACTTGCTGAATGCACAGCAATCTTAATCTGGTGGCTGGGTTGATACTTGAAAACATTGTCGATCAAAAATAAAACATTACACAAATCTGAGGACCAACAAGAGTTCGTAAGTATTAGGTGGTGTGTTCCTTTGCTTGAATATACATACAGCGGTAGTTCTAAATATTAAGTGTTTCTTTAGCCGCTCTTAAAATGCGACGTCATGAACGAAATAAGTGCGGCCGAAGGCCATCGTCTTTCGATGTGCAGATACGTGGAAAATTTTTATTTCGATGGAAAATTTGGGTCACTCGGCTGATTTTTATCGTCACCTTCATGTCGTGGATATATATATTAGATGCATAACAGCTCTTTGACTAGCCTGTGTAACGCTGTCCCTCTATTCGCACCACTCCCCTCGCCGCAGCTGTTGGAGCAGTGCCAAATAGCCCACGCCCTCCTAGCAGTGCGTGAAGACGTCTCTCTTCTTCACCTGCTGTGCGCTCGCCGCGTGTCAGCTCTCTCTCGTTTCACCCTCCCCACCGCTCGCAACGCTCGAACCCACTCCTCGCGAGGCATTAGCTCACCCGCGCCACCTCTCTCCATCTGTCAGCGGGAAGACGCGAGCTGGCTGGTGGGCGCGCGTCGAAAATCTCGCGGCACCGACAATGTGGACAGCGCGCCGCTGCTTGCCGCGCGATGACGCCGACGGGTGAGAAGCCATCGCGGCATTCTTTCCGATATTGTGTGCGTACCTTTCCTGGCTGTCGCCGGCACTGCGAGAGTTAGAGAAGCATATCACGTTCACAAATGGCGACGTCAACACCGACGACGCGTGAGCCAGGGAAGCCGAACGCAAGCGTCGGCAGTGGAAGACTAGCGACACTGACGAGGGGCCAGTAGAGAACACCGATCGTGTTCGTTCGAGAATACAGACAGCGCGTGAGTAACACCGACGAGACGCGAGCCAAGGAAGCTGAGCTCAAGCGTATTCAATGCGTCCTGCTTCCCCTGTCTGCGTTTTAAACAAATGTTTACTCGAGTAGACGCTAAACCGAGTTTCGCTTCAAACCATTCTCTCAGCACCCACGTCGACTCCACTTTCAACCGTGTCTACACCGTGCACACCTCTGCTGCTTCGCATGCCATTAGGATTCCCTTCGGGGAGATGGTTCATACTTTTCTCATATTTTATAAAAGGCGGAAAGAAAAAATAATTTAGAAGAAAAAACTGCAGGGCACCCCCCGGGGATTCGAACCATCGAACCTCACTCCTCAGCGCTGTCAGCGGCACTCGAGTTCGCACAGCTGAATTCTCCAGCACCGTCTCATTCTCCGGCAGCGCCTCCTTCTCCGGTAGCGTCTCCGTGCTTGCTCGGGAAACGGTGCACTGCGTTAACGTGGACTCCGAGCACTAGGCGCGTCCACTCGGCGCGGTTGCCCATTGGTTCAACGAACATTCAAAAAAAAACAAAAAGTGAGTCTTCGAGCCGGGACCACATAGCAACGCATCGCCAGAGAGAGGAGAACGAGCCGAGATTTGAGCCGGGACCACAGAGCAACGCATCGCAGAGCGAGCCGAGACGCGAGTGGCGTCAGACGTATCCGATCAAGCTCCTGCACCAAGTCCAGTTTCCTTATACATGCAACTACTGCCGATTCACCTGTAACTTAGCACAATACAGTTTTAGATGCGGAAGCATCTTATACTCGCGCCTTGTAGTGCGCCGTCCGCGCCGTCCACACCGCTTCTCGAACATTCGACAGCTGACGCGCGTGCATGCGCCGTCGCGCCGTCGCCCACCATCTGTGCCGCGCGCGCTTCTCCTTCGAGAACATTCGACAGCTGACAGCGCATGCGCCGTCGCACCGTCGCCATCTGTGCCGCGCGCGCGCTTCTCCTTCGAGAACATTCAACAGCTGACAGTGCATGCGCCGTAGCGCTGTATATATACTCAAGGTCGGCGCTCGCTCGCTCAGTTGCCGCTCGTCGGTTGGTTTGTACGGCGCGTCGACGTCCAAGGTCGCGGTGAAATGAATTCCAACGAATCCACAAACACAATGATCGACGTCCCTTCGACCAGCGCCGTCCTTTCGCATACGTGTGTACGTGTTCACTCATTTAACACCCCCTCCTACAACGACGTTAACCAATTTAGCCATCGACCCAAGTAAGTCGCAATTTAACACCCCATTTCACAACCACGTTAACCAATTTAGCCATCGACCCAAGTAAGTCGCACTTTAACACCCCGTTAACCAATTATATGCTCCGCATCCTCCTCAGTGTTCCCCCGAGGGAAGCTGCGGGCAATTTTTTTCTTAAAATTTGAACCTTGCCTTGACTACATTCATTCGGACATCGCTGACATGGCGCAGCCGACAGGATTGACGCCACAAGAAGGAGCGACGCCACGCCGTACATCGTCTCGGGACTCCGAAACGACCAACGTCGAAAGCGTGTTCACGACCCTCGACCACAGCACGATGGCCAATGCAACGAAAAAGCAACTCGTCGAATAGCTGAGAGCACGAGGTCTACGGTGCTCCGGACGAAAGGACGAGCTCATCGCAAGAATCATTCGCGACAACATCACTCGCCAAGCCTTAGAGCCGACGGACTCGTCAACGAAGGACCAGGCTGCCTACGACGACGACAGGCAGGCGCACCTGGAGACACTGTCCGCCGACAACGCGAGGCTTTGCGCTGAACTGAGCAGCCTGCGAGCCCAACTTAACCGTTCGACCACGAGTGAACGTGAGACATTGCACGAAGCCCATCAGAACGCTTCTCTGCCAACGGAACGGGTGACGACTTCAACCCTCGCACTGCACCATTCCGTCCCTGCTGACATAACGATGCCCTCGGGTTCGACGCGGCCACCGTCACTGAACGACAGCACCAACAAAGACGCGGCACGCCCCGCCGCGCCGACCGCTTCAACGCACGAGGCAGAACCTCCCATGGCCCAGATCCTCGCCGCGCTCGTGAACACACAAGCCCTGCTCGCCAACACGCTGTCGAGAGGTCCACCGACGACGAGCCCGATCCAGATTCATTGCACAAGCGACACGCCATCCTCAATTCCCTTGTTCGATGGGACGCCGCAACAAAGTGCTCACGGATGAATTTTGCAAGTGGAGAGAATCGCAGTGCTCGCCCACTGGACGCAATTGCTGACGTTGGTGACAGCAGCAAGCCGCTCGACGGGATCTGCCAAGAATTGGCACAGCGCCTACGGCTCACAGTATGACACCTGGGAGCAATGGAAAGAAGGGCTCATTCTCCAATTCAAACGAAAGCTGACAATGCAGGAGTTCCTCAAACTGCAGACGAAGCGACGCCTTCAGAGCCACGAGACCATCGTCGAGTACATGTACTCGAGGAACGCCATTCTGAACAAGGCGCCGTACCGTTTAGCAGAGGAAGAACGAATTTCCCTGATTCTCAGCGGCATCGAGGACGACACATGGGCCAACCCACTCGCAGCGCAGCTGTGTGGCACAGTAACCGAACTCATTGACAGAGCGGCTTTGCTCTACGCGAGGCGTCGCACGACCGTGTGTGCCGAGAACGACAAGAAACCATCATCGTCTACAGCGAGCCGTGGTCAGGGTTCGAACCAGCGGGTGCCAGTCAGCAGCTCTGCCAACTTTCCGAAGGCCAACCCGCGCAGCGATTTCTCGGGAGCTCCACACCCACGGCCCATCTCTGCTCGTTCGTGCTTCAACTGCGGCGACATCGGTCACCTGTCCCGTGATTGTAGAAAGCCGAAAACGCCAGCAACGATCAGAGCGGACGAGAAACGAGTGAAGAGGGACAATAGCAGCCACGAAACAGGGACTACGTCATCTAGGCAAGCGAACTGTTTTTTGCATTCGACGGGCGGCACATTACCAATAGTGTCCGGTACTGCTAACAACCGACCCGTCCGCGTGTGCATTGACAGTGGCGCCAACTTATCCATCATGAGTGCCAATGCCTTGACCGACGACAATCCCACGCACGCATGGGTATCGCGCGAGAACACTGAAGTTCTCAACCGCAGCATATGCCCAACTCTCGCTGCAACGCTTGATGTGACACTGGGCACCACAAATGTGCGACTCGAAGACGTCGTGGTAACGGAACTGCCCAGCGGCATTGATCTGATTCTGGGATCAGACTGGCGACGAGTCGTGAACGTTGACGTAACGTTTCACACGTCAAACGATGTGACTATTGTTTCAGTCGAGCCCTCCGGAAAATTTTCATCGTCTGAAGTGCCACCCCCGAAACAAGGCACACCACACCGCACCGGGGAAACGCCTATTGCGACGTTCTGCCGGCAATCGGACGAGCGTGTTTCCAAAGACGAAGGGTACGTGCGCCTCAACACGAAATGTCCCGCACCCGATGAAGACTTCACGAGTCTAGTCGAAGACGCCACACGGAAGATAACGAAGGATGCCACGGAGGCGGAGAGGGCACAACAACTTCACGCAATTCTGTTAAAGGATCACCAAGCGTTCACTTCCAAAGGCGACACTTTGGACGTGTGTCCGCACACCGAGCACAGCATCGAACTCAAAGACAATATACCAGTGTCATCGAGGCCGTATAGGTGCTCACCGGCTGATTGCAAGTTCCTCCGAGAATAGGTGAATGACTACCTCTCCAAGGGCATAATAAGGCCGAGCGAAAGCGAGTACGGTGCTCCAACGATAGTCGTCGACCAACCGCACCACCCGTCGACTCCACGAAGAATGGCACACGACTATCGCAAGCTAAACGAGAAAACCATCAACCCTTCTTATCCAATGCCTGTCATGGAAGACGTTATTGACGATGTCATGCGCGACGGATCGGCTTACTTCACTGTGTTGGACGTGAAGACGCCATTTCTGACTATACGAATGAAGACGGACGACGTACACAAGACCGCATTCGTCACTCCAGACAGAAAGTACGAATACCTTCAAATGGCCTTTGGGTTTTGCAAGGCCCTTCAGACCATGCAAAGAGTCATGCGTCGCACGTTCGATGGCTTACCTAGGACAGCTACGTACAAGGACAATGTCGGGCAGGGAGCCACAACAGTGAGGGAGGCTTTGGATTTGCTGAACGAAGCACTCAGGAGAGTCGTGATCAACGGCTTGAAGATGGATCTCCGGAAATGCCAGTTGATTCAAGACAAAGTATCTTTCCTGGGTTACGTGGTATTTGCCGAAGGACGAGCACTGGACGAGTCCAGAGTTGCTGCTGTCGAGAAGTTCGAGCCGCATCGCAACGCAAAGAAGCTGTACTCCTTCCTGCAGTTCGCTAACCACTACCGAAAGTTCATACCGGAGTTCGCAAAGGTCACGCTCAAGCTACGGCACCTTCTGGCGAAGGACGTTCCTTTCGTATGGACTGACGCTCATGAAGCAATCGTCAACCCCATAAAACACGCCTTGAAGAACCCGCCGATTTTGGCGAACTTTCGCCCAGACTGCCCGACTAACATTCACGTCGACGCTTCGCAAACCGGGCTGGGTGCAGTGCTTTCTCAAACTCGAGACGGAAAGGAGCGAATCATAGAGTACGCAAGCAGATCACTAAACGAGCACGATCGTGGTCTACATTCTAATATGCTCGAGTGCAAGGCGCTCTACTGGGCAATCACTGAGAAGGTTTCGGTCTACCTGAGCGGAGGCCCTCGTTTTACAGTGTTCATGGACAACTTCAGCTTGTTATACCTCGTCCAGAAGAGAGCCAGCAACCGCAGATTTGCGAGGTGGACGCTCGACTTAGCAGAGTACACCTTCAACGTCAAGCACAAGCCAGGATGCCAGAACTCCGCTGCTGACGCACTCTCGAGGCAGTCGGAGTCTGCAGAGGTTTTCGACAAGGGCGTTTCGATCCGAGACCTCCACTGCTACGCAGTAGTGGTCGGAAAACACAGTCGCCTACGCGAGTTTCAGGAGAAGGATACTGACTGCAAAAGATTGCGGGAGGAGGCCAAGCACAAATCTTCAGACTACGAGATTGAAAACGACATACTGTTGAAGAAATCTCTCGAGGGAGGACGGGTCTGTCGGAGGGTGATCATTCCCGCTACCCTCCGAAGCAGTGTGATGATCGTTTTCCACAACAACGGCCACCTAGGCGTCGAGAAGACAAGAGACCTGATCCAGCGAAAGTACTGGTGACCATCGATGAGAAAGGGCATACGCGAGTATGTTGACTCCTGCCACACGTGCCAGACTATCAACCCCCGCACGACACGGAATAAAGGTTGCCTCATCCCACGCGATATTCCTACTGGGCCAAACGCTGTGATATCCCTGGATGACATTGGTCCGCTAAACGAGAAGGAAGACCCCATCCTCGTGTGTATCAACCACGCCACGAGATACATGGACGCCGTGACCGTACCGAGCACTTCGTCGACGCACTACCTTGACTTCATGACAAACCGGTGGATTCCGCGACTTGGAGTTCCCAGCATCATTATTACGGACCAAGCCAAGAGATTCGTGAACTAGAAAACCAACCAATTCCATCACAGACTGGGAATTGCTCATCAGAACTCCCCACCGTACTGGCCACAATCAAACGGGCTGACTGAGCGAATGGTAGGAACATAGAAACAGGTGCTACGCAAAAGGCTAAACAACAAGGACAAATGGCAGAAGGAACTACCCCGAGCAACGCTAGCAATCAACGCCACAAAGCATCGTATCGTCACAGTGGCCACAGACCATTTTGACTCATGCACGGCTACGACCCAAAGCTGCCAGGAGAGCTCAATCTCGCCTCAGTCGAGGGAGGCATCGACGAGTCTCATAGACTACACGACTTGGCAAGGGGACGTGCGGAGACAAGAGAGAGGCTACTGCAGAGTCAGCGCAAAACAATGGTCCGGTACGACAAGAAGCGGCGAACTCCGAGGTTCATAACGGGGGACCTCGTCCTGCTTGATTTGAGCGCTCGAGGCACATTAGATCCTCGCTATGAAGGTCCGTTCGAGATAACGGCCCTCGTCGGAGGAAACAGGGCCGAGATCCAAAGAGTACCCCACACACCGGGCATGATCAACCAAAAAATCGTCAACGTGGAGCAGCTTCGTAAATATAAGGAGCCACTCCTAGAAGTTACGGAACCACCGCCATCTAATGACACGCACGCCTGAGGACAGGCGCAATTTTCGGGAGGGCTGTGTCAGCGGCACTCGAGTTCGCACAGCTGAATTCTCCGGCAGCGTCTCATTCTCCGGCAGCGCCTTCTTCTCCGGTAGCGTCTCTGTGCTTGCTCGGGAAACGCTGCACTGCGTTAACGTGGACTCCGAGCCCTGTGCGCGTCCACTCGGCGTGGTTGCCCATTGGTTATACGAACATTAAAAAAAACAAAAAGTGAGTCTTCGAGCTGGGACCGCAGAGCAACGCATCGCAGAGCGAGCCGAGACGCGAGAGGCGTCGGACGTATCCGATCGAGCTCCTGCACCGAGTCCAGTTTTCTTATACATGCAACCACTGCCGATTCACCTGTAACTTAGCACAATACAGTTTTTCTTAAAATTTGAACCTTGCCTTGACTACATTCATTCGAACATCGCTGACAGCGCGATGCTTTAAAGGGGCCCTGAAACACTTTTTGTAGTAACCATTGAATGAATTCACTGGAAGAACTTATTGTCTTACGAATTCAACGCCGCAAAAAAATTTAAGAATTCGTCCAGTGTGATTCGAAATACAAAGATTTCTCGCTTGCTGCAAGTGAATTCACTCTTCTCTCGTCCTGACAAAAGCGCTGGAAGCTAAGGAGCGATAAATGGGAGGGGCGACGAAAATACGTCACCCACGCCTCGTGACCTCGAGCACTTTTCTCTTAAATGCGAAGCATTTCTCAGCGAACTTCGGTGACTTTGCATCTATCTATCTATCTATCTATCTATCTATCCATCTATCTATCTATCTATCTATCTATCTATCTATCTATCTATCTATCTATCTATATATCTATCTATCTATATATCTATCTATCTATCTATCTATCCGCCTACGACTTTTAGTTTTCCCGGTCGTTTCAATAAAGGTATCGATACCAATCTTGGTATGGCGTAACATGACTGAATGAAAAACATATTTGACTAGTCATAGCATGAAAATTGTGACATGTATGTTATGAATGTCATGATTTACATTTAATGTTTTTGAAGCTCTTGCGATGGTTTCGTTCACATGGCATGTTGCGAAACTGCTATGGTATGGCATGATTGCATGGCGAACACAAACAGCAGACCCTAACATAAAAATCAAGATATGCGTGTCATGTAACAACATGAGTACATGCCACGCACATGATGCGCTCGTGGCCGTTTCGCTTGCGTCACATATACCTAATTCGGCTTAACGTGACGCGAATTGATGACGAAGGTATGTGACTAGTGTAAACATGATAATCATGAGATCCGTGTCATGTAACAACATGACTACATGCCACGCTTACTATGCGCTGGCGGCCGTTTCACTAGCTTCACCTGTACCAAATTTGGTATTACGGGACGTGAATGGATGGTGAAGGTGTAATACTGGTGCAAACATAAACTTGAGATGCATGTCATGTAACAAGTCTTCATGCTGCGCTCATGATGCGCTCGTGACCGTTTCGCTTGCTTCACATGTACCACACTTAGAATTGCGCGACGAGAACGAACGACACGGTTAAAATACATACAAACATGATAATCACGCCATGCGTGTCATGCAACAACATGACAACATGCCCCACTGATGATGCGCTCGCGACCATTTCGCTTGCTCAACATATGCCAAATTTGCTATTACATGACGCTATTGAATGACCAAGGTATGTGACTGGTGAAAACATGAGTATCTTGAGATGCGTGTCATGTGAGAACATGACTAAATGCCACAGTCTAGGCATTAATACAATTCGACATGACGCGGGGTGCGCGCTCACCGGCGTTCGTTTCGTCGCGTCACGCCGGCTTTGCCACACCAGGCGCCAGTCCAGCCATTTACTCCCAGGCGCGCGTCGCGCTGCGTTGCTTTGAAGCATGCGCATTTCAGCGCATCCGGCATCCCTCCGCCACAAAAGGGGGGAGACGCAGTGTTCTCTGGGTAACCCATCAACACGAAATGCAGCATGCCGCATTTCGCGCCGGTTGTCGACGGACGGTGGTCGCGCCAAGGGTTAGACTATAGAGTGCTCGCGTTTCGCTAACGTAGCGTCGCTTTGCCGTGCGTGCGCGCGCGTCAACGCTACTATAAAGTATATTGGGTCATTCATGTATGATGCGCTCGTGGCGGTTTTGCTACCTCCACATAAAGCAAATTCGATGTTACGTGACGTCAGTAGATGACGATATATATACATGACTGGCGCAAACATGATAATTCCATAACGCGTGTCATTTAAGAACATGACAACATACCACACTTATAGCGTGCTCGCGGCCTTTTCACTAGGGGAACGTATACTAAATTTGGTGTCACGTGACGTGAATAGATGACGAAGGTAAACGACGCATCTAAACATAATATTCATGACACGGAAGTCATGTACGGCATCATATACCTCTATGTCTTAACGATGTGTGGATTTTAAAGTCACATATCAGCATTATTTATTCGTGCTTCGCATATCATCGATTCCCACTGTGCGTGGGATCTGCCAATGCTTTTTTGAATGGTGATGTCAGTGGCTTTACTGGCTGCAGTGGGTGGGCAAATGGCGTGGTAGGTTGTTTGCGGCGTTGGCAGACATGACAACTTGGAACGTAGTGCTTGGTGGTCTTCCAGAGGCGAGACCAGTAAGAACGTTGTCGGATATGGTGAAGCGTTCGGGTAAATCCAAGGTGCCCAGATGTAATGTCATTGTGCATGACTTAGAATACCGCAAGACGCAGGCATTCTGGCGCGACGAGAAGTAGTGTGGAGCCATGGCTGGAGTAAATATTGCGAAATAGTAGAGGGTCATGAATGACGAAAGTTAGATGAGATTGCAGCCAGGTAGTTATTGAAATCATCCTCATCAGCATCCACAGTCGGAGATGGAAGACGAGATAAGCAGTCGGCATCTGCGTGACATCGACCGCTCTTGTAGGTCACAGAAGAGTTATATTCTTGAAGCCTAAAGGCCCAACGAGCCAACCGGCCAGTTAAGTCGCGTAGTCCGACGAGCCAACAAAGAGAATGATTATCTGTGACAATCTTGAATTGCCGGCCGTACAAATAAGGTCTGAACTTTTGGACGGCACAAACAACCGCAAGACATTCCTGTTCGGTGACCATATAATTCCTTTCCGCCTTAGTGAAAGTACGACTTGCATACGCCACGACGTGCTGGCAGCTGTCGTGATACTGAACTAGCATGGCACCAATACTGACACGAATAGCATCTGTATGCAGTTCCGTGAGTGCCTCCGGCTCGAATTGGCGCTAGAGGGTTCCAGAGGTAAGCAAATACTTCAGCTGCTCGAAAGCAGCCTCACACTCAACGGTCCATCGGAATGGGGCGTTTTTGCGGAGCAACTCTGTCAGAGGATGAGCAAGCTGGGTGAAGTCTTTGATGAACCGGCGAAAACAAGAACACAGTCCCACCAAGCTACGGAGCTACGGAGATTCTTCACAGACGTTGGTTGCTTGAAGTCTCGGACACCAATGATTTTTCATGGGTCTGGCCGTATACCGTCCCTGTGAACTAGATATCTGAGCACATTGCTTGACGCTCACCATATTGACACTTGTTTGCGTTTAAAACAAGACCAGCTTGTTTGACGCAATATAGAAGAATGCTAAGCCGATGGTTGTGCTCGTGGAATGTCTTGCCAAAAATTATCACATCATCGAGATAACACATACAAATCTCCCATTTCAGACCGCGAAGGATGAAGTCCATGAATCGCTCGAAGGTAGCTGGGGCATTACATAGGCCAAACGGCACGTTAAATTCAAATAACCCGTCAGGCGTGACAAAAGCAGTCTTCTCTTTGTCAGACGAATGCATTGGTATTGCCAGTATCCATACTTTAGGCCGATGGACGAAAGGTATGCAGCCGAGTGCAGGCAATCAACAGCATCATCGATGCGTGGTAGCGGATACACGTCTTTCGTTGGGACGGCGTTCAGATGGCGGTAGTCTACACAAAATCGCCAAGAGTTGTCTTTCTTTTTTAACAATATAAAAGGAGCTGCCCAGAGACTGCTTGACTCTTGAATAACGCCTTTCTGCAGCATGTCGGTGACCTGATCGACGATCACTTGCCTGTCTGACGGAGATACGCGATAGGGTTTCTGGCGTATCGGTGTAGCATCTCCCGTGTTGATGCGGTGATGCATATGGGATTCGGACAACATGGAACAACGCTTGTCTCGAGCGAAATCAGACTCCCATGTAGCGTGTAAGCACCTCCTCGAGGACATCCTGCTCGGAAGAAGGTGACGACTTATTGATCATACGCTTCATCTCGGCCTAAGAGTTTGGCGCAGTCTGACTGATGGCTGGAGACTCTGGGACCATTCGGACGTCAATCGTGCCCTGCTCCTCGAACGTTCTCAGTTTGAATACTGCTCGTAGAACAACAGGCTTTGAGGCTGCATTGAGATCTCACATACAGGGATATCCGTCGAAGGCTGTAAGGACAGACCATGGGACCAGCACTTACTTCTTGATGACGTTTAAATGATCAGGCTCGACAAGTCTAGCGCAGATTCCTGAGTGGACGTGAGAAGAGCATACGGGTACAAACACTGCTGTCCGACCAGGGATCGTCACATCTTCAGACAATCAAAGTGCATCGATGGGCAGAATCAGAAAATCGTCAACTATTGCAGCGGGCAACGTACTTTGTAGAAAAATCTCTCCAGTTCCACAGTCATGTGTAGCGCCGTATTCATGAAGGAGGTCTATAACCAAAATGACGTCATGAGTTGCGCGAGCCAGTACAGTGAATTAAATTCGGAAATTTTGTCCACCAATCGTGAGTACAACTGAGCAAATACCAATCGTGCTCCGCCGGAACATTTTGTGATGACACATAGTAATCTTCTGGTAGAGGCCTGGTTAACGACGGTCGGAGGTCATGACATCCGGTGGTGGCCGTGACCCGCCGGGGAAAACGGAAGCCATGGGGTGAAATCTGCACTTTCTCTGCACGGTCGGTTTTCTACATGGCGCTCTCGCATCCAGTAGGGAGGTGGTTCGCGGCACGCAGCGAACGAGCATTGGTGGTGAACGTCACCTGCTTAAAGTCGTACGAGCCCTTTTCTAACTACCCGACGTACGAGGAAGGGAATGTCTTCGCAGGCTGCGATGTCTATACTTGCAACAGTGGGAACACTGTCCAAGCTCCCGAACTTGAGTAGTAAAATTCTCCGGGTCTTCAACGCCTCGAGTACGCGACACTGCTGCCTGAAAATTGAAAGAGTGTTCAAGTTTTCTTTCGTTATCTAAAAATTGTACATGTCCTCGGCGATGCCTTTTAACAAATGACCGACTTTTTTGTCATATATATTTGCGTTGACAATCCCACAAAGCTTCAATACCTCTTCAATGTAGGTTGTGCACGTTTCGCCTGGCAACTGAGCCCTACGTGACCACGTTTGCTCAGCTTTTTTTTTTCATAAAACTCGTGTCCCCAAAGCAGGCCTTCAGTTCCTGAACAAATATATTCCAAGTGGCAAGTACATGTTCATGGTTTTCAAACCAAAGCAAAGTGGTCCCGGCAAGGAAGAATACTACGTTCACGAGCTTCGTCGGCGCGCCCCATTCGTAGTAGCGGCTCACTCTGTCGTAGTGTTTGGGCCAAGCGTTTACGTCTTCGTCAGCTTTACCTGATAATATCCGTGGCTCATGTGCCCAGTAGTCTGGTTGTCGAGGTCGATGACCCCCTTGTGCCGTGCTGGTGGCACTGGTGGATGCAGCAGCGTTGTACGTCAACGGGATTGCTGTGTCGTCGTTCCTGCTGATGTTGTCCGCGGGTAGGCCAGCTAAGCGTCTGCTTCTTAGAAAAACTTCTGCTACGGGGTACAAGATGGCAAGTTACCCAACACCTCCACCAAAGCTGTTACGGATGTGATGGGTTTATTTACACTGAAATTCCAGCGCTCAGCCGTCACTGCCGAAACACCATCGCTGGAGAGCGTCCTACCTCTTCTCGTTTCTCGCTCTTTCAGTCCGCGTTGCAGTATGATGAAAAGATGCGAGATGGCGGTACTTGCAGTGTTCACTAGATGAACAGACGGATAGACAGACGCACAAACGCAGAAACTGACAGATCCATGGTCAGGCGGATGCATCGATGCACGGACGGGCGAATGAACCAACACACGGACAAATGGACGCGCAGACGGACGCACGGATGGATGCACATACGTAGGGAATAAGGAACAAACGGGCTGACGGAAGTGCGGACGAACTTACGGATGCTTCGCCCCACTCATCATCATGCACACTGTGAATATGCTGTGGTTTTCAAAATCTCCTTTATTATACCACGACAGACAATTGTGTTTAAAGTGGTCGTGAAATGGTTACTTCCCAAAAACAATGTGGCACCATCGGCAGCCACAAGCGCTTACTATATCTTCACCACGAGTGGACCTGCACAGACGCTTTGCTTTCGAGAAACATGAAACTCTATGGCATATCGTGCCTGTGCAAGAGGCGCTCATCGGCGTCTGCCATACACGATTTACGTCCCACAAGAACGCTGCTTAATATGACGTCAGAATTCAATTTATCGCCATTGGGTGCCCAAGGAGAATTAAAAAAAATTGCTGGAGTGGAAGTGATTAGAGTGGAAGTGATTGCACAGAAGTGAAGCTGTTCCTTTGCCAACATGGTAGCTGTGGCGGCCATCTGACTAGGGGCACCATAAAGCAATTGCGTTCGTTTAGAAACAAAATTGTTCAACGATTTCGAGTACCTTGCACTCGACTTCAGCGCAAAAAAATGAAGCGTTCCCCTCGCACGCCCAACAAGTTAAATGTGGGAACTTTTTCGGATTGCATAGTGCTCCAAGTGCATCTTAGAGTTACTAATTTTTCTTAGTGAGCCTCTAATTGGAGGCAAAGTTTTTGAAAGATTCTGTCATCCATAATCATTTGTGTGTATTACTTCGTCGGGAACAACTATCATTTATTATAGAGCTTACATAACATATAAAATGCTATATATATATAGCATTTACATAACATATCAAAGCCACCTAATCTTCAAGTGGGCACTATCAGAAAATAGCATGTTTCCGCCATCTTGGCAGTGGCAAAAGGTGGCTTCTCTTCTGCTGGAGCTTGCACTCCAGCAGTTATTCTTTAATCCTCCTTGTGGGTGCCCTAATTGTACGCACTCGCAAGTACCGAAAAGTTCCGCGTGCCTCGATAGGCGAAGAATTGCTTATGATGACGTTACCTAGTTAGTGCCCATGGACGACGGCGGTTTCACATTGTCACTTTAGAGCGAGCGTTTAACGACCCATATATGCATGAAACTACAATTTCTCTCACAGGCTAACACAGTGGGCTTCGGAACGTCGCTTAGCACTACAATCGTTCTTCATTCGCTCAATCTGTTTTTACGAAGATGTGAAAGGGGGAAAACCTCATGCTTTAATTAGATATTTGATAAAGGTTTTCAACAGCGTAAGCGTTTATTTAATAAACCTCTTTGACATTGCACTCGGCTAGGAAAATGTCAGTTTGGGGGAAATGTTTTTGTCTAGAAACAAGGGTATTCGTGGTAGTTCCTGTAGCATGACCAATACATGCTTTGGGCAGTCAGTTTGCGTCCAGTGGCAGTTCATTTGTTTCCTTTGCTTTGTATATCCGTATAATGTTCGAAAAATGTACAGACATGCACGGGACGGCTTAAGCTCTCCTATAGTAGAGTACCGAGTACTCTAAATCGTTAACAACTTTTTCTAATCTCACATATTCGTATGGGCTCCGATAGCAGTGTAGTAAGGGCCTACGGGACGGCTTTTTGCTCTCCCATAGTAGAGTACCTCGTACTCTAAATCATTAACAACTTTTTCCAAACACCCATAATTGTATGTCTGGTTCTTGTGAGTGTTTGGTGATGAGCTAAGCAGCACATTAAAGGGCGTCCTTAGGCTGGTGGGTGCCAATCATGGCAAGCCAGCCACCGATGAAGGCAGTAGCTTTCGATGTCGTCGTCCCTGAAGAGAAGTATACTGAGTTTAGCACATCGGAGGCCGCAATAGTCAAGTTACAGTGAACAGCGAAGTCACCCTGGCTCAAATTGTCGACGCGTCACACGTCACTATCCAAGAAAAGCGCTTCGCCATCGTACCTCTAGGACCCCAAGACACCCAGGTAACTGTACTGTCTTACCGTGCCTCGTCCCCTGCGAAGTCTTCGCACCAGCACATTCCCCCTACGGGAAGGTGTTGCATATCACCAGAGGACTCATGGGATCACGCCTAACCGAGACCACTGGGATGCAATACCTCCGCATGGAAATGGAGGCGTCGTCGCCTGCACCCAACTACCTCAAAGCCAATTGCCACCGTGTGACCTACGACTCTAATAGAATACAACAGGTGTGCCGTCAATGTGCTGATAGTGGTGACTTTTGTATGAACTGCACCACTTCCTTGTGTGGTCGGTGTGGAGTCTATGGCCCTGACGGGAAGGGCTGTTCACCGCCGTGCCACCCCTGTGGCGCCCCACATGCCAATGTCTCTTGCACAATGAAACAGTCTTACTTGGTGGTGGCATCCAAGGATTTCTCTCCACTTCAGCCAGGAATGTCGTCTACGAACACGTGCGATAGTTCGTCAATGCGAGCCGCGGTAACGGACCACGACCAAGGTGCGCCAATCGCGACGCTGCACCAGACGCGCACTGCGTCCCCAACGATAGAACAAGTTGAAGCAAAACTAAAGAAGGTTGACGAAAAGAAAGAAAAAGTAACAAAACTTGCGGAAAAACTAGACAGTTTTATTACCTCCTCCACAGGTTCCTTGCAGAAGCTACATGAATCCGTGGCCTCGATACAACAAGCCTTGTTACCGATGCAACAAACCCTAGATTGAGTCACGCAGTGGATCGACACGGTCCACGCTAACCATTCAGAGTTTGCCCAACCCTAGCCAAATCAACCTAGCGAAAATGGCTGCTCGTAACTGCACTGAACTTCGCGTCCGGCAATGGAACTGCAAGGGGGTTTCGCTGAAAAAAGGCAAACCTCCTGCAGTACATCAAATCACAAACTACCCCTCCCCAATCATTGCGTTACAAGAAACAAACGGTGTAGTGCAGCTGCCAGGTTATAGAACGCATCAAAACCCGGCTGATACTAAACGAAACACTGCTGTCTTAACTCAGAAGTACCTCACAGTTACCTATTCAAAATTTGCCGACATCGACATTCAGTAGTACTTTCTCCAATTACTACCTGATAAACTTAACTCTCCATTCTTATACATTCTCAACGTATATAGTAGACCACAAGAGCAAAGGCACCGCTTAGATTCCCTATTTGCCTGAGCTACATCCTCGGCAGGCAAACACACCCTCCTTATAGTGGGGGATTTCAACGTCTCCCATCCAGCGTGGGGTTACACCGCATCTACACCGAAAGGTAGAGCCCTCCGGTCCCATATTCAGGCACATCGTTTTACACTGCACAACGACTCGGAGGAGTCTACTCGTTTGGGGAACAGTGTGAACAAAGATACATCACCCGATCTTACCCTCACTCACAAAGCCCCCACAATGGTTTGGACTAACACCCAAACTAATCTTGGCAGTGATCATTACACTATTAGCATTACTTTACAACTAAAACAAAGACCCATTGCACCTAAACCACTGATGCTCACAAAATGGGACAAATTTAGAGAGACCCGCAACAACACCGCTCCCTCAGGTATTGCAGACCTTACCGAGTGGACTCAACAGCTTCAAAAAGATGTTGAAATTCACACGAAAACTCTACTCTCGACACCCCGATAACTACTCTCGACTCCAAGATTCTCCATATGTGGGAAGCAAAACAGTCACTTCTGCGACCGTGGAAACACCAGCGCCACAACTGGAAACTCAGCATTAGGATAGCGAAGCTAGACCAACAAATTGAGCGATACACGAATCAATTGGCGGCACAACAAAGGGGTCAGCTTTGTGAAAGAATGCATGACCACCTCAGTAATAAACGAACGTGGCAACTTCTTAGACATCTGCTAGAGCCCAGCACTTCTTGCGCACGACAATCTCACGCTATCACTAAACTGTTACACAAGCACAGTGACCATTTAGGACAGCTCTTCGATAACCTCCGCACGTTACATTTACCTCAATTACGCAAGGATTCTACACCATCTTACGCAGGGAAACCTAATGAGTCGTTAGATGCGCCGATAACGGAAGCGGAAGTTAAGCACGCCCTCGCAGCACTTTGTACCACATCGGCTTCAGGTCCCGACCGCGTTAACAACAAATTACTTAAAAGTCTTGACCCTATTTATAATACAGCTTTGACTGAGTACTTTAACGACTGTTTAAACACGGGCACCCTTCCACTTTCGTAAAAAGATGCCAGAGTCATATTTATACCTAAACCAAACAAAGCTTCCTTAGTAGAAAATCTGAGGCTCATTTCCTTAACATTGTGTCTCGGAAAGACTATGGAGCATGTTGTGCTTGCACGCCTCCAGAGACACGTGGAGGATAATGGACTACTGCATCCAGAAATTATAGGTTTGAGGCCCTCACTTTCCGCACAAGACGCGATGCTTCGCCTTCAACACGACATCATAACTCCTAACGAGAGCGAGGATACTCAAGCAATCCTTGGTCTGGATATACATGGAGCATTCAATAACGTAGCCCACTCAGCTATATATGCTGGCCTCAACTGCATTTCTTGTGGCGCTAAAATCTACTCTTACATCAAAAGCTTCTCCACAGACCGCACATTTACATTAACAATAGGACCAGAACATTCCTCACTACACTAGGCAGCTTCGGAACACCTCAAGGGTCAGTGCTCTCTCCAACCCTTTTTAACCTGGCTATGCTACCTACACCCAACGCTCTTCAACGTATCGCTGACTTGAACTTCTCCATCTATGCCGATGATATCACCTTATGGGTGAAAGGAGGCTCAGATGGACACATTCAAGACACCCTACAAACAGCTGTAGATACAATAGCAACACTAACATCTCAGATGAATCTCTATTGTACCCCAACTAAATCAGAGTTACTCCTTCTACCAACTCATCGTCAAATCAAACACGTTCCAATGATCGAAGCTCACATAAATGGGGGCCTCATCCCTAGAGTATTACGCATTCGTGGGCTAGGTTTATTTATCCAAAAAAAACCGACTTAATACGTACACACTCGAAGCTTTGCGCAATACCGTTGAAAACACCCTAAGAATGATAGGAAGAATCTCAGGGAAATATGGAAGGCTCCGAGAGTCAGAGTTACTTCGTGTATTACAAGCTTTTGTGATTAGTAAAATCACATATACCCTTCCTTACCTTCACCTTAAATTAGCAGAGGAAGAATCGGTCAACACCCTCCTCCACAGAATTTGCAAATATGCGCTAGGCATTGCAATCAATACCTCTAATGCACTACTCCACCAGACAGGAGTCATAAATACCCTATGTGAAATCCGTGAAGCCCATTTAACAGCTCAATACGCAAGGCTCACGGCCACTAGCGCAGGTCGCCACATTTTATTGTCTACCCGAATTAACTTCCCCTCACTCACCAATGCTAAATACAACATTCCCCAAAACATACACAAACAATCACTCATACCGCCCCTTCCTAAAAAACATGCATCCAGCATATCATACTAAGCACCGAATCTAAAGAGCAAAAGCTCTTCGAAAAAAATTGCATAGAGCAAATGACGTGCTCTATGTCGATGCGGCAGAATACCAATCCTCCTCATCTTATGCCCTCTCTGCTGTCGACTATAACGGAAAGGCGGTCACAACGGCATTCGTCACTGTCAACTCTTCGGAGGAGGTAGAGGAGGCTGCCATCGCTTTAGGTCTATCCATCCCCAATATCACTATCATTGAAAGTTACTCGAAAACTGCCATACGCAACTTCAGCGCAGGTCGCATCTCATCAACTGCCCTTTCAATTCTTGAGAAACGTCCTCCCACGCAAGACGTTGCTCTCATGTGGACACCCGCGCATGCGGGGTTGAGTGGCAATGAGGCGGCTCATACCTGTGCTCGAGGAATGACCGGCTGAGCGCAGGCCTCTGATGGCACCTTAGACCACGCGGCCTTTTTCAGCGCGAGAGATCGTCTTTTGGCCTTTCATGATATAACAAATAACTACCGCCTACAGCGCACTATATACCCCCCCTTACATCATGGAGCTTCGCGCTACCATGAAACACTATGGCACCAGTTACAGACTCGTACGTTTATTACCCCATCCTTTCGCCATCCTATACACCCTGCGATATACCCTTCCCCTTTGTGCATTTTCTGCCAACAAAGAGCTGACCTAGACAATATCATGTGGAGGTGTACTCGAAACCCATCACCCAATTCTCTACACATTAATAGTAAAGAGCAGTGGGAGGCTGCTATGTGCAGCTCGGCGCCCGAGGCCCAGGACCAGATCTTGGATTGGGCCGCCAAGAGGGTAGCGGGGACCTACGGTGGGTAGGCTCCTCTGATACTTCACCATTGCACCTTTCCCTCTTGGAATGAATAAAGTTTTTTTCCTCCTCCTATAGCGTTAGACTATAGAGTGCTCGCGTTTCGCTAACGTAGCGTCACTTTGCCGTGCGCGCGCGCGTAACGCTACATTAAAGTATATTGGCCCGTTCATGATGCGCGCGCAGCCGTTTTGCTAATTCCACATAAAGCAAGTTTGGTGTAACGTGACGTCATTAGATGAGGAAATATATTATTACGACGTGTATGTGCCGGATTGATAAGAGGGAATAGAAGTGTGGACTTGGGAAGAAGAAGATCTCTCGGCAGTTTTATCCGGTGCGGCCTCGCCATCCCAGCTTCCGTTCAATAAACCCCCGTACCCCTACTTCAGGCGTAACAGAGTGGTGGAAGGTGCTGGGTACAGTATACGTCGACGAACCACGGAGCCACAGCTGTTCGAACTTCGCCGGAGCCGTCGTATTGCCGGTCTGCCACCGACACCAACTGCCATGGCCGAGAGCGAAGGTCACGCCTTCTCAACCACACAAAGGTCAGTGCCAGCTGCACCTCGATATCACTATATGGAACCCCGCCCGTTCGCGGGAAGAGCAGGAGAAGATGTGGATGCGTGGCTGACACAGTACAAAAGGGTGAGCCGGTACAACTGCTGGGATGCCACCGACCAACTGGGAAATGTCGCGCTGTTTCTCACGGAAACAGCTCTGATGTGGTACGAAAACCACGAAGATTCCTTAACAACGTGGGATCGTTTCACTGAAGAGCTCAAGAAATGCTTCGGCGACTCTGATTCAAAAAAGAAGAGCGCGGAGCGCACGTTGGCTCAAAGAGCTCAGACTCCTGGAGAAACGTGTACCACCTACATAGAGGAGGTCCTGATGCTCTGCAAGATCATAGACCCGTACATGACTGAAGAGGACATGGTCGGCCACCTTCTGAAGGGTATAGCAGAGGACGTCTACAACTTTTTGATAGGCAGGGAAGACCTCACTTCCGTCTCCGCCGTCCAACGTCACTGCCGTACTTTTGAGAAGCTAAAGACCCGTCGTATTGCCCCGAAATTTGGTAGGCTGGCAAATGTAACAACGGTCGCCAGCGTCGACGTGAGCCCGCCCGCCGACCTTGCCGCTACTATCCGGACAATAGTGCGGGAAGAACTACAGCGACAAGACACACTGTTCCACGACACCATCCGCCATACGCCTACCTGTTCATCCTACTACCCGGCCCCGTTCGCTCCTCTGCCACCATCAGTATGTGTGACAGACGTTCGCGAAGCTAGGGCTTCGTGGCCACGCCGAGACTCATTCGCGTCTGACCAGCGGTATGACCAACGTCTTCGTCCCGGCCCCGCCCCACAGAGGCGCGCAGCTCCCGTTCAGCAATCTGCTCCACCCCGTTCGGTTAGGCGACCCTACACAGCCCAGCGCTCTCAGCAGTGGTTCGGCGAGCGACCCCTACCCATCTGCTACAACTGTGGCGTCGAAGGCCACATTGCCAGGTACTGTAACTACCGGCAGCCGCCGAGGTACGACTGGCCACCGAGATCCCACCTGTCCGACTTTGCACAAGCACCAACGTTCCCTGGAAGCGCATCTTACGAGACACCAAGGCCGCTGCGAAACCGTTCTCCAGCCTCTGACCGCAGTCTGACACCCCCGCCAGCCCCTCGCTCCAATCGGTCGCCGTCTCCTAGGCGCCGCTACCCTTCGCCGCCTCCGGAAAACTAGGCAGCGCGGCCGCTGGGGGTGAGGTCGCTGGTGATTCGCTGCAAGAAGAGATACCTCCACCGGTGCTTATGTTTAAAAACAAAGTGCAAGTTTTTGTTGATGGTGTACATACGATGGCTTTGGTGGACACTGGAGCCGCCGTGTCGATCATGAGTGCTGCGTTCAAAGCTCGTTTGGGAAGAAAGGTGACCTTTTTGTTGGAGAAAGCGATAACGTTCTGTGGCGTGGGCGGCAACTCGTTGTGTCCGATTGGTGTTTGTACCGCGGCAGTGTTACTGAGTGATCAAGTGTTTGTGACAGAATTCACGGTTCTTCCGCGGAGCACTCATGACATCATTCTAGGCATAGATTTCTTGCGAATGTGCGGAGCCACTGTAGACTGTCGAAATGGCGAAGTTATCATAAGTGACGCTGTTCCTCATGGACTTATCGAGAATTCGGGTACGGAAAGCGGTGCGCTCCGAGTCTATGAAGATACCGTTATCCCGGCCTTCTGTGCTGTGCGCGTTCCAGTAGCTTCTTCGCATATTAACGACAATAAGACCAGTTTCGATGCGCTAGTGGAGCCTTTCCATCTAAGTTGTATAAAGAAGAACACGTTGGTACCCCACAGCATAGTTTCAGTGAGTGAAGGTCGTTCAGACCTTTGGACAACGAATTATTCAAACGAACCGGTGCTGCTACCAGGAGGACTTAAGCTAGCGTCGTTTAAAGAATACTCGCCAACAACAGTAGCTGTCCTCAGTGACGTTCGACGGGATGAACAAGTGACCGCCTGCTCAGACAGTTCGAAAGTTTTACCTATGGTTGATAAGGCGCTGACTGCCGACAAGCGCAGAATGCTTGTGGACGTTTTGTTAAAGTACTTGCAAGTTTTTGATTTCTCCCAGAGTGACCATACGCCTTCCATTCCTCCATTTCGTATACGCCATAGGATAAATACACAAACAGCACAGCCAATCCGACAAAAACCGTACCGAGTATCGCCGTCCGAGCGCAAGATAATAGACAATCAAGTGCGTGAAATGCTCCAAAAGGGCATCATTCAAGAATCATCGAGCCCTTGGGCAGCTCCTGTGATCCTTGTGAAAAAGAAAGACGGTACCTGGAGATTTTGTGTCGACTATCGCCGTTTGAACTCCATCACGAAGAAAGATGTTTATCCTCTTCCACGAATTGATGACGCCTTGGACTGTCTCCATTCGGCGTCATACTTCTCGTCTATCGATTTACGTTCAGGCTACTGGCAGATTCCCATGCATCCAGCGGACAAGGAAAAGACTGCTTTCATAACTCCAGACGGACTTTATGAATTTAACGTGATGCCGTTTGGATTATGTAATGCTCCTGCCACATTCGAAAGGTTCATGGATACCATTCTGCGTGGCCTAAAATGGAACGTCTGTATGTGCTACCTAGATGACATCGTGATCTTTGGGCGCACATTTCGTGAGCACAACGAACGCGTGGACATTGTTCTGGAATGCATTAGAAACGCTGGCCTTGTTCTTAATTCGAAGAAGTGTCATTTCGGCGAGCGACAAACCTTAGTACTTGGGCACCTTGTGAACAAAGATGGGATCAGGCCTGACCCGAGCAAGACAGCAGCTGTGAAAGCGTGCAAACCACCTCGCTCAACGAAAGAGCTTCGCAGCTTCCTAGGCCTGTGCTCGTACTTTCGCCGATTTATTCCCGCATTCGCCGACGTTGCCTTCCCCTTGACCAGTCTGCTACGTCAAGGTACTAGCTTTGAATGGACACATGACTGTGAGACGTCTTTCAACCAACTCAAGTTCTTACTCACATCGCAGCCCATTCTCCGACACTTCGACCCTTCGGCGCCGACCGAAGTTCATACTGACGCCAGTGGCATTGGCATAGGTGCAGTTCTAGTACAACGACACAGTGGAAAGGAACATGTCATTGCGTATGCCAGCAGAACTTTAAGTAAACCAGAACGGAATTACACAGTGACTGAGCAAGAATGTTTGGCACTCGTCTTCGCTGTACAGCGATTCCGTTCATACCTGTACGGTCGTCCCTTCCAAGTGGTCACAGACCATCATTCCTTGTGCTGGCTTGTAAGCCTCCGAGACCCATCTGGCCGCCTGGCACGCTGGGCCCTCCGCTTGCAAGAGTATGACTTCACGGTGTCATACAAGAGTGGCAGGAAGCACGCTGACGCTGACTGCCTTTCGCGGATGCCGCTTACTACAACACTTTGCGATGCCGACAATTTCGATCACCTAATTGCGTCAGTGACTCCAGTATTCCCGGACAAGACCACCTTTGAAAATGAACAGCGGAAGGATGTCAGCTTGGAGCCATTATTTGCTGAAGCACGAGCGTCCACTTTGGCCGGACGCTTTTGCGTTCGTGAAGGATTACTTTACAAGAGGACCTTCTCGGCCACGGGTTCCCGCTTCTTGCTGGTGGTGCCGCACACACTCCGTTCCTCCATTCTGCGCGCCATGCACGACGACGCAACTTCGGGTCACCTGGGAATGACGCGAACACTCCTTCGTACACAGGAGCGATTTTACTGGCCACGCATGCGCCAGTCAGTTGAGCAGTACGTGGCCAGTTGCACTCAATGCCAGACGCACAAATCAGTCACGACTGCTCCGGCTGGACTTCTACAGCCTGTGACGCCTCCCAGCACTCCCTTTGAGCAAGTTGGCATTGACCTCGTGGGCCCTTTTCCACGCTCGGCAAAAGGCAACCGTTGGATTGTAGTGTGCGCCGATTACCTGACCCGCTACTGCGAAACGGCCGCCCTGCCATCTGCGACTGCTGGCGAAGTATCCTCCTTTCTCCTGCACTCTATCATACTGCGCCACGGACCTCCTCGCGTCATAATAAGCGACCGCGGCCGTCAGTTTACGGCAGACGTTGTTGAGGAACTGCTCCGTATGTGTGGCTCGGAACTTCGTCATTCGACACCTTACCATCCACAGACGAATGGCCTTACTGAACGAACGAACCGGACACTGGTGAATATGCTTTCAATGTACGTGGCGTCCAATCACAAGAACTGGGACGACGTCTTACCGTTCATCACGTATGCCTTCAACACTGCCCAACACGAAACCACCGGCCACAGCCCTTTCTTCCTTCTTTACGTTCGACCCCCTCGTTATACCCTGGACACTATCTTTTCGTTTTATGACAATGACGATCCTTCATTAGCTGAAACACTATGCCTTGCAGAAGAAACTCGGCGTCTTGCCCGCCTGCGTACTATAGCATCGCAAGACCGCTCAAAGCTCCGCTACGACAGCAAGCACCGCCACGTCACATATGAACCGGGAGACCTTGTAATGGTGTGGAAGCCTATCCGCAAGCGTGGCTTGTCCACAAAACTTCTCGCCCACTACACTGGCCCATTCGTTGTCCTTGAGCGCCTCAGTGCAGTAGATTATAAAATAGCACGACTGACAGCTAGTGGGAGACGATCAACCAAGACCGAGGTTACCCATGTGGCTCGCCTCAAAGCTTTTAGACTGCGGGACGATGCATGAAACGCGCGGTGCGCTTCGTCTGTGAAGGGGGAAATATTACGACGTGTATGTGCCGGATTGATAAGAGGGAATAGAAGTGTGGACTTGGGAAGAAGAAGATCTCTCGGCAGTTTTATCCGGTGCGGCCTCGCCATCCCAGCTTCCGTTCAATAAACCCCCGTACCCCTACTTCAGGCGTAACAATATGACTGGCGCAAACATGATAATCCCAAAACGCGTGTCATTTAAAAACATGACAACATACCATGCTTATAGCGTGCTCGTGGCCTTTTCGCTAGGTCCACATGTACTAAATTTGGTATCACGTGACGTGAATATATGACGAAGGTAAACGACGCATCTAAACATGATAATAATGGCACGGAAGTCATGTACGGCATCATTTACATCCACCTCGGAACGTTGTGTTGATTTTAAAGTGACATATTAGCACTTCTCACTCGTGCTTCACATATCCACGATTCTGACTGTGCTTGGGATCTGCAAATGTTTTCTATAATGGTAATGTCGGTGGCTTAACCGGCTGCAGTGGGCCGGCCAATGGCGTGGTAGGTTGTTTGTGGCGTTGGCAGACATCACAACTTGCGTCGTAGTGCTTGGTGGTCTTCCAGAGTCGAGGCCAGTAAAAACGTTCTCGAATATGGTGAAGCGTTCGAGATAATCCAAGGTGCCCAGACGTGATGTCATCGTGCATGGCTTAGAGTACCGCAAGACGCAGGCACTCTGGCACGACAAGAAGTAGTGTGGAACAATGGCTGGAGTAATTCTTGCGATATAGTTGGGCGTCATGAATCACGAATGGCGGGGTGCGCTTAGAGCTACGAGCCACATCAATCATTGGTTTCAGCGAAGGGTCACGCTGTTGCTCGTGACGGAAGACGTCGAAATTTGGGAAGTTAGATGAGATTGCAGCCAGGTAGTCATCGAAATCATCATCAGCAGCACCACAGTCGATGATGGAAGACGAGATAAGCAGTCGGCATCTGCGTGACATCGACCGCTCTTGTAGGCCACAGAAAAGTTATATTCTTGAAGTCGTAAGGCCCAACGAGCCATCCGGCCAGTTGGGTCGCGTAGTCCGACGAGCCAACAAAGAGAATGATTATCTGTGACAATCTTGAATTGCCGGCCGTAAAAATAAGGTCTGAACTTTTGGACGGCGAAAACAACCGCAAGACATTCCTGTTCGGTGACCGTATAATTCCTTTCCGCCTTAGTCAAAGTACGACTTGCATACGCCACGACGTATTGGCGGCTGTCGTGATACTGAACTAGCACGGCACCAACACCGATATCACTAGCGTCTTTGTGCAGTTCTGTGAGTGCCTCCGGGTCGAATTGGCACCAGAGGGGCCCGGAAGTAAGCAAATACTTCAGCTGCTTGATAGCAGCCTCACACTCAACGGTCCATAGGAATGGGGCGTTTTTGAAGGAGCAACTCTGTCAGAGGATGAGTAAGCTGGGCGAAGTCTGATAAACCGGCGAAAATAGGAACACAGTCCCACGAAGTTACGAAGAATCTTCACAGACATTGGTTGCTTGAAGTCTATGACAGCAATAATTTTTGCGGGTCTAGCCGTATACTGTCCCTGTCGACTAGATATCCGAGCACAAGGGCTTGACGCTCACAAAATGACACTTATTTGCGTTTAAAACGAGACCAGCTTGTTTGACGCAATATAGAACAATGCTAAGTCTATGGTTGTGCTCGTGGAATGTCTTGCCAAAAATCAACACATCAACGAGATAACAAATAGATATCTCCCATTTTAGTCCGCGAAGGATCAAGTTCATGATTCGCTCAAAGGTAGCTGGAGCATTATATAGGCCAAACAGCGTTAAGGTAAATTCAAAAAACCCGTCAGTCCTAACAAAAGCAGTCTTCTCTTTGTCAGACAGATGCATTGGTATTTGCCAGTATCCAGACCTTAGGTCAATGGACGAATAGTATACAGCCGAGTGTAGGCAATCAACAGCATCATCGATGCGTGGTAGCGGATACACGTCTTTCGTTGAGATGACGTTGAGACGGTGGTAGTCTACACAAAGTTGCCAAGCGCTGTATTTCTTTTTTAACAATATAACAGGAGCTACCCAGAGACTGCTCGACTTTTGAATAACGCCTTTCTGCAGCATGCCGTTGACCTGATCGGCAATCACTCGCCTCTCTGACGGGGACAGCGATAGGGTTTCTGGCGTATCGGTTTAGCATCTCCCTTGTTGAGGCGGTAGTGCATACGGGATTCGGGCAACATGGAACAACGCTTGTCTTGAGCGAAACCAGACTCCTGTGTAGCGTGTAAGCACCTCGTCGAGGACATCCTGCTCCGAAGAAGGCAAGGACTTATTTATCATACGCTTCATCTCGGCCTAAGAGTTTGGCGCAGTCTGACTGATGGCTGGTGACTCTGAGAACATTATGACGTCAATTGTGGCCTGCTCCTCGAACGTTCTCAGTTTTAATCCGGCTGGTAGAACAACAGGCTCTGAGGCTGCGTTGAGCGCCCGCAAACAAGCATGTCCGTCGATGGCTGTAGGGACAGACCATGGGACCAGCACATTCGTCTCGATGGCGTTTGTATGATCAGGCTCGACAAGTCCAGTGCACTGTCCTGAGCGGACGTGAGAAGAGCATACGGGTACAAACACTGCTGTCCGACCAGAGATCGTCACATCTTCAGACAGCGCCGCACATCGATGGGCAGAGTCAGAAAATCGTAAACTATTGCAGCGGGCAGCATACGTTCTAGAAGAATCTCTCCAGTTGCACAGTCAAGTGTAGCGCTGCATTCATTAAGGAGGTCTATCCCTAAAATGACGTCATGAGTTGCGCGAGCCAGTGCAGTGAATTCAACTCAGAAATTTTGTCCACCAATCGTGAGTACAAATGAGCAAATACCAACAGGACATAAAAATTTACATCCAACTCCAAGAAAAGTTTTTTCACGATTCCACTAGAACATAAGTGACCCGAAAAACGATGTTTGAAACAAATTTTCACAACCGAAACAGCAGAACCAGTGTCTACGAGAGGAAGAGTATCTACACCGTCTATACAAACACGCACTTCGTTCATCAACATCACAGGAGAAGGAGGAATTGGCGAAACTGACCGTCCCGCTGCCGCACCTCCATCGGTCGCACCAGCTAGTTTCCCAGGTGATGCGGGGAAGGTGACCGACTCGACGACGCGGAGACGGCGACCGGCGGGAACGTGTCGGAGGCGGCGTCAGGCTTCGCTCGGAGGCGGGGGACTCGCTGCAAAATTTGTTAGGTCATTGCTGTCGGGGACCGTGGTCGGGCGGGTGAGAGATCCAGGTTTCGTGCGTACGAAGTGGGTACGTCAAAAAATGCGGCGGTGCAGGCAGCCGGCTGGGACAGAAGCACGAAATATGCGCTGAGAGACCACATGTGTAGCACACAGGGGCTTGTCGACTTACATAAGCAGGAGTAGAGGTGGCAGAAGTGCGCGGATACGGGTCGTGCTCCACAGGAACATTTTTTGATGACGCATAGAAATCTTTTGGTAGAGGCTTGGTTGATGACGGTCGGAAGCCCGCAGTGGCAAGTAGAGATGATGACATCTGGTGGTGGCCGTGATCCGTCGGGGAAAACGGAAGATACGGGGTGAAATCTGCAGTTTCTGTGCGTGGTCGGTTTTCGACGTGGCGCTCTCGCATTCAGTAGAGAGGTGGTTCGGGGCACGCGGCGAACGAGCATTGGTGGTGAACGTCACCTGCTTGAAGTCGTACGAGCTCTTCTCGAACTACCCGACGTACGAGGAACGGAATGTCTTCGCAGGCAGCGACGTCCGTACTTGCAACAGTGGGAACATTGTCCAAGCGCCGGAACCTGGGTAAGATTCTCTTGGTCTTTCACGCCTCGAATGCGCGACACTGCTGCCTGAAAATAGAAGAAGTGTTCAAGTTTTCTTTCGTTATCGAAAAATTGTACACGTCCTCGGTGATGCCTTTTAACAAATGACTGACTTTGTCTTTGTCAGTCACATTTGCGTTGACAATCCCTCAAAGCTTCAATACCTCTTCAATGCAGGTTGTGCACGTTTCGCTTGGTAACTGAGCCCTACCTGACAACGTTTGCTCAGCTTTCTTTTTCATGAAACTCGTGTCCCCAAAGCAGGCCTTCAGTTCCTCAACAAATATATCCCAAATGGGGAGGACATGGTCCTGGTTCTTAAACCAAAAGCAAAGCGGTTTCGGTAAGGAAGAATACTACGTTCACAAGCTTCGCCGGCGCGCCCTATTCGAAGTAGCGGCTCATTATGTCGTAGTGTTTCAGCCAAGTGTCCACGTCTTCGTCAGTTTTACCTGAGAATATCCGTTGCGCAGGTGCCCAATAGTCTCGTTGTCGAGGTCGATGGCCACCTTGTGCCGTGTCGGTGGCACTGGTGGATGCAGCAGCGTTCTACGTCATTGGAATTGCTGTGTCGTCGTTCATGCTGATGTTGTTCGGGGGTAGGCCAGCTAAGCGCCTGCTTCTTCAAAGAACTTCTGCTGCGGGGTCCAGGATGGCAAGTTACCCAGCACCTCCACCAAAGTTGTTACGGATGTGATGGGTTTATTTACACTGATAATGCCAGTGCTCAACCGTCACTGCCAAAACACCATCGCTCGAGAGCGTCCTACTTTTCCTTCTTTCTCGCTCTTTCAGTCCGCGTTACAATATGATCAAAAGATGCGAGATGGTAGTACTTGCAGTGTTCACTAGATGAATGGACGGATAGACAGACGCACCAACGGAAAGACTGATAGATCCACGGAAAGACGGATGCATTGAGGCATGGACGGACGCATGAGCGAACACACGGACGAATGGACGCACAGACGGACGCACGGATGGATGCACATACGCACGGAAGAAGGAACGAACGGGTGGACGAAAGGGCGGACGGAATTACGGATGCTTCGCCCCACTCATCATCATGCACACTGTGAATATGCTGTGATTTTCAAAATCTCCTTGATAAAATCTCCACGAGAGACCATCGTCTTTAGAGGGGTCGTGAAACGGACAATTTACAAAGACAATGCGGCACCATCGGCAGGCACAAGCGCTCACTATATCTTCACCACGATTGGACCTGCCCAGACGCTTTGCCTGTCGAGGAACCTGGAACTCTCAGCATATCGAGCGTGTGCAAGAGGCGCTCATCGGCGTCTGCCATACACGATCTGCGTCCGAAAAGAACGCTGCTTAATATGCCGTCAAAGTTCAATTTATCGCCGTTGGGTGCATTAGGACGATTAAAAAATTGCTGGAGTGGAAGTGACTGCACAGAAGTGAAGCCATTACTCTGGCAAGATGGCAGCTATGGCGGCTATCTGATTAGGGGCACGATAAAGTATTACCGTTTGTTTAGAAAAAAATGGTGAACGACTTCGAGTACTTCGTACAGCGCAAAAAATGTAGCGTTTCCCTCGCACGCCCAACAAGTTTAATATGGGAACTTTTTCGGTTCACATAGTGCTCCAAGTGCTTCTTAGCGTTACTAATTTTCCTTTGTGAGCCTCTGATTAGAGGCAAAGTCCTTCAAAGATTCAGTCATCCATACTCATTTCTGTGTGTTATTTCTTCGGGAACAACTATCTTTTATTATAGAACTTACGTAGCATTTACATAATATATCAAAGCCACTTAATCTTCAAGTGGGCACTATCAGAAAAGAGCATGTTTCCGCCATCTTGGTAGTGGCAAAAGGTGGCTTCACTTCTGCTGAAGTTTCCCCTCCAGCAATTTTTCTTTAATCCTCCTTGTGGGTGCCCTAATTTCACGCACTCGCAAGTAGCGAAGAGGTCCGCGTGCCTCTATAGGCAAAGCATTACTTATGATGACGTCACCTAGTTAGTGCCTGTGGACGACGGTGGTTTCACATTGTCACTTTAGAGCGAGCGTTTAACGACTCCTTTAATACATTATGCACGGAACTAGAATTTCTCTCACAGGCTCATCAAGTGGGCTTCTGAACGTTGCTTAGCCCTGCCATCGTTCTTCATTCGCTCAATCTGTTTTTTACGTAGATGTGAAGGGGGTAAAACTTCATGCTTTAATTAAATATTCGATAAAAGTTTTAAACAGCATAAGCATTTATTCAACAAACCTCCTTGGCATTGCACTCCGCTAGGAAAGCGCCAGTTTGTGGGAAATTTTTTTTTGTCCAGAAACAAGAGTATTTGCGATGGTTGCTGTAGCATGTTCAATCCATGTTTTGGGCAGTTAGTTCGTGCCCAGCGGCAGTCCATTCATTCCTTTGCATTGTGCGTCCCTCTGTCTGGTACTTGTGAGTGTTTGGTGATTAGCTAAGCAGCACAATAAAGTGCGTCCTTAGGCTGGTGGGTGCCCATCATGGCAAGCCAGCCTTCGATGGGATTAGCCTTCGATGTCGTCATCCCTGAGGGGGCAGGTCTTGAAGACGTCGTTGTCGCAACGTCGTCAATTGTAGGAATTAAAGAAGTTTACTGTGTCCAGCACTTCGGAGGCTGGAATTGTCAAGTTACAGTGAACAGCGAAGCCACCCTGGCGCAAATAACGACGCGTCTCACCTCACCATCCAAGAAGAGCGCATCGCCATCGTACCTCAAGGACCCCAAAACACCCAGGTAACTGTCCTGTTTTTACCATGCCGCATCCCCTGCCAAGTCCTCGCACAAGCACCTTCCCCCTACGAGAAAGTTCTGCATATCACCGGATGACTCATGGGATCGCGCCCAACCAAGACCACTGGGATGCGATAGCTCTGCATGGAAATGAAGGCATCGTTGCCTGCACCCAACTACCTCAAAGCCACTGGCCCCCGTGTCACCTACGACTTTAAAAGAATACAACAGGTGTGCTGTCAATGTGCTGATAGTGGTGGCTTTTGTATCAACTGCATCACTCTCTTGTATGGTCGGTGTGGAGTCTATGGCAATGACGGGAAGGGCTGTTCACGACTGTGCCACGCTGTGGCACCCCACATGCCACTGTCGCTTTAACTATGAAACAGGCCTACTCGGAGGCAGAATCCAAAGATTTCTCTCCACTTCAGCCATGAATGTCATTGAAGAACAGGTGTCCCGGTAACCGACCACGACCAAGGTGCGCCAATCGCGACGCTGCACCAGACACGCACTGCGTCCCCAACGATTCCGGAACTGGAAATTCTTCTATGTTCTGAAAACTGAAGTTCCCCGCGTCCGGTAGCAATTTTTGAAGAAGCACAGGCCGAGCCCTCGTCAGACAAGACACGTCGTGAGGAAGGCGTCTCAGATAGAAATCTACATCTGATGCTCCTCGCGTGGCTGCTCAGTCGACCACAAGTTTAGATGTAATCGATAAGAATACATTCCAAGACGACGACGCCTGCCTTTGCGAGTACTACAAGCGCACCACGAGTGAGGCACCCATACAAATTGACGAAGACACTAGCCCCAGTGACCTAAGCCAGGACAGCGTTGACGCCTTTGTTTCATCCTCGTTCAGGAGCCCGGACAACAAACACCACCGGATATCTACTAGCCACTCAGAAGCCCCCACCAGAGACAGAAGTCCCTTGCGGACTTTGACGTGGTCCCGGAAGCCCCGAGCCTCCGGTGAATCGCCTGGCCGTAAGAAATGACTCGTCCGCTGGGGGGGCACCGTCTCCCACGCCTGATAAAGGTACCCCGGCCTTTGCGTGATAACATATTCTGTTTCAATTTTCCCCATGGCTTTTACTCTAAAAGTTATTACTTTAACGTTCAAGGTTTCTGCAACCCACAAAAATAGACTGAGTTATTGACTTTCGCGCGTTCAGTGCACCGTGATTTGTTGTTCGCCTACAAAATAAAATTGTTTAAACTTTCTGATTTATTCGCTTTCAAGTTCCCATTCAATATTGATTGTTTCTTTTTGTACAGCAGCCCGCGTTCCACTGACGTCGAAGTCATGATTTTTAACCGAAGTCTATTGCGTTTCCATCATGTTTCCTTCGATGCCTCCGGATGCCTCTTGGCGTTCGTTACCGATACCATTTGTCAGCGTTTATGCCCCAGCGCTCTCCATGAACTGTAATGCGTTCTTTCAATATCTTGATGCGTTCTTTTTAAATTCACAGCATGTGGTACTCCTAGGAGACTTTAATTGTGTCTTAGACAGACAAGAAGACGTTCAAGCTCCAGGTCGTCGGCGGTAAAACTGGAACGCCAGACAACTCCAACGTCAACTGCAGCAACTGGCATTGGGTGACATTCATAAAAGTGTACTTTATAGCAATTTTGTCTACGCGTGGCGTCGAGCAGTATCGAGCAGCAGAATTTATCGCGTTCACGCATCCACCGGTCTCATTACCCACGTTCACGACACTAGCTTAAGGTCATTGCCAACGACAGCAGTGCAAATTAGCAACCACCGCCCGGTTATGCTCTCTCTGCGCCTGCCAATGGGGATGCCAACGATTCACAGACCATGGCGTCTCGTTTGCCGCATCCTCTAGGACTCTCAGTCTACGAAAAAATTGTCCTGAGCGTTACAGGTATCGCTCATTGGGGCGGATATAGCTGATTGGGATCACCTCAAAGAACAGTGGCGCTATCATTGCAGTGCGTCTGGCAGGAAACTGCCTGCCCGTATGTCCAAAGATGCTTCATTGTTAATCCGAAAATTACGCATTGCCCACTGTAATGCCAGGCGTTCCCCCATTATGCGTGCATGGCAAGAGGAGCCCGTAGAATGGTAACAACGTACTATGCGCGCTTCTTCGCTATCGGCTTTAGCTTGGTGCTTTAGGCGTGCACCGTGTGCGCATCCTGAAGTGCTAAGGTATGAACGCAGAGCTCTGATTCGTCCACCAGGCTCTCGTACCCACTCGCTGCACTCTACCGCGCCAGCTGCTGCGAGTGCGCACAATTTCAGGTACTTAGTCAACACTTTAGGTCAATGGCTCAATCTGTTTCAATTAACAGTTACCCAGGATTCGTTTCTTCGCAGCCACTGCTAAAAGAGTTACCACGTAATTCCAAATGTCGTATGACGTTCTACTATCACTACCATCCGATGACGAAATAAGAGGTGCATTAGACGCAATGAAAAAGGGTTTAGCACCAGGGCCTGACAGACTCTCTGCAGAGTTTTATGTACAGTTCTGGCCTATCATTGGTCCAAATGCATCACGCGTGACTCGCAAGTGATTCCGAGATGTTACCTTTCCAACCTTTTTTCCCAGAGGCCGTATAACACTACTTCCCAAGGAGGACTCTATGTCCACGCGACCAGAAGATTGGCGGCCTATTATCCTGCTTATAGTAGATTACAAGCTCTTGGCCAAAATGTTGGTGCGCCAAATCAGTCTCTCTTGCAACATTAATCGGTACCCACCAAGTCTGTTCTGTTCAGGGCCAAGAAATACACACCCATATGTGGCTAACGCGTGACACCATTCAGTACACCACTAGTCGATGTGCGCAGGGACTGTTTGTTTCCTTAGATCAAGAGAAAGCTTTTCATTTAATAAAGCACGGCGACTCACTAAATGTTTTACATGCATTTTGATTCCCGGATAAATTCATTCACCTCATTCACGCGATGTACACTAATTCAGAAAGTACCCTTTACATCAATTCCCGCGAGAGTCACCCATTCAAGAAAACGCGTGGGGTCCGTCAAGGGTGTCCCCTCTCCCTAGTGGTATACATCTTTGCATTAGAACCATTCTTAAGGGCCTTTGAACGTCCCCCGCCGATTCAAGGCTTACCCCTACCTGGTAACACTCAAGTAAGGGTCACTGCATGTGCAGATGACATTACACTATATATACATTATGAACAAGCACTGTAGCATGCTTTGGGTACTTTTTATGATTTCGGCATTATCTCTGGCGCAAGGTTATTTTTTTCTAGAGCCAGTATTTTTTATTGAAAACTCCAGTGGTCATATCAGCATCACGTCACCTTTACAGTGGTCCCCTAATATTGCAATACTGGGAGTTATTTTAACTCCAGTAGGTGTACAGGACAGCATCTGGTGAAACGTTGTACAAACTCTTGAAAGTGATATAAAATCAGCTAGGTACTTCGAATTACCCTTTTTGGAACGCCAAAACTTATCTCAAACGGTGTACTTCGAAAAATATTGGTAACTTTGCCATTCTGTTAAGTCGACGCTCCGATTCTGCAGGAAAGTGCAAAGCTGCTTCAGTTCATTTTTTTGGTCTGGTGGCACAGAATTATTGCCTCGTCCGGCATTAGCTCAACCACAAGATCAAGGCGGTTTTGCATTCCCCTCTGTTTCTCTCACGGCTTCTACATTGTGTTTCCGCACTCCCTTGCGAATACTGAGCAATGATGGCACGCCCACTCAAACACGGCCTTGCTACTATTTGGGGCCATCACTGTGTGTCTTCCTGCCGGCTAGCGAAATTAATCAAGGTCCTGAATCAACTGAATTATCATCTTTGTATCTAGCCCTTCTGGCATTTCACCGATGGTTGGAGACTAAGTGCCCAGAGATAGAGGTGGCCGAATCCTAAGTGGTGGACACAATGGCCACTCTACTACGACCCTTGGTGCCCCAGCATCGTCAATCTATAATGAATGAACCGCCCTTCGAAACAAATAACTACAGCAGTGTTCCCAGGACATCTTCGGGACTTTATCTGGCGGTTGGGCTGGGGCTTGCTCCCCTCTCGAGATCAGTTGCAGTGATGGCAGGCTGTTCGCATTCCCACTTGCCCCAATGGCGTAATGGTTGAGACCAATCGACGTGCGACAATTGAATGTGGGGTCTCCCGCCTTTTTTGGCGCGCGGTGCATGCTGATTTTCGGGGACAAGATGTGCGAGCATTCGTGACCAAAGGCCCATTCCCGCGCGTGCATTTAACGGCTCTTTTATTATTTGCGGGGCTGTTCAGCCTTTGGCGAAAGTGATCTAAGGTGGTGCCTGCGAGCTGCCTTGGGCGTCCTTTGTGGCAGATAGTGGGCCAAATGAGACGAGATATTATTGTGTTCCTCTCTGATGAGCTTTTCTTTCTCGGAGAGCACGAGTTTCTGCGGATTGGTCGTGGCCTTTCGTCAATGTTAAACACGAAAGGGTAAAACTCATTTTTCAACCGAAGTGGTGCTAAGCAGCACTCGTTGAGTAGTTATTCAAAATTTCGTTTGCAACCAGTTGTTTCATTGCATCTATTGCATCGTTATACCTTTGTATCATGATGTTGCATTGAGATTTTGTGTTCATCTATGCCAATAGTGTCATGTATATTAGAACGTGGATGTCTTGATTGCAACGTCGTGATGTTTTTCGTTGCACATAGATGTGCCGAAGTGTATGTTCCCTATTACTGGAATGCTATGACACTTTTGTTTTCTGTGCATATTGTAAATAATTTTTTATAAACTCATATAACAGCCCGGGAGCGGCTATGCTGGTAATTTACTCTCTTGCTCCAGAGTTTTACCTGTAATTGGGACGGCTCACTACACTCCCATAGTTGAGTGCGAAAAACTTGAAATCGTTGAACACTTTTTCTAAACACACTGCTTGCATGATACATACGCATGAACACCATTGTATATCCTTTTGTGTACGCAAGGTATGTAAGATGAGATCTGGAAATAATGTTGTCTCAAATAAATCCATGGGACGGCTTTATGCTCTCCTCTGGTAGAGTACCAAGTACTCTAAATCGTAATCCACTTTTTCTGAATACAAATGCTGTAGCAGACTTCACAAGGTTGAGGCCAACGGGACGGCTTTATTCTTTCCCATAGTACAGTACCACCTACTCTGAATCATTAACCAATTTAGCGGCAAAGCTCCGTAAGGCGTGGGTCGTGCATCCGCGATGTATTGACCTTGAGGACATACCTTGGCGCCACCTACGTGATGACGTCACTCATAGGATACCGGGTTGTGTTGTTTGCTAGAACACCACCTTTCCTGCGCTTTTGCTGTAGATACCGTGCGTGTTTCCTTTTGTTTGGAAGCTCAGTGCTTCAAGGAGCGATAAGACCTGATAACACATGCAAGCAAACTACGAATCAGTGCCCCCGGTGGCACTCTCACGTATAATTTTCATCGTAAACTCTCGACTAAGAACCAGTGCAGCCAAGGGGGACGATGCAAGCAAGGTGAGCGCACGCATCCTATTTGTGACGTCAGAACGATCGAAGCGCTGGCCTCTCTATTGGAGGCCCTCACGGCCAATGTAGTAGTAATAGTCGTCGTCGTAGTAGTAGGTAGCTACCTCTCGTTTAGTCATTGTATTGTGCGCTAGATGGTGGTACTTGTATTTTATAAGTATATGATTGAAAGATGCGAGGTGGCGGTACTTGGAATGTTCACTAGACGGACGGACGCACGGAAGGGCAGACAGACAAGCAGACGCACGAATGGTAGGTCACGCAGGCGGACGGACAGACAGATACTCGGATAGACTTACGGACAGATGGATGGACACGCAGACGAATAGATTGACGCAGGGACAGACGTACAGACGCATGGACGGAAGAAAGAACGGATGGATGGATGGAAGCGCGGACAGACTGATGTACGCTTCACCCCACTCATCATCATTCACTCCGTGGATATGCGGTGATTTTTTTTTTGCTTCTGGAATGCGCTCAGCCCTCTGACGACTTTTCTAAAGCATTCTGTGCACAAAGAAAGTATTTTACATTTAGAACAAATTACCCATCTTGTCGGAAGCGCTCTAAACTTTTACCAGCGCTTCGTTCTTCTCGAATGCATCTTAATATGTAAATACCTGCCAAATCAAGATGACGCTCAGCTAATTTTTTTTCTTTCAATCACATCGTTTTGAGCACAGAGAAGAGTGAAATTTAGCAATACCTGAATCACAAAACACTGATTGTGGAATATTTTGTTTTCTTCTCAATGTCTCCTTGTTTAGTTTTTGTCGGAAGGGGGTTTTACACATACGGCTTTCGCACTGAATGTCATGCCGTGCTGAACGCATGAATGAATCAAACGGCGAAAGTTTTTGGGCGTCATTTCTGACGAATGCGCACAAAGGATACGCTCCATTCACGTAGTTTTACCATAAGCGAAACCACCGCGCTTCAATATACCGACCCTTTGAAACTACCGGATGTGCTCGAGTTTTTGAATAGCCGTTGTGAACGGGTCGTTGCCGCTTGTCGCGAACCAAACCCCTTCTCGCATCGTGAGCGCCAGCCATGATAATCTCCCACTCATTTGCGAATTGGGCAATCAACGGGACATTCTGAGTTCCGTGCTTCGCTATTGTTTAGGCCCCGGGCATCCAACGCAGTCTGTGCACGCGCCTAAGCGCTGATTAGTGTAAGTGTTGTGTTTAGTTTTAAAAATTGTACGCAAAGATTATTCGTCCTATTAATTTGCAATGTTCCTATTCTGCAAAACTACCGTATACTGGTATAACGGGACGTGAGTAAGCGTAGTGTTTTCGATTAAAATAAGTCCGCATTTACAGTGGTTCGAAAATGGGGATTGGCGGGATTGTGCTATTATAAACACCATTGAATGCACTAATCGAATGACTTTGCTTACAGTGCCTAAAAGTGTAGTTTCTTGTCCTTGTCTTGGGTTTGTAGAGCCTCCTCTGGTTAAACACTCTCTCATTCCTCATTTATTTCTCCTCCCTCTCTAGCGCATTAAAAAAACACCAGTATGCCATTATGGGTGAGCTTCAGAACTTGTGATTCTTACTTCCCCTCTCTTTTTTTTTTGGCATCTGTGTTCGCAAGACAGAAATACTGAAAGGTCAAAGCTGTCGGCTTCCTACTGCACAAGTAGCGTTGTTCGAGCTGTTGAGTGCGATTGCAATTGTAGTTGGCAGCTTTTCGACAAGGGTTTAACCAGAGCACAGTAAAAGTTGACAGCGTGGCGTAACAGTCAGTCATAACCATGCTCAGACGCTGCTGAAACAAAGAGTGTGAAGCGACACAGAATACCCGGAGCACGTAAAAAAAGAAAATCGACAATGCTTTGTTGGCACCGAATTGTCATCGAGGGTTTGTTCTTCATGCTGCCATATTCACAAAATCATTGTCACTACGCGGTGACCGACGCTATATTGCTGCTGTCCGTACACACGCCCGCGTTCAAATTCAACACTGCATATCAGAAGCGAATGCAACCAGGTTAAATCGAGCGAAAGCAACCAAATGCAATGTTGAAAGCGTGCGAGACTATTGAGTGCACTGTAGCAACTCAGTTACCTATATTGAATTACTATTTTTTAAGATCGCTTACACTTGTTAAGGACTTCACGTCATTCCCACCTAGAGTCATTGGAAACCTTATCGTTTGGAATTCTTCCATGTGCGAGCTTTACCAAAATGGGTTGAGCTTGTGCAAGCATGTGCAGACATAATGATTCATTAGTGCATGCAATGTCGATGTCATTTAGCCACCTAATATGGCTCATTCTTCTGTTGGGCACATTCCGTCTGTTCAGAAGACTCCGAGTTACTACGCTAAAGCAGCTTAGAATGCTCAATGTCTTTATAGCAACTCTTTGTCCGAAACACATTAGTTTTTCAACAAAATTACTGATACGTTGAAGCGGTACATGTTTGAAGTTTAACCAATGAATTATAGTAATGAAGCGGATATGCGCCCTCGCATGTCTGAAACTTAAGTATGATCATATTAATGTTGAAAAGACGGCGAATATATTCCGGCTGCGGCGGCTGCATTTCCGATGGAGGCGGAAATGTTGTAGGCCCGTGTGCTCAGATTTGGGTGCACGTTAAAGAACCCCAGGTGGTCTGAATTTCCGGAGCCCTCCACTACGGCATCTCTCATAATCATATAGTGGTTTTGGGACGTTAAACCCCACGTATCCATCAAAAGACGGCGAATAAGGAAAGAAAGAGAGGACGGGCTAGCCCAAATAAAGTTTCGCTTCCTTTGCCACTGATTGAACGACGAATCAAAAAAAGTGCACGGACAGCCATAATCACGGCGTTACCAAGGGTGGTTGCAAGGCTCGGATGACCTGGAGACGAGGTCAAGTGCGTTTACCTGCGAGTCTCCCTGCATTAGGGCTGCGTCTATGACGGGATGTTTTGCCTTCCTGGAAGGCGCACAATTTTCACTTCGGCTTAAGTTACTACACAATATGTACAGTGTCAATGTTTATGAAAGGAAACAAAGGAGCACGTAGCCTGCACGCTCCGGCGGCTGCTGGCAGGGCGTTCAAGTGGGAGCGAGAGCAACCGCAGTCTCTTATTGCGTCATCTCGGGGCGAGCGTCTTGTGTCAGCGCTCGTCTTGTTTCTTCCTATTTCTCTGTCTTCGTTTTCCACGCTGTTTACCACGATAAAAACAAACATTCATTACTGATATAGAACCAGAGGCAAGATTGCGACCCCCTCCCCTTTCAAGGTGATTACCGCCATTGTGTAATTGCCTTGAAGCGGAATGGGGTTGCAATCTTGCCGCTGGTTTCATATCAGCAATAAATGGTTGTTTTGCTCGCCGCCAGATGACGTAGAAAGACACTGTGGTTCCACTCGCTCCCACTTTAACGCCCTGCCAGCAGCCGCCGGAGCGCGCAGGCCACGTGCTCCAACGTTCCCTTTCATAAAAAATGACACTGTACCTTTCAAATGCAAGAAAAAAGATTGCGAACCTTTTGTGTTGTGGGATGTTGTTCAATACTCGAGCGCTGCATGGGCGCTGCTATTTGCAATGATCGTTGTTGTCAAGCTCATGTACGTGCACGTGCCCAAGAACAGCAGATATTGCTTGAAGACAGAGATATCGTATCACACTGTATCACATCGTCATGGGGTCTTGACGTCGACGAAGGGAGCAGACTGTAGTTTGTGGATCAAACTGTTTATCCTGCTGAACTTCTGGCCAGTCAATGAAAAGTCAGATTACAGCGATACACACTGGTACTTAGAACGGAGAACTGAGAGTCATTCATCAATCAACTGAGAAGCGGTGAAGCACGTCGGCATTTATACATGTGACGTCGAATATTCCAGCGTTATTGCTGGCTGCAGCGTGAATTCCAGAATAATCTATAATGTTCTCGTTGCGCGCGTAATCCTAAAAAAATGATCTACTACAGTCCCGAAGCTTCTAAAACACTGCAGGCGCAATTTGCGCTGATTATTACTTATAGTATGAAACGAGCCATAACGGAACTTGAGCAAGGAATATGGCGATGTCCTGAAAAACAAAACTATGAATGTAACATTCATGACAATGCAGTGCCTTCGAATACCACTAGTCGACTAAAATAATGGAACCTGTTTCGGAATGCAAGTGCAGTGTGTCATGTTGAGCATTTTTCCTTACGATAAGGTTAATGAAGGCGGTTCTCCTTAATTTCACTTTGCTTTAGAATCGTGACGAATACCTGACTTGAAAGTAACGAGTTCAGTCCATAAGTGATACGCGTCTTTTGTTGATCAAGAAATGCTCAGTGTTGGGAATCAGTGCCGGTGATCGCATATATCTTCTACGTATCCTGTCGAAAATGCTTTAAACACCACCCCCTAGCAGGGAGGTAATGTTTTCCACTAATGCAATGAACGTTGTGAAAGAAACAAAGCTGTATCCGGAGCTTTCGAACGCTTACGAGGCGCCTAAGCCCAAGCCACTCCTACTCCACTCCTTCATGCGATCGCATGAAGAAACGTATCGCACAGCTGACGAAGCAGCTAAATACAGCACACATACGACATTTTGCAGCGTCAGTTCGGGGAATTTCCATGTGCAGCCCTGTAAGCAGAACGTGCTCGCCATTTTTCTAGCAAACCCTCCAAGCGCCATTGCAGACAGAAACTGGTGTAGGTGTGTCAGCAGAGTGGCGGCAATTGACAACGACGTCAATCCTGGCAAACTATCCAGGGGCTAGCATAGAAACAAACATTAGCCTTTTCTATACGTATTTGCGTATATTTAAAGGTAGCTCATTATTTCTAGTTTTGTGCCAAGAAAAGCACATATTTTGATAGGAGTGTTCATTGATCCTTTCTTGGGTTGAGTCAAATGTCTATTCCTTTTTTTTTCAGAACTCCCAAGCTCGTCTATGGAATACATAATACAAAACGAGCCTTTGGCTTGCAAGGAATTGAAGGTACCATTGTTCAGAAACATTGTCGATTTTCCTATAATTACACTTCAGGCATCAAAGTTTAAATGTATAGACACACCATCGAGCCCGATTGGCGAACACTGTCACTCTGACGACAATTGGGCTTCTCGAGGACACCAGAACATAATATTGCGTTTGGTCATAGGTCGGCTGATCTCGCAAGTAATGCTTAACATTTGTTTGGTACATAAAACATTCTGGAGATACTAGGGGAGGGTGCAGAATAAATATAATCTACGGAAAAGAAAGCCTGGAGCTTTACTTTTTATTTTGAGTCGCCAAAAGAGAATGCATTATGAAGATGGCGTGACTTTTCATGCCATAGGGCGATCAGGTGTTTCTCGGGATAGTTCATGAATAGGACACGTTAAACTGCTATTCGTCTATGCTTTCGCGCAAACATTGCAGAAAATTTCTTCTTCATTCTGTATTCAATATGTCCCTCTCGAACATGACCTGGTGCAAATCGCTATTACCTTTAGCACTATGGTGAACTTTTTACGCACGAAATGTGGATGTGAAAACTATATAAAAAACGGTAAACCAGATGCATAACCACACAGAGCTTATCGGGCAAATAGTTGAGCTCCCGCTAGCTGTCGCATCATGAATGACACTGAACTTCAGAGCTTCCGCTAGAGAAGCGTGTTATCGAATGCGAAATTGGTTGATAGGCACCGACGTCGACGCTGTATCGCGCACACCATGACGTTCGAAAGCCGCGAACCGAATCACGTGCGTGTTAGGAATTCAGATGAGTTTCGGAGTCTCCCCAGTCAACTGTCGACACGCAGCGCTTTTAACGGAGCTGTCTTCACTGTTCAGGAGAGCCTCCGACCTAAAGCTTGAGAAAAACTGATGCCGCAAAGGGAATTCTGACGACAGTGGGACCTCAATGACACCTCACCTTGTCGCTCTCTTTAAGGCCATAGCCTTAAGTGTTAGTTTGAAGGGCTCACTGATCGAAGCGCGGTAGCCTACTGCAATGGTACGAGAACACCCGTGACACACCACCGATGATGTTACGCTTTAACTTCTTTGTGTGACGATATTATGGTGACACAGATCACATTCGTCCAAATTGTCAACTCTTGCATGACTTTTTAGAAGTCACGCCTTGCATATTGTTCAAAAATCAGGAACTAATACGCAAAGCAGTTCTAAGTGTTTGCTGCCTGCTTTTATGTTTTCAACTTGAAGATCTACAAAGTTCTCCCTGTACCAAACAGAAGCCTGTCAATATGATGAAGGAATTCCTTTTTTACCGAAATAGCGCTCAAAATATTCTTGTGTAGAAATTGCGGTGTCATCAACGGCTGCATCGTTGGTTCCGAGATTAAAAGCAGTGTTGCCTTTGAGCGAGAAACGAGACACTTGCAAATGAATGAATAACACAAATTTACGATTGCTGTGACGATCTAACCCAGGCCTTCTGCGTTGTGAGTAGACGTCCTACGACAGTCCTACGCCATAGCTTTAGGCTACTTCGATACAGTAAGACACTACATGAATGTCATGCAGTGGGTTGAGTCACTTGAAGGCATGTATTGTTGCGCGACACACAACAGCCGAATCACACAGCCATCAAAAACATCAAAAATTCTATATATATATATATATATATATATATATATATATATATATATATATATATATATATATATATATATATATATATATATATATATATATATATATATATATATATATATATATATGTATATATATATGTATATATATATATATATATATATATATATATATATATATATATATATATATATATATATATATATATATATCAGAGGCTTTGCTGATAGAACCAGTACAAAGCATTCACGCCTAATTATTAAGTATTATCAACAACAACAACGTTAACGAAGTGCGTAGCTCTGCAGGTGCGCATGACACTTACCGGATGTGTAGTGGTTACTACGCTAATTCAGAAAAAAAAATCACAGCGTATCCACGAGTTGAATGATGACGAGTGGGACGAAACACGGACCAATGGGCGAACACATGGACGGACGGATGAACAGACTGACAGACGAATGAAGGGACGTATGGATGGACGGACACACGGACACACAAACAGACAGATGCTCGGATGAACGGAGGGACGGACGCATAGATGGACGCACGGATGGACGGAAGCATGGACGTACTGACGGTCGCTTTGCCCCACTCATCATCGTTCACTCTGTGGATAGGCCGTGACACCGTTTTTATTGACTTTTTCTTTATTTCCGTGCAGAGCTTCCACTTTGTAGTGTGTAATTTCCTAATAGAAGTCACAACTCTGCTGCACAGTGCTTGCGGGGTAGGGCTATTGTCAGGCAGTCAATTCTGCTTTTAGCCATACCGTCCCTCGACATGTGTTATGTTGAAAATTAATAATTCAACTCCTTGGGTGTTATTGCATATGTTTATTGAGAAATTAGCACCATCTTCAGATACCGGTTACTCTATGTCAGATTTATGCAAAGCGATAACAGCTGCATGGGTGATGAGTGAAGTTTTGCCAGTTTCATGCCATGACGACAGTCGGGCAGTAAAGCAGCAGGTGGGCGAATGTTTTTTTGAGGGTAGACCTAAAAATCTAGGACTCATTTCAAGCTTCATTTTTATCATTATAATTTAGCGTCACTATCCAATTATAATATAGTTTTATCTCATATTTCCTCTCTCCATACCCCGTAGTCCCTGGACGCGCCTTACAACAACAACTACTGCCGCTACTTCTTCGGGGAAGACAAGGAAGCCTATGCAACCACGATACTAGATTGATTACAAAAAGTGTTTCGCTTCGAAAGCGATTGTCGTTTACACGACATTTCCTTTCACACAATCTTTACATCGTTCAGTCAGTCTTCCCGTCCCAATAGACAGAAAATAATAATAGTCATCTTAGATAATTGCTGGTTTAATATACCGTCCAGCCAACAAGTAGCACCATTTCAGAAGAGGGCTTCTGAATCCACGCAAAAGGGCAAGCACACAACGAAAACCCATCGATATTCAGTCCACCTAAGAACTTCTAACCAATAATTGATAAGTGGTGCTTTCTTCTGACAACCACCGTTCATCGAAACGTATGCACCCTCCCCCCCACACCCACACCCAGCTTTTCTTTCATGAAATACCTTTACTCTTCCTTCTGACTCGCCCCATTCCCCTGGTTTGAGAAGCCTCTTTCACACTGCACCTAATCTCCTCCTCCGCTTTCGCAGTCGGCTTGTCCACCTCCTTTGTTTCGAAGGTAGGCGAAGATACGAAGAACACATACGCGAGCACTGAGTAATCAGTTGCAGCCTTGAAATAGCCAAGTACACCTGTACAAACTTCGGCTGTAGCACACATGCCATTTTTACGAATTTCGCATTTTCAACTTGCCGTTTAATTGATGCTTTACATGACAAAGGCATCATGAATTATTGCTACGAGCTGCTATCTGTTTCTGAGATAATATATTGCCTCGCCATACACATCAATTTAATTACACCGGCGTGAGAGCATGTCATTTGAATCCCGCGGTTCGTGAAACATTGGTTTTGATTGTCAGCTTTCAAGGTGTGATTTGTGTTCTTCATGAAGTTAAGCCATAAAACGCAATCATCAGTGCATATAAAATCAACTAAACGGCCTCGAGAGCTGAAAGTCGAGGTCGGCTCGATAGATATACTCTGAGCGGAAGAAATTCGTTAAAAATCTATCGCATTGAAAAGCAATCGATGGAGGGTGCGGCGTACCAAACTATACAAAAGGACAGTCATGTTTTAAACAAATTTCGATGGTCTTCGGAAATCTGCAAAGGGTGAACGGTAATATGACACTACGATTCGGCAGGACGCTAGCTTGGTTCAGCTCAAATCGCCACCATATGAAGGCCGTTTTGAATTAGGGCCTGAAAACTGACTTTTTATTTTAGTATCTGCACTTGTGCCTAATTTTTCATTGATGCTTGTGTCCCAAGTGTCTAAAGTGTTACGTAACAAACCCATCCTTCACCTCTTACATATATAATGTAAGGCAGCGGTGACGTCGATTACACCTATTTGTACTCATCCGCACCCGCGAAAACACATAAGCATAACTGTTTTTTATCACTATATTTCCTGAATCGTGGTGGAGATTTCGATCTGTAGAAAATTTTCTTTATTCAGCTTCTCTGCACACCGTAGCTTCAAAGCCACGTTAGAATTTCCAAGCAAGCCTCGAGTCAGGCAGAAAACGACGGCAAGATGCACTCAAAGAGCACCGACACCGTCACATAAATATACTGTGTCAGAGTGCTTTGACGCAGTATGTAGCTAAGTGTCATGCTGTCGCGACAGAAGGGGCTGAGGTAGAAGTCATGATATGAACAAAAAAAAAGAAGGGAGCATCATTAGGAAAGGCACAATAGCAACCTTGCTTGCTGGAGAGAAAGCCCATGCAAAAGAGGCGAATAGCATGGAGCTATGACAGATCGTATTTTCTACCATCCTGAAGGCCGAGATGAACACTCCCTGCATATAGCACTGTGTGCCTACTGCGCAAAGAGGGGTTGTCGTCCTGTGACTCGCGAAGAAATGATAAAATATAAACACGTTTTCGTGGCGGTGTCTCGGGGAGACGTTGAGTTGAATGCGGGCGTGTCGTGCTTTGGGGACACCTTTACGCCAAAACACGTACAAAACGGGCTCGCAGAGCAAAAAGAACCCGATAGGCGGTTTTCGGTGCCACATCTGACAGTCCTATCAACGAAACGATGTTGACCAGGATCCCTGCCTGCGCATAACAAGCTTTGGGATAACACGAACAGCGAGGTTTGAGGAATATTTTGGGGGGATTGTGTGTATGCTCTGCGTGAAACCGATGCTTCTTTCCGATCTCTATGTGCCGCGTTTGTAGCGCATTTAATATTTCGACAAGGAAAAGCATTGTACAGACTGAATCATAGTTGCCGCTTCCGTCTAGAGTTAGCAAATTTGGACTTCTTTTTTCGCCGAGTTGCTTGTAGAATATTTCTGTCGCTGGCCACGTTTTAGGATTTTTTTCATTTTTCCAGCAATAATGGTTATTTTAGTGCCCGGCACGTTCACATATAGTTCGTATTTATATGAGTGATACTGTTTCTTAGGTAATAAAATACTTTAGGGTAATTAACAAGTAACGTCAGTGAGAAAACGTGCTTTCTACGCATGGAGGCCACTGTGAAGATGGTGTGCAAAAGTAAATAAGTGCTTTCGCTCATACAGCGCATATTTTCGTTTAACATGTTAGTTAAATTGACTTCACCAATACGAATTCATTTCCTAGTGCCATTTGTCCGTAAAAATTGAAAATGATCTGAAAAATTGAAAAGTTATGGAAAAAACCATTTTTGTTGAGTTTCTTTTTGAAAGTCGCACTGTTTTTTCTACGTGCTTTTTTGTGGTGATATCCCTTTGTTAGCTGGGTAGTATCTGGCATTTCTGGTCTGAATCGAACTTGTCTGGTGCGGTCAAGTGCGGTATCTTGCATTTGCAAGAACTAGCTCTTCAAGTTCGCATTAGAGCACGAGGACATTGGAACTTAGGAATCAGTATTGTTTTTGCATGTGCGATGCCGTTCTCACCCTATTTATCCAGAAAATGGCGGCTGGCATTGTAGATTGGCGGATCTAAACAAAATTGATACAGCATGCTCAGGTTAGTTCCTTTTGAGCTGAAGGATGAGGTAGAAAACCTTGAGCGCGTTCTTCTACCAAATGGTCTTTGCTTTTAAATACTTCATAACGTGCTGTAAGGTCGGATTGATGCGAGTAACAGCTAAAGAATGAAAAAGATAACATCATGTCGGATGCCTTCAGGACGTCCGAAAAAAAAAGGCGCTGTTTCTCACAAAATACGAAGGATTGAAAGCGACGTCACGCATAAGTCAGCGGTGAAACAGACCGGATTCATTCCACTTATAAGCGGCAATAATAGACTGGAGGTATTTACGGTGATTGTAATGGGTAGTGAGCTTTAGAAAAGCTGTGCTGTTTTTGTTTTTAATGAATACGCAACAACGACTTTTGAAAAACCATTATTCGAATGGGTTATTGTAAAACTTTGTGCTCTTTTTGGATAAATGAATGTGCATGATTGGAACAAGCTAACACTTACCTTAGTCTATGAAAGAAGCATCAGAAAGCGAGAGCAAAAGAACCCAGAGCGAAGTCAGGAAAAGGGGTAAGTATATATATATATATATATATATATATATATATATATATATATATATATATATATATATATATATATATATATATATATATATATATATATTTATGCAAACGCGTAAGCACTGGCTCTCGGCTAGCTGAAGAAGGGCTCTTTGAGCCCATTCGTATACTTGCAGTGGTCCCTGCATAAAATCGACCACAGATGAAACCTTCTTAGTCAATTCTACTTTCCCATTCTCAATTTACCTTTCCTATTAGAACTACAGTATACAATACATAAAGTAAAACATCTTCTTATCCAGCATGTGGCGTATCATGGTGTTATACAAGTTATGAGATGACTGAAGTGATACCGTTCCTCGATCTCAAAAAAATTTCAGTGCATGAAATACTTGTGCTTCGGGCAACAGCTATGTTTCAATAAACAAGTTAATCATGGACATCAAAATACAATACATACCTGCATTGAACTACCGATAGAGCCGAAATATTAGAATACTGCGCTAAGTGAGTGAACCTTAAAAAACACCAGAGGGCCGAAACTTTTGTCTGGAGTCCAGCATGGTGTCTCTCACTATAATTTATTGATTGTGCGACATAAAACTCCAGATATAATTGTTATCACTGCATTCAACCACGCCACTGACGCTGCTTCTGTGAATGCTTCAAGGCCGTAAAACAGGATATGTCTTCGAAGTTTTGAAACTATCTGCTCTAGCTGTGATAGAAAAGTTTATGGTGCAGACTATTTAGGGTACTATTCCTGAAACAAAATTGCAAAGCGAGCAAAAACAAGAAAAAAATATCACGGCGTGTCAAGTTAACCCTGCTTTACAAAAATGCCTGAGTGTGGTCGGAAGCGTTCTTGCACTCACTTTGCATGTTTGTAAACAACGCAGTTCGAACACGTACAGCATAATTTACACTACGATCAAATTGCGATAGGAGCTGAAAACAAGCTTTGTTCCACTTGTCCTACTATTTACTCCCATAGGTGAAGCGCAAATACTGTATACGTGGTAGGCATTTTGTGCCAAAGTACTGCTGAACACCTAGACTGCGATACTAACTCCTTTCCTCTGACGTTAAGCCAAAAAGCTATAACGTGAACAATGAAGCACCTGCTGCTTTAAGAGGAAAGCCACGTCAAAGGGACGTCAAAGCATAACTTCGCTGTCGTTTTTGCACATTGATACGTGAATTGATGTGGTGTTTAACGTCTCAAACCCACGATAAGATTACGAGAGACGCCGTAGTGAAGGGTTCCGGAAATTTCGACCACTTGGGGCTCTTTGACATGCACCCAAATCTGGATGCACGGGCCTACAGCATTTTCGCCTTCCTCGAAAAGGCAGCTGCCGAAGCAGCGATTGGATCTCACGACCTGCGGGTCAGCAGCCGAGCCCCTTAGCCACTAAACAACCACAGCAGGGCAGCGCACCCATGCTTACACTATCATAAGCCTCCTATACGTGCCTAAAGAGATCGTTATCATATCGGGAAGTTTTCTTTCTTGTTTTTTTGCCGTTCCTATCGTGTATCTAGTCGTCCATATTTTTTATTCATAACTTGGGTGTAATCATTGTTTGCGTTCTTTCATATTTTCTTTTCCTGTCATGCGGCGTATTCACCGAACCTTGCTCTAGTCACCCAATACAATATTTTGTCATTCGCGTGGTCGAAAATGCGGCTCTTTGTCTTTCTGTGCGATTCTTATTTTTGCTTCGGAGGAGACAGTGACATCAGTTTTTTCAGGTTGAATGCTTTCCCGTGAACATTCATCTCGACATTCGGGCCACTTAAAAATGCCATTCATCATTGCTTTTTATCTTTCCAGTTTTCCATCATTCTGAGAATGGGGTTCGTTGCTTAGATGTTTGAATTTGGCTTTTTTTTTCAGTATACAGACTCTGTCTTTAGACTGTCGGTACATGTGGCGATGTCCTGTATTACGATCCTTAAATGCGAGTCTCTCCACAATGACATAAATTTCACATTTTCTGTGCGTGGATGCGTTTGTTATATGTTAGGATTCGCTGCCCCGTTTTGAAAAGCTGCGTTTTTCTATGCACTCGGGATGGAAATGGTAACAGTGGGAAAGCTTTTGTCACAAGGGCGGTTGTCGGGACAAAAGCGCTGTTGTTTGGCTGGCAAGAAAGCGAGGTACAAGTCACGGATGAAGTCGTTCACTTACCGATTTAAATAGATTCAGTGTGATCAATGTGAACAAGGATCTACTCAGGTTTTTTATATAAAATGATGAAGAGGAGCGTGATGATGTTGAAGATGATAAAGGTGATGATGATGATGATGACTATAAGTGCTTTCAATGACATTGAAGTAGGACGCAGGGTAACAGATCACTATAGTCGCACATGTTAGCACATCATGATACATTGGCGTATAATGCAGCATCATATTCAGGTATTCTCAAGACGTTGGTTGTGTTGATGACCTCAGTGTTGATGATAATAATCGTTATGATAAATATGTCTACTTAATTTAAATAAAGGAAGCACTGCTTGTAACACAGCACAACAGTGTGCATTACGAGATAATATCGTCTTTAGTTCTATGTCGCACGCTTTCGATGCTAACTCGACGGACTAAAAACATGTTCTTTGTCTATAAACTCTACGAGGCACCGACTCCTTCATCTACGGTATTTCTCAAGAATTTGAGGAGAAGATAGTAAAATTACCATTAGAACAAATCGCACAGTGCCATGGTTTGCTCGTTCTCATACAACTTACTTGTCTTTAGGGTTAAGCAACTGTACCTAACACCCAACTGCAATCACCAGGCACCCCAGCATCATGATTTCATGAGCAATCACAAGTTGCCGTGTTTATTCCGCGCCGAAACAGTTTCCCTTCAAAATATTCGCCTCGTGAAAGCCTTTCGCCTACGCAATGTATAACGATATTTAACAGCTGCCAACAAGCTGGCATAATGCACTGTGTCATCCTAAGGGCTGCCCAGATATGGAAGGCATTTATCAAACGGTTACTTGGCGGCGTACAACACGTTCTTCATATTTGGATGTTGTTCTTGTAGTAAATTTTCCAGGTGTTATGTTTGTTTGCTTCTTTCAATCAGTAAGTACAAAGCCATTTGAAGATCTCTCCCGCTTTAATATTTTGTGTTGTGAGAAACACAGCTGTAACAACGTGGCTATCATTGGTCTCGCAAAATCTGTAGCTTACCACAAATGTGCATGTGATGAGATAAGAAGAAAAGGTCACCCGCGTGAGGGAGTGAATCGTATAACAGCCAGTCCTGCAGACAACTTTGAAGGCGGATGAGTGTGCTGATCCCACGAAAATTAGCGTCGTGCGCACACGTACGTACACACACACACACACACACACGCACACACACACAAACACACACACACACACACACACACACACACACGTGCGCACGCACGTTGAAATACAGTTTTGTACCATCACATAAACACCGCGTCTCGTCATTAGAGGTATTAAAAACTGGCTAATCGGCGTGGTACTGATTCACAGCTCTTCGTTATTTTTTACCACACACGCTACATTACACGTGAAAAAGGAGATGTACAATGAACAAATTTGAATTAAAAATAATATGTTTTGAAGAGACGAATCGACTAAGGCTGGCATTGTTGCTAGCCTTCAAAAACTCTAACTGCACTAGTGATGAGCCTGCAAAAGACTGGGCACCCTTAAGCTTCGCCTATAAGTGTTGAACGCGATAGCCACACATTGTCCATGCGCATAGTTTTAGGGGCGAAGCTCCTCAAAGTATCACCCGTTCGTCCCTCGTAGTTGTCGTAGTCATAGTCGCAGTCGTACTCGTAGTGTGTAACCAGTCTTACGTTTTGACTTGCAAGGTGGTGCCGGAGGGAGATTTCTCCTGTGCGTTGTTTAATAATAAAAACTCGCAGCGTGCGCGTTAACTAAAAGCCGAATCCTCCTGTCTCTCATTCCCCATTAGCAGCCCTTGGCCTGTACATTGAACACTATCTGACAAGAAAGGGTTGCTACACTCTAAAGCAAAATTACCCGAAAAAGGAGTAACGGAGCCCAATAGGCGCGCGCGATGAACGTATAGACCGCTCAGGAGCAACCACAGAAGGAAGCGTGCAGCGCGAAACCACTTATGTAGTCTCCAAAGAGATAGACCGCCCGGGGATTGCAGGCAGCGCGAAAAGCGTTGCCAAGGTGACTAGCCCTCCTTCTCCACAGAACACATGTTCTTCTCCCCCTCTGCTGGCTCAGTCTTTGTCCATATTTTGCTGGTGACGGATCGCGCTGCGTCGCGCTCGGAGTGCTCGACCACGGCAGCCTGGATTCGACGATCTAAGAATTACGACGTGGTGCTTGTGTGTACGCTTGGATGAGCGTGGGCTGCTGCTTTTGCGTTTCGCTGCACCCATGAAGTCTGGAGTAATCCTCGACACGTCACCACGCTCCGCTGTAAATCACTGGTTTCAATATAGTCACGACCAACACACAACAGCAACAGTTGCGAAGGCCAATATGGCGGCCGAGAAGTCAACAGGCCTATCGGATATATACTTCAGTCCGACTCAGGGCAGAAAACAGCGCTGGATTCTAAGGCAAGTAGGTTATCATTCTTTATTCTACTCTACTTGTCGCGTGTGCGATACGGATCGCGCTTGCCGGCAATGGGCTCGGTCGTGTGGCAAGGTTCCTTCTCGCGTTGCATAAAGGGTTGCCAGACTGGAAGGGTGGCTGTTGCCAGATTGCCGCTAACTTTGGCTGAAAAGTTTTCTTCTGTAGTTGTTGCTTCTTTGTACGAGTTTGGTGCTATCCGCGGTGCATTTTTTGGTTGAAAATTTTTCTCTGTAGTTGTGGCTTCTCCGTAAGAGTCTGGTGCTATCCGCGGTGCATTTTTTGGCTGAACATTTTTTCTCTTGTAGTTGTGGCTTCTCCGTATGAGTTTGGTGCTATCCGTGGTGCATTTCGCGAGTGCATGAGCGACGCTGGCCGTTTTAATTAACGAAATGAACCGAGCCTAGCAGAAGTCGCGCGTGGTGCTGGCGTGCAATTAAGAGGCCGTTTTAATTAACGGAATAAACCGCGCATTACAAAATTCGTTTTATTTACGGAATGAACCGCGCCTAGCAGAAGTCGAGCGTGGTGCTGCCGTGCAATTAAGAGGCCGTTTAAATTCCGTTTTATTTAATGTAATGAACCGCGTAATACAGAATTCGTTTTATTTACGGAATGAACCGCGCCTAGCAGAAGTCGAGCACGGCGCTGCTGCGCAATTAAGAGGCCGTTTTAATTAACGAAATTAACCGCGCCTAGCAGAAGTCGAGCACGGTGCTGCTGCGCAGTAAGGAGGCCGTTTTAATTAACGGAATTAACCGCGCCTAGCTGAAGCCGAGCGCGGCGCTGCTGCGCAATTAAGAGGCCGTTTTAATTAACGGAATGAACCGAGCCTAGCAGAAGTCTAGGCGCGTTCTCTTGCTGTGTGCGCAGCTGTGCGATTAGGATATCGCGTCTCAGTATTAGGGATGACGGGGAAAACTGAATAGAGTCGCAGGAGGCGATGCGCTGCCCTGTCCACCCTTACTTTTCTTTTTCTTTTTTTCTCTCTCAGCTGATCGTGTGACGTCGACCGCGCTACGACGGGAGACGCTACGCTTCCCCTAGCTGTGTCAGCACAAGACATATGGTTCGGACTCGTGTATACATGTGATGAATAAGCGTTCCAAGGCTGGTTAATCGGGGTATGTCGGATATGCTACAGCTATGTACGCCTGCTAGGCTGCTTTATCGAAGCAGATGGAGCGAATTAAGCGCAACTTGCGCGTATCTGTAAATGGGACCCGGCCGACGAGCCACCGTTGCTTACAGGGCCCCACCCACAATAAGCACAAACTACCAAAATTCCAAATAATGATTTTGTATTGTTTCTCAGCTCAAGAGCTTAGTATACAACAATAAGAATAAAATGACATAATAATGACAATAATAATAATACAACATTATGACAACATAAACATAAGAATAAAAATGACAATATGTCTCACTACGCGCTAATCACAATTAAACTGGATACCGGCGAGAAATTACCTCCATTAATCGAAGAAAAGGGTCTTTCACGTTGGGTCGTGCGTTAATTGATCTCCACCAAAGCCAGGCGAGGTGAGACGGCATAAGTGAGGTAGTCGTCTTGTTGCTGTTGCGAACGAGACGGCGCTTGGCCTTTTGCCATTAACTTTCAATCCTTTGCATGTTGGCGCCTGTCGTAGGATCAACGAAGTTGACACTGTGGTTCACGGTGTGCCAGTCCAAGTTTAGCGGTGTTCCGTTGGCATCCACAAGTCTGGGTATGCACTGGTACGCGGCCCACTCGTCGCTGTACACCGTCGTCCCGGGAAGAATGTGCTGCCTGTCGAAGTGATGGCGCAGGCGACAGTCTGATTGCACGAAGGAAGGCCTCTTCCGTGGCAGAGTACCTTATGATGTCGGCGATTTCGACAATGCTGGGGTCTATCCGTGGCGTGGCCATGACGAGACGCTTCCTGAACTGGTAACAGTGTAGCTTGCATGGCTAACGTTACGGCATTTTATGAGGGTCATAAGGTGAAAGGGGGATAGAACGCTCTAACGTTGACAGGGCGCCTACGTGATGCAGCATCAGCGGGGAAAGAGGGGGTGGGTCACGGCACCGACGTGGCGCGAGCATCTGCGGAGAAAGAGTCGATGGGCAATGGCCCTAACGCCACGCGAGCACCTGCGGAGAAAGAGGGGGTGGGCAAAGACGCCTGGAATAAAAAAAAACATAAAAAACTTTTTGGACCTCTAACGTTGGTTGACATGGCGCCGACCGGAGCGACGCGAGTGTCTGCGAAGAAAGAGGGGGTGGGTCACGGCGCCGACGCGACGCGAGCATATGTGTGAAAATGCGGGATAGGCGAAGACGCCTCGAATCGTACAACACCTAGGTCACGTACTCCGCTTCGGTGCCCCTCCTTCTTCACAGCAACGGTGACTTGAGCGGGAGTGCGAACGACGTTACGTGATGCTACGTGATGTGACCCACGTATCACGTAAGCAGTACACCACCTAGGGCTCAGTGCATTGGGCGTTGAACCATGGCCAAACTTGCTCACGTAAACCTCTTATGTTTCCTTATTTGGTGCTCCCTATCTCGGTCGCAATCCCTAAGCCTTAGGATCGTGATCCTTATGAAATGCCGTAACATTAGTTGTGCGAAGTACATTGTCACTATTTCAGGAGCCGTCGCGTTATTGGACTGTCGAAGACGCCATCGCTTTGAGCGGTAGTTCGACCTGCAGACAGTCGGGAACAGCACAGAAGCGGCCGCCGACATCCGAGTGATGGGGAATTCGCAAGGACCTCGGCTTAATTATGGTGACCCAGGATGCACTAAGTCGTCACGTACAATCGCCCCGGCAAAAAGCGAGCAGACCCACACTTCAGGTACAATGGTTGCAGGAAACAGCTAGCTGTCCCAGCTCCGCGGGACACTCACGATGCAGAGTAGACAGATGCAAGGCTCCTTTTTTTGCCTCTCGAGAGGTCCTTGGTCGTTGCACGTCTCAGCGTGAAAGACCCTTTCCTTCGATTAATGGAGGTAATCGCTCGCCGATATTTCGTTTAGAGATCCCTGCCATATCGTGAGTGATGAGCGTGTAGTGAGACATATATTATGCCATTTTATTCTTATGCACCCACCCTATTGTTTTATACTGCGCTCTTGAGCTGAAAGACAATTTGTGCTTATTGTGGGTGGGGCCCTGTAAGCGACGGCAGCTCGTCGGCCGGGTCCCATTTACAGGTAAGCGCAAGTCGCGCTTAATTCGCTCCATCTGCTTCGATAAAGCAGCCTTCCAGGCATACATAGCTGTAGCATATCCGACGTACCCCGATTAACCAGCCTTGGAACGCTTATTCAACACATGTATATACGTGTCTGAACGATATGTCTTGTGCTGACACAGCTAGGGGAAGCGTAGCGTCCCCCGTCGTAGCGCGCGGTCGACGCGACACGATCAGCTGAGAGAGAAAAAAAAGAAAAGTAAGGGGGGAGGGGGCAGCGCATCACGTCCTGCGACTCTATTCAGTTTTCCCCGTAATCCCTAATACTGAGGCGCGATATCTTAATCGCACAGCTGCGCACACAGCAAGAGAACGCGCCTCGACTTATGCATAGGGCGGTTCATTCCGTTAATTAAAACGGCCTCTTAATTGCGCAGCAGCGCCGCGCTCGACTTCTGCTAGGCGCGGTTCATTCCGTAAATAAAACGACCAGCGTCGCTCATGCACTCGCGAAATGCACCGCGGATAGCACCAGACTCTTTCGGAGAAGCCACAACTACAAGAGAAAAAATTTTCGGCCAAAAAATGCACACAGATAGCACCAAACTCTTACGGAGAAGCCACAACTACAGAAAAAAAAATTCAGTCAAGAAATGCATCGCGGATAGCACCAAACTCTTACGGAGAAGTCACATTACAGGTGAATACTTTTCAGCCAAATTTAGCGACAGTTTGGCAACAACCACCCCAAAGTCTGGCAGCAGACTTATGCAACACCAAAAGGAACCTTGCCCGGTCGTGTTGTATATCTCACGCACGCAATGCGTAGGTCAGCTTCGGCGTCTGCAGTTCGCCTGTGCTTTGCGACTGCCTGGAAATTGGCCGCCATTGCCGTCGGCCTCCCGTAAGCTCGCTCATCGAGTGCTCGCCTGTCTTCGCCGCCGCGATGAGCTGCTCCTGGCTGACGAGATTGGGCTGAAACCTCGTCGCTGTGTTGGCAGTCGTCGAAAACACGTTGCGGGTTCTCGTAAAGAGCTTGGTTGTAGTATGTCGCGCGCTGTAAGTGCACCAGCATGGGCTGGCGGGGCTTTCGCTAGCGTCGGAACTCACTGAAAATTGGTCGCCATTACAGTCGGTCGCAAGCAGCTCGGCACCGTCCGCTGGCCGCGTCGGCGGACTCGCGTTTGCGCGCTGCACTCGCTCGAGTTTGTGGAAAAGAGTCGCATTACCGTTGATTTCTTCGGCGCTAGCTCCAAACTAGCTCGGCGCTGTTCGTGGCGGTGGGGAAGCGTACGCTCGCTCTCCTGTTCGAAGTTTCCCTGCGGCAGACACTCCGCGTGCAACTCCGTGTTTGGTCTCGCGTTCGCTTGCTCGAGCTGAACGACGTCGCTCGCTTTGGACTCGCCGACTTGTTAGCGGCACGGAGGTTCGCGGAGTTGTGGCTGCGGCCGCCGCTCTTAAGCTGTTGCGCTACGGGGATCCAAATGAGTGTTTGACGATGTGTGACATCACGGTGAAATTATTAGCATGTCATATCTCACGTATGTTTTCATTTCACCTTGCACGTATTTCTCATATGCATTTGTATTCATACTCTGTCACGTGTGACTCACTATTTTACGTACTTATTGTGCAGCCGTGGGCACACATCGTGCTGAAGACTGTGTGCGCTGGCGTCTGCGATGCCTGTCATCCATTTCTTTCATTATAGCAGCTTCAGGAGGACTGTGCGAGATGTGAAGGTAAAGTTATTTGTGTGTCATCTTTTAACGCTTGTTTTTATATTAACGTGCACGTACTTGTCATATGCATGCATCTTCATTTTCTGTCACGTGTGTTTAACTATTTTTACTATATAATTGTACGTGCAGCCGTGGGAACACAACAGGCAGAAGGCTGCGTGCGCTGGCGTCTGCAATGCCTGTCATCTATCGCTTCCGTCGAAGGAGCTCCCCAAGAAGTGAACAAGATTTGACAACGAGACTGGACTTGTACACTTCACCATGAATTCACTTAAAAGAATGGAGAAACTTCATGTGTATGTAGGAAATTAAAAGATTTCGGTGTCTCACTTTTGTCGTTCACTGTTGCCGTGACTGCGAAATCAGTTTTACATAGGTGGCTAACTACTTTTTCGTGAGCTCTGCTTGCGCAGTTTGTTGCTCACTGCGCAGAAACACAGGCGAAAAAAGTATTAGGCCTGGCGGAAAATAAAGAAAAAACAATAGTTAAACTGGGGACAAAAAGTTCATGCGATTTGAGTATTTGAGTGGATCAACCTTTCGTCAGGCAAAGTGCAACTGAGGACTAACGGTTGCCCGGTAAGGTGTAAATGTGGGGACTAACAGTTGCTCTATAAGGTACAAATGTAATGACATTGAGGTGAATTGTGAGACTAACGGTTTCTCACTAAGGTGTAAGTGTGAGTACTAAATGTTCGTCCATTAAGCTCATCTGTGTGAACTGATAAGGCTAGTGCCGTTAGTCCTTAAAGGGATTAATGGTTGTGGCAGCTCCATTTGTCGCCAAAAGAACGAACCACACACCCTTTTGCCTTAGACTGTACGTTATACTCGCTGGGCGTATCCTACTTGGTTTTAGAAAGGTTTAGTGAGCGTTGGGCCGCAGTGCCATGAATATAGTGCACTTGTATATACCATGAACTTGAGGTGGTTAAAGGTGGGAAGTAGACACGAAGCGCAAGCCGTAAGAAAATGTGCGTGTGCGACCTCTCGTTTAGTCCTTGGAATGCCCGCTGGATGGTGGTGCTTCTATATGGGTAATACGTGATGAAAAGATGCGAGATGGTGGTACTTGGAGTGTTGAATAGGTGGATGAACGGACACACAGACAGATGCACAGACGGACGCACGGATGACTGCACAGACGGATGGACGCATGGACGGATGCAGGAGCAGATGTATGGACGAACGCAGGGACAGACGCACAGATGGACGTGCAAACGCGCGAACAGGTTCATGCACGGATGGGTCGATGGCCGCACGGGTGGCCACACAGACGGACGCATGGACGGACGGATGCTTCACCCCACTCTCCATAATTCACTCCGTAGATATGCTGCCATTTTTTAAGGGTGGTGGTGGGGAGAGTTGCTACAGTTGCAGCAGAACACCGACAACATTGGTCGTCGTCGTAGTCTTTCCTTGCTCGCGCAACGCGTGTTGATGGTTTTCGGCGCTACGTCTACTGCCCAACTATGAAAGTGTTTTTTACGACCGCACTTCCACTCTACTCGCCCAACATGTCCGCACAGGCTCTGAAGAACCTCCGAGCCGACGGCGTGGTGTGAATTATAATATCGTGAGGGGTGTTCGTTCTTTCCACACGAGAGTGTCTTATGCTGGAGTCCACCAAGACTTCAGTGAAGTATCTCCGTGACGAAAATGATGTCCAAAATACGAACTATTAGAAAGCAAAGGAAGAAAAATCTCGGACAAGGACAGCCCAACCCACGACCTTCTGGCCTGCGACAACGGAGGCTAGGCAAGCTAAACGCTGCTCAATGGCTACCTTTTTCCCATTTACCTTGGGAGCCTTAGAAACGCGTCTTTCACATCTAGCACTGTCATTTCAAAGAAACCTTGGTGAAGTGGAATAATGCATCATGGCCATGATTTCGACGATTATTTTTTGAACACGTAGTTTAAACCCGGCCGTCCTATTCAGCACATTTCCAATAAAAAGTGTAATTTTTGCATCTGCTAACGCCACACTAAATGAGGATGTTGCTCCTATTGTCCGGTTTCCTTATAGCATCCATCCGTTTCAAATGTAGCTCAGCGTCACCTGGTTCTAACTCTCCATTCTCCACTTACGCTCGAACCGCAAAAAATATTACAGCATATCCACGGAGTGAATGAATGATATGCTGTGATGATGAGTGGGCTGAAGTTTCGAAGGGTTTTATCGGCAAACCATGAACCAATCCGCTTGCCACGTCCATCCATCCATCCATCCATCCGTCCGTCCGTCCATCCATCCATCCATCCATCCATCCATCCATCCATCCATCCATCAATCCATCCATCTATCCATCCATCCATCCATCCATCCATCCATCCATCCAACCATCCATCCATTCATTCATTCATTCATTCATTCATTCATTCATCCATCTGTCTGTCTGTCTGTCTGTCTGTCTGTCTGTCTGTCCGTCTGTCCGTCCGTCCGTCCGTGTGCTTCGTCCCACTCGTCATCATTCACCTCGTGAATGTGCTAGGATTTTTTATTCCATTTTTGCAACACGTTAGTGTCCGCTACTAATATTCAAACTTTAGCCCTATTCAAGGTGGATTTTTCTTTAATCCTCCTTGGCCCTAACCCATTCAGTCCCTGCATCTTTATCATTGATTTTTAAAATTTCGCCAATTCCATGCCATTTTCCCTTTTCTCTTTGTCCTTTTATTTGTTTGGTGTAGCCTAATCTTCATTCTAGATATTTTGACTCTTTTGGCGTTCTCTAAGCGTTCATGAGAGTTTTCAGACAACTCGCACCAGCGCTGGACAAGATGGTCTGAAAACAGACAATTTAATGAACTGAGTCGAAACGCTACTAAGATGATGTACTGTGCTGTGGAATAACACCACATTATTTCTTTCTCAATACAATAAACATGAAGTGATCGCTAAGAAGTGATGACTGGTTGTTGTTGTGCTTCATCGAAAGTTGACCCATTTTACTACTTTCCTGAATTATTATGCCGGAGCTGCTTTTTAGGGGCGAAGCTTCTTAGGCTGTGGGTCGTTCCCTCCCCTGTAGTAGTAGTAGTAATAGTAGTAGTAGTAGTAGTAGCAGTAGTAGTAGTAGAAGTAGTAGTAGTATGTAGTATGTAGTAGTATGTATAAAGTAGTATGTAGCCACCTCTTGTTTATGAGTTGCTAAATCGATGGTGTTGTGTGTATATGTTCTTGGGAATAATATAACTTGATGGCGTTAGAGGTTTTCACAGCATACCCACGGAGTGAATGACGATGAGTGGAACGAAGCGTCCATCGTTCATGCGTCCTTTAGTCCGTACGTCTGTTTGTCTGGCCATGCTTCCGTCCATGCTTCCACACGTCCGTCCGTGCTTCTGTCCGTTCATTCGTCCATCCGTCCGTCCATGCTTCCGTCCGTTCGGCCGTGTGCCTGTACGGGCTTCTGGACATCCGTTCATGCGTCCGTCCGTGCTTCAGTTCGTCCATGCATCTGTCCAACCGTTCGTGGCTCTGTCCTTCCGGACAGACGCTTCGCCCCACTTATCATCATTCACACAGTGGATATGCTGTGATTTTTTATGCTTGTGTTTTTTCCTGAAATTTTCGGCGATTTAGAGTTAGATGAAATCTACTGCGGGAGAGCAGGGTGTGTATACCATGTTGATAATGATTTAAAGTACTTGATACTTTACTATGGGAGATCATAATGCCGTCTTGAACGACTCACTCAGCTTTGTTTAGAAAAATGGTTGAACGATCCAGAGTACTGGAAATTCTACTATGAGAGAACATATAGCCAACCTGAACACCTGTTTATAAAAAGTTTTTAACCACTCGGAGTACGAGGTGCTCTACTAAGGGGGAGCACAGAGCCGTCCCGTGGGCCTCACATGGTGTCCTGCAGTCAGCCAGTACCTATGGTGCCAATGAATGCTCAAATTTTTCATGCATCACACTGTGAACGACCACCTGAAGCTCTCTGGGATCCTCTGAAATTTCCTTCATTTTACATTAAAGTTTACTATGTCAAAAAAGGGTTCATCTAGAACACTATTGTAAAAGCATCGAGCCCTTGCGTCCTTTAACCTCATATAGGAACAGTTTCAAATGTCACCTGAAATTACACGCGAGCTACACCATGCTCTCAACACGTGGGAGAGAACTTCTAAGCGGAAAACGACATGTGGGGGCATGCAGAAAACTCACTTGGTAACCGCTTGTGCTCCTAGATCACGTCCGGTGGGCGACTAAGGCCAGTGGAGCCCTGGACATAGGGCCCCAACCATAGAAGTTCAAACACGCCTTTTCCCCCCTTCAATAAAGTTTCACTCTCTCTTTCTCCTCACACAAAGTAAACACTTTATGTCGGTAAGCGTCAAAGGTCAGCCACTTCTATTGTTACACCTGTTAGCATACAAAAGCTCACACACCCGATCTTTACTGAACAATAGAGAAGAGTGTCCTCTAATTAGCTGACGTCGTGATCGGACATAATAAGGTATAGTTTACCATAAACAGGGAAAACAACGGGGTTCGTAATGAAGTTCGCTAGTATAATTCGAAAATGATAACCATCAGTCTTGGGAACGATTAGGCTCTGCCATTCGTATGTCAATCGTACAGTACAGACATGCGGCACTGCAAGTTATGCAACTACTTTTTCGGCTCTCTCTGCACAATCTTTGACTGTGGGCTTATGTCTTGAGCGCAACAAGCCTAGCCTTGAACAACAACACAACAAAACAACAAACAAGCCTTGAGCGGCTATAGTTTCGAGTCGCTCGAGTGATGAGGACGCGCCAGGGTGCAGAGACAATGGAGACTAATGGAGGGAAAGTTGCGAGTGTGTCGAATATTTATTGCATTCGAGAACCATCAAACGATGTCATGCTAAATTTTCGTAATTCAGATGAGGTGAGAGTGCCTACTCAGAGACGGGAATCTATACAGCAGGCATCTCAGATTTTCCCTAATTCAAGGGGTACAAGAACTCTTGAACTTAAAATTCAAAGACCGAATGTGCAGATTGAGTACAAAAAGCTATTGCAAAGTAGAATAAATCCTGAACGCCTCAATGGCAGGTTGTCCAATTCTGGGTCAGAGATGGGTGATTCAAGACGACTAGGTTTTGATCCTATCCAACAATGTTAAAAAGTGTTCAAAGGATTTCGGCACCGAGTGACGCTGATGTACCATTATGATTTGGGGCGGTTCAAAAACTTTTTGCTAATTGCCGGGTACCGTATGAGAGTCGCGTGCATTTGGTTATGCCAGTCCTAACTGAACGTGTTCGTTACATACTGCGTAACCTTAACCCAGAAGAGAGTGCAGATTACGAGTCTTTTAGGCCAGCTGTGCTGACTGAAGTGAAGCTTTTGCCAGCACAGCATCTGGGAAAGTTTGAGAGGTCATTAAAGTAAAAGAAGGAGTCATGGTCACCGTTCGCGTCTCGCGTCAAAACGTATTTCTCTTACTACCTCCAAGTGACAAAGGCTGACACGGTAGGCGTGATAGCAGAACTCATGCTAGCTCACAGCATAAAATTGGGACTTAGTACAGAAGGTCTTGGATATGCGAGACTTTAAGAAGTCAAGGAATGGTTTAGACCAACTGAGATCACTAAAGTACTCCAAACGTTCGACAAGCAAAAGGTACAAGGCTAGCTTCCGAGCAACTAGCTGTAGAAATCGGCAAGAAACCAATGACAACAGTTGTAAAAAGAGCGCGAAAGTGCCAAGTATGTCAGGGCTGAGGTCATTTCGCAAGAGTGCCCAAATTTTGGTAATAAAAATAACAACGCAAAGAAGGCTGCCGAGCGCAAGCAAAACCTTCAATAGGTAATGATAGCCCAAGAGATGGAGAGTCAAATACCGGATAGAATTCTGAGTGCAAAGGTAAAAAGTTTGAAACACGAGGGCAACGGCACAAATAAATTACCGTTAATCCTTATTATGTGCGCATATATGCACAGATGGGGGTCTGGGTACAGCGAGTGAGATAACTGTAATACGGGAGAGTCTACTTCCACGAAGCCTAGTAGAGCCGCCAGGCACAGAAAGATTTTGTTTCTGCGTTCGTCAAAACTATTGAGGTGAGGGTATCTACTTTGCCGGTGAAATTAAATAGCCGGCGAAGGGTCTCGGAGCACCAGAGTGTAGACCTACTTTGTGCGCTAATTAATGATCAAGGTAGATTGGAAGCTTTGGTTTAAGGCCAACAGCTCTCGGGCACCCTGTCAAACACCAGCCTCAACTGCTCATGAGGCAGAACCATCAGCTGAGAAACCAAAGGCAGTGGCTTGCACTCATGCCTTAGAAGAAAAAAACGTTAGAAGAAACGTTAGAAGAAAACATTAGAAGAAAAAGACGTACAAATCAATAAATAGAGGGATGTGTCATTAGGCCAAAGAAAAGAGTTTCGCTAAGCGCAGCTGGGTGACCCCAGGCTAAAGATATCTTTTCAAGATGCTCGCAGTAGGAAATCAAGCATGTTCATTTCAGAGAAATTGCTGTACCACTGCGACTCAATAGCGGGCACCCGACTGAGTCAGCTTGTCGTCACCAAAGATAGGCGCACTGAGGTGATGAGTTTAGCTCATGAGCCGCTAGGCGGGAAGGTGGGCACTTGGGGCCACGAAAAACAAAAGCTCGCCATAGACACATTTTTTTTCGGCCGGTTTGATGTGCACAGCCATGTATGGCGTATAACAGGGGCGTATACGCAGAGTATAGCACACAAGGCCCGTGCCCCTCCCCAAGGCTCGTGCCCCTCCCCCGCCCCCGCACCCGAAATGTTTTCGCCATAGTCTAGACAGCGAGAAATACCCCTCTCTCCCAAAAGAAACAAATTACTTGGTACGCCCTTGGTATACGATGATGCTTTCGATTAAAAAAACAATGGTTAAATTACACGGTGACTACGTAGCGTAAAACCTTTCTACGCAATTTGTGTCTTCCCGTCTCCGTCTTGTTCCAGCACTGTTTCTTCATTCAAAGTCTGCTGCGCAACAAATTGGTAGTACGTAACGTGCTTACATACAGTTACATTAAATAGAAAAGTTGTGAACTATCACCACTTGTGCTTCTCTAGAGCGAACTAGCACTTGTATGGTGTTGTTCCCAAAACTATAGTGAACAACAACAAAGTTCATAATTGTTTGACATGAATAAGTTTCATAAAATGTGAAGGAAAACATTTTAACGAATGAACATGGAGGCTCTCGAATGCATCCAAACACAGGTTAGGGCAATACTATCAACACCCGATTAAAAGTTACATTGCTTAGAGTCAAAGTGTAACTTACTATATCCAAGCAAGTTAGCAATACCTTATCTCAAAAGAGATAGATGGATAGAAAAAAGGTCAAGTGGAAGATAAGGAGGTCTTAGGGGACTGATAAGAAACAGAACGATGCTTTCTACTTACAGTCGCCTTAAGTGAGTGTATGAAGGAACCTGTGTGTTTTAGGCATATCATCGTCCATCTATCTCACTTCTTCTGTCTCGCTTATCGTTCAGTGATTCTTGCTTGAATGCAGGGTGACAAATATAGGTGACCATCTAGGTATCTTTCAAGCCTTTGCTAGTTTCTCTCTATCACACTTTTTAGTTATCATTAACTCAAGGTCACAGAGCAATGTTGTAGCGCTACTCGTCTTTCGTTAACGGCTGCTGCAAAACAAGAACATGCCTGTTATGACAATGTTATGACACAAAACCTATCAAAAAAAAAACCTTCTCGCATTGTTTGTGCAAAGGGCAGAAAATTGAATTGAATTCAAGCTGTACGTTATTCAGACAGTGATTGTCTAGGATGAAGGGGTTAAAGCACATACGGCTGCCTGACAAAGGCCCCTTATCCACACATTGCTCAGAGTAGGAAGAATCAAGCAACATGTGGAAATAGAGGTAACAAGAATATAATGTCAGAATACAGCATACGAGCAATCAAAACACAATAAGTGAAATAGATTCACTGAGTACACATCAATAATGGCGCATGTTATGGAAATGTAAACACGAGTTCTCATGATTAATGCTACAAAACAGTAGAAAACAAAAATGAGCGAAGAAACAAACAAGTACGAAGCTAAACAAAAATTATGATCTTTAGCTTTTTCCAGAGGCGGTATCTCAAATAACTGTCCTGAATCATATTGGCGATTTCTCGGTTGCTATTTAGGAAATGTGTCATTAGGTAAGCGAGCGTTTGAGTGCCATGTCTAGTTTGAAACATAGGCGTTCTGAGTCGATTGCGCCGAAGGTGATATTGAGAATAGTGAGATGATGATGACAGTGATGATGATGATAATATATTTTGGGGGTCATGCAAACTTCGCCTTTGTGTATGTAAAGCGAGCTTAAGTTGGATGAACCTATCTATTCTTAGTATATTTAGTTTGGAAAACGATGGCACTGTATGGTCATTTCAATTAAGGTTTTTGATGTAACGAACATATTAGTGTTCCTAGATTATCGTTGATACTCTGAAGTCTCAATTTTTCCGGTCCGCACCATACGAGTCGTCCTTTATACGACAGTCAAGTATTTTGCGATAATGTAACGGTGTTGCGACCTTTTACGAGGCCTGTGAAGACTTTTTAAATAAATAGTGTCATAGCGGATCTCCTCTAAGAAAAAACTGGAAACGCCTGCTTTCGAGGCTTATCAGGAGCGTCACTTTTGGAGCTTCATAAAATGCGCGTCTATGCATGTTGCATCCTTTCGTAGAATAAAGAAGATAAGTGTACACGGCATCTGTTGACGACCGTTTTATCTACAGTTGCGGATGAATTTCACCTACGAGGCCCAATAGAGTATAGTGGATTAGAAGGGACGATCGCATTCGAAGAGCTGAAAACTTTTTTTCAGGTACACGGAAGGAAATGACGCCTTCGGTAATGGCTGACATAGCTCTCTAATAAAGTACCGCTGCTTCCGGTCGCATCGCAATAAAAAAAATGCGTCCTCTATACCATCGCTCATTTCTTCGCAATGGCCGTGAACTCACAACCTTTTTATGATAAGAGGTGTAAAATGGCGACGCTTCGACTCGGAAGCATTAGGACGTCTCTACGTGGTCGCCGCTCATCATGAGTCAAGCGCCAAAAACATTTAGGCGTAAAAAATAACAAACAGGACAGCATTCGCTGACAACACTTTATAACACCGTGGACTACGGTATTACTTTAGTAGCAGGCTACAGTAAACTAGCTCAGGCCATCCTCTCTGCCTTCTGGCAAATTCTCTCTCTCTCTTCATAAAAAGTTGTCGTCAAAATGATCGGCATATGCTTTAACAGGAAGCGCAGAATCTGTTGAAGTAGACGGGAAAGTAAAGACAAATGAAAGCAATGTGACGTATAGGAAGAAAAAAAATAAACAAAAGCAAAACAATGCGCAACTAAGCTCCAGCAACACGCGCTGATCACCGAGGCCTGGGTTGTCGTTTATCGATATTCGTCGATTGTTGTGACCAGCTTTGGCAGGTACCGGAAATCCGGGATGAAGAGGTCGAGGCAGGAGGAATGTGAACTTAACAGAGGGTTTATTTACATTATGTACAGGGCGAGGTCCTGCACATGTCGAGCTCCCTATAATGAGCCGGGTGGCTCATTTTAAAGGGTACGCTATCCCCAGATCTCTAGATCGGGGAACGCGTGCAGATGGCACTGTCCAATCACGTGTCACACACAACCCACGAGCGTGAGATGCATACACGACCAAGTAAACGTCCACTATTGAGCCATGTTCACTGCACTGCAATGCGGCACCAACGTGGCTCTTCCTTGTCGTGTGTGTGCGGCTGGGCGAGGGGTGCCAAGCTCACGACAGCATACATGAAAAAGGCCGCCACAACAAAGCTCCAAAGGGTCCTCCAAACTGCTCGCTGAATTAGCGGGGCGATTTGCGGCTACCGCCGCTGTCTTTTCTAAGGAAGATGTTGCTACCGCGTAAACACTTATCGTCGTCTCGTGAAACCGCTTATGGCGTTGGGCGAAATGACTCCTCTCGTTCCGGCTAGGAAGGACAATACATGGCGGACATAGGTAGTCAGCCAATCGGAGACTTGTTTAAGGATCAAAAGAACGTTACTCCCTCGTAAGCCCAGGTACCAGTCGTAATAATATTCTACTATGCGTGAGCGCCTCCGATTCCACTCAAGCTACAGAGAAAGGAAATCAGCAAGCTGAAATTACGAAAGAATATTTATTCATTTACCTTCCTGTTAACTGCTTGTCGAGTCATTGGGACAGTTCACCTACACGTCGACTGTGATTTATTTTCAAACATGCGTTTAATTCATTCATAGAAAAAGTGGTGGAATGGTATCATGCCTGCAAACACTTTCCCATGTGGTATCACGCCAAACACATGTGGTATCACGCCAACAAACACTTTCTTTCGTCAATGACGAAATTATCACGCGGACAACAAGATTAATTAAACTTGAAATATACCAGGCGCTCAGAGGGCCAAATAAATTTTTTCACACTGGGCGATTTCTCAACAAATATTTGAAATTTGTTTCTCACTCCTCATTGATATCAGATATCTAAACAGCAGTATGTGTCCATATGTCAGGACAATATCTTCGTCTTTTAACTTTCATAAAGTGCGCTTTCGGGGCCCTGTGTTTGAACGTCATAATAGCTGGACGATTGGAACATTGTTTCATAATCAAAGGCTAGGACAGCTAACTTTTGATCACATCACTTTAATACGGGTAGCGCCGTTTTATTGTATATCATATTGAAACGCGCAAGCGAAGATTCGACGAAGAGGAGGAAGAGACTCGACTGGCTCGCGAACGACGCTGTGGATACTTGGCTCAGCTACACCTCTGAATTACTCATATTGTAAATAAACGCGTTCCATCGTCACAATTGTGGTGGAAGGTGCTGGGTAAGCTAGCTACTACCAAGCGATACCGGAGAAGCACCGTCCCCTAACGACGGAACCGCTACACGAGCTTCGCCGCAACCGTCGACTAGCGGGCTTGGCACCATTACCTCAAGAAATTAGCTCGGACGGAGACAACTAGCAACCAGCCGCAAGGACGTCGCCCTACCACTACAGGGACCCACGAACCTTCACAGGGAAACCCGGCGATGACGTGGACGAATGGCTAAGCCACTATCAGCGGGTGAGCCGTTCGAACGGTTGGAATGTGGCTAGCCAGCTGTCTCACGTGAGGCTCTTCCTCGATTTCACGGCGCTGGTATGGTTTGAGAACCATGAAGACACATTGACAACCTGGGACCAGTTTGTGGAGGAAATTAAGAAATGTTTTGGAGACCCAGCAACGAAGAAGAAACGTGCCGAGCAGACGTTGTCGCAGAGGGCTCAAGTCACCGGTGAGACATGCAGAACCTACATTGAAGAGATTCTGAAGTTGTGCAAGTCGGTGGATTCCCACATGACGGAAGAAGACAAACTGGGCCATATACTCAAGGGCATCGCCGATGACGTCTACCACTTCCTTATTGGCAAGGAGAGCCTGGAATGCGTGGCCCACGTGATTAACCACTGCCGAACTCGAGGCCCTTCAAACTCGTCGCATCACATCGAAGTTCGGACGTGTGGCCAACGTCACGACTGTTGCCACCGTCGATGTCTGCCACAATTCTCTACCTGCCGACCTTTCCTCCATCATTCGTCAGATTGTACGGGAGGAACTGCGTCGCCATGTCTCTGTTCCCATGCAAGCTGGAGACCCGCAGGGTGTTACACTATCCCCAAGCATCAATGCTGCGAGTTTCGACAAGCGCAGTTACTCCACCCGCAGTCCACGGCTGAGGGCTCCGCCACCACAGGCTACTTACGTCGAGTCGTCTTATGCGCCCCGCAGCAGTTATAGCTACGACAGCCAACCGCCTCCGTTTGTGTCCGAGTGGCAACAGTTTCCTGAGCATCCTCTCCACACTGCAGCATTCAATGTGCCTCGGGAACGCCCCGTGTGCTACCAGTGCGGTGTTCGCGGACATATCGCCCGGTTTTGCCCATCGCGACGTCGCCCACGCACGACGTTTTTTGACCGACCAGCGATGCTTGCACGGCGAAGTCAACAGCCCGATTACGCCTACTGGCCCTCGAATTCAACTGCCCAGAAGCACGGGCACCGGCCGAACATCCGCAGTGACTCGCCTGCCTCTGTGAGGAGCTTGACGCCACCTACCACGCGCCAGCGATGGTCCCCATCTCCCTGTCCCCGGCCGCGGCTTTCCTCTCCGCCACCGGGAAACTAGCCGGCGCGGCCGATGGAGGCGAGGTCGCTGGACGTACCGCTTTGCACACAAGTATGCCTCCATTAGTTCACATGCTTCACAACAAGGTTCATGTATTCATTGACGATGTTCCCACGATGGCTCTGGTAGACACCGGTGCAACAGTTTCTGTAATGAGTTTAGTTTTCAAGGAGAGACTTGGCCGCAAGGTTATGTTTTATTGGGATAAATCTTCTACTTTTCGAGCAGTCAGCGGCACAGCTTTGTGTCCAGTAGGTGTGTGCACTGTGTCTGTTCGTGTTGCTGGTAAAGCGTTCGAGGCAGAATTCACAGTGCTCGCTCATTCCACGCATGACGTTATCCTTGGAATTGACTTCTTGCAAGAGTGCCGTGCGACTGTCGACTACGGGGCAGGCGAGGTTCTGTTGTCCGCCTCGCCCAGCCGCCTCAGCGTAGCAGAGACGACAAACTCGTTGTAGTTAAAGACACTATTTTACCCGCATGGTCTACTGCCAGCGTGCCCGTTGCTGCTTCGAATGCCGACTCGAGTTTCAGTTCTCCTGATATTGTGATTGAGCCGTTGCCTTTGCCTTGCATGAAGAAAAACACCTTTCTGCCGCGCTGCGTTGTGTCTCTCACCGAGGGAAAAACTAAATTATGGGTAGTTAACTGCTCATCCGAGTCTGTTGTACTACCAGAGGGAATGCGCCTTGCCATGTTCGAAGGGCTGTGCAGTATCTGCATAGGAGCTCTCAGCAATGCGGCAAATTCGGACTATGCTGATGTATCCGGCACGGAATACGAATTTTATAAGATGGTTAGCAAGTCTATTCCCTCGCATAAGCGCAAAGTGTTGGTTACACTGCTGGCCAGGCACGCTGAAGTATTTGATTTTGCACGGAAGTCGCATAGACCTCAGACGCCCAGCACACGCACTCGTCACAAGATCGACACCGGATCTGCGCACCCCCTCAGACAGAAACCTTATCGAGTTTCCGCGTCAGAGCGCAAGGTAATTTCAGAGCAAGTCAGCGAGATGCTAACCTCTGGCGTAATTCAAGAATCGTCAAGTCCCTGGGCCGCGCCTGTTATCTTGGTCAAGAAAAAAGATGGGTCCTGGAGGTTCTGCGTTGACTACCGACGTCTCAACTCTATAACTAAGAAGGACGTGTACCCGCTTCCTCGCATCGATGATGTCATTGACTGCCTGTATTCAGCGTCCTATTTTTCATCGGTGGACTTGCGATCAGGGTATTGGTAGATCCCTATGTATCCGGCTGACAAAGAAAAGACGGCCTTTGTTACACCCGACGGTCTGTTTGAGTTTGATCTTATGCCATTAAACCCCAGGGAGTTGCGTAGCTTCCTGGGCCTGTGTTCTTACTTTCGTCGATTTGTTCGGAATTTCGCTGATAAAGCACAACCACTGACTGACTTGCTGCAAAAGGATGTCCCTTTTCACTGGACACCGGATTGCGAAGCAGCCTTTAAGCAGCTTCGGTTCATACTGACTTCAGGACCAGTACTACGTCATTTCAATCCTTCTGCTGAAACGGAAATTTACACAGATGCCAGTGAAATCGGCCTTGGTGCAGTGCTCGTTCAGCGCCATGACAATGCTGAACACGTGGTCGCTTACGCAAGTCGTTCGTTGAGCAAGGCAGAACGAAATTACACAGTCACAGAACAGGAGTGCCTCGCAGTTGTTTTCGCCGTGCACAAGTTTCGCCCATACATCTACGGCCGTCGCTTCTCGGTAATTACCGACCATCATCCTCTATGCTGGTTGGTAGGCCTCCGAGACCCATCTGGACGACTGGCGCGATGGGCTTTGCGCTTACAGGAGTTCGACTTCACAGTACGCTACAAGAGCGGTAACCGGCACGCAGACGCCGACTGCCTATCGCGCCTTCCTCTACCGACGACGGAGTGCGACGCTGACAACTTCGACCAGTATATCGGCGCTATTGCCTCTGAGTTCCCTGATCTCGCGACTTTCCGGACAGCCCAACAAGAGGACCGCTCCTTAGATTCTCTGTTCGCCTCCGCAAATGAACACGCAATTCCAAGCTCTTTTGTGGTTCATGACGGCGTCCTTTACAAGAAGAATTATTCCGGACAAGGCGCCCGTCTGCTTCTAGTTGTTCCACGCACTTTACGGGCTCACATCTTTCGGTCCTTCCACGACGACGCAACCAGCGGCCACATGGGCTTCGCCAGAACGCTTCAACGAATCCAGCAAAGGTTCTATTGGCCCAAGATGCGACACGACACGGAAAAATATGTTGCTGGATGCGAACAATGCCAACGACACAAACGTCCCACGGCTACGCCGCCAGGACTTCTCCATCCTGTTCCACCTCCTAACTCTCCCTTCGAGACTGTTGGTGTCGATCTGCTTGGTTCATTTCCACGATTGAGCAGTAACAATCGATGGGTCGTCGTCTGTGTTGACCACCTAACGTGCTACGCAGAAACTGCTGCAATACCTGCTGCAACGGCCATGCACGTGTCGCAGTTCATGCTTCGCTGTATAATTCTCCGCCATGGTCTTTCACGCGTTGTCATTAGCGACCACGGACGTCAGTTCGTTGCCGACGTCGTTGAAGAGATCCTGCATCTGTGCCTGCAATTTCCGCCATGCCACACCATATCACCCGCAGACCAATGGTCTCGTAGAGCGCACGAACCGGACTCTCACGAACATGCTGTCTATTTATGTCGATTCTAAGCACAAAAACTGGGACGAAGTGCTACCTTACATCACGTACGCGTACAATACCGCGAAGCATGAAACTACAGGTTACTCTCCATTTTACATTCTGTACGCTCGCTCCCCACGATTTTGTCTCGACACTATACTACCTTTTACACTAGACGTGGAAACCTCGACAGCCGAGACGCTCTGCCGCGCAGAAGAAGCCCGTCGCATCGTACGCCTCCGGACCTTGGCATCCCAGCAGCGTTCTAGGAAACGTTACGACGCCTGCCATAGCTCCGTATTTTATAGTAAGGGCAATCTTGTGTGGTTATGGACACCAGTCCGCAAACGTGGTTTGTGCCAAAAGTTCTTGGCTCACTATTCCGGTCCATTCGTCATTCTTGACCGCCTCAGTGACGTCACGTACGTAATCTCGAGCGTCACAAGCAATGGTCGCCACTCTAGCAAAACACAACTGACACACGTTGCGCGTCTTAAACCGTGCCACCATCAACCATCTGAGTGACTCGCCCAGAGGGCATCGTCTGCGAACCGGGAAGTGAAACGCGCTAGCGAAGATTCGACTAAGAGGAGGAAGAGACTCGACTGGCTCACGAGCGACGCTGTGGATCCTTGGCTGAGCTTCACCTCTGCATTCCATCGCATATTGTGACAATGGAACGCGTAAACGCGTTGCATCGTCACAATATGTTTGCGTTCAGGCGGAAAGAAACGACAAAAAAGAACACAAAAGCGCACCATTTGCTCCCACAAAAGAGAAAATCACAACCATAAAACATGTTTGCGCTTGACGAGAATTGGAAATATTAGGCAGCCAGCCTTTCATGGATGCTGTAGTTTACATGTCCCTGCCTCCATGTAATAATAGGACTTGCCACATAGTCTTTTGTTCATTTTTCCTCAGATGCTGTGAAACGATTGCCCTCCCAATTCCAGCTGCCTTGCATACATAGATATGTAGCAGCAGCGTACGCCCAGCCATCCTCGGGAGGGATTAATATTCTCAGTGGTATTGACACTTGTCGATAGTAAGGCAGTCGGCCACGTTTTCATTAACTTCATTAGTATGCTTTGTTTTCGACGCCTACAAGTGTTATTTTGCTTAGTACCCACACATATATCGTTGCGCAGCGCCATCTAATTTACCTGAGATGTAAGCAAAGCAAAGCAAAGCAGAGCAAAGCAAGCAAGTAGGTAAGTATGTATGTATGTATGTATGTATGTATGTAAGTTATGTATGTATGTATGTATGTATGTATGTATGTATGTATGTATGTATGTATGTATGTATGTATGTATCTATGTATGTATGTATGTATGTATGTATGTATGTATGAATTCTTGCCATAGTTACTGTTTTGTTCAAGTGAACAGCTTGCTCATAAATCGACTGCTGAGCACCGGTTCGTCTGTTTTAGTTGTACTTATTCAGAGAACAGAACAAATACCGAATGCGGAGGATGATTCCCGCAAAACAAGTGGCTCCAAAGTATACGAATTGTTATTTTGGAGCTAGAAATGCGAATGTTATCTTGATTTAAACACAACGGTCGGTATAGAACAAAATTAAAGTCGCTTCTAGGTGGCAGACATCTTTGCGGGGGGCATGGGGGGGCTGCTGATTACGTTGAACGGACGACAGCGCTAGCATCCAGTTTGTTCATAGCACATGCGTGATGGCCGCCAGTGTTCGCTCGTCATCGGCTGTGACCTAACTATCACGCAGTTCCTACACGCTGGCCTCGCCGAAAGAAGGCAACTGGGATGAAGATTATGCATGCTTGCTATAAACATGGGTGCGAGAGTAAAAATAATCTGGTATATAAAGAAGTGCACATAAGAAGGGCTGTGTAGAATACCCGTTCACTGTATAGACCTCAAGCGCTCAAGAGTGGTGCACGAACTGATGTTTGCTAATCAAATCCAAGCAGTTCCCGTTCGAAAGCAGAAATCTTTGATAGAGCGAACCGAAGCAGTACTTTATATTGGTGCCTACTGAAGTGTATAACGTAGTGCCCACTCAGCAATTGCGGGTCGTCGGTCTTGCGCAACCTGCACGACGCTTGTATATCCCTACATATCGCCCGGAGCAGTTATAGCATACGCAAACTAGGAGGGGGGGGGGGCAAAAACGGCGTGCCTTTATTATAAAGCTGGACGAACCCCCTACAAACGTTACAAACTTTGTTGATGTAGGAATGGGTGATGTTACTTGTTTTTTTATTTCCTTTGTTAAACTCGCTTCTCTGCTATACCGGTGGCTTGGTCGACGTGACGCAGTTAAGGAGAGTTTCGTCTTTGTTGACGACTATTCACGCCTATAAAAAAGTCGAAGTGTTTTCCCCAAATCGGTGCAGAGATCTGATCTGAAGAGCCTTGTCCAGAAGAGGGGCATTGTAAGTACAACGAGAGTGACGTCGATTCGCTCGATTTCTGTGAAGTTGTTGTCGCCAACGAAAAATCGTTTGGTTTTCGAGACTACGGGTAACGTTATTGCAGGATAAACCAGGTTTATATCAATGCCACCACTGATCCAAGAGTTGAATGTCCGACGACCTTACAAAGCTCTTGAACCTAAAATGAAAGACGGGATAAGAACTCTATGACTCGTGTGTTCCCGTCAGGTTACTATTTCTTAACATCAAAGAGCGCTGCAGTAAAAGCCGTGAGGACATCAACGCAACACCTCACCACCGCTTTGATAAAAAGAAAGCATGCACTCCCGAGAGACATAATTTAGTAAAAGAAGGCAACAGTGTTCCGGCTCTTTGAATTTCGTCTCTTGAGAATGTTTCCATACAGCACTCTAATAAGATCCCCTAAAAAGTGAGGCAGAATGATGATTGGATAGAAGAGGCAGTGCCCCTTATGGGGAGAAAGGCTGCTCATCACGTGAGACAGAGAATGCGCTCGCCGAAGATAAAATGTTGGATGCTAGCTCTGTCATTAATCCTCCCGAGACGTTCGATGAAAGGGACACAGAGACGCTCAATAAGAAACTGCCACGTCATCACATGCGGTTGCGCGAGAAGAGAAAGTGTCTAGGAGTTCTCAGACGTCATTACCTTGCTTTTGCGACTTCACCTTTATCGTTTATCTTCAAGATCCGCCCTCCAAAAAATGAAAATTATGTCGGTGCATTACTTCTTGCTATACCATCCCTTGCAGTGGCAGCCTTTAAAGAGTAACACCAGTGACAGAAGAAGTGGTGGTTATGAATGAAAAGAGATTGTGAATTTTAAGCGGTAGAACGACCACTAAGTTGTAATAAAAATGATGACACACACACGCACACACACACACACACACACGCACACACACACACACACACACACACACACACACGCACACACACACACACACGCACACACACACGCACACACACACGCCCACACACATTTGCGCTCAAAATACACTTCTTAGGCACCCCAACCCTACTGAAAAAACCTATATAATTCCATACAGGATACGTATGCTTCAATACAGGGGTTACAGGAGCTAATACAGGAGCTGTACAGGAACCAAATGGGGGTAAATGGGTCTTATACAGGAGCTATATGGTGGTATGTAGGAGCTGAATGGGACCTGGGCAGGACATATAGGGGTATGTAGGAGCTATATAGGCATTATGGGTTTGGTATGTAGGACTCTCATCTAGCACAATATAGGAGCTAATGGGGCTGAATGGGGGCCATACATAGGACTTGATAGGGCTCAATGTCAATCTTGATAGTCAATGTAGTACATCAGTAAACTTATTAGACCAAATACCTAGGCACGCATAACATTTTTGTTTTTTTTGTGTTGAAAGGTCTAATATACTGAGTTTTTCAGCTCCATTAGTTGGCTGTACACAACCTCAAGAAATAACCAATTTTAACTAGTTCAGATCATGAGATGCAAATATGTGCAAAAGTATAACAGATAAGTATATCAGATAATTACCAAAGTACTTTATTTCATTTGATCACCTTAGTTGTACATGTGTTATATTTGCACAAATATTGCTGTTCAATTTATGAAAAAAACAATATTTTATATGTTGTATTTGTGCAATGAATAATCTTTCTATGAGAAATCTCTAACAGAAAATAGTGAGAGTAATTTTCTATTATATGAACATACACAAGAAGATAAAAGACAATTAATCCTTATATTCAGGAGAGATAGACCAAGCCTCGCTCACGTGCTCTGTCATTGCACCAAGGCACAAAGCACAAGGGGCTATGCAGGACTACCAAGGAAGAGTGCAAATGAGCTCTACGAAGCTTGGACCTCGAGGAAAAAGTGCACACGACACAGTCGAGGGGCAAGGCGTCTCTGTTATGACATAGCAATTGCACTCTCTGGTCTAAACACACACACTGAAAGATATCGATGAAGTCTTTAATCTGTACAAGTACAAAATAATTACATACAAACACATTAAAAAGGTTTTGCAATACTGGTGTTGTTGAAACAAAACTACATCCAATATTCAGATCAATTTTCCATGCACTGCTCGAAACGGTCGATCTGAGAGTTTGGTTGGCTTTGCACAAGCTTGCTCACTTGTGAACGGTACTTGACTGTGTTTATTCCTCAGAATCAGAATAAAAGCAAATAATTATCAAAATTTTGTTTGGTGTGCTTCCATCTGAGCCTTTGAAAACAGCCTATTGTACGTCTGCATGGAAGTATCTTCACCACTGGTCAACTAAGCATTTCTAATGCTACTCCTCTCTTACAACAAAATTGATTCAAATATTCAGTTTAACTTTCAACACATTACTTTAAATTGTTGAATAAGTGTTTGGGTGGCACAAGCTTGCTTGCTCGTGAAATGTACTTGGCTGTGTTTATTGCTCAAAAGCTAAATAGGAGCAAATAGTTCTTAAGATTTTGTTTCGTGTGCTTTCATCTGAACCTTTGAAAACTTCTTGTTGTACGCATTCATATACCACATCATTCCAACTCAACAGCTAATGGTCACGATACTTATGTCTTCCAAACAAGAGTGGCTCAAGTTGTTGTTTTGAGCTTCCATGCATTACTTGAACAGGTTAACAAGAGTGTTTAGTGGCACAAGCTTTCCTCTTCCTTATACTTGGCTGGGCTATCACAGAGAAGGTGTACATTAGCAAATATTTCTTCACTTTTTGTTTTGTGCGCTCTTCCAACTGAACCTTTCCAAACGGCTTGTTGTATGCTTGCATGTACAGCATCATCCCCATTGGTCAGCTATTTGTAACAGTACTCTTGTCTTGCAAATAAAAGGGGCTCAATTTTTCAGTTTGAGTTTCCATGTATTGCTTCAAATGGTTCATGAGAGTGCTTTTGTGGCACAAGAATGCTTGTCTGTGATACTTGGCTGTGTTTATCACTCATAAGGTGGACAAGAGGAGATAATTCTCTACGCTTTATTTTGCGTGCTTCCATCTGAACCTTTTAAAACGGCTTGTTGTATGCTTGCATGTACAGCATCGTGCCGATTGGACAGCTATTTGCAACGGTACTCATGTCTTGCAAACAAAAGGGGCTCAATTTTTCATTTTGAGTTTTTACGTAGTGCTTTAAATGGTTGATGAGAATGTTATTGTGGCACAAATTCTTGCCTGTGATACTTGGCAGTGTTTATCACTCAGAAGGTAGACAAGAGGAAATAATTCTCCACGCCTTGTTTTGTGCGCTTCTATCAGAACCTTTCAAAACGGCTTGTTGTATGCTTGCATGTACAGCATCATGCTTATTGGACGGCTATTTGTAACGGTACTCATGTCTTGCAAACAAAAGGGGCTCAATTTTTCATTTTGAGTTTCCACGTATTGCTTTAAATAGTTGATGAGAATGTTATTGTGGCACAAGAATTCTTGTCTGTGATACTTGGCAGTGTTTACCACTCAGAAGGTGGACAAGAGGAAATAATTCTCCACGCTTTGTTTTGTGCGCTTCTATCTGAACCTTTCAAAACGGCTTGTTGTATGCTTGCATGTACAGCATCATGCTGATTGGACAGCTATTTGCAAGAGTACTCATGTCTTGCAAACAAAAGGGGCTCAATTTTTCATTTTGAGTTTCCGTGTATTGCTTTAAATGGTTGATGAGAATGTTATTGTAGCACAAGAATTCTTGTCTGTGATACTTGGCAGTGTTTTTCACTCAGAAGGTGGACAAGAGGAAATAATTCTCCATGCTTTGTTTTGTGCGCTTCTATCTGAACCTTTCAAAACGGCTTGTCGTATGCTTGCATGTACAGCATCATGCTGATTGGACAGCTTTTCGCAATGGTACTCATGTCTTGCAAACAAAAGAGACTCAATTTTTCATTTTGAGCTTCCAGGTATTGCTTGAAATGGTTCATGAGAGTGTTTTTGTGGCACAAGAATGCTTGTCTGTGATACTTGGCAGTGTTTATCACTCAGAAGGTGGACAAGAGGAAATGATTCTCCACGCTTTCTTTTGTGCGCTTCCATCTGAACCTTTCAAAATGTCTTGTTATATGCTTGCATGTACAGCATCATGCTCATTGAACAGCTATTTGCAACGGTACCCATGTCTTGCAAACAAAATGGGCTTAATTTTTCATTTTGAGTTTCCACGTATTGCTTTAAATGGTTGATGAGAATGTTATTGTGGCACAAGAATGCTTGTCTGTGATACTTGGCAGTGTTTATCACTCAGAAGGTGGACAAGAGGAAATGATTCTCCACGCTTTCATTTGTGCGCTTCCATCTGAACCTTTCAAAATGGTTTGTTGTATGCTCGCACGTACAGCATCATGCTGATTGGACAGCTATTTGCAACGGTACTCATGTCTTGCAAACAAAAGGGGCTCAATTTTTTATTTTGAGTTTTTAGGTATTGCTTGAAATGGTTCATGAGAGTGTTTTTGTGGGACAAGAATGCTTGTCTGTGATACTTGGCTGTGTTTATCACTCAGAAGGTGGACAAGAGGAAATAATTCTCCAAGCTTTGTTTTGTGCGCTTCTATCTGAACCTTTCAAAACGGCTTGTTGTATGCTCGCACGTACAGCATCATGCCCATTGAACAGCTATTTGCAACGGTACTCATGTCTTGCAAACAAAAGGGGCTCAATTTTTCATTTTGAGTTTTTAGGTATTGCTTGAAATGGTTCATGAGAGTGTTTTTGTGGCACAAGAATGCTTGTCTGTGATACTTGGCTGTGTTTATCACTCAGAAGGTGGACAAGAAGAAATAATTCTCCACGCTTTGTTTTGTGCGCTTCTATCTGAACCTTTCAAAACGGCTTGTTGTATGCTCGCACGTACAGCATCATGCCCATTGAACAGCTATTTGCAACGGTACTCATGTCTCGCAAACAAAATGGGCTTAATTTTTCATTTTGAGTTTCCACGTATTGCTTTAAATGATTGATGAGAATGTTATTGTGGCACAAGAATTCTTTTCTGTGATACTTGGCAGTGTTTATCACTCAGAAGGTGGACAAGAGGAAATAATTCTACACGCTTTGTTTTGTGCGCTTCTATATGAACCTTTCAAAACGGCTTGTTGTATGCTCGCACGTACAGCATCATGCCCATTGGACAGCTATTTGCAACGGTACTCATGTCTTGCAAACAAAAAGGGCTCAATTTTTTATTTTGAGTTTTTACGTATTGCTTGAAATGGTTCATGAGAGTGTTTTTATGGCACAAGAATGCTTGTCTGTGATACTTGGCTGTGTTTATCACTCAGAAGGTGGACAAGAGGAAATAATTTTCCACACTTTGTTTTGTGTGCTTCTATCTGAACCCTTGAAAACAGCTTGTTGTGCAGATTCATGTACCGCATCATTCCAACTGAACAGCTGATGGTCACGGTACTTACGTCTTGCCAACAAGAGTTGCTCAAGTTGTTGTTTTGAGCTTCCACTCTTTGCTTAAAATAGTTGACAAGAGTGTTTAGTGGCACAAACTTTCTTGTTCCTGATACGTGGCCGTGCTATCACAGAGAAGGTGCACAATAGCAAGTAATGCTCCACGCTTTGCTATGTGCACAAGATGCTCATGTGCTGTGACATGAGTATCGTTACAAATAGCTATCCGATGGGGATAATGCTGTACACGAAAGCGTGCAACAGGCCGTTTTCAATGGTTCAGATGGAAGTGCACAAAACAAAGCGTGTAGAATTATTTGCTATTGTGCACCTCCTCTAAGATGGCCCAGCCAAGTATCAGGAAGAAGAAAGCTTGTGCCACCAAACACACTGATGAACCATTTAAAGCAATGCATGGAAGCTCAAAACAACAACTTGAGCCCCTCTTGTTTGCAAGTCAAGAGTATTGTGACCATTAGCTGTTCAGTTCGAATGATGTGGTGCATGAATGTGCATTCTTTGAAAAGTGTTATCTGAGTAATTGTGTGACAAAAACTTGTGCATTTTCTGCTTGCCCATTTTGAGTTTTCTTTAAAGGCCTAGAAAACGTCATTTGAAGACATCTCTCTCATTTTATTGAGGGACGTAATCTTTCAGCACCATGCAAGCATGGTTTAAAAAAAAACGTTGGTGTAGTGTAACTGCTGAGAGAACTCATTCTTCAAAGAATTGAAGAGAAGTGTCTAGTGTTGGCCCTCTTTATTTACTTTAAGGAAGTCTTACACTTATAAAACAAAACCAAGAAATACTTTCTGTCAAGCTTGTATTTCCGTATTATGATGGCAATAGAGTCTTATAACTTGTGAATTCTTGTGCGTCGCTTCGACATCAGCATGTTAATATTGATTAGCACTCATGAGAAACACTGGATCCTACGCCAGCTACGAGTCACATAGAGAAGCATACTGGGTTGTTTCTTGTTTAATTTATTATTAACAAGATTCTCAGTATGTATTACTCATTTTGTTTTGCACGCTTATGCACGGGCATCAGTAAGGGGAAAAATGGGGTAGTTGTCCCCCGCAAGCCTCACTAGCACTTGCACCCACCCAAGCGATGGCAGTGCTTTCGCCCTACACCAGCCATTTGCACCCTTCAAGAGAGAATCCTGCCGATGACCATGCACTTATGGCACCGATAATACAGTTGTGTGTGAGAGCTGATCTCAAGGCGTGTGCTCCTGGGTCATGCGGCTTCGCTGTCTGCGTTGGGGGCGTAACCGATAGATCGACGACGAGAGAGTAAGCGCGGAGTCTGTAGATATCAAGAGTGACTGCAGCCTCGTTTTCTTCCTCAGTCACGCAGGCTGTCTCCCCACCCCTCGCTTTCGTTCCTTATGTGTGAAGTTTGTGCGCATGCAGTGCGGCAGGCTTCGATTGTCGTAAAGTGACTGTAGGCGTTCCGCTTAGTTCGCGGCTCCTTGAACGCACATAGTGGTGTGCGTGAAGCTTGAGCACTGGCAGTTTTAGTGGCAACATGTAGCGAATTAATGTTATGTTTCTACAACTGCGGAGTACATGTGGCTGCAGTTAGCATTGCTTCAACAAGAAGCGGCGCGTAGAATTTGCGTTAAGTAATATCGTAATCTTCGTAGAATTTTTGGTTAGTAAAAATGGAGCGTGACTTGAAAAAGTGCACTAAAAATTGTTGTGGCTAATACGAGAGGGATCACTTTTTGGCCACGGGGTAAAGCATGTGCTATGACAGGAATCACTGACTTGCAGCTCTAGAAACATAAAAATTGTGCCAGCCATGTAACACTCTAGGTGTTTGGTTACCATAAAAGTTGCTGGGGGATGTGCAGGCCAGTCTCGTGCGTCTAGTTGTCTCAAGTTTTAATTGTTCTTCCTACTAGCAGCTCTTTAAAGAAGCTCCACGTTATTCAAAACAGAGCTTTACGCATAATTTACAACTTAGCCAAAGATAATTCTTCTCCACAGCTCAGCTGTTTTTACACTATTACTTACGCTGAATTCTGGCATATGCATATACAAGATAAAGAATACATTAATGCTTACAGATACAGTAAAGTCTGTAGAATACTCATCTATGTAACACTTACGGCTCGTGAAAAAATTCTAAACACCACACACTAATTACGGGGCCCAGACGAGAATATCTCTATCATTACCCTGTGTATTGAACAAAAATAGTCAACATCTCGCAGATCTGCGCTTTATGCTTTCGTCGTTAATCTAGAATAACACGGATGAATTTTATCTTTGATGTGTTTTTTTTCTGTTGGTCTCCTCGAAGTTGGGTGTACTGGTCGCGTTCTTTCGGCGATTATGTATGCTTATGTACGCCAGTTAACGTATGCCGTCACGGCATGCTGCTGAACAATAATCCGCTGGGAAGCTTAGTGAAGTTCAAAAAAGCTTTTGTTTTTTTTTCACATGCTCTCCGCTGTAGGTAGGTCCAGTTTGTTACTGCGTCGATGAGAATCAACGGAATCATTGCAGAATGCTCAACTGCCATTTGCATTTTTGCGCGACCGGATGTTTACGAGCCATAAGTCAACACCACCTGACAGCCGCACCATAAAGAAATAAAAAAAAGCCAAACTACAAATTTTTGGTTGCGTGAAAAAAAAAAATATTGAGACCAATCAGACTTACTGCATGCTTTTTTATGCATGCGAAAAAACGTGAATATGTGAATTTGAAATTGTGTCAATGAGTTTTCTCTTTCTCGCCAGCTTTGAGTTTTTTTTTCATTGTAACTTCAGGAGAGTCGGTTAACGACAAGCGGCCAAGACAAGCCCATTTCGGAGTCATTCGTCGTCAATATGGCGCTTGCAAGTTGTGCGATGGGGTTTGTTGCTTGTCTTGTGCTACCGGGTTTAAACGTTTCCTGTGTGCAGCCTCTATGCCTCTTCGAACTGTGCGGCAGGTGTGAAACAGATGTGGTTCAGTAAAACCGTGAAGAGTCATTTGAAATGCGGGGTGCACCAAAAGTCACGTTCGTCGTTTGCGGAGGCTGTTACCGCGCCGTTGTGGACCGCCTCGAGAAATGCTTCATTTCGCTGAGCGTTGCCGATATGGCAAAAAAGGCCTTTATCGGCAAAGTGAGCCGGGTAAGGACATCAAGAAGAGCTCCTATTAGAGGGATGTCCACCTTCTTTGAGGTGAGTGTCATTTTATTTTCCATGACGTTTTCGCTGGCGTGCGTTGAGGCGAACAAAGGAAGGCACAACGAAAACATGTTTGAGTGCGTGTGTGTTTTATTTTTGATGTGGCACATTTTATCTGTGTGTTGTGTATGTTGGCATGCTGCACCTGATACTGCACGATCGTGTCCCATGGGATTTTTTGATCGCAATCATGACCGATCTGGATTAAAATGTATTATGTGCGGCTACACAGTGACATAAGTTGTAGCTGGCACTGTTGATCGCGATCAAAAACCACATTCGGGTCGGCCCTGATGGCGCTGGAAATGTCCGGTGTGACACCGGTAGAATTATTAATATATGAACAAGTCAACGTCGCTATTCCTGATGGCCAACCTGCACTACATTGCATTTATTTATTGTTCGCATGTAATAATCACACATTCTACGTTTTCATTTCTGTGTGGTTATTTATAGTAGCCTGCTCTCCAACTTTATGTGTTCTGTGATTAAACTATTTTTGCTGACCTCGTGCAGATGGAGAAAAAAACGACTCGCCGTGCAACACAATCTTTTCTGCCAGAGTGACTGTGAAAGGAACGTCAAATCTTGGAAGGTAAATGTGGTTGAATAGTAAAACCGATTTTAACAACATATACAAAATGCTAACTTACAATGTCCTGGTTGCTTTCACAAGCCGCACGTCTATGCAATAGTCGCTCATTCAAGTATATTTGTGCTAATTGGCTTGGCAAGGGTCACTCATTCTATGTTGCATTTTTTTTCTAGTTCTATTCGGTCGTGAAGTAGTAACCAAAGCGAAAATGAAGACTGCTTCGTTTGAAACGTTTAGGTACATATACCAGCTACATCTGTACATATTTGCCATTTTGACTCAGACATTTGTCAGTGTGTACCACCAACTCATTAATTTATTTAATCACAATACTGCAGCCTAGCATAGCCCAAGCTGCAGTGGAATTTCAAGAGAGGAGAATGGTACAGAAATAATTAATAACAATACTGGCACCACACGTAAATAGGTCAGTTTTGCCAGGATGAATCTTACAAAGAAAAAGAACAGCACTAATAGTTAGCAACCACACTTTTGACTTAGTAATGTAAGAGTCTCAGTGATTTAGTATTCAGCCCAACAAATGTTGATCAAGGGCTTCATCAGAACTGTCTGCCTTGCCACTTCCTTTACTCTCCGCCTAGAAGTTCAGTAAGCGAGTCTGCATCAAGCAGCAGAGCGAAGAACAGGACTGGGTGAAAGCACAGGCCTCCTAGCCAGCATTTCATGTTAGCAAAAATATGGCAATCAGAGATAGCTAAGTTAGGTCTGTATGGTGTTGGGCGACTGAACTTCTCGTTGCTTCCTCTGTGGCCCCATGTTGTCATGAAAAAAAAGACAGTCTCACTTATGACATCTCTCTTTGCTTATTCTTAATTGCGCTCTGTAGACATTTGAGAGTTAGACCTACAATACTGCAGTGAGGGTCATGCCATGTCCCTTGAATAAGTGAGGCATAAACTTGCAAATGCTCATGGGATGCATGCAGTCTGCACCAGCTACCATTTCAATGGCTCTGTGTGTGCTGCATCACTCCTTGGGTATTGGCGTTTATCCGTGTCACTCGCTTTCTTCATGGTAACCCAACGCATATGCTGCAAATTTCTAGCACACAATAGCACGGCCGCTCCTACGACTGACCACAAAAGAGAAGCATGTGCTGTGATTGCCAAATAATATTTTCATTTGAAGTGGCAAACAACCGACTGTATGTGCTATCACAATTATGTGTTTTCTTTTAAGTGGCGTGGCCTTGGTTCTCACGTCTTTGAACTAATTTTACACTTGCATATTAATGCACATCACCGACTAATGTGCTTATTTTTACGTGTTTGCTTCAGTGAGGGTGCTCAGCTGTTTTTGCATTTGCAATTGATACACTCTGTCGCTGTCTCAGATTGTTGGATATATAGTATCTTGTATCAACGTTCACCATGTGCAATGAGTATCATATGTTACTAAAACTACGTGTTCAGCGGTGGCGGCCTGGTAAAATGTTTAAATGTGCATGAATGACAGCGACTTTTATTTAGTAAAGTCGAGCTTCTTAGGCGTTTCGGCATTGCATTGTTTTGGTGAACAAGCTGGTCTAGGCAATGCTCACCTCACAGTCAGGCACCGTGTTTGTTAAGCCTTGTTACCTGTCCTGCTCGCATGTGCACCAGATCAGGTATGAATAAATTGACTACTACGGAATGAATCCTTGGAGGAACAGTTGAAATCACTAGCAACACATTGTATACCTGTTCTATAAATAGAATAGTGGAGCGCCCTTTCTTGTCTACGTAGCATTACTGACACATCATTTTTTCCAACTGGTGCGAAGTCGTCGCCTTCTTAACCACTACTAATTGGTGGCGTGGATTCCACGGTGTCACCCCTGGCATGATATCGTGTGGCTGTTGGCTGTCTGTCTTGCTATTTTCTGTATCAAGCTCAGAGCTGGCTGCACGTTGCATAGCGGCCGTGCACTTCAAAGCAAATGTCATATGCTTGTCGTAGCTGTGTAGATAGTGATTGTAGTTGTGATGATGAAAACTACACATCCAAACGACTTTTGTACTTCAGTCTTGGCGCCTTAGATTCTCTTTCGATGTGCCAATATGTTGATGGCACGTAGTCAACCTGCCATGGATCATTTCTTGGAGTGCCTGTACATAAATACCGAATGTGTCAGACGAAACTCTCCATGCAGGATTTTCGATAAATATTACTCACCTTACGCTAGGTATCCTAAGGCTATACCACTCACCATATCTCTCCACAAAATCCACTTCAATTTTGTATCTTTGTTCCAAGGAAATCTGAACATTTTTTCGCGTTTGGCACTATTTTCGACAGCTGCACAGCCGACTATGATTGCGCAAATGACTAGATTTAAACACAATTGAAAGAAAAGCCCTGTCTACGTCTCCAAAAGTGCGGCCAGCGAAACAGCGTGCCATGGATATCTTTAACTAGGAGCCGATACAGATGGCAAATCTCATGAGTCTTTGTGGGTTCATGCCTCACCTATTTTATCAAGAAAACACCACCATTTATCTCTTCAAACACAGCAGCCATGCACTTCTTCTTGAAGAAGGTTCACTTGAATTTCTTTGCGCTCATCGGAATGCTTCCACTGTTTGTATTGCACCTTCAGTTCTGGAGTACATCATGGTAGTGCCAGAGAAATGCCAAAATGGCACCCGTTTATCGTTTTGTTTTAATGACCAGTCAGCATTTTAGGAACTGACTGCACGCAGTTTGCAGCACTAGAGTCTCACTCTGTGTCCAACCATGGTATACCATCTGTGCTGTATTGAGCTGATTGCAATATTTTGGGAAATGAATTACTCAGCCCAAAAATTCTGACCCAATGATTTTCCCGAATTATCTGATTCGTTCAGTTTACAAAATCATTGTTTTACACTTGCTTCATTCCCAGTCAGTCTGCATTGTAAATATTGTGCATCATGCTTCTAATTTCCTACACTATTGCAGTGCCTTGCTGTCATGTATTGAAAGTGGTGCTGTACACATTGCTGAATATTCGATGAATTTCAGCTGCACTGCACTGTTCAGCACCCTGAAATGGAATTCTAGCTCACACTTCACACTTATCCGAGGCATGCTTACATGGGTGCTTTGCGTCAAGAACTGAAAGCTGTGACCTCATAGATAGGCAGGCACACTAAAGAAATCGTACAACACATATGCGTTGCATCATGAAATTTTAATTGCTTTTTATTCGAGGGCCGTTTTGACTTTGAAAAATATAGGCATTGTATTTTATGAGCTAAAAATGTATCTGTAGTGTCAACATTCCAAAGCAAGCTTCTCAAGTTATACTCATGCTCACTGTATGTTTGTTACGTTCATGAAGCAGTTAATTTTGTAATGATTTGCATAAATTCATGTGGCAAAATCACTGCATAAACATCAGTCTGCAAATATGATGTGCAACTATTGCATAGTTATAAATTAAGGAGCACATGCAGCTGTTGCGGTCAGCAACACAGCAGACAGTATGATATTCAAGTGAATATTCACGGCTACCTATGAAGTAATATATGACTTAGTAAGGTAGTTACTGCCACTCTAGTTTTGAGGTACGTGTTACTGGAAAGTACAGACTTCGTAGTATGTTGTGTTTATCGAAAAATTCTCAGCAAGTGCTCCTGGAGAGTGAATGATAATTCGACAAGGTTTGAAGAGTAGGCCCTTGCTCAGTCATCGGTCAATATTTAACGTGGAAGTGGAAGAATCACTGAGAATAAAAATTGCACATCTGTGCGTCTACTTAAGCACTTTCTTAAATGCCCATGCATACACGGCTTTATTTCGCATTCACTCGGCAAATAGAGACAGTGGAGATGGTGGTAGAGGAGAAGAGGCTACTTATTTAGCACCTCTTGAAGAAATTAGGGAGGTGCTTGCTCTGTTAGGAGTGCTTACTCTGGATTTTATGGCATTCAGAGCATCTCTACTGAGTGGTAATATTTTGGGTTTATATATACACTCCCAAGACCCCCCCCCCCCCTCCAAAAAAAAAGTCGCTGAAGGCAGCGATTCAAAAAAGAAAAAGAGCACTGTAATATGGCTCTGGCAATTAGAAGCTTGTTTGATTGAGCCTCCTCCAGAAAATTTTTACAATGAAACGAGTGGATTGAGCAACAAATAGAGGCTTTGGAGGAAAGGAATGGCAGACTTCAGAACCCCTCTCAGCCATAGGTCGGCAAACTCCCTCACAAGCCGAGTCACTCAAACTCGGATTGGGCCATAAATGAGAATCTGAATGAGCCATATGTGCAAATACATTTTGTGATTAAGTGAGCTTCACATTTTTTTGGTCGGTCTGTGCTTTCAACACACCTTCGACAATTTAAAGATAGAATTTTTCGTGAGCCTGTAGTTCATGCTCTCTCTTTTTTCATTCATCTATAGTTAACACTGGCCCATCTGCCCTATGTAGGTATGGCCGAAGCTAAAAGGAACATTTTACTTTACGCCTGTATGATAATCAACAAAATTTTTAGTGTGTTTACGAAACAAATGTGACTGCAGCTTTTTGTCCCCTCTCATTGTTTTTCAGCATGGCATTATATCTCGCCTAGTACCTAGTTTATTGGTGGCCATAATGCATTGATGTTGTGTCTATCACTTTCTTTAGCCCCTGAGCTATGTTGTGAATGTAAGGACTACCCACGACACACCCGTTACATGCTACGCTTCTCGCTTATTATGTTCACAGAAGTCCATCATGAATCTCTACCAACAAGCTCAGCTGTCCATCACTCTAAGTTGGAAATTTCTATAATGTAGTGGACATTCTTTTTCATGATTTCTTAATACCTATTATCTCTCACCCCTTAGGTTTCAGTCATATCCACCAGGTCAGGCTCCTTCGGCACAAACACTGCAGCTGCTGCTACCACCACCACGGCCTATATTTCACTTCAGCCATTGCTGCATCACAACCAGTATTACAACTTCTGAGCCGCTACCACAGTCCTTCCCAATGATGCCTCACCTTGACAGGGCTTCACATGCTTCCAAAGGAAGCTATCAGGCAAGTGTGTACTTTTAAGAAATTTAGCTTTCAATAGCATTGATGTTTTCAATGGGCAGATTAATTGACAAGTATGCCAACTTCATGCTTCTTGAACAGGGTTGAACCTACATGTCTCTGTCAGTGTAGGGAACCAAGTTTATGTGAATTTCAAAGTAGCTTATTTTTATTTTATTTTACAATACTGCAGGCCCCTTCTCGGGCCCATGCAGGAATGGGTTGAACTTTAATACACAAAAATGTGAGGAAAATAAATAGACCTTATGTACAAAGCAAGTAAGAGCAATAACATTGTACAGTAAGCAAGGTGTTCATATAAGTTTTGAATTCTGTTCATAAATTTGACAAAAGAGGAGTTCACAATATCAGCGGGCAGCATATTCCATTGCGAAATGGTGTGCAGAACTGAATAATATTTGTAAGGGTTATGTTATAATTTTGTGTATGAAGGAAGCAGGGCAAGCAAAAATTAGAAGAAAGTACTTTTTTATTGTTTACTAGATATGAAAGCAGATTCTTTTTCCACAATTTTCATGTACCGTGCAATCCTGAGCAAGTGCTCCCACTATGGTGAAGGTGACGAGAATTGGAGGGGGGGGGTTCTTGCTCGGTCTTGCATCAAAAATCAAGATTGTGGTGAAAAAGTCGCATGTGCTTCCAATGAAACTGATACACTTTAATAAATATGCATGAATTCACTATGATTGTGCAACCTCGTTGCGCTTCTAAATAAAGAAAGTGAAGGAAACTGCAGAAATGGCAGAAAGGCGGGGGGGGGGGGAGTGCTTGCTCAGTTGTTCATGCGTGTTTTAAATATCTTGAAAGAGAGAGGATGGAACTCGCTTAGGTGGGGGTGCTTGCTTGAGATATTACAGTATTGTCCTCATCCTGCGTATCTTTTTTTAATCAACTGAAAAAAGCGACCTGAAAGCAAATGGCCCTTTTACATATGGTATATTTGTAGCTTATTTTCTTTGTAATTTGACGAAAAGCATGAAGTTTAGCATTCTTTAGCGAAAAGAAAAAGCTGTCCAACTAGTAATGTTTACACATTTACCGAAGTCAAACACAGTGAAATAGATAAGGTGGCACAGTAAAAAAAATAGGTCAGCACAGAAAAGACTGCAATTTTCATTGCATAAGTAGAGCTCCATCTTCTCGAAATGGCATTTTTCGTTATGTCAGTATGATAATTTTGAAATGGCAAAAGATGTCATGCTGATTGTTTGTGCACATACTCAAGCAACACATGGTGGTGTACTGAACTGAACTTGATCCTTTAGAATAACTCTCATTTGATCTAAAAGAAAGTGTGCAAAATATCCAAAATTATGTACAGGAGCAAAAAATGCAATTTTTAAATAAAATAAACCATTCTTTGGTTCGGTCATTAGAACACAAGGCTCTGAACAAATTAGTATAAACTTCTGGTTGCTATCATTATTACATGCTCAAAAATGATGACGATAGGGTAAAAAATACGTGGAAGTCTGGGACCTGCCCGTCTTCTCTAATCGACACAGTGCTCTGAAATAAGGCAGTGTTTACATACACCCGCAGAGCTGTCTTATTCAATAATGGCAAAGTAGATACATGGTGCAGAAAAGTTATTGTTGCTACCCCTTAATTGGAGGCAGTAACCGGGTAGACTCCAATGGCTGACTTAACAGCCCCCAAAATGCACTGCTAAAGCTTGAACAGTTTAACATCAGGTCCTTTTAGCAGGGGTGCAACAGCTGTGCCAATCGCGCCAATTTGATACAATTCCAGATTGTTGCACCGAGCTGTGCCAAACCCGTGAAATTGTTAAAATTGCACCAGGCTGCACCAAAATGCCCAGCCAGTCTCAATTTTTTTTCAGGTGTATCAATTGCGGTGAGCAATGCAGGCCATGTCGGCCACCTGCAGCTTTGCGCCATCAGTCAAAGCGCGCAGACCCGAAGTAAAGTGCCTAGAATATACCTAAAATAATCTAGCCACCCACCCTATGCTGGTGAGACGTGATCGACCAGATAAAGTAACAACACTGCATGCCTATCGGTCCGCTGACCACAACAGATACGTAACGGCGGGACGGCAGAACTTTAAAACAAAAATGTGTTGGTGTAGCCACCAACCCTTTGCGGAAAATGTAAGTTCTCTTGCCAGAAACGCGGCTATGGCTTATTAAGGCTCGAACAAGCTCGACGTGCTGCAAATGCCGGCGTTGATTACCTTAGCAGCGGCACATAACAAATTTTGGCTGGAAGCTGAGTCCTTGCCACGGTCTTGGCGATAGATATCTAGTACCGTCGCCGGGGCAACGGGCGTGCGCCGTTGTTACTTTATCTGGTCAAACTCGTCTTGCAAGGTAGCCGAAGCGGCACATAGCCCCATGCTGAAGAGGGTGGGTTGGAGGGGGGTGGTGAGTGGTTAGAAAATTTGTTGACTTTGGTTCTAAAGCTGCTTGAGTCACCTTTGTCGCGCTAGACCGGTGCCCGCGAAAAAGCGTGTTGAGATTTACAAGGGGCTGTTCGCGATACTGGGACACTTCACATTTTGCTCAGTTACTCATGCGTTTGTACACCGTTGAATTCTGAGTACCAGTATAATTACCGACGTATAAATAAGCTACTGGCAATCATTTGAAGCAGTGTGTGACATTTATGCTTTTCTACAGAAATAAACTAAATTGTGCGCCAATTTTTTCTTCACCACCTCTAGTTCTCGTTTTTACTAATCTTCCAAATTTCAAGCTCACAATATCGGCAGATTGATATTGGAACTCTCAGAGTTTGTCAATTGTTTTAACAGGTGCAGTAAACGCTAATATGGACTTTATCATTGGTTCCTTAGCGAGGTGGTTCAAAATACTACCTTCATTAAAATAGTAGTAAATACTATGCTCACACTACATAATTTAGGTTATGTTGAATTGTTTATACATGTTTTTTCTCTAAATGTAAGCCGCCTTTTTTATAGTGCTCCAAATTCGCTATGTCATGATAAAAATGCATGTTCTTTTTTTCCATAACCAGCTCCGAACTTGGAATTTAGTGCTCCAAAAGTAACATTTTGCTGCTCCAAAAATTGCTCCAAACGATATTTCGGCTGTTGCACCCCTGTTTTAGCACGCCAGCAAATGCCGGTTGGGGTCCAAAGATAAAGTCTGAGCTAAGAGTTTTGTTACAAGCATGAAGCAATGAAGAAAATAGGAGCAAATGGGAATGCTATACAAAGATTAGCACTTAACTCTTCAGATTCAATTTCACAAAACGAAACACTGGTTAAAGTAAATGTCAGTCCTGCTGAGAGTGAGTAGGTTTTTGTGCTGTCGGTAGTCTCAACGAATAGAAAGTGCTGAGAGCAAACTACGTAAATAAGCCGTGTAGTGATATTAATCCAAATAGCACGCACCAGCACTCGTAACTGCGCCCTTATGTTCAATGGTAGCAGCTGTTGAAAGTGTCCATATAATTGCCATTGCAATATTTTATTCTAAATGAATGGCTAGTTAAATCACTGGATAACTTAAATGGGTTTAACAATGATTGTGAAACAATCAAGTATTGCTCATCACAAGCATGAAACTCAGGCACTCCAGAATATTCAATCCTTCAAGCAATGATTTCATCACCAGCCCGACTAGTCCCTCCATGTAGACTGCAGTATTGACCAGGGGCTCCCCTGCTGCAGTCGGTGAATACTTGTTACTCCTCAGTGTCACTGTGTGAGACTCTCTTTCAAAACACCTCCTCAGTGACTGCACAGCATCATCTATAAAATCTTCATCATAGACTGACTGACTGATGCCCGAATAAGGTGCTGTTGGAGCTGTTTGGTATGCAAAACATCACACTGCATTGTTTCAAATTTTTTCTGGCCAGTGTTTTTCTCGGCAGCGATGTAAGATGATCGATGGTACTACTTAATAATGTAACACTTCTCTGGACAACCGAAGAACTCTTCTATATCATAACACATTGCCTTATCAACTGAACCACTTCTGCATTTACCCTGTCTCTGCGTGCTTATATTCAGCAGCACCCTGCATAGGTTAAAAAGAAATCTGTGAATCATTCACACTCACTCATAAAATATATTTTTTCCTTAGGCCTTACTAGTAGACTCAGACTCGCGGCTCAATGCAAGTCTGACAAGTCTGGTGAGTCGACTTCCGAGACCGTTAAAATATGATGATCTTTTCCACACATGGTTTCAATGCTCCTTAATAGCAATATGTTGTATAATTGGTGCTCCAGTTGATGATCTTTTCCACACATGGTTTCAATGCTCTTTAACAGCAATGTGTTGCATAATTGGTGCTCCAGTTACAACCTTTCAATTTCAGACCTTTATATAGTGACTGCAACCCAGTAAGGTAATCTCTATTCAAAGAGATGGCGCCTCAGATACTTTATGAGAATGTCCCGGGAAGAAATTCACAGGAGGGCATGTCAAGAAACCGCGACTCCGCCCCCCCCCCCTCCTTGTAGTTCTGGCCTCTCAGCTATAAATATTGAGTCGGTGCACAAATGCTTGTGCATTGAGATATGTGTGAGCTGTGAAAATTGAAAGCTCAAGGCGCAATTCCATGTGGAGGGAGGCCGCTACACTGCCACGAGACACTGCAAGGTGCCAGCTGGAGCACCTATTATGCAATATATTGCTTTTATGGAGCACTGAAACTATAGGTGAAAAAGATAATCATATTTTAACAGACTCGTAAGTTGACTCACCAGACTTCGTCATTGGTCACTATCAACACAAAAACCCTTCACTCTTGGGAGCACTCACATTTGCTTTAACCAGCGTTTTGTTTTGTAGAGTTAAGTGAGATTGAATCCAAAAGAGGTAACTGCTAATATCGATTCTCAATTGCTATAATTCTTGAACAAGGGTGCCAATAGTTGTCATTTGCACCCTGGTTCGAGGAATAGTGACATGACTCATCCATGCATAGTAAAACAAAGGCAAAGCCTTGAAATGAACAAGTCTCTTGCATGCTTTTCTCATAGCACTGTAGCGGCTTCCACATGACATTGTGTCCTGAGTTCTCATTTTATTGGGGGGCTTTTGCACCAGCATTTGGTGTGAAGCATGCTGGCTATTGCGCGGTGCCTTCTTTCAGAGGAGGGTGCAGGAGCATGCATGCTTTACAGAAACAGCTATTGATAGCTCGTGTAGCTGCAAAGGGCTTATTAGGGGCTGTGCTTGGGCGCTTCTTTTTAATGCTGTTTAAATGCTCATTTGTGTCAGCTGTGGTTGCATGCTTGTGTGGAATCACCTTATTTTATGGCTGACCTAACTATCAGATTTTTTTGCTTTTCGGGGGGCAGCACCCAGTGGGAGGACTGCCGCTTACAGTTCTGGCCCTCATAAATAACAAAGTAGGCAGCTGTGCTTTCTTTTGAAAATTTTTGTTTGCTGTTGATGCATTAATACTCATCTCTACCAGTTCCACGACATTCCTCATACAGCCTGAATATGCCATTTACACTCCTGCTGCTTGCACTTATCTTTTTTATATCCATGTACTGTATTTGCTCACATAATAATTCCATTTTCTTCATTTTTGGATAATTTACTGATTTAAAGGTGTGGTTTGTACAGTGGGTAAAGTTTTGGAACAGGCCGACTAAATTTAAAACTGGAAGCTGGAATTGTGATGTCTACGTTGTGCCATAACAAAACCATATCAGGTTGAAGAGTTCCTACCTTCATGTTACAGGCACATGTTCGCATTGCCTTGTATTGAAGAAGCACTGAAAAGCCTTTGCAAGTAATCATCAAATGTCTTCATTAGAGAAACTTATTCATCCCAAATCGACTGTTGGAAAACATTTTGCAATCTGCGAAGTACTAGTGGAGCTACAGGAATTCGTCACATGCTTTACGTGCTTTCTTTCACCTTTCGTTCGAGTGAGCTCACTCAAACACACGCAGGAAGGGATGACTGAGAGGCAAGAAGCTATGCCTATTTATCAACGTGCGTTCTGAACTTGAGCTCTTTTATTTTTATTCCCCCCCCCCCTTTTTTTTCTTCAAACATGGGGCTTCTTCGCAGTGTAATCACAAACAGGTGCACGGGCATGTGCCAGCCTCCGGTTTCGGTTGTACACATTGCACTTGAAGCGCAGTCAGTTGAATTTGGAGCCTTATTTGCTCAGGGGAAACAGCGTTTTTCAAGTGACTGATAATAAATTATGAATAACAGGCTGCGTGTTGCCCTATTATGTCTGTCTCACATGCTCTCAGCTGCCTCGACTACCCTCGGCAGCATTTTCTGACCATGCTCGAAAAGGGTTGCTGGGCCACTTAAATTGCTTCATGGAGAGTGTTGTGTATACTATACTGAATATGTAAAAGAAATGCCCATTTTAGCATGCCTAATTCCTGTATATCTGCTATCTGCTACACTTTGTAAAAACAATTTGAAAACAATTTAAGTAATGACAGTAGATGATCGAGGCCCTTAAATTGCTGCACATTAAATGTTACCGTCAAGGCACTCAAAAAACAGGAGGAAAAGGTCTCTCTGGTGCAAGTGTGCCCTTAATTGACTCTGCTTTATATGGTTTTGCCTGCTTCAACATCATCAAAGTGCTTGAAGAACAAGAAGAATAGTTTTCTGTGGCACGAGTGTGCGATAAAATGCTCAGCTATTTCTGGTTTTCCCACTTCTCTTGAACATTATTGTTATAGTATGTGTGCCCAAGTGAATTCTAATATTGAAGTGTGTGTGCAAATTGAATATTTTTCTGAAATTTCTCGAATACTTCTAGAATTTTTTTCAAATTCTTCATGTGGAATTCCAGAAGAAAGTTGGAGAGGCTTCCAATGTTTATTCTTATGAGATGAAAGTCTTCCTTTTGGTAAAATTGATAAGTGTTGGTAGGGTGGCGTTTCGTAGTTGCCTTATAAAAATAAGGCAATGCACAATTGAATTTATGTATGCTCGCATGTGTTTATATGCACGATTTCATGCAGCCAAAGAATTGATCAAATTTCAGGTCAAAAACCACTATAAATAAGCCCTTGCCTCTGCCACACCTATCATCTCTTTGTTAGAATCAGCCTTTTCTAAAGTCAGTACATTTGTGACCGTAGTAGAGCCAGAAAGGCAGCTTTCACGCAATACGAGTGTGCTGAGGTGAAACATATTGAAAATTTGGAGGGTCCCTTTCAGTCAGACATTGACCCTATTTTGTCTCTGGTAAGTTATAATAGTTCAAATAGCAAAATTTACAGTACGAATTGAGTGGAATAGCAAACATTATTCAAAAGATATTCAAAAATATGAATATTTGCGTACCCCTACTTATTGTTTACTTCACTTTTTTCACCCCATTTTTCGTTCTCTGTAGAAAAGACATGTGCCCTTCTAAATGCTGTGCTAAGGCCACAAATCACAACTCATGCACGTGCCTAAAGCTCCACGCATATTCTTCTGTGAGACCTTCTATTAACCTGTTTGAATTCAAAATTGTGGAACCTCTTGGATCAATTTTCACTATTGAAACTTTATTCTTTGAAGTAGTTATGCTAGTAAGTTTTAAGTGTTAAAGCAATAATTTGAGAGTGAGTGTAATGATGTTAACTCCCACACAAGAAAAAAGGATCACAGAGACATTTTTCCCCTGCAGGTTCATTTGAGAGGCAGAAGAAGGAGCAGTGGGCTTGGCTGCGGTCATGATGCAAGGAGGCCACAAAGCTCCTGTGGAGTGTCCTTCAGCTTGAGAACAAGAGCCTCATAGTAGCCCCGTGTTGGAGTATTTGTGCATCAATAGGACAAACAGGTGCCGCTGAACGGGGCCCTGACAGTGAGAAATTTGGAAGTTGTGGCTAGTGATTATTGCTTAAAGAGGTACTGACGCAAATTTTTGTCTTGCAATATTAACATTGTTGACAGCCTATTAGTCACAATGTGGCGGATTGCTTGCTGCAGCATGGGACAGGTGGACAATTGCTGTCTGTTTATTACAGACTAGTTTTATCTTGGCACAGGTCTGAGAACACAAGCCACGGAATTCAAATGCCAGCTAGTGTGCTAAATGGTACACATAAAACGGGGCTTCCAGGTGTAAGCACTTGCACAGCAGGTCTATCAATAGTGAAAGTGGGTGGTGACAACCGACACAGTAATCAAGGTGCTGGGGCAAACAGCTCCCGCTCGGCGCTTCTGGCTTAAGAGATGGCCCACCATGGCGTATTGTTCTTCCTCCTTACACACAGAACACTGATGCACTTCCGTGCTGCCTGCGTTATGTGCTCACATTCTTTTGCTGCTGCTTATGCAGCACAATGTCGTCGTCAAGTTGATCGTTCTCGTTTGGGTGCAAAGATTTTCTTGGGGCATCCTCATGTTCCACATGTTTGCATTAGGCATGGACACAGCAGTCACTGAATAGTAGCCTGCTAGCACAAGTGTGGCCAAAAGGCAACAACCACTATGATGTCAATAATGTAGCTGTGCCAACTCTGAGCTCGGCAATAATGGTGGCACCTGGAAGTTGGGACTCAGCTTCAGGTCACTTTCAGTGATTCAATGATGCGAGATGCGGCATATAGCACTGGTTCAGGCACGCAAACTTTATTATTCATATAATTGGCCGTATGAGCTATAATTGTTCATCCAATTTGTAGATATACGCATGTTCAAGAGAATCGATGTCGCAGGCTATATTAGCCAAAAAATTTTGCGTCAGTACTCTTTATGGTATTTTGCTTTATGTTTTAACTTACAGTTAAACAAATAAGTAAAGTATTTAGTAAGTGCTACATGTATTTGCCCAGTACTGTGCAAATGGTTTTGCAAAATTTGTGAATCAGCGGGCAGATATGCATGCACCTAGCAGGCTGAGAAAGATAAACACACTTCCTTGCAAAATGTTTAATCATATAAATAAATTCGAGGATGCAAAAATATTTGTCTTGTTTTTCTCAAATGTCCCGACACTACACTACAACACTTCCATCCCTTTACTCTACTGCACTTTTGAAGCACCATTAAATTGCCCATTGTGGCATATTCATATTTTTTACACTTTATAAACTGGCATAGCCTTATTACTATGCTTAGGCAAACATTACTTATGACCCTTACTACTTGCCCAAAGTAACTGGGGTTTTTCTGCTGAAGGACTTGTTTTTGTGCTAGTTTATGCTTGCTTAAAATTATATGGTGTGTGGTTTTGTGTGACTGTTCTCTCTTTTTTGCACTATAATATGATTTTCAGCAGGAACTGGAAAACTCCTCGGACCCCTATCATCTATATTACCCACGAACCCTAGAACTCCTGTATGGCACATATACCCCATATGCCCCATAAGCCCTGTATCCCCCATATGGCCCGTAAACCCTGTATGCCCCATATGGCCCGTAATCCCTGTATCACCTGTATCCAATAACATCGTATGATACGGGTCCTATCTGTATAGGATTTTTCAGTAGGGAAGTGCCCACACACTAGAGAAATAAGTAAACAAAAACGTTCTTGATTATTCTTACGTCGTCGTTGTTGCCCTTACGGTGGCTTGTGCGCTCCTATCGAAGAGTCGGCTGCAGTGACCTTTTTTGTGCATCGATCTTTCGTCACATCAGTCTTCATATTTCCATCAATTTATTTCTATAGTTTAGATTTATTCCTGAATACTTTACAAGATAATTTACGCCAGCAATAAAGTAACATGTTTTAGAAAACACTGGGTTGCGTACTAATTTCGCCACCTTCAAGTAGCGTACGATAGCTAATTGATCAGTCACATTCACTCAGGAAGTTAGTTCTCTGACGCCACGTTATGCAAGCGGGTCTGCGACTGTTCTGTTGCCTGTGGTCACTTATTGCTGCCCTCAACTGCCCTTGCGAAGTATTTCCCTTACTATTTTTCATTGTCCCCAGAAGTACCGACGGCAAGATCTTGGTCATCTAATTTGAGCTGTACTAATTACCTATTAAGTAAATTTGATTTAGGAACTCATGCAGCGCCCCCCAAGCTTTCTTTAATTGGCTTTGAAATTTGTTATTATGGTGTTATTATAGGTGTTATTGTGGTGTTAATATAGTCCCCAGTCAATACACATTCTTCCGTCCAATTTTATAGATCAAAATAACGTTGTGTATAAATTGACGTAATGAGTCGTCTACCCGGGTGCAGCTTTCATCAGAGAAAAACCAGGCTATGGCTTACATGCCAACAAATCAATCCACTCGCCCGTCTCTATTACTTCGAATGTTTTACATCCGCCCCGGAAAAGTTGTGTTTTCTGAACGAATAGATACACAACACTTCCTCATGATAGGCCTTATCCTGGGAGCTCTTCGCATCTGTCCATGTTAGATTTTCCCGATTGCCGTTTCTGCATTCGAATGTGGTTCATATATACTTGTGTGACCTGGGTTTGGTTCTAAAGAAAACGTTCCCAACCGTTATAACAAGTTTCATTGCACGCCAATACTTGACACATTTCTATCGTTTGCAGCACTTGACATTAGATTTGAAAGCATAGGGTACCAGTACTCTAAATCGTTGAACACCTTTTTAAACACATTATCCCAAGTACAGGTTACCGCTATCGCAGAGTAGGGCATGTATGTACTAAAACTGAGCAACAAATACATTCAACTTTCTTTCATTTCGTTATTTAGTATATATCGCGTTTATATTGATACCCCTGCGTGGCGTTCTTGTACAGAGTAGTATAAATAAATAATAAATAAATAAATATTACTTTATGTCATATTTCATATTGTAAACCCCTACACAGCCAACCGGCTTACGTCTGCCCCATTGTAAACTATACACATCGCCTTCTTTTCTTTTAAATCCTGTGATTTTTAGGTGTAATTTTGCTTCGCGACGTCACTCGTATCTCACGACTTTGCAACAGCAGTATTTACTGTGCTGTTAATCGTTCCAATTTTCGTTAAACACACACACGCAAAAGTCAGCGTATTGGGTCGTCAATTGTAAATAAATTACTGGCAGAATGCATGCGATACGAAGGATTTATTGTCATGAAAGCAAAGTTTTTGGTGGCTTGGTTTCGGAGAACCAGTGTGGGTGATTGGGTGTAAGAACATCAAAGGCGGGATGTAGTTACCAGCAGATGAGCACACGTGAGCGGCATGCTGACATTACTATTGTTTTCTTTTTTATTGTTGCTATAAATAGCTGATGACCAACTTACCACGGCTAGCTGGTGACTTAGTTTTCTCGAGCTCGTGATATTTCATTTATAGGAAAACACTTCGAAGCATTATTTATGGGTTTGAAAAACTGGAATACCTTCTATCAAGTGTGAAGAATAAATGGAAAGTAACTATTGATAATCTACATATATTATCTAAAATTGACAAATAAAATTAGATGTGCTGATTCCGTTTTTTATGAATGCTGGGTGATTGCTGGTATGATTACTTTGTTTCATACATTGCTTTGTTATGAATAGTCTTGTAGGCAATTCAGAGTTGCTTCTTTTTTCAGTATTTGCTGCCCCGGGCCGAGTGCGCGTTTTCTTCTGTTTTGTCGCTATTCGCTGTCTAAAATTTTTGTCATTTTGTAACTGTAACTTTTTTCTGGGTGAAAGGGCTAGTCAAGCTGTCACATTCAGCGTTTTTCCCGTTTACACCAAACCACCTATGTGACGTGTTTTATCACGTGGTTAAATAAATCAAATCAAATCAAATCAAATAGCACCCAGTCGCAGCTTCGGCTTCTGAGAGTGCCGAGGGAGGGGTACGAGACTGTACCATTTTTCCCCCTCTAAAGACACCTGGCCACGTGACCATGAGAAAATAATAGTACTAGGATTTCAGGCCAAAATTACGGGGCGAGCTGTCGAAAACTATGGAGGCGCCTCCCTGTCCCGGCGTCGTGCAACTGCTCCAGTGCTACTGCTTTTTAGATGCTTTCGTTGTAGTTTAACTACACTCCGAGAGCAAACAACATCGCATCAGTAGCACTTCAAGAAATTATAGAGCTCCTTCATGTCGCAAGTCATTCCTGGCAGTAATGAAACGATGCATTCCCGTTGAATAACAAATAACTTGATTGTATTTTCAGTTTTCGATCGATTTGTTAAAGACGAAGTATTTGGCCCCAATAGGTCATTATATAATAACATCAATTAAGGGTACCACAATGTTTAGCTTTAGAAATTCTATTGTTCTGTTTGTCTACATTTTATGTGTAAAATTTTTAGAACTGTCAAAAGCAGTGTTGTAAGCGGCCGCTACTGCATTATTTTTTTTCAGGAAAATTTTGTCAGAACTGCGAGGTTTCCTATGAAGTGGCTGACTGTTGCATGGAGGTAACTTTTCGAGTCTCAAAGTAAATGTATTATACCAAATTTTATCCCTATTAAACATTTTTTTTCTATTACCCACCATTTTCTTTCAATTTCGAGTTCAATTTTTGCAGCGAAGCCTTTAGTCATACCAATGTTAATCCACAAGAAGAGTGTGTGCATGCAGTTGATCTTCATACGCAGCCAAGGTATACACCAACGAGAGACCTTCAGCGATCGTGTGGGCGAAAATGAATTGCGGCTCAAGGTGCTGCAAACACCAGAGGAACGTACGACGTCAAAATTGACTGCGCGTTGATGCCGAAAGCGCAAACAGAGCCGAGACGCGTCTGTGTATTGTTTGGTATTGTCCCAGCATTTAGTGGAAGTTTGTAGACTAACTGTTGTGGTTGACTAAACAAAGGCACGAAATAAAGTTCGATGTTTGTGAACCAGTGGTCAAACTGTTTCTGACAGCAAGCAAAAGTGGCACATTACTCTACAAACTACGTGTATTTCACGCTTAACTGGCACAATCTTTTATGGGTGGTAGCTGTGATGTTACCACAGGCGGGGTTACACTGGCAGAGTTTACGTTGTCATAAGCAAATAGAGATAGCATGCGCGAATTGGAGCTGTGGCTGCTATGCCCTTATGAATGCTCCCCGAAATTTCGCTCAAGCTCCGATGTGCTAATGTACTTTTCGTTATGTCATTTTAGTGTAAGAACGCTGCAAGGCTTCAGAAAGTGAAATGTGCCCTAGATAAACCACTATGAAAACACTCCAAAAGTGAATAACAAGCCATCTCATGGTAAGTGAACCAATATGCGATATTTTTTAACCACAGCGCAATAATATAGGTCACAAGGTTGCCCACATAAGAAATTGATGTTTCAATTATTGCACAACTAACACAAACTACCACCTTCCAGTTAACTAACATGACTAAAGTTTGAAAATCTTCTGTTAGGTTTGAAAACCGCAGAGCCGACGGCATCGATTCTACAGCTGGTACCACCAAAGACTTGTGATTACGCGCGCCGAAACTACGCTGGTCCATGTTCACGTGAACACTGGTCTGACCACAACTTTCGGTAAAGCTAAGTGTATATTTCTATAGTTGTACACACAAGAGCGTCAGTTAGTCCCGCCAGCGGTGCACATAAATTTGGGCAGCCACAGCAGCTGCTCTACAGATTCAGGAGCCTGCCATCCCCAACGAGCGCTTGTCCCTGCAAATCTGTAGCGGATGCCTCACTAAGGCTGTCGATCCCCCCCCCCCCGTGGAAAAATAGCGGGTATGGAGCTCCCTCACAGGTCGATGAAATGACTGGAGCCCTCCACTACGGTGTCTCTTAAATAAAAAAAGTGGTTTTGGCTTCTTGAACAACAACAACAACAACATTAATAGTAATAAAGAAATAAATGTTATAATAATATTTATTATTCTATTAATAATATTATCAAATCTGCCTATTGAGTGTGCCTGCAACGGGCTTGCGCCATGCCTCATCAGTGACCGTTGTGGAGTGCCAATCGGTGTGGTGGGAAAAGGCTTCCACTGGGGGCAACGTACTGCAAAGATATTGCCACGGAACTATGACAGGAAAGTATATTGATGTACACGATAGTTAAAGGGAACATCTGAACGCAACATCGGTTCTTTCGCATGCCAGTGGCTGCAACGACTTACACGCGTGCCAGTAGATGCAACGCATGCCAGTAGCTGCAACGACTCACAGCGGGCGCAGTGCCCGCTGTGAGTTGTGCCAAATCGCCGTCCTCAACTGCCTGCGGCGGCGTTTCCAGATGCTGTTAAGTGAACTATTCATACGACCATGACGCGAGCAAAGAGTGACTAAAACGGTGTCCAACCCGCCTAAATGAAAGTCCTGACAGCCATTGTCAGAATGGGCGCCAAGTCAGAACCTCCGATGTTTATATTGTTACGGGGAAGATTTATTCACCGAGAGCTGGTCTTGCTAACGGCTTAAAGAGCGCACAGTCATGCAGGCCAACGGGAGAAGCTCGAGAGTCCAAACCACTACAACCACGTTGTCGTCTTCTTCATTTGGGTGCCAGTTCAGCTGTGTCGGGGTGACAGTTTCATACACATATCATCACCCCGGCCCATAAGGCACCGTCTCGGTGCCTGTTAAGTGAGCGAGTCGGCGTTGTAGGGTTTGAGACGAGAAACGTGGACTACTTCCGTTCTGGGTGCAGCAGCTGATGAGTTTGTGGTAGCGGAAATCTCGTAGGTCACAGGTGTGACCTGACGAATGACTCAGTAGGGCCCTGCGTATCGCGATAGTAGTTTCTCGCAGAGGCCAACACGTCGAGATGGGAGCCACAAGGGAACAAGAGATCCCGCAGAGAAAACGGCATCTCTATGTCGACGGTCGTAAAGGGACTTCTGTGCTGTCTGCGACGACGATAACCGAGCGCGCGCTACCGCGCGTGCCGTGAGGGCCCGGGTGATCGCATCCTGAGCGTACGAAGTGGAGGATGGGTGGTCTGATGAAAGCAGTGTGTCGAAGGGCAGTAAGGGATGACGTCCGAAGAGTAGATAAAAAGGGGAGTAGCCCGCTGTTTCATGACGCGACGAGTTATAGGCGAAGGTTACGAACGGAAGAGCTATGTCCCAATCTGTGTGGTCGGTAGATACGTACATGGAAAGCACGTTCGTCAATGTGCGGTTTAGGTGCTCCGTAAGGCTGTTAGTCTGAGGGTGGTAAGATGTGGTGAAGTTGTGACGGGTAGCACAAGATCGGAGTAGGTCATCAACCACACGAGATAGAAAGTAGCGACCACGGTCTGTGAGCAGGTGAGTCGGAGCGCCATGCTGGAGAATAATGTCGTACAGCAGGAAGTCGGCAACGTCGGTTGCGCAGCTGGTTGGTAGCGCTCGAGTGATTGCATACCGAGTGGCATAGTCGGTGGCCACTGCAATCCATTTATTTCCAGTTGTAGAAGTAGGAAAGGGACCTAGCAAGTCCAACCCCACTCGATAAAATGGCTCGGCTGGAACTTCAATAGGTTGAAGAAGACCGGCAGGGGGAGTCGTAGGCTTCTTTCGGCGCTGGCAGAGGTCACAAGATGTGACGTAACGGCGAACAGAGCGGTACAGACCCTTCCAGAATACTCGTCGTCGAATGCGGTCGTAAGTTCTGGAGACTTCTAGATGTCCAGAAGTTGGAGTGTCGTGGAATTGTCGCAGAACATCCTTTCGCAGGTGATGCGGTACGACGAGTAAAAGTTCCGCGCCGTCGGGGTGTAACCCACGAGGCGATCTGCTGGGGCTACTAGTGGCGTCACGCGATAATTCACTGGTGAAGTCTCTTCAAGAACTGTGTACGGCCCAATAAACCGAGGCTGAAATTTGTCGCACAAACCAGGTGTGCGAACAGGCGTCAAAAGCAGCACTTCGTCTCCAGGTTGGAAGGATACATCACGATGCGATTCATCATAAACTAGCTTTCTGTCTTCCTGCAGTATGCGTAAAAGCAACAGTTTTAGGGGGCACCACTTGTCTTCTGATCTATAGGCGAACAGAAAATTAACATTTTGTGTTATACTACCGTTGCTGGATACTATTTACTGCACAAAATACGGGCCACGCGTTGAGGTAGCTAGAAACAATGATGCCGCCTTTCACTTTTTTGCATTTGTTAAGTTGGGACGGCTTCGATGTAATTAGTAACGTTATATACAAGTCATGTTCAAGATATGAGAAGAGAAAGGACATTTATGATTCAATTATCTCAGTTCCCTTATTGTTTCAAAGAAAAGCTGCAGCGGCCTTTTTTGTTCTTGCAAAGTCTGCAGCAAACAATATGATGCGAGGCACAAAACCGCTATGGGCTTTTGCACAAAACAAACCCAACATGCAGCTTCTATACGCCACAAGGACTAACCAGGCAGGATGAGACTTGCATTCACCGGTTGATGGTCTACGTTGATATCTCAAGCACAAGATAAGGCAGTCGTTGTACTCACCCACCTGCACCGCATACAATGCCCACGAATACTTGAAGCACGTGCCCTCCGACTCTTCTCGTTACGACACAGAACGACAAATTATGATGGCAGTCCGCTATTCGCAAAACAGCCTGAACCTGAAACCGGGCTGTGGTAAGACAGCGGTTGTGCACTGCGTAACATGATAGCGCTTTTGGTGTTAGTGAGAAATACTGAGTGCAACGAAGGTTCGTGAATGACTATTTTTGAGCATGCATGTGTGTTTATGACAGTATGTACTCTTCGAGGGCATATGCGATATTTGAAAATATCATAGATATCACAACACACATAAAGTAGCAAGCCAGGTAGTAAACCAGGCTAATGATTTCAGATATTCTCTGAAATATAATTAAGATCTTTCTTTCTCTCTCTGTACCAAATCTGTCGGGCCATTAAAATACTGTTAGATGAAGTGGTAACTGCAAATTTCTTCACTTAGTGACAGATAAATGAATGCCAGTTATTTTGTCATGGGAGTGAACAAACGGAGAGCCTACGATTTTTGTGATTGTGAAGACACAATCTAGGGCACTATCTGTGACGGTGAAGCTGATGCGCGCAGATGATCCACATTGCAATCCAGCAGTGAAAACGTTAAATGACACTGTTTTTCTCATCGCTCATCAAGTCGTAGTTTTCATCAAGGCCATCGCGATCAATAATCTTGCACTCCTTTCTTCACGTTGTTTGTCGGAAGTCAGTGAATTAGTCATCCCAAATCAACCACATAGTTATAATGCCATTCTCCATGCAGAGCAGCACTCCGAGATGGTATATATATATATATATATATATATTTACTTAGAACTGCAACTAGAAAAAATTACCTTGAAAGGCTTAACCAGGACAACTGCAAGACAACAACCATTTCGAAAGAAGAGGTTAAAAAAGGTATACGTGAATTTTTTAACTAAAATTCTCAATGCGGTTGCGGATAAAAGCAAGAAAATAGTGACTTCAGATGGTCCTCGTTTGGCCATCTCGTTTTAAACTGTTGCCGAAAAAAAATCATGCGTCCAGAAAAGAGTCGTCAGCGCTAATGCCACACGGTTAGGAGACAATATAACTTCACAATATTCGTTTCAGCTTCCGTAAAAATAGCGCATTTTAGTGCCTACTGTAAAGGTAGATCAAACGGGGATTTGCCACTTGAGAACATAGAAAACAAAATGAGATGAAAGTAAAGCATGGCTTCATCGACTGCGCCTTTTCTTGAAGCGTTTTTGAGAGTTCTGTAGAGCGGTAAACCAACAAAAGACTACGAAATAAATTGACTATTAAGCCATCGTGAAATCTGCGCACCTTAAATACCGAGGAAATGAAGTCATTTTTATTCATCAACGATTTCGTAAGCTTGCGCCATGCCCGAGAGGAACCTTGGGCCATTAAATCTCCAGGCATACTGCGTCGCGATTTTTCGGTTTTGCGAAACCTTTTTTTATGGGTACCACCAGGTTCCGCCGCTGAGGAGCATGCACGCAGGTTACCAATAAAGAGAACCAGTCTTAATCAACAATGGCTTCTGAATGCTTTGCTGATTAAGATGTACAATCGTGCAGTGCTCTACATAAACTGAAAGATATCTACAAAGCGTTCTGTACAGTGCTCTACATAAACTGAAAGATATCTACGAAAAATTCTGTGCAGTGCCTTACAAAAACCGAAATAAATCTACTGAGCATTCTGTGCAGTGCTCTACATAAACCGATATATATGTACAAAGTGTTCTGGGCAGTGCTCTACATAAACCGAAAGATATCTACAAAGTGTTCTCGTACGTGACACCTAGATCAGAGCCAATGTCACTTATTAGGGTTTGTCGCTAAAGCTCTAAAATGATTCGGGGCCGTAGATGAATTTTTTTCACATAATCTCGTATGAAGGTTCGGATAACCTTGTCTGAATACGGAATAACGTCTCTGGCTTTTGGCTGAAAGTCATTTTAATATCATCTATACTGGTGGCTGAAGGTATTTTCTGCTTTTGAATCATTTAGTGTGGACGCTGCAAAAGCGCCAGTGACTTTTCAAGTTTCGTGAGAAATTGCGGTTTTCGCTTTAATAAAATCTGTGGAGATCGTAAAATCAACGCAAATTGGCTCACCAGCTGCGTAGGCGAAACTTTGTTGTCCCTCACATCAGACGTTTAAAGAGATAGTTCACTCCAATACTGAACGGCTACGACCTCCAGTTCCCACATTTTCTGGCGCCTTCAAGGTTCCACCTTATTCTCATTTATTCAAAGCAGTCGAGTCGAGCAGGGGTGCAAATGCATGAGGACAAACATCTTTAAAAGGCGGCCATTTTTTTCGTACATCCGTTTCATATATATTCATTTAAGTTAGAACTATTCACTATTCATTGAGCTATAATAATAATATTATTATTAATAATAATATGAAGTCTTGGTTTGGATTACTTTTTATTGGGCCCGAGGAACCGGCAGCCGACAGCTACGATGAACGAGCCAAGATGATGATGCTACGCGACAACGATGGGGATGCATGAGCCACACATGATAATTATGATAATGTACCGGTGAAGAGGATGCGTATACTAAATGCCCACATCAATTCCCTCCACGTGAAAGCGGCCAGCCTGGCCGCGGCAAGTCAAGGGGACAAAGAACGTCGCATGAAGGGCTTCATACGGGAGACATGGACGACCTCTGTAGTTCGATAACGGCGATCTGCTGGGGCTACTAGTGGCGTCACGCGATAATTCACTGGTGAAGTCTCTTCAAGAACTGTGTACGGCCCAATAAACCGAGGCTGAAATTTGTCGCACAAACCAGGTGTGCGAACAGGCGTCAAAAGCAGCACTTCGTCTCCAGGTTGGAAGGATACATCACGATGCGATTCATCATAAACTAGCTTTCTGTCTTCCTGGCGGGCTTCAGTGTTTATACGAGCTCGTTGGCGGCCCTGTGCGAGTCGTGAAACGTATTCCTCTGAAGAGGATGGAGACGAATTCGCTTGGCAGGTAAAGAAGGAGACGTCCAGGAAAGAAGTAGGGGAGCGTCCATAAACTAGGTAAAATGGCGAGTAGCCGGTTGTTCGCTGAATGGCCGTATTGTAGGCAAAAGTGACGAATGGTAGAACAACGTCCCAGTTTTTGTGGTCTGGTTGAATAATGGCGGCGATCATGTCAGCAAGAGTGCGGTGGAATCGCTCAGTGAGGCCGTTAGTCTGGGGATGATAACTAGAGGCAGTCTTGTGAGTTGTGCCGGAGGCCTGAAGAAGTTCGTTCACTAGTTGTGAAAGAAAGGCCCTTCCCCGGTCACTGAGCAACACACGTGGAGCACCATGACGCAGTATAATGGCTCGGAGAATGAAATCGGCAATCTCAGAAGCTGAACCTGTTGTAACGGATGCCGTCTCGGCGTAATGCGTCAAATGGTCAATGGCTGTTACTATCCACTGGTTTCCAGCAGCACTGACTGGGAGGGGGCCATAAAGATCGACGCCTACAACTTCGAATGGTGTGGCTGGGCACGGAAGAGGCTGTAGTTTACCTGCGGGAGCAGATGTTGGTAGTTTTCTACATTGGCAGGTAGTGCAGGACCCGACGTACCGAGCTACGCTAGTGGTAATGCCTGGCCAATAAAACCTACTTCGAATGCGATCGTAGGTTTTATGGTAACCAAGGTGACCAGCAGTCGGATGGTCATGAAGTGCCCTGAGGACTTCGGACCGAAGCGATCGGGGTAGAACGGGAACCCAGCGCTGACCGTCAGTATGGTAAATTTTGCGGTACAGCACCGAGTTGTCCAGCTTAAATTGCGAGAGCTGGCGACGGAGCCTTGCATTAGGTGGACGGGAACTGCCAGTGGGGTAGTCTATAATACGTCGACAGTATGGGTCAACCAACTGTCGAGAAGGAAAATTGTGCGGGTCGTCCGAAGGCAGCTGGTCCATAGAGGCGAGAGAGGAAACCGCCGTAGACGTAGACTCCGAGGGCGTGTTGTGCAAATTGACGGCGGAAACCCCGAGTGGAGTCGCTGGTAGTGGGCAGCGAGAAAGAGCATCGGCGTCACTATGCTTCCTGCCACACTTGTACACGATCTCAAAATCATATTCTTGGAGGCGTAGAATCTAGCGTCCGAGGCGTCCCGGCAAGTTCTTGAGTGTCGAAAGCCAACATAAAGCATGGTGGTCGGTCACAATGGTGAAATGGCGGCCATGCAGGTATGAACGAAATTTCTGTACTGACCAAACGATGGCGAGGCACTCCTGCTCGGTGATCGTGTAGTTCCTTTCGGCTGCGGAGAGGACGCGGCTGGCGTATGCAACGACTCGCTCTCGCGAAGAGTTGTCGCGTTGCAGGAGCACGGCTCCTAACCCGCGGCCGCTAGCGTCTGTGTGCAGGAAGGTCGGTGCATCATCGTGAAAATGAGCAAGTACAGAGTCGGTCGTGAGGGCACTCTTCAACCTGTCGCAAGCTGATTCACATTCCTGAGACCACTGAAAGGACATACCGGAAGCAAGTAGCTTATGAAGTGGTTCGGCTATGGAGGCAAAGTTTTGTATGAATCGCCGAAAGTAAGAGGCGAGACCAAGGAAACTTCGCAAATCTTTTGGTTTGTCAGGGCGAGGGAAGCGGAGCACTGCAGCAGTTTTATCAGGGTCTGGGCGAATTCCGTCCTTGCTCACAATATGACCGAGTACATTGATAGATCTGCTGGCGAAATGGCACTTTTTGGTGTTAATTTGAAGACCAGCGCCCGCAAGACAAGTCAGGATCTCGTCCAAGCGTTGCAGATGTTGAGAAAACGTCGATGAAAAGACAACAATGTCATCGAGGTAACATAGGCAAGTCTTCCATTTCAGGCCACGTAGCACGGTGTCAATCATGCGCTCAAAAGTTGCGGGCGCATTGCATAGACCGAACGGCATAACATTGAATTCGTATAGGAGGTCCGGGGTTGCAAACGCAGTTTTTTCTTTATCATCTTCGTGCATGGGGATTTGCCAATAGCCTGAACGCAAGTCGAGGCTCGAAAAGTATTCAGCACCCTGTAAGGAATCTAGGGCGTCGTCGATGCGTGGCATGGGGTATACGTTCTTTCTAGTGATCTTATTGAGTGCTCGGTAATCGACACAAAATCGTACGGAACCGTCTTTTTTACGTACTAGAACGATGGGCGACGACCAAGGACTGGTTGAGGGTCGGATTATCTCTCGTTGGAGCATATCGTCTACGTTTTCTTCAATGATTTTTCGTTCAGCTAGAGAGACGCGGTACGGACGGCGGTGCACAATGGATGTTCCGTCGGTCTGAATACGATGTGCTGTAGCAGATGTCTGGCCCAGGGTGGATGAATGAACGTCAAAGGAGTTTGCATGCTTTTCCAACAAATCAAGCAGCTGCTGCTTCTGTGAGTCATTCAAGCCTTTGTTGATGGCTGCTGTAAAGGCCGAGGAAGCAGCATGATCTGCAGGATGGCCTTTAGAGGAGACAGGGGTAAGAGGCACAACGCAAACAGGCTGCAGATCGGCAACGCAGGCGACAGTAGTGCCCCGTGGTAGTAAAATTTTATCTTGTGTGGTGTTGGTAGCAGCGAGGACAGTTGATCCATTGTTGAAGCGAGCCACACCTGATGCCAGAACTATGCCTTTATTAAGGCAATACGGTGACGGAGTGACCAAAATGTCACCAGAGTCGACGTCGTTGGACAAAACTGTCACTAATTGATGTTCGTTTGGTGGTAACTCGATGTCTACTGCAGCGATGAGTCGAAGTGGCCTGTAGGTTTCGTCGTTGGGCAAGTGGTCCGTGTCAGTAAGATGGACGACACGTTGTGCACAGCAAATAGCCGCAGAAGCAGAGGAAAGAAAGTCCCAGCCTAAAATGAGTTCATGGGAGCACGGGGATAGCACAGCAAATTCTATATGATGAAGAATTTCGTCGATTAGTACACGGGCAGTACAAAGAGCGGAAGGGCGAATCATTGTTCCCTGGGCTGTAACCAGTGTCGGTCCATCATAAGGCGTCGTGACTTTTCGAAGACGGGCACACAAATCAGCACGAATAACAGAAAACGCAGCCCCAGTGTCCACCAAACCATCAACGTCCACTCCCTCAACTGTGACCGCAATCATATTGTAGGGGCGCGCTGGAGGAATTGGAGTCTTGTGTTGGAATGCAGTTTGTCCTCCAAAAACTGCATCGCTTAGTTTTCCGGACGCCGATCAGAAGTAAGGGAAGCGGGCTGAAGAGGGGAAGAAGAGCGACGGTAAGGCGACGGTGAACGGCGTCGGGTTGATCGGTGACTACTGCGCAGTTCACCCGATGCTGGCGGAGATGGAGATCGACGCGGTGGTGACGAATAACGGCGACCCTGGTACAAGGCTCCTGCGGTATAGTCCCGTTCGCGTATGTCGTACCCTCGGCGCTCGTCTTGCTGGCGCTTGCGGCAAAAGCGTGCAATGTGACCACGATAGCCGCAATAATAGCACGTAGGCCGAGTCGATCGATGATGAGGGTAGTAGCTTGCGCTAACTGCACCAGGAGAGAGAGAAGTCAGAGGGACAGGTGACGGCTCACGCGGCGGTGATGAAAAGCTCGTGGGAAAGCTTGTGGGAGGTGCGGCAGCAACCGACGCGTACGTTCGTGGCGGGGACGTCGAGCTGACGGTGCCTGGTGGTGCGGCGGCGGTGTGCGGGAACGATGGTAGAGTACGAGAGACAATGGGCTGCAGGTTGGCCATGTGGGTCATGGAGGTGAGCTCTTCCCTGATGACATCCCGCAATGACGTTGAAGAGGACTGAACGGGACACACTGAAGGTAGTGTGAATCCCATTGATTCCAATTCTTCACGAATAATCGCCCTTATCGTGTCCCGCAGGTTTGGATCAGTCGTGATACGGGCCGCGTCACTGTCTGATTGTAGGCGCATAGACTCAAGTTCTTCGAGGCGCTGACAGGTTGTCGCAACGTCAGCAACGGTAGCCGGATTCTGGATCGCTAGGGCATTGAATGCGACGGGTGCAATCCCCTTAAGAAGCTGGCGCACCTTGTCTGATTCTGTCATTGGTGTGTCAACCCGGCGGCAAAGTGAAAGAACATCCTCGATGTAGGATGTGTACGACTCCCCGATGTGCTGTTTCCGAGTCGCGAGAGCTTTCTTTGCGAGAGCCGAACGAACAGCCAGTGTGCCAAAGACATGACGAAGCTGATCTTTGAAGGCTGACCAGTCGGGGATGTCGATGAAGTGGTTGAGGAACCACGTCTTCGCGACACCCGTGAGGTAGAATGACACGTGAGCGAGTTTGTAGGCGTTATCCCACCGGTTAGCAGCGCCGACACGTTCGAAATCGTCCAGCCATTCTTCCACATCTTCCCCGCGCATACCAGCGAAGGAATGGGGCTCACGCTGGAGGCTGTTGATGACGTGAGAAGGCGCTGCACGCGGTGGTTGAGTGGGAACGGCTGCAGCACCGGCCTCATCTTGGTGCGACATATTTCCGGACACCTGGCCCAAGCGGCGACCTGAACGTAGGTAGCTCCAGGGGGTAGAGTGGTCGAGAGGATGACGAGGGATCTAACAGCACTCTCCACCACGTATGAAGTCTTGGTTTGGATTACCTTTTATTAGGCCCGAGGAACCGGCAGCCGACAGCTACGATGAATGAGCCAAGATGATGATGCTACGCGACAACGATGGGGATGCATGAGCCACACATGATAATGATGATAATGTACCGGTGAAGAGGATGCGTATACTAAATGCCCACAATAATAATAATAATAATAATAATAATAATAATAAACATCGCCACATGGCCAGAAGAAACAGAGTATCCAACTGCATATGCGCGACATCACACGTCGAAGTTAGTTTCTAATAGCGACCGATAGGCAGACGCTGGCATTATTGCAGCTGCATCATTTGGGTCAAAGCATGCAATAAAAATGGCCCCACGTTTCGTGCTGATGCTTAAAAAAGTTGGCCCATCACATGTACCGGTTGACAATACTTTGCTTCTCTTCAATGAAAGGGCTTCAAATTTCAGAGTTCGTCTTACGGGAAGTGCGTTGTCTTTGTCAAAAAATTCAAATGGGACATTGGCATTTGGCGGGGGCCATTAAACGGGATGTGCCTCGCCACAGCATCTACGTAACTGCAATCAAATAGCCTGTTCTAACAACTTTATCAATAGAAAGCATTCGTTTAAGAACATGGGTCGTTACCTGATGTCATACACACTGTACCTGCGCAGGAGCGTTTGCAGAAAAAAGACAAGATAACATTTAATTGCGTTCGCATTATTATCAATAGCGTTAGCTAGCCCTTCGCATGCACCTGCAAGTATTCCGACCATGGTTTAGTACTTTCCAGTCTTTTACTTATCGCTCCATTAGATTCCGTTCCCGCTGAAGTTTCACAGTGTTTCCGAATCAGTAGATGCTACGACTGTAATGATTTCTAAAGTTTGACTAGCCTTTACAGTGAGGCTCGTGACGATGCTAATGGGCACGTTAAGTTAGTCACCTTCTTACGACACGTTGTGCAGAGACCTGAGTCATCATCATCACCAGACTGACTGAGTCCACTGCCGAAGAAATGCCCCTCCCATGTTCCGCGAATCAACCCAGTGCTGTGCCTTCTGCAGCCAAATTATATTGGCGAATTTCTCAATTTCATCTCGTCACCTCACTTTATGTATCTTCCTCCTGTGTGAGGTCGCATGTGTTCAAAAATTCTCATTGCCGCCATTGCCGTATCTGCACGCATCTAAACCGGACCCCAAAAACAGTCCTGAGCAGCATGCATGCCCAAGAACAAGATACAGTGGTATTGTAAGAGTGAAAAAAGAAATGCCATCGAACAAAGAATTCAGACGGGGCACCCGACCTTCGTGCAGAGAACGGGGTTCGAGTGGTTGGTCCGGTCGGAAGCTCATCATCCAAGCACAGACAGAAATAGAAAGAATGCGCCGAATGGAGGGTGAACAGAAGGGGTGCTTGCCCCGTGAATAAATGTTTCCCTCAGCCTCACCTTACCACCACCGGCTGCGGTTGTTGCTCGAAACTCGTTATTGAGCCCAACACCATGCCATCCTGACTCCTAGTAACAAGCGACTCGCCTATCACGTACCCGGTCTAATTAGGGACGGCCCTGCTAGAGCTTCCGAGAGTGCTTTTGCGCTTTAGTAAGTCAGATAACGCATGTAATCGTAAACCCACGCTTGCCTCTTTACCATGCTCAACGGCTGAGTTTGGACATCCCATGCACCCGTAATTGGCTGCGCTTTCCAATCAGGCTACAGCTTGGCTACTGTTAGTGGCACTCCTCTGGGTATTACGTTCGTTAGAGCGGGATAACAGCTGGTGTATTTGGGCTTAACATTGGTTTATGTTTGTGCACTTACTGGAGCGTACTGCCGTCGTTAGGCGTTTATGGTAATCGGTCGATGACGGAATAATGTTGCGCTGAATGAGCTACGCCTCGATAGTACAGTGGTCAGGGGTGACCTGCCACTGGGCCGAAAGTCGCGGAATGGATCCCAGCCGTGGTGTTCACATATCAATTGAGAAGAAACGCTACAAGTCGCGCGCTGTGAGATGTCAGTGCACGTTATACAAAACGGGACCACCGATAATGCCGCAGCCATCCCCTATGGCGTGCCTCGTACTTATATGGTGGTTTTGTAACGCAACACATCAAACATTATTGCACTGAATAGTCTCACAGCATCCAACGAATGGGTATAAGAGACATACCCATTCCTTTTTAGGTGAACATATCGAAATTTTTTCGCATTTATGGAGACCCTCTGATCGTGCGGACTTGAGCGACGCTTACACCATACACTGCAAGAGCCATAGACACGTCGTGTTCGTCCTCAGTCACTTGTCACCGATCGTGAACAGCGCCGCGGGAAATGTATGCAGTCGAAGAGTCCTTCCCACAAGCTCCCTCAATGCCGCCATTAAAGCGGCACGCGATGCTATACATCAAAGTAATCCTAAAGCGGGACCGGTCTTTAAAATATTTGCCGCTTGCACTTGCATTTTAAAGGCATCCCGCGTGAAGTATTACACGCAAGTCTCATTATTCACAGCTCTCATGTCGCGTGCTTTCAAAGGATGCGGATGAAAGACGACCCGCGGATGCTGTCCGCTCAAACGGCGATGAGTTTCCTGGTGCACTGTTCATATCTTTCCGAAAGCCCAGCGTACAGGAAACCAAAGCTGCTGTCGGCTACAACGCACAGTTGGTATGCATAGCGCTTATGGAACACTAAATAGAACAACGTCTGGGTTTTTAAGGCTTGTTTTATGCACCTTTGCTATACTTTAACAGCACATTTCTCAAATTATCGTCTGAGCCAATGTCAGCAGCACTCTAGACAGCCGACAAGTGCCTGACAGAAAGCTTAAAAAAGGAAAACTCCTACTTACACAAAACAGCACGCGATCTTGGCATTGGCGCCACCGCCGCATCTTTCCGTTGCTCTGAGGTAGTGTGCAGTGCAGTTAAGAAGCAGGCTTACTGGCCGGCGCCTTAGAAAAGATGGATGCTGGACAAAAAAAACAATGTGCCTAAATTCCAATTCACATTTAATAAATTTCAATAAATTGGTCTCATGTGTATTAATGTCACTTTGGGGCAAGCATGTATTTTAAGTCGACTGCATCAACGATTTGCAGTTAACTGAACGTGAGTCATTTCACACAGGTTTCTGTTTTTGCCTCTTCCTTTTGAAAACTGCTTCGTCATCGACCTTCCTCAACTTTTTTGTCGGCCGAATGACAAGCATACAGCCACGTGCTACAGTTTTAATGTGTTTGAAGGCACCGTAGAGATTTAAGAAAATTGTCGAAGTGCGCACAAAATCACCGTATTGCTTCGCCACAAAGTATATTGTGAGATAAAACGTATGGTGCGCCCGCCGCAAAAAAGAAATTAAGAATGCATTATTGATTTTCTACCAAACAGCTGATATTTAGAGCGCTCCACGTAGTATTGCATTTTCGAGGAATTTTATTTTCAACACCCTACGTTTCCCCTCTACGGCAACACACAAACTACTGATGAAGTGAGACAAGATTATCATGCAAAAGTACTAAAGAGGTTAAATAGTTTACTGAATGAATTGCCCATACTATTAGAAGAAAATATGAGCGCAACGTCTGAGACGTTTGACCTTAAATGGCCCACAGCGGTGGATGGCATGCATGCACGCCAACAGTTCCCATACCTACTGGCTAAGAAGAATAACACATCCAGAAATAAAAGCTCGCGCTCACAGCGAACAGCGTGAGCTCAACGGCCAATGGCAACGGGAAACTAAATGAACGATTGTCAGTCGAAAGTAAAGGAAAGAGTAAGGTACTCCTTGGGACTTCGAGCACTTTGTTGGAGACCAAAACTGTACGAGCATGCAAACGAATAAGAAGCTTTGTGAGGCCCCATACGGGATCTACGAAAGCGCATCCACCCTATAACGGACGCTGGCGGAGCGTATTTCGATGGCGCAGTGAAGCTGAACTCGCGGCAACACTATCGACGCACGCTTGACTGCAAGTCTCGGAATCACTCGCAGGAGAAGTATCATACTACGAGCGTTCTTGATGCACGCCATCACGGATAAAAAGAAATTCATTGAAAGCAGGACAGAACGAATGGTTTTGTGGGAATATATGGTCAGGATACTCTTCGTGCACTGCGAACGATGAAGCTACAGCGGTACAGCAATTCGACGCTGCCTTGGCGCCTCCCAGATTGCATTGTCGATGGAACTTTCTGGAAAGCGGCCACGCAAGATCGCGGCAGCGCGCCCGCTTCTCGGGGGTATCGAGCGAAACCGACGCGTTCTGTTCATGCGAAGAAAAGGACTGAAAAAAAGGGAACTACCGGAGCTTTCCGTGAGCCAGCGGTGCGCGGTTTCGTGAAGATCTCATTCCGGGAAGAGCGTTTCAGGGTGCACAGCGGCGTGCATGTGAATGCCACATGCACGCCGCTGCGCTCTCAACGAGCTCTTTGCGCGGCCATTTTTAAAGCGGATCATAGCGAAACTTTTGAGAACAGCGTCGCATAGCGGAAGTTTTTTAGGGTCCATAAACACACGTCACGTTTTTTTTTTTGTGAGATCTCCCAGTCACCGTTTTTATAGCGTAACTTTGAATTCGCGTCAAATACTGATAATCTGTTTTCTGCAGTGGAGCAACAGTTGATATTTTCGAAATGACTGATTTAAAAAGGGCACCATGATGTGTTTATTTGCATCGCTATACGAACAAGCAGTGGAAATGAACCGCTTTTGCCTTTGCTGGCTTTCAACAATGAATCTCGAAGCTTGTGATGCTGTACCAAGCTTCTCGACTGTAGACGATGGCTTGCTCACTTATGCATTTTAGCCATTAATTACACTATACATCGTTTGGCAGTCCTCAGAGCTTCGAAACTTTAGTGCGTTCTCGTTATCAGTGACGAGATGGCGCGACAGGCTTGCGTTGGGCGCGCTAAATATCGTCACCTCGACGGAGCGCAGTCTCTCCTACGCCCGCTTATCAGACTCGTCATTCGAGAGAGGACGAAGCCACGGCCACGTTTACGAAAGTAATACGCCGCTAACACGTGACGCAGGAAGAAATATGACAGTTGATCGCGCTTGTCCTGTGTGTACTTGTGCGCTCGTTTTGTGCATATCTTTTTTCTGTTTGAACGGCACGTTTTAGGTTTCCAACAGTGACAATTATTAGTCTGCTATCGTCCCGTGTATTCTAATTGCGTGCGTGCTTTTTGCTTGAAGAGTGCGCTGAATGTTTCTAGGTGTTTGTCATTCCTAAAAGGACTTTGAAATTTGTTGCTGTTACTGAAATAATGCACAATAAACGATTCAACTAGCTCTCTAAGATACGTTTCACTTACGTGCTCTATGGATTCCAATAAGTAGGGGAATCAGACGAGTTTTTTTTTTTCATGTGAAAAGTTTTTGGAACTGTAGTGAATAAACCGCGGCAAATGTTAGTGATATTTTATGCGAAGTACACTTCGACATCTTGAAAGTGATCTCCACATTATTATTTTTAGGTTATTTCGGGTATTGCGAGTTATAAACAGGGTTCTGTCCCGGTTTATGTGGATCTTCTTGAAAGTCAGAATACCTAATCTTTACATACCTAGTCTACTATATTGATGGTTTCCACACGTTCGCCGAACCCTATAATTATAGTTTCCTGTGTGCTTTCCTTGGCTGCAATAGGCATTGGCATCAAATGGTTGAATGAAAAAAGGGGTCCTTCGATCAATATTTCTCGTCATTAATAATGGCTGCGAAGCATGCACGTGCACAGAAGATGGGGATTGTACCTGAGGAACATGTACCTAAAAGAACATTATAAATACGCGACAAAATCTAATACGCAGCATTGCAAATAAAGCGGTAGCAGCAAACGACAACCTGCCCTTTAGTTTACACTCTTAAAAAAAGTCAGTAAAAAGTTAGCAACTGCAAGCAAATAGGTAGTAACTACAGCGGTTACTACCTTTCTTCGGCCGTTACTACCCTTTTGCTACTTGTTTACTACCTACATTAGTAAACAGTTACTACCTGCAACCGTTACCAGCTTCTCCGACTTTTTTACTACATACGTTAATTAACAGTTAGTAACTGAAATGAAAGAAGTAGTAACAGTCACAGTTATTCCACTGCGGCGTGTCTCCAAATATTATCATTGTTTTGGCGCGTCGAACCCCCACAATGAATATTACCTTTTAAACGCTGATATATTAGTCGTGTGAAGCATTCAAATGCACTGTGAATGAGTTCGGTACATTGCTCCGGCCACTGTACAGATTGCCTTTTTGTGGCCATTTTATAATAAATAAATATGCGATATAATTTTTATAAGTAAAACTGTTTAAAGTCTTGTGTTACGTCACCAAACACACGTAACCAAGTAGTACAATATAGTGCTATAGCTTTGAATTTGTTATAATTCATCCTGAAACGCAAGTGCTCCCCTTTGCCAGACATGTCCCTGCAAAGTTGGGGCTATATATACCCTACGCTTACTTCTTACTACAGGTATACGTACAAAATAGTGAACTTGTTTGGTCTATGCATTCTTCGCACTCATGGTAAACCCTGCTTCTTACTGATTTGTCTAGTTGTATTGGATTGGATAAACTTTTATTTGGTCCTCTAAAACACAGATCACTGTGTTGCGGGCAGCTCCCAGGTGGGTACTGAGATGCCAAGCTCCTCAGCCGCCTCGCGGGCTTGGTAGACAGCCCAGAGGTGATCTGCCAAGGACGAGCTGCGGATTGCCGCCTCCCATCTGGCAAAGGTGATGTTCCATATATGAGCGAATTTGGTGCACTGCCAGAGCATGTGTTCTAATGAAGCCATTTCCCCACATTGCGGACAAAGACTACTTGGGTATAGGTCAGGGTACATGATGTGTAACATTTTCAAAGTAGGGTACATCAGCGTTTGCAAAAGCCTTAATGTAAGTGCTTGGGGCCGGGTTAGATTTTTGTGAGGTGGAGGGAAAATCCTTCTAGACAGGTGAAAGTGTTTAGTGAGCTCGTTATATGTTGTAAGAATTTCCCGGTTATCCCCTTCACCGGTAGAACGCATCCCTGGGGAGGCGCGGTTAGAGAGTTCTCGCGCCGCCTCGTGTGCTACTTCATAGAGATTGGGAGGGGAATCGTTGATTTGCCCAAGGTGAACTGGGAACCAACTCAGAAAATGATGCGTTATGTTCTTTCCTTGCAGTATTCTCAGCGTTTGTTCAGAGACCGTCCCCTTAGCGAACGCCCGTAGTGCTGCCATGGAATCACTGTAGACGACTTCAATCTTATCCAACTTGAGTGCTCAGGCGATGGCCACCTGTTCCGCAATGATTGGTTCTTTCGTCCTGACCGTCGCTGAGTTGACGACATGGCCAGCCCCATCGACCACCACTGCCACAAACGCTTTTCCATTGACGTAGGAAGCCGCGTCAATAAATATGACCCCTCGTTCCTCGTTTGAGACTTGACGAAGTATAGTCCTGGCCCTCGCTACTCTTCTTACGACGTTGTGTTCTGGATGCATGTTTCTTGGTATAGGGGACACCGTGATATTCTCCCTGATGTTGTTCGGGAAATCATTGTAATTGCGTCTGATTGCCATTGGGTGTTGGCCCAGCTCTTGCAGGATCATTCTCACCGACCTTGTTGTAGATAACCTTGCAAACTGTGCTCTCTCTTGGGCTTCTGCTATTTCTTCGAGCGTGTTGTGAATGCCAAGCTCAAGCAGACGCTCAGTGCTGGTATGTATGGGTAGGCCCAGGACCTTCTTGATAACTTTCCTGAGGAGCACATTCAGTGTCTCGGACTCTGCTCTTGACCAGTTGTGCATTGCTGCCTCGTACGTGAAGTGGCTTAGAACAAATGCATGCATCAACCTGATGAGGTTGTCTTCCTTGATCCCATTTCTTTTGTTGGCCACTCTACGTATGAGGTGCACCGCACTGTCTGTTTTCCAAGTTAACATAGCTATATATTTGCTGTTGGCGCCACTAGACTCTATCAGCATGCCCAGGACTTTGATGGAGTCAACGCTCTGGATGGCATCCCCTTGATTTGTACGGAGGTGGATGTCTATCTGGTTTAACGGCTTCCATCCCCTGGGCTTCGGTCCCCGGCGTGCAGTCCGATACAGTAAAGGTTCTGACTTACTCGAGGAGCACTTGAGCATAGAAGGACGATGGTACTCTTTTACGGTGTCAATCGCCTCTTGCAGGGCGCTCTCAATCTGCCCCTCACTTCCACCTGCGCACCAGATGGTAATGTCATCTGCGTAGATGCTGTGCTTCAATCCTTCAATGCTCGATAATTTCTTTGAAAGTCCAATCATGGCAATGTTGAACAGTATTGGTGAAATCACTGCCCCTTGCGGCGTGCCCCTTGCTTCTAGTTAGATTGCTGCAGTCCAGATATCTGCAATCTTCATCACGGCTTTCCGATCTGTAAGAAAGGACCATACGTAGTCATAGAAGGCTTTCCCCAAACCAAGCTTGGAAATTGCTTCGAGTATGAATGAGTGGTGGATGCTGTCAAACGCTTTTTCTAAATCTAGGCACAGAATGGCTCTCACGTCTCTGGTTTTGTTGTAGATGACCTGGTGTTTGATAAGCTTCAATGCATCTTGTGTGGATAGCCCTGCCCTGAATCCAACCATATTGTGTATATATATATTCGTTATCTTCCAAGTACTTGTCTATCCTGTGCAGTATGGCATGTTCTGCAACCTTGCCGATACATGATGTCAAGGATATTGACCTCATGTTGTCCAAGTTAGGGGGCTTTCCTGGCTTAGGAATAAGAATCGTCCTAGCCAGCTTCCACTGCTCTGGCACCCTGCCTTCTTTCCATGCTGCATTGATGATATCCTTCAGGGTTTCAATTGAATCGTCATCAAGGTTACGAAGGGCCTTGTTTGATATAGCATCCAGGCCAGTGGCCAACCTGCCGTTGAGATCATGCAAGGCTCTTCTGATCTCCTCGATGTTAAAGTCACCCTCAAGACCTCGATTGGGCCTGCCCTGGTACTGTCTACTTGGTGGTGACAATCCTCTTTTGATTGGGAGGTACTTATGCACGAGCCGCTGCAAAACTTGCTGCTTTGTAGTGCGCCCTATCTCTTTATGCAAAATTCGAGCGATAACATGCTTTTGATTTGTTTTGGTGGTGTTTTCGTTGAGGAGATGCTTTAACATATTCCATGTCTTGTCATTGCGCATCTGACCATCGATGGAGGAGCAGATTTTGTCGCATTGCTGCCTGGATAGTGCGCGACAATGTTCCTCGACTGATCTGTTTACCTCAGCTATCTTCTTCTTCAGTCTTCGGTTCAGGCGCTAACCCTTCAAATGGTTCAGCAGTGCTTGCTTTGCCTCAAGAAGATGAGCGAGCCGGCTATCCATTCTTTCAACCGAAAAATCTGTGGTAATGGTGGAGGAAACGGATTTGATGTCATCTTTAATCTGTTTGACCCACTGCTCCAAGCCTTGTCTGTGGCCATCTTGTTCCCTTTCCATTCTTATCTTCCTGAACTTATCCCAGTCTGTGAAGTGGAATTCTTTCTGCGTTTTACGCTCCACGGAGAAGGTAGTGGCAAGAATGCAGTGGTCACTCCCTAGGTCTACAGCAAGGTTCATCCACTGGGCCTTCTTGATGTTCCTTACAAATGTAAGGTCCGGGGTGGAATCGCTGCAGCAAGATGTACCAAGCCTTGTTGGTAGGCTGGGGTCTGTGATTAGGGTGAGATCAAATTCACTGGCACTTTGACAAAGTCGATTTTCTTTCCCAGTGTTGTACTTGTAACCCTATGTATGATGAGGGGCGTTGAAATCACCTGCTATGACGAGTGGGCATTCCCCGGTGATATTAACAGCTTTCTTTAGAACCGTCTTGAACCCTTGCTTTTGTTCCTTTGGAATGCTGTATATATTAAGAATGAAAATGCTCTGACGGTTGCTGGTACCTGGCACGATCTCTACCATGACGTGTTCCAACCGGCCTGCTTCTATCTTGAGGTCGTGGGTTACGGGTGTTAGTTTGTTGCATACGAAAGTGCAGACTCCCCTTTTCTTCAGTATTCCCTAATACAGGCCGGAATCCAGCCAACGTTGCTTGTGGTGAAAGGGTCTCTTGTAATAATATAATATGAGGCTTTTCTTGGCTGCTCCTCATATACTACTGTAGGGCTGCCTTCTTTTTAAGGCAACCTCAACAGTTTCATTGCCAGATACGAAATGCTTCACATAGCGCTGCCATCATGGTTATTACATGTACGGCCAGAGCCTGATGCTGCACCGGTCGACAGGTTTGGTACCACTAGTATTGGTGGCCGAAGGGGTGAGTTTGGTGCATGAGGAGGCCTTACTGTATTGTGCAGATATGCTTTGACCTTTGTAATGCGCAAAGTCATATGCTCTTCCATTGCCGCCACGCTTGACTGTAGCCTACCCATGTGCTCGCTAAGATTGGCTACTACTTTGCTGAGCGTGTCAAAGACCTCTTTCATATCTGACATAGTCGTTTGGTTGGCTTCCACGTGTTCTGCCATGACTGCCCTCTTTTTTGTGGTTCTCGAGTCCCCCACGTTTTCAGCCACCGGGACATCAATTGGCTGAGGCATTGGCTGTGAAGTCTGCGCGCTGGTTAGCTTAGTGAGAAGAATTTTTATTTCCTTTAACTCAGCTGATAGCCTCTCTTTCGATTTTGTAAGTCTCGCGTTTTCCTGCTCTAGCTGTGCAATTCTATCATGCTCTCGCAGCTTACCTGTCATCACCTCTGCCGCGCCGTTGCGCACTCGCCCAGCCTAGCTGCCTTTCGATGTAACTGCAGGCGTCCTCCCCGGGAGTGAAGCCGTGATCTCGAACTAAACGCCAGGCAGCTGGCCATTCTGGTGCCGCCCAGGCTGATCCCGACCCTGATGGTGACCTTGAGGACTCGAGCGCCCCCGTGATTGGGAGCAGGACTTGGGTCTAGAACCTCTCTTGGAACGCGACCTCCCGCTGGAGTGGGGCCACCTTTCCTGTTCTTGTGTAGTCTGGATGCTCTGGGTCCCGTCGGCTGGAATAAGCTGCTTGTCGTTGATGTCTGAATTCGATGTGATTGATGCGTCCCGGGCTTTTGCGGCTGCTCGCGATCTTTCCCAACGTCTGCGTCTGACGACGTATGGCACTAAGAACCTGTTCTTGCACTCCTTGTCTGCCGTGGGATGGTGACCGTCGCACAGCCTGCATCTTGGATTGCACTGGTGCAAGCTATCTGGGTTCTTGATCTCGCTGCCTCTGCAGATGGCTTCAGCTGGGTTCGGACAGACGTCAGACCGATGTCCTAGCTTTCCACAGACGTAACATATATCGATGTTCTTGCGGTAAAGGGAGCACTGCAAAAGCGAAGGTCCATAACTCACGAATCTGGGCACCTTGCGTCCTTCGAACGCTATGATAATTGTCCCGGTGTCCTTGATTCTCTTGGCCTGCAGTGCGAGCGGGTTGTTCGTGTTCACAATCTTTCGGGTCAAAATGTCCTGAGTATCGCTTATGGGGATCCCGCGAATCACTCCTTTACAAGTATCGTGGGGTGCCGTGGCGTACGCGCTTACCTCGAAAACTTTGCCTCCAATGTATTTGCTTGACCTTGAGGTATCTTGAAGCTCTGTCTTGGTCCAGAGTGCTTGCCGCCATAATGTTCTGCTGCAAGTTGGAACAGATGATGTCCTGCATGGCCTCCTCCTCTTTGATGCCGGCCGCCAGTACTATCGCGTCTGCCATGGCTCCAGTGCCAATTCTCAAGATATTTAATCCTCCACGTGGTCGTAGCACAATTTTGCTGAAGTCCTTGGGTAGTGGCGGCATGCGTCCAGCTCGCACGATTGTATGCTTGGTGTCATACCTACTACGACTGGCTCGAGCGTCTCCCGCAACGCCAGCTTTGGTCGAACCCTTGGCAGCAGGAACGCTAACCGCGGCTTGCTTATTCATTGAGCGTCTCGTTTCGGCTTCCTTCCAACCCATGTCTTCCGTGCAATCCTCTGGAGAGATGCCCTCTCCATCTACTTGGTATACCAATCTCAGTTGCAGGTCCTGGAACGCGCAGAGCGTTGAGTCATGTTGGCGCCGGGTTGGCGCATCGGCGACATTCGCCTCTTTGGTTGTTAGGCTTAAATCCCCCGGTGGCGTTGTCGTGTAAAAATGCCCTAAAAACGGTGTAAACGTCCACTCACCAGCACAAAAGTGATATCTGCTGATTTCTTGAGAACTTAGGCACACGATGGGACTGAAAACTCGGCGACAAATTCGTGAATACCACAGGAAAGCATTTTTGAAAGCAGGAGCCGATCTTCGCGCGTCCACACTGGTCGGCACCTAGAGCGTCTCCCGATTTGTCTAGTTGTAAGACAATGATTAGCCAACATTAGCAATAGAGAAATAATATGCCAAAATAAAGAAATTACGTAGTATCGGTTGCTAGTTCTTTTCTCGAAACATTTAAAAGTTACTAACAAAGGGTGGTAACGGCTTGGGTAGTAATCGTTACTAACTGCTGGCAGTAACAGCAGCGGTAGTACCAGTTACAACCCTTGCCGTTACTAACTGCGCTTACTACCGGGATTGTAATATATGTGACAAATCATTGTTACCCCAAAGTTAGCAAGTACTACCACCTTTTTTCTAAGAGTGTACATATTGATTGATATATGGAGTTTAACTTTTCAAAATCACCGTATGATTCTGAGAGACGCCGTAGTGGAGGGCTTCAGAAATTTCTACCAACCGGGGTTCTTTCAACTTCACCCAACTCAAAGCACACGGGCCTACAACATTTCCGCCTCCATCGGAAATGCAGCCGCCGCAGCCGGGATTCGAGCCCACGACCTGCGGGTCAGCAGCCGAGTACCTTAGCTACACGACCACCGCGGCGGGGCCGCTTACATATAACAAGACTTTGCTGATTGTTGCACAGTTCCACGTCGATTCGCAGCAATATTGGAACCCCTAATCAACTTTCTTCCTCCGGCGGCCGTAATGAAAAACACTTTGCTTTTTCTTTCCATTTCAAGATGTTTTCTTTCTCCCTTAGGAACATCGTTAGAAACGCGCGTTTCTTTTTATGTTTTTCTTGAAGCCTCAATATCATTTCTGTTTTTCGCGCAGTACCAACGTGAGCAGCAATGCTTTCTGGTAATCTAGAGCTTAATTTACAGCAGTTGTTGATTTTTATGCTAGACTGACAGCCCACATAGAGTCATGCTTTTTGTTTCTTTGCGTTAAACTGTTACATAACACTCACTCTTCTCACTGTCTCGTTAAATATCTTTATTGAAAGAGCTTGGCTCTAACCTTAATCAGTTCGGATAGACTGAAGGTGCTTACTTTAGCTAAGATGCGAAAGCGCGCGTTAGTAGGGGCGCAACTGAACGTCAAGGCACGGTTGAGCACCCGTTTGCTTCGTTGTGTGACTATAGCTCATTAAGGAAGGAATACTCAGAAGAGGCCCTGACGTCGAATTACACCTTGCAAACACCCGCACAGCTTCCTAACAAAGGAGCAGCTAAACATTTCGGAATTCCCATTGCGTCGTTTACGAGCGCAAACGAGTTGGCGTATCACGCCACTTTTGCAGATTTTTTTTCCCCAAAGTGAGCAACACAGTCGATTCACGCATGCTCCTCCTTGGGTGTGCTTTTAAAGACGATAGTCTTTCTTGGGGACCTTCGACGGAGAAATTTTGGTCTGTCTGTCTGTCCATACATTTGTCTGTTTGTCCGCCCTAATGATACCTCAAACGGCACCATACGGCCAACCCCATCCGCAGCGCCCACCAATATTGCTCAAGGTTTAGCGTTCATATTTGTGCGATTGTCAATCAAAAAACGCAAATATTGCGCCTATTTGAGGCGCCATAACAACATGTCTATTTTTTGTATGTCTGCCTTTATACAAGAAGAGGCACACGCAAGTACCTCTTCTACTAGGACTGTTGCATTTAACGCGCTGCGCTCACAGTGCAACGCGATGCTTAAGAAGGTGTTTCCAACGCTTTGCTACGACAGCACGATGATGGCAGCTGCCCGTCACTTTGCATTCTACTCCTTATCACCTCCAAGACTGGCGCGCATCTTTCTCCGCGGTCGCGCATGCCTTTGTTTTCGAAGATGACTGCCAGATGGCGCTCGTGCCTAACGTGCCTTGATGCGCTTGTTCGCCTCCGTTGCACGCTCCAGGCACTCTAACGCAGCGTCTTCAGTATACCATTCACCGATTTTCTTGCACAGAACATCAAATAAACGTTTTTTTCACTCTCTCCAAACGCAAGACTATCGTCTTTCGACGACATTTACCGTGTAACATGTATATTCGGGGTGTAGTAAAGCTACGCAATGCCCTGCGGTTTGGGCAAAGAGCTTGCACAGCAAAACTTTCGGGTGTCACTTTTAATCTGCGTCATTAATATATTAACTATAACGTTAACGTAAACAATATTATGCATCTGCAGCTAATCTGTTCATTCTGTCTTGTGTAATTAGGGTCATATAGCTTTGAATAGTATCACGCTATATCTAGTAATTTACCTAGGACCAAACTAAGTGCGCAGTTACCGAATTGAAAATAATTGACGACACAATAAAACTACTTAGAGTATCCAAATGAACCATCCTAGTGATGAAACTATCCTGTTTAAAATTGAGTATACAATTTTAGACAACACACACAAAAAAGTCAGCGAACGCTGGAAGTCACTTCGAGGCGGCTTGGGAAACACTGGAAAAAACCAAAAGGTTGACTCACATAAAATAATTAGAAATTGTAATGGTTACAAAAGTGCATAATAGCCTCGGCGTCTGTGCGAGATCTGCCACTGAGGATCCGCGGGTTCGAATACCGGCTGTGGCGGCTGCATTTCCGATGGAGGCGGAAATGTTGTAGGCCCGTGCGCTCAGATTTGGGTGCACGTTAAAGAACCCCAGGTGGTCTAAATTTTCGGAGCCCTCCACTACGGCGTCTCTCATAATCATATAGTGGTTTTGGGACGTTAAACCCCACATATCAATCAATCCACTGAGGGTCCTCGGATGCATTAAAAATAAAAGCAAAAACATTAATTGCCTAAGGTATCTTCTGTAGCGTTTTAGGAATTAAAGAAAGTGACGTGGCCCCGAGAAGCATGCATGCCGCGTAAATGTTCCTCCCGTGAGCCCAGTGATAGTGATGTCGATACTGGTATATAAGGCGTCGCTATCGACGACGCCGCTATATGCGACACCATGGAGGACTCGGCAAAACGGAAACCGCCAACTCTGCTTTTCTGAACTGGTCACCAGGATCTTATCAGTCTTCTAGTGCACCACAACCTGACACACCAGGAGCGGGTGGCCATGAAAACGCAGACCATGGATCATCTGCTGCAAAGGGCACGCAAGTTTCAGCCAATTTGTCATGATTTGATGCACCCTTAAGTAAAAGAAAGCGTAAAAAGACCCCGAAAAAATCGAAGGACTACGTTATAGGCAATAAAAAACAACAGTGTTTGCTTTTCTTCCTTTTATTTTTTTGTGAGACGAGATATTTTAATTTATTTATTTATTTATTTATTTTTAGATACTGTAGCCTCAATTACGCAACTGCAGGAGTGGAAAAAAAAACAAATCAATATTCATCAACAGGCTTCCAGTAATTATTGATATGTTCTAAAAAGCGTTGCTAACGACTACGGCACTATGCGATGGCACGCGCTCGATAACCGCCGAAGAGGGGAGAAAGAAGATGGATTGAACAGGATGTGTTTGTTTATGCTATGATGATGCACACGAAAATTTCATGAATACGCACGAACATATTACGCTATCTTAGCAGGATTCAGCAATACCGCCTTTATCATTCGAGTGGCCTTACTTCTCGAAACATAAATCAGTTTATTGGGTGCATGTATTACTTTCTCCTTTTAATAGGTTAGTTCTACTCGTTAATGGCTGCATATTGATGCAGTAGTAAAGGAGTTATGATCCTACGTGAGCTTTTGAGTTCGCTGACCACTTTCCGTTATCCTAAATACTCTGCTTTCGATTCGTTTTACTAAACATTCACAGGTTTTATCTTTTTGCTATTCTTGCATTAGGAACACTGTACAATGCATGTCGTCTGATGAGCCTCTTGAGACCTGGCTGAGGTTATAAAGGCAACTCGGAGCTCTTCGGTACCTCTTAACCCACCAGTGATTACCTACACCACTCTTCTCCTTGAAAAAGAAAAGCACATGCCTACACTTGCGCGTTTTCACTTTATATTGAAGAAAAAAGCAAAGGGCGCTGTAATATCTTCTGCAGAGGGGGGGGTGGGGAGGTGTCACCTTATGCAAAAATATCTCTGTCCTAACAATAATTGCTCATCGTCATCTCTCGTGTCTTCTCACTTTATATTCTTTCATATTTCGAGCACGACACGCAGAATATCTAGTAATGAGCCTGCCAAACAGCGACAAACAGCTGGTATCGCGTAATTTCTCGGTACATTAAGCAAATGAAGTCTGTTTCAACTTACCTCGATTAACCGGTTAACTATGCATGGTTTTTAGTGATTGTAAAAGTAAACCTCTCGTAACATGAGTCCAGCGAATCAGAGAACAACTAACGGCAAAAATTACGGTGGTTTGAGAGTGTTTCTGAAGCCTGAGTCGGAAAACGACGCACTGTCTGCAGATAAACAAAAACAATAGAGCCAGACTACAAGAGCATGCACTCAACCTTAACAGATAACAGTAAGCTTATTGGCTATGGCCCATTAGCTTTCAAGAGTTATAGGGAAAGTGAAACTCATTGAGGAAAAAAAACAGACTTCATTAAACTAGCCCGGATAATTAAAAGAGTTTCCCAGGCAGTGTACTTTCGAAAACTGCTCCATGATCACTAGTGCGACTGGCACAAACTCAAGAGAAATTACAGCCTCGTTTTCCGAGTGTACAGGGTCGAACACATTCGTCTGTGTTACATTGGTTGAGTCTCCGTAATGAAAACTGCGCCTTCTTATAGCAGCGTGATAAGTGAAAGAAAATGTGACATTTAGAGACACCTAGATCTCATTCCGAACGCAATCAGCACACCTTTTTTCAGATAAGTGACCTTGTTTTGCCTACAAGTGACTCTATAAATGTGTAAAATTAGAACTTTTCTTACTAGTCAAGGGAACTTCCCAGTTTTGCATAACTCAGGCGATTTTGCATATCGTTCCTAGTCGTGGCATAACTTCAGTAAATGCATAATGTAGGGGACTCTAACACGTAGCTTGTGGACCTTTCACTAATGGTACTGAGTATACGTGGCTATTCTAGTCCCATTTGTTTTTTCAGTTTTTAATAGGTATGATCATGAGATGGACATACGTTGCAGGCATCAACTTCTTTCATTTAATGAGGAGCCGCATACCGTCCATGCCTTGAAACGCAAGCAAAGAACAAAAGTTGTATATTTCACAATCGGCGTGCACACTTTATTCTTTTTTTTTGCCCCACCATGGTGGTCTCGTGGCTAAAATTTTCGACTGCTGACCCGCAGCTCAGCGTATCAAATCCCGGCGGCGGCAGCTGCATTTTCGATAGAGGCGAAAATGCTGTAGGCTCGTGTGCTCAGATTTGGGTGCACGTCAAAGAATGCCAGGTGGTCGAAATTTCCGGAGCCCGCCACTACGGCGTCTCTCATAATGACGTCCTTTAATGGGCCTGTAAGGCATTCTGAAGAAATAAATAAAAATATGGTAGTTTTGGGGTGTTGAACCCCACATATCAATCAATCAACATTTTAGTCATTTTAGTTATCAGCATAGATCTGTTTTTCGAATACTGACATCAATCCGAATTGATAATTGAGCTCAATCTGATATATTGAAAAGGTCTTCTTTTCAGTTATAACATCAGCTGGCATTTTTCACATTTATTCACCTACTTCTGTCGCCGTCACTCTCTTGGACCTCGCGAGAGACCAAACTTAGTATCTGCGGCCCACCATAGCTCAGATGAGTTTCAAGCCCCTGGTGCAGTGAAACGGTTTGCTGTTTTTCAACCCCAATCGAAGGCTTCAAAGGCACATGGCAGCATACCTGAGGAGTGTGAACATGCCAACTTTTTTTGTATCATCCTTGTTAGCGCTTGTGGCGAGCTTACTATACGCTGTTGACCCCAGGCGTGAAGTGGTGCTGTCGTGGGTGCTGTGATGGAAAAAGCCACTCTTAACAAGCGTGTCAATTCTCTACGTACTTTTGTTTTTGCCTGGACCACTACAAAGAAGCGTCATCTCTAAGAAATTCTCCCCGTGGCATTTTCCCCTAACACCCTTTGAGTTTATTACAAAGCCACACACACTTTCATCGAGAGTATTCTTTATATGCTTGTTCTTTCTTTGACGACACGCCGTGAAAAGGTGCAGTCGTGTCGCCAATTTGACGGCCTGACAAAACAAACTGGCTTTTAGAGCAAGGTTCCAACAATCTTCAAGTTCAAGCACACAGTCGGGCAGCGACTGGCAAGTGCTTAGTTTTTATTTAAAATATTACAGAGGTGCTGTGGAGTTGTGGATGTGAACGCGTGGATGATGAATCTGACTCAGGATATAGGTTTTTCTCATTTGCATAAATCGGCAAACAAAATGGAGCGTGCTTACACTGACTAAAATATATATTTTGCTCTTTAGGCGGACACAGTTGGAGCCTCACCAAATGTTTACTTAACATCACTAACTCGAGCTCACACAAACGAAAATATTACTCGTGTAGGCTCGATTACACGCAGAGTCAGAAACAGATCAGAGTCGGAGTGACTGAGTCCACGTGCATCGACTCGCAAGTGACATCAAAAACTTACCTACACAACGATTGCTTGAGGTTCAGGGTTTGACAGCTATGTCACTAAAAGGCTCAATATTACTTTCATGTTTTTTTCTTATTTTTTCAGGATGAGAAAGTTGGGTAAGTAATCAGATGTAATAAGCTGTGCGCACCGTTTAGGTTGCATCGGTCCTGAGAATCACAAGTTTGCTTATCAAAACGTCGGCTTGACACAACTCTTGTTACGGAGTTTTTTCGTAGTTTTTTTATATATGATGAAATCACTACGTGGAAGCTAAAATTGGTCGCATTGCGTTCTTTTTAGTGAAACCACTGATTAACACAATCAATAAAATAAATTGTGCACTCGTAATATGCGAACGAATTTATGTGATTTCGTGTGCTGAGCGCACCATCTATACATTGCCATAATGCAGAAAGAAACAGCAGCAGTTGAATGCAGGACAACCAATTAAATTGCACGAGAACACTGGCAAACTGATCGGATGAGAAGCTCGTCTGTCTCTCTCGCTGCGCGTGCTTTTCGTTGTTCCCCTGGTGTTGCATATTAAATGCGGCATTTGCCCCTCTCCAGAGAGCAGTGTCTCGATGCTCTTCTACAAAAGATGGTGCACTAGATGTATGGTGTAAGTCAGCCAGAACAATAGGGCTTCATTCGCACAACGTGCACAATTTCTAGATTTTGCTGGCGAGTTGTCGCGGGGCTCTCAGGCATGACTACGTAATTAACGTCACTCAAGCGTTGTACAACAGTGTACAGGCCAAAATACCTCTTCAGCAATTTTTCAGACAGTCCCCGGCGGTGAATAGGACTCAATACCCACACTTTGCCGCCGGGCTGATAGACGACATGTCGGTGTCGCAAATTATAACATTGGGCGTCGTAATTGTGCTGCTGGGTGATTCGGACTGCGTGCAAGATGCTTCGCTTCTTCTGATCGTTTGGTAAAAGATGCAGCCTCCAAATTGATGTCATTGCAGTCGTGCAGTAACATGGCGTCAATCATCGCCATCTTTTCACGGCCATGAAGGAGACTGAACGGCGCTCTTCGTGTAGTTTATTGCTACACTGTATTATAGGCGAATCTCATGTACGGTAGAATGTCGTCCCGATTCTTGTGATCCACGTCAATGTACATACTCAACATGTCAGAAATAGTCTTGTTCACGCGTTCTGTTAAGCTGTTCGTTTGTTGGTGATAACTTAGAAGAAGTGGTTTTTCCGATGGGCTGTTCCACTGAGCTCAAGCACTGTCTTCAGGAGCGTGGCCGTGAAAGTGGTACCTCAATCTGTTATTATTATTGTCGGAGCACCATGCCTCAGGGTGATATTTCTATGAAGATTCAAGCTGTTTCAACGGCGGTGCCACTTGAGAAAGCCTTTGTCTCTGCGTAGCGCGTAAGATAATGGATGGCGACTATTACCCACTTGTTGCCTGCATGAGAAGTCGGATATTGTTGGAGGAGATCCATTCGAATTCGGGCAAAAGGTACCGTAGGTACTTGAGTTGGTTGCAAAAGTCAAGCTGGTTTTAACGGCGGCGAATTCCTTCATTGGCCATCGAGGCACATGCGTACGTAATTTTTCACAATAGCTTTAAGTCTTAGCCAATGCTTCCAGGCACCGTCATGCTTTCTGGCATGGTCACGCTTTCCAGCAGTGAATCGAACTCCGGGCTGAGGCCTAACAGGCGGTGGCTGCTGCGGTGAACGGAGGTGTCGACGCGTGGAAGTCTTTCTGGGCTAGATGCGGGGCTATTGTCATGTGTCCAGAACATGTACGTACCCAGCACCTCCACCAGTGTCCCAATGCAGAAACATCTGCAGTTAAATACAGGACAATTTACTTTAATTGTACTAGAACACTGACAAACTGATCGGATGAGAACCTCGTCTTTCTCTCTCGCTGCGCGTGCTCTTCGTTGTTCTCTTGGTGATGCATACTCAATGCGGCAGTATTGTCAGGGGGTCGCGACTTGAACAAATGGAGCAGACTGCAGGTTGGGTAATAAACTGTTTATTTGGGCCTAATTTGTGGCCACGTAAAAGTAAAGTCAGATTACAGCATGACGCTGGCACTGATAGTGGCACGCAGAGCGTCGGCCGTCGATCAACTGACAAGCGGCAAAGCGCGTCGGCATTTACACACTTGCCATCAAATGTTCTAGCGTTATCGCTATCGGCGACGTAGATTCCAGAATATTCTGTAATATTCACGAGGTGGGCGTGATCTCGACAAAATGATCTACTACAGCCTCGAGGCTTTCCGAACACCGTAGGCGCGTTTTGCACTGAACGTAGTGTAACTGGCTGATAACAAACTTGTGAAAAGGAACGTGACATCACCCTCACTGAAAAAGGCATCGCTCCGATGCATTAACAAAAGACGAAGGTACAATAATAAAGACAATAAAGAATAAGTGCAAGCAATAAAGAACAGTAACAACAAAAAACATAGTCTGCAGTTTTTTGCATGAGATTGCTTGAGGCGTATGACATGGATGACTTCAGGTGGAGGATGGCGCCATTGAGAGTTCTTAATGCCGTCAGGAACAACCTCGCGGTCGAGTGGGCCGAGACGTCGAACTACCCTGTATGGTCCAAAGTACGGCCGTAGAAGTTTTTCACTGAATCTACGTCGGTGTATCAGTGTTCATACCCAGACATGGTCACCAGGCTGGTACCCCCGGAAGCATCGTCGAAGATAGTAACGGCGGCTGTCGGCCGCCTGGCGATTCTCGATGCGCAGGCGAGCGAGTTGACGAGCTTCTTCCACGTGCTGAAGGTAGACGCTGACGTCGAGGTTTTTCTTCAACGTTGACGTTTGACAGCATGGCGTCGAGCGTCGTTGTCGGGTTCCTTCCGTAGACCAACTTGTATGGCGTCATCTGCGTCGTTTCTTGTACGGTGGTGTTGTATGCGAAAGTTACGTACGGAAGGATGACATCCCACGTCTTGTGTTCGACGTCAACTCACATGGCCAGCATGTCAGCGATGGTCTTGTTTACACACTCGGTGAGACTATTGGTCTGTAGGTGGTGCGCTGTTGTATGGTGGTGACGTGTCTGGCTGTATGCCAAAATCGGTTGGGTTAGCTCAGCAGTAAATGCCGTACCTCTGTCTGTGATGAGTACCTCTGGGGCGCCGTGACGCAGGACGATGTTTTCGACGAAAAATTTGGCTACCTCAGATGCACTACCTTTCGGCAGGGCTCGGCGTCTCGGCGTAGCGGACAAGGTGGTAGCTATGTCGATCCATTTGTTTCCCACAGCCGACATCTAGAATGGCTCAAGTAAGTCCATACCGATTTGCTGGAACGAACGGCGAGGTGGTCCGATGGGCTGCAGAAGTCCTGCTGGCCTTATCGGCGGTGTCTTTCGTCGCTGGCAGTCCCGGAATGTCCTCACGTATGGAGCGACGTCGGCGGCAAGGCTTGGGCAGTCGTATTTTTCCTATGTTCTCGCGATTGTGCGGAAAAAACCCATGGTGGCCAGCCGTTGGGTCATCGTGCAAGGCGCGCATAATTTCTGGTCGCATTGCCGAAGGAACGACGTTAAGGTGGCTGGCTCGGGCGGCACAGAAGTTTTTCTTCACAAGGAACGACGTTAAGGTAGCTGGCTCGGGTAGCAGAGAAGTTCTTCTTTACAAGGACCTTGTTTTTCAAAAAAAAGTGATGTCAGTCCTCGCCTGATGACTTTTGGAACGACGCTTGTTAGGCCCTCTAAGTATTCCACTAGCCCTCTCAGTTCCGGGTCACCTCGCTGTAACTCGGTGAAGTCGTTGGCACCTCTGATCCCTAAGAAGTACTCATCATCCTGATTTTCCGGCTGTGGTGGATCGATTAGGGCACTAGGCAGGTAGTCGGCGTCAGAGTGTTTCCTTCCAGACTTGTACACGACGGTAATGTCGTATTCTTGAAGTCTTAGGCTCCATCGTACGAGGCGACCTGAAGGGTCCTTGAAGTTAGCTGGTCAACACAGGGCGTGGTGGTCGCTCACAACAATGAAAGGCCTGCCGTAGAGATAAGGGCAAAATTTCGACGCTGTCCAGATCATGGCAAGGCACTCCTTTCGGTTGTGGAATAGGTGGCCTCGGCCTTTGATAGCGACCGGCTATCATAACTGATAAGCTTTTCCAGGCCGTCGGTCTTTTGTACAAGGACGGCGCTGATCACTATGCTGCCTGCGTCGGTGTGTACCTTAGTTTCGGCGTATTGGACGAAACGCGCAAGTACTAGCGGTGTATGCAGGCGTCTTTCGAGTTTCTCAAACGCTTCGATTTGTGCTGTATCCCATTTAAAATCGACGTCAGTTTTCGTGAGTTGCGTTAGTGGCTCGGTGATCTGTGAAAAACTTTGACAAAGCGTCTGTAATAGGTGCACAAGCCGAGAAATCGGTGCTTGGTTTCCTTGTCAGTGGGTGGCGGGAAGGCAGCGATGGCCGCTGTTTTCCGTGGGTCTGGGCGTGCTCCAGACATGCTGATCACGTGACCCAAAAACAGGTGCTCCTTGTACGTGAAGCTGCATTTTTGTGGATTTAGTGTACGCCCAGCCTGATTGCTTGAAGTACGAATTCGAGGTGCTGGAGGTGTTCGTCCAAGTTAGACGAAAACGCAACGACGTCATTTAAGTAAACAAGGCTATTCTGCCACTTCAAGCAAGCCAGCACCATATCCATGACTCGTTGGAAAGTCGCAGGTGCCGAACAGACCAAAGGGCATCACCTTGAACTCAAACAGGCCATCCGGCGTTATGAAGGCAGTCTTTTCTCGGTCTTTCTCGTCGACTAAGATTTGCCAATAGCCTGTCTTAAGCTCCATCGAAGAAAAGTAGCTCACATTGTGAAGGCGATCTAGGGCGTCGTCTACCCTTAGGAGTAAATACACGTCCTTCTTCGTGATTTTGTTCAGGCGGCGATAGTCGACGCAGAAGCGTTGAGTTCCGTCCTTCTTCTTCACTAACACCACCGGTGACGCCCATGGACTGTTTTAAGGCTGAATGATGTCATCGCGTTGCCTTTCGTCGACTTGTTTCTTTGTAGCCTCACGTTCTCGCGTCGACACTCTGTACGGGCTCTGACGGAGTGGCCTGGTTCTTTCTTCTGTTACGATTTGATGTTTCGCGACGAGGGTCTGTCGAATTCTTGATGATGACGAAAAGCAGTTCTTGTATTTCAGGAACAAATTTTTGAGCTGCTCTTGTTCATACGTCGTAAGGCTCGGATTAACGTCGAAAGCCAGTTGAAGCGCTTGAGTCGTCATAGTGCATTCGGCAGAATCAATGACAGCGGGAACGTTGCTGGCTTTCAGTATTTCTTCGATGTAAGCAACAATCGTACCTTTGCTCAAGTGCTTGTACTCATGGCTGAAGTTCGTAAGCATCACTCATGCGTTACCTCCCCGTAGCATATTCCTCTGGCAACGCAAATTTCGCGGTTGATCAACAGGTGCTGGTCACTTTCAACGACGCCTTGCATGTCTATTGATTCTTGAGTGCTGATGGAAATGATGACGCTAGAGTGAGGAGGAACGGTGACATGCTCTTCCAGCACATTCATAGCGTGCCTCCCTGAGGGCTTGTGTGGCGGCAGTGCTTTTTCTGTGGATAGTGTTATTGCCTCTGACCTTAGGTCGATGACTGCGCCGTGTTGACTTAAGAAGTCAATCGCAAGTATCACATCCCTAGGGCAGTGCTGTAGCATGAGAAAGCTGGTGACATAAGTTTCGTTACCGATTGTGATTTTTGCTGTGCCAGAACCAGCCAGCGTTATTACATGACCCCCTGAAGTCCGGATTTCAGGGCCTTGCCAAGCAGCCATCACTTTCTTTAACTTCGTCACGAGAGGCACACTGACGACGGAATAGTCGGCCCCAGTGTCAACGAGAGTCGTGACGTTGTGACCGTCGAACATTACGTCCAAGTCGCCATTTCGTCGTCGTGCGTTTCGGTTCGGTCGTGGCGTTGGTTCACGGCTACGTCGGTTTGCTTCACTGCTTCCATGTTGCATCGTAATGTCGTCACCAGTACGTTGGGTTTCGTCGTCCAGGCTTTCCTTGGTTCGCGTCGTGTTTGGAAAGTACCATCGACGAAGGATCTTCAGTAGTTCATCGCACAGCAACGGCAACTCCAGCGGTTGCTGCCCTTAGTTTCCCGGATAAGGGGTAGACCGGATAAGGGGTAGACCGGATAAGGGGTAGACCGGAACGTAGCGGCCGGGTGACAGCGAACGAGATCCTTGGTGTGTCCACTGCGCTACTACGAGGTATTCGATAATGTCACGTGATCTTTCCCCCGTGTTGGACGCGGCGCATCTACGGCAAAACTACGCAGTCCCATCTGATGATACTGGCAGCGGCGGTAAGTGTGGCCAGCTTCTCCGGAGTGGTAGCAGAGACGTCGGTGGGCGGAGGCACGCTACGCGTCGGTTTTCCTCGGAGTGTTGTGCTAACTAGAATTACTGTATATGCTGCCTTTAGGTAGCAGAGTTGCACCACTGTTTTCCGGGCGCCGCTCGCTCCGCCTAGAGGAGTTCAGCGCCCCTATTCACCGAACGCCATCACGTGGTCATAGGTGGTTCATTCGCACTGCGGAGAAGCCAACGCTACGCAGATTCTGGGCAGATAAAGTGGGGTTGACAACGGCTGTTGTGATTCTCGCCGCGCTTCTTCGGTAATGTAGCTATGCTGACTGTTGGTCACAAGAAATGCGCAGCAAATGCATTCTGTGTTGAATTGTACTACGTAGAGCCCATGCGAATAGACGCGGGTGCAGCGGGTGTTGCTATATAGAAAGATTAGTGTTCGGTCGAAAGGAATAAACACTTGGCCATTGTTGTCGGCAGGATTTTCTCTTGGGGGTGCAAACCATTGTTGAATTGCGGCTTAGGGAGAGCGAGAGCACTGGTCTTGCTTGGGTGAGAGCAAGTGCTGTTGTGGATTTACGGGGGCAAGGGCCCCTTTTCCACTTCTCTGCTGACGCCCATGCACTTGGCGTTTTTTTATCGGCTCGCGGAACTGCAAAATTTGCTCTATTTGTATTAACTACAGATGCAGTAGTGAATACGTTACACATGCAGAGTTGGGCAGCGTGTGTCAGTTGCATACGTACAAATTAGTCGAATGGTTAAAACGCTAAAAATAAAGGTAGAATGTAAACCATAACAATTTGAATCGGCAAGGTGTTGCTGCTGGTGCGTGAATCGAATCAGCTTTAAAACTTTAAGCGTAAAGAATGCTGGACACCACAGGGTTGTTGAACGACGATTCGCATCAATTGTCGTGAGCCGCGATTGTAATACGACCGTAATACGAATTGCGCGCTTAACGCGGGCGTTGCACGGCCACTCTCGATCGCTATCCAGCTCGATTCAGTTGAAGACTACAAAACTTTAGCTGGTCAACTCACACTGTTAACGAATGAGCCCAACGCGATCAATATATTTTATGCCTGGCTCGGTAGCGAGCAAGAGTGAAGAATAATTTTATATTTGTAAGCGGGAAAAACAGTGCAAAAGATGCCAAAGCTAATGTGTGGCCTACTATAAATATACATATGTACCACTGGTTCAATGAGCTGACGCACGTTTTTTCATTATTACTTGCCAAAAACGTAAACATAAAATCCAGGCTTCCAGGCATGACGAGAGAAACTGAGTTTTCCTCGTGCCTTCATAAAAATGGAAAGAAAAGAAAGCAAGAAATAAAATCCACGCTACAAGTGGGAGTGCTGCTCCTACGCGGTTGGTGAGTGGCTTTCGCGCAAGACATTTAAACCCAATATGGCGTACCTTGGCGCAACTCTGCCACCTAAAGGTAGCATATACAGTAACTCTAGTGCTAACGAGCGGGTGTACGGCATAGCGTCGACGGTGACGGTGTGGTTTCTTGACGTGGGCGTAAAGGGGGAGAGTGTATAGTGTCGTGCTGCATCAGCGAAGCTCATCGCCTGCGGCTCAGGCTGCTGTGCTTCGGAAACCCCAAGCGATTGCCGAACATCTTCGCGGACAATGTCGGCGATCGAGTCCGCTTGAGGCTGCGCTGAAGGTAAAAGCTTGCGCAGCTCCTCCCGCACAATCACTCGGATAGTCTCCCGCAGACCATCGGAGCTGAGTGGTTGCGTTTCTGCGTACTCTGGCGTCGAGTGGCGATTGAATTGTCGGGTGCGCATCTCCAGCGTCTTTTCAATCGTGGTCAGTACGGAGATGAATGCCTCGACAGTAATGGTGGATTTCGCATCAGACCCACGAACAGCTCCCGCTTCACTCCTCGCATGAGGAAGCGAACTTTTTGTCTGGCATATCGGGGTTGGCGTGCCGGGAGAGTTAGCTCCTCTCTTCCGCGAAGAGCGTCAGGTTTTCGTTTGGAAGCTGCGACAGGGTTTCAAGCAGCGCTTCGGCCCTTTCCTTGCGTATGACGCTCATGAATGTAGCGAAGAGCTTCGTGCGGAATGCGTCCCACGTTGTCAGGGTTCGCTCTTGGTTCTCGAACCACGTACAAGCGGCATCTTGGGAGGCGAAGTATGCATGACGAAGACTATCTTCGCTAGTACAAGCATTGAAAATGGCCACTCAGTCGTAATCCTCCAGCTAACTTTCTAGGTCTTCAAGGGCTGAACCGTGGAAGGTCCGCCACTCCTTGGGTTGCCGGAGCAGGATCAGTGTAGACGGCACAGGGTCTGTCATCGTTGCTACGGCCTTGGTCAGGGTCTTGGTCTGCAGGGTCTTCTCTGGTAGAGGCCCGAACTCTGGCGGTACACCTTGTTGTCTGCGGCTTGTTCGCTGCTCGGGGTTGTCGTCGATGTCTTCACGACTGGCGCTGGCTTCACGGTTTGACGGAGAAGTCCGGTACATGAAAGAAGCAGCACCTCCACCAGGAGCACCTTACGGGGTCGGGACGTGGACAAAGAGAGCAGACTGCAGGTTGGATAATAAACTGTTTATTTGGGTCTAACTTGTGGACATGTAAAAGTCAGATTACAGCAAGATGCTGGCAGTGATAGTGGCGCGCAGTGTCGGCCGTCGATCAACTGACAAGCAGCGAAGCACGTTGGCATTTATAAACTTGCCATCGAATGTTCTAGCGTTATCGCTATCAGCGACGTACGTTGCAGAATAATCTGTAATCTTCACGAGGTGGGCGTAATCTCAACAAAACAATCTACTACAACCTCGAGGCTTTTTGAACATCGTAGGCGGGGTTTGCGTTGAACCTAGTGTAATGGGATGATGACAGAACTTGTGCGAAGGAACGTGGCATTATCTACTTTTTGTTGATTCGCCCTCATTAGAAAACCTTTCAATATCCCGTAGCCGTTAGGTTTCTCATATCACTGCAATATATTTTCTAACTGAGAATTTTACCAGATGCCCCACCGTGGTAATCTAGTGGCTAAGTTACTCGGCGGCTGACCCGGGATCGAATCCCGCTGCGGTGGCTGCTTATTCGATGGAGGCAGAAATGCCGTAGGCCCGTGTGCCCAGATTTTGGGCGCACGCGAAAGAACCCCAGGTGGTCGAAATTTCCAGAGCCCTCTACTACGGCGTCTCTCATAATTATATGGGGCTATTAACGTTAAAGTCTACATATCAATCAACCAGTTTTCCTGCGCCTTGATTTCTCGAACCATCGCATTTCAGTTGAGAGTTTCAGTAGTCCAACATTGATGCATTGAAAGTTGAAGAAAAAGAAATGAACAAATATAACACAGAGCTAAACGAGGGCCATTCTAGACATAGAACCTTGAAGGATAACTCAGTTGCAGTGCCACGGCTATAGGCGTTTTCATTACTATACCTCTTTCCAAAATTCTTCACTCTGCCCTCTGGACAACTTCGCTATCGCAGTACCCACGACGCCCAGGTTTGCAGACTCGTCCGCGCCCATTTGAATTGTTAACGCGCTTCCGGTTCGTAAGTAATTCAGTTCGAAACTGTCGCCTGGTGAACCATATATAGCACGGCACAAGTCCGCAGGGTTCTCACTGTCTTCGTAGTTTCAGTAAGGTGACACAAGCTAGAAATGCAGAACGGAAAGAGCCCCAGGCTTCCAGCAAAAGCCGCACTCAACAGGATATCTATCCAGTGACGACCACCTGCTGTGTTGTAATGCACGGTTGGCGGAATCTTCGATTCTTCGCTTGGTGTGGAAGTCTTCGCCTAAGCTTCTGTGCGTCACCAACTGAGCTCCTCCCCCTTTTTTTACGAACTCTCACTGCAGCGTAGAAATATGATCAGAAAAAGAAGCTAAAGCACGCATGCGTCTTGGGAAGTTTGCCACGAAATCACTTCTTCTGGAACGGGTGGACGTCGGCTTAAATTATGGGTCGACGTCAGACAGGGGCAGGGAAAAAATGATAAATTTTCTAACGCTGGAACACTGAAGTGCTGAGCCCAGCCACACACGCGCGGCCATTTCCGGCTGCCCATAGAACACGCTTGCTTCTTTTGTGGTGTCATGCTGCTTTCTCGTTCGCGGCAAAAAAGGATGACACAAAGAGCAGAATTGATGTCACGTTTACTTCTTCAAAGAAGGGGAAAACTGCCTTGCTCTCTATCTGGCACAGTTCGTATCAGTTACACAATAAAATAACGTTTTTAGTGGGAAAGAGAGAAATGTGACGAAGCTGTAATTCCTGCGTTTTTCATGCAGGCGGTACATTTCTTGTAAAAAGAATGTGCAAGGAGGGTAACTTTTTTAACGAAAAAGTGCAATGGTATAGAGCGTAAGCGCCTAATTACAAAGTGGGCTGCCCAATGATTTCATGAAAAGGCAGAAACAAAATAAAATATCTGCTCTCTGCATCTTATAACTAACATTACAACTTCGTAATTTGTTAATGTGGCCCGTTTGTTGAAGAGCTTCATAAATTTTAGAAAAAGAAGCTGAAAGGCGTGTCATTAGGCACTTAATTGCTGTTTTGTACTACCGAATGCACGTATTAAATAACAAATACAAATTAAATATTGATGTATGTTTACCAGATTACCCTAATGAATCTCACATGAAAGTGTTGTGCTAGGCACCTAAATTTTTTATTTAGTTTTATATTTCAGTAGTAGTCACATGCCTAGTATGGTTAGTCAGTATTATACTGAATTTACTTCCGCATGAACGGCTTTAGGAAGAGCCAGGGCAGACTTGCAGGCTTCGCAGTATTTCCCAGTCCATATTGTCACTTTCATGGCTATATAATGTCAGTGGTATGACATCCTGTCCTAAAAAGCTATAGGCCTTAAACAGGGGAAGTGGAGGAAGACGAAGAAAAGGCAGGAAACTCAACCAGATGCGTGTCCAGTTCGCTACCTAATGGGGGGGGGGGAGAGTATTAAGGGAGTCTTAAAACACTTGCTCATGTAAACGTATATTCACTAAAATAGCTTATTTCTTCACAAATTCAACGTCACAAAAATTTTCAGAATCCGTTCCGTACGAGCGGAGTAACGAAGATTAGTCGCACACTGCAATCGCATTCCCTCTTCTCTCGTTCCGACGAAAGCGCCTGAAGCTAAGCAGGTCGATGGGGGAGAGAGGACGGATGGCATGGGCAAAGATAATAGGTCACCTGTGCCTCGTGACCTTGAGCACTTTTTTATACTTTTTTTTTCTTCGAATGCGATGCTTCTGTCAGTGTGATCGTGTGTGCACGCGTGGACAAGTCACGGTTTCCCGAGGCGAGTACTGTTACGACCAAGTTCTTCGCATTCAGATCAGCCAATGGCTGATAAAAATCATTTATTGTCAATCGCATGCCACGGGCTGCGATTGACAATAAGTCATTGATATTTTGCTCGCGTGTTCTCAGGAGCCTAACTACAGATCAGCACCATTTTTTGACCACGCTCAAAAAGTGTTGCATGACCTGTGTGAAAGAACAGAAAGAAGGGAACGCAAAAAAAGAAAAAAAAAGGTACGTGTGAGCTTTGACTAGATTGCTGCGTTCCATAGTAGTGCACACAAGACTACAAAAGTATCACGTTCCACTGTTGATCATCGGGTCTAGGTGCCTACTGAAGGTTTGCAAGCACTTGACATAGAACATTGATTACCTGTTGCAGGGGCTCGGCGTATGAGAATTCCAGCCAACCAAATAACACGCGAAGTGTGTCATAAATTGACTAAAGTACTATGTGAATTCCTATGTGTTCTTCTAGCAACATGACAGTCGGAGATTCAGTGTTCACTGTGGCCGAATGGCACTGTGAAGCTGCATGCCACTGCGATTAGGGCAACGTAGCCAAAGCTGCATTAGTTGTGTCCATGCCTTCCATGTTTTTCAGGTTTGAAGCGGCCGTCATTGATCCGCATGACTGCTTCTTCGGCAATGCAGGTCAAGCGCAACTCCCAGCATTCATAAATGACATTGTATTTCTTCATACCAGCCGTATGTTTATATTCCGCGTTACAAATCGGGGAGTGCAGGAGGGCGTTCAAGGGGCGCTGCGGAAGCAGTCATTGGCTCTCTTTGATTCACTTCGGCGCCGACGCTGCCACTTAATCACTGTTGGAGCTGCCTCGCCATGTTAGGTATGGTCGCTCATCACTGGTATCAATACCACTATTTTTTTTATTTCTGGACAAACACTTCAAAAAGTTCACTTGGGTCCGTTAAATTTGAACAGTGAGAACAATAGCTTAACAGATTTCCGTGGAATGGGTTTCATCGTAAGGAGAACATGCTCGCTACCTTTGCTAACGATTTCAACGTGATTTAGTTGAGCGCAGTTGTGACTCTGCAGTGGTTTCAACACAAAATGTCGCACACGTTGACGGAGTGGCCCACCTTTAGACACAGTGGTAGAGCTGATATTAAAGTATTTTTTTCATGCAGTGTAATGTGCCCAAACGACTAACATTGGTGATGCAGCTAGCTTGATCCACTGTCTAGAGCAGGCTATAAAAGTCTAAGGTGGAACTCATTTCAATTGTTCACACACGGGGACTATTATTAATAAAAGCATCTTGAGTTTTACGCCACATAATCATGGTGTAATTATCAGACGTGCCGAATCAGAGGGCTCAGAAAATCTGACCCGTTTGTGTAGTTTGACGTGCACCTTAATTTGTAAAAACAAGTCCATCGTATTTCTCCTCCACAGAAATGAGACTGCCATGGCGGAGATATATCTCACGTCTTCCGACTCACAGCCGAACGTCGTCACCAACATGGTGCCTTACATCGAGCCATTTGTGGTATAGCATTTCAGGAAGCCCATTGATGTGTGCAGAAGTAGGTATTGCTGTCTAAATTGGTTTTATTTTTCTTTCTTTTTTTAAAGGTTCAGCGTTTTATTCACAACAGATTTGCTAAACAAGACGTAGTACGAAGCATTTTACGTGTGAACGCAGGGAAGTAACGAAACTGAAAACTTGGCCGACTTAGCAACCCAACAGGCTTGGGGGAATTCCCGCTTTTTTTGCTACTGCAAAAGACGGCAATGTTTTTTTTTTTTTGCGAAAAGGTCATTTTGCATAGAGGTTGCTCAAACGACCACCAGTCACGCCATACAATTACAAACCTCCGCTACTTTTCTTCGCTTACCACATGCATGGAAGGTCCTTTATTACTGGTTTCTTTCGCGGCAGAAAAACTTTTGTGGGAACGATGTACGTTGTTAAAAGCAAGCCAGTAAGAAAACTTATGCTTTTTCGATTCAGGTCAAAATTTTTCCTCTTCGGAGTCACTTCCATCAACTTATGCATACTTTGGGTTCCTTTTCTTATGTCACTTAGGCACTAAAAAAGAGAGAAGCACCAAGAGCTGAAAGAGGTAACATCGTTACTGACATTGAAGGAAGTATTATAGAGAACACACAGACAACGATGCCAATGGAAGTATAAGGGATGTGACTAAAAAAACTATAAACCATCTCCCTGAAGGGAACCCTGAAGGGATGCAAAGCAGCAGCGGTGCGCATGGCATTTACCCGGTTGAAACGGGTGTCAACGCGGAAGCTGAAAGAACCGTTTCAAGTGAAACTCGGTGTAGCATTTACTGAAATAAACGTTTGTTTAAAAATTGGCAGATCCCACGTACAGTGGGAATCGATGATGTGCGAAGCATGAATGAGAAATGATGATACGTTGCTTTAAAATCAGCACAGCGTTCTAAGGTGGATGCAAATGATGCCGTACATGACTTCCGCATAATGAATATCATGTTTAGATGTGTCTCTTTGCTTCGTCGTTTATTTACGTCACCAGATTGCAAATTTTGTGTATGTCGAGTTAGCGAAACGGCCTCGACCACACTATGAGCGTGGTATGTTGTCATGTTCTCACATGACACGCGTGTCAGTATTATGTTTCGACCAGTTATACGTTTCGTCATCCATTGACGTCAATTACCACCCGATTTGGTATACGTGGAGCTAGCAAAATGGCCGCGAGCTCATTATGAAGGGCCCAATACACTCTAACGGAGCGTTGACGCACGCGTACGCGGGGCATAGCGACGCTACGTTAGCAAAACGCGAGCACTTTACAGTCTGACACCACGCGTGACCAGCATCGATCGGCGTGTCCCGATGGCAACTGGTGCTAAATGCGACATACTGCATTTCTCGCCGATGCCATAGTGTAAGTAACATTAATCGCGTCATTTCCATGCTCTATCGATACCGTGTCGTTATGTCAATTTTATGCGTTCAGTGATCTTGGTTTTCCTTTTGATAGCATGCTAAATTTTTCTGCTCACACTAAACATATGGGCACGGAGGTCTTAGATTGAATCAATGGTTGATTGGTTGAATGATATGTAGGGTTTAACGTTCCAAAACCACCACGAGAGACGCCGTAGTGGAGGGCTCCGGAAATGTTGACCACCTGGGGTTCTTTCACCGGAGTTCTTCGTTCTGGCAGCTGCCTCCAAAAAATCGCTCGAGAATTCAGTTCTCGTTTACCATCCCAGAAATTGTACGCCGAAATATATATTTCTTAATTTCAGCATGCTTCTGTGATCTGGAATGGAATCACTAAACCTGGCAGTGACGCCATTGAGCGAGTCCAGAAAAAAATTGTAAGAATTTTCAACCATCATGTTGCTAGAAATGACTCTGGATCTCATTCTAACACTGTCACAATATTATATTTGCGATCACTTCATTGCCGACGAATTCGCGCTGTTCTTTCATTTTTTTAAAAAAACTATAGTGAAGGGAGTGACATCCAGCCATTTGTTTTTCATTTTTGTAAAGTTTCGTATTCTGGCGTAAGTTCACCAAAAAGGATCTAACATTTCATGTACCTTCCAACTTCTTTCGACACTCTGCCACTCACAGAATCAAAAGTCTACGTTATGTGAGCTTTTATTATCTCGATGTTTTTTACAGCCCATTGTAACTGTTTTTATCACAGCTCTGCCCTGTCTTAACAAGGTTTGTCACAATGTACAGATTCTTTCCTTTTCGGTCTTTAAGAAAGGCTTCCACATAGTTGTGTTGAATTCTCTTTATATTTCACTGCCATTCCACAATTTTCACCTTGTCTTTAATTCTTACGATCTTGCGCTGATGTCTTTTTGTCTGTCTGTTTTTACTCTTTTTATGTGCTTTTTTCTAGACCGTATCGTATTGCTTCTTTGTATTGATTTATTATTTGCTTGTACCTGCACAAAAAAACTTATGATTGTTACTGGGTGCGTGAAATACCTAAATTAAAATAATAATAATAATAATAATAATAATAATAATAATAGTAATAATAATAATAATAATAATAATAATAATAATAATAATAATAATGTCTTATTAATATTTATTATTATTATTATTATTATTATTATTATTATTATTATTATTATTATTATTATTATTATTATTATTATTATTATTATTATTATTATTATTATTATTATTATTATTATTATTATTATTATTATTATTATTACTGTTATTATTACTATTATTATTATTATTACACTTTAAGGATAAACTTGAGCACCCTTCAAACCCCTCATGATAAGCGTCTCCCATGTAAGATCACGTTCACACCGTCGAAACGATAGACAGCGTCATCACCGGTGACCAGTCAGTAGCTATCGCCGTCGCGATCCTGTCACGGTCGTCCAACGACGACAGTGAGAGTGAGAATGGCTTGCGCCTGTGATTTCGTTATTTGCTGCAAGGCGGGAGGGGCAAATGGCCCATGCGACCACTGCCCAATCGCATGCATTTGATTCGCATATATTAATGTTGCACAAACGAGGCTATATTGTCCTGTCGATATGTCCTGTCGATATGTGGGCATCTTTCAATACCCAACTAGACAGGAAACTGTAGTTTACTTTATCTATTATTTTATTTATTTATTTATTTATTTATTTATTTCGCATTTCCCAGTCACACCTCTTCGTTGCGATAGAAAACGTAACATTTAGTAAACGCACTGAACGCATATAATTGTATAGGGTGCACAAAAACACCTTTATTGTAGGAATTCACCCATATCGAAGTGCTCGCGTCCATCTCTACGTTCTTTCCGGTGGTCCGAGGACGCCAAATGTTGGCGCACAACAATGGCTGCAGTTTCACAGGCAAGGTGTGGCCCACAAAAACATCCAGAGTGGGCAAGCGTGCTGGCAGCTTTTACAGACCACTTGCCAATTATGTCGAGTCAGCAGCGGCCGCGTGTCACTTGCGCAAGGAAGTTAATTGCATTTTTAGCGGTAAAATGCATTCATACGATCAAGCCCTTTAAAATAGAGAACAGTTTTACATAACGATTCGCGATGTTTGCAGTAATAAAGCTTATTTTTTGTTACAGTTGGTGGAAGTCTTTATATAAAAGCACACGTTTAATAGATTGTTGAAAGAAAACATGTGACACAGTTGCTGTTGAAACTAAGTATATATAAATATATATATATATATATATATATATATATATATATATATATATATATATATATATAAAGCACTGCGTTAGAGAACTCGTTCAACCGATTCCGTTGCATACGTTTCTTGTGTGTAGCTTTAGGCCTCCCAGTTGGGTTGTGAATAGAGCATCAAACACCACGAGACGGCTTTAAGCTCTCCCATAGCAGAGTACATGTAGTACTCTAAATCGTTACCCACTTTTTTTAAACACGGGCACACGGGGCGGCTCCATACACTCCCAATGTACTTCATACTCTAAATAGTTAATAACTGTTACTAAACAAACAGCTTTTCCTGTCGTATTAGCGTTCAATAATCAAATTAGGGATGGCTCACTGCTCTCCCATAGTTGAGTACGAAGTACTCGAAATCGTTAACTCCTTTGTTTATACACAGTTATAAAAACTCGAGTTCCATGAGTCCGGTGGCCATTTCTTAGGAACCGCAGGGCGAGCCCTCGTCAGACAAGGCACCCCGTGAGGAAGGCGTCTCAGATTGAAACATTGCATCTGACCCTCCTCGCGTGGCTGCTCAGTGAACCACAAATTCAGATGTCATCGAGGAGTCTACATCCCAAAACGACGACTCCTGCATCTACGACGACTCCAACAGCACCACGAGTAAGGTGCCCCTACAAATCGACGAAGACACCAGCCCCAGTGTAATAAGCCAGGGCTGTGTAGACGCCTTTGTACCTTCCTCAATCAAGAGCCCGGGCACCAAACGTCACTGGACATCTACTGGTGATTCAGAAGCCCCCACCAGAGACAGAAGTCCCCTGCAGACTTCGACGCGGTCCCAGAAGTCCCGTGCCTCCGGTGGATTGCCTGGCAGTGAAAAATGACTCAGCCGCTCACAATACGCCGGCTCTTGGGCCTGCTAAAGGTACCCTTGCTTTTGGATGGTCTTATATTAAATGCGAAGCATTTGTATAGCGAACTTCGGCGACTTTGAGCGAATCTATCTATCTATCTATCTATCTATCTATCTATCTATCTATCTATCTATCTATCTATCTATTTATTCGCCTACGACTTTTAGCTCTCCTCGCCGTTTCGATAATGGCATCGATATAAACTTGGTATGGCATAACGTGACTGCATGAAGAACACATTTACCTAATCATACCATGAAAATCATGACACGTATGTTATGAATGTCATGATTTACAATTGATGCTACTGCTGCTCTTGCAGTGATTTCGTTCACATGACATGTTGAAAAACTGCTATGGTATGACATGATTGCATGGTGAACACAAATGACAGATCCTAACAAGAAAATCATGACATGCGTGTCATGTAACAACATGACTACATGCCACTCTGATGATGCGCTCGCAGCCATTTCGCTAGCTTCGCATATGCCAAATTTAGTATTACGTGAGGCCAATGGATGACGAAGATATGTGACTGGTGCAAACATGATAATCATAACATGCGTGACATGTGACAACATCACTACATACCACAGTCAAGGGGCGAATACATTTTGACGTGACGCGGTGCGCGTGCTCGCAGGCGTTCATTTCGTCGCACCAAGCCAGCGTTGCAACGCCAGGCGCGGCTGCCATATACTCAAATGCACGCGACGCGCTGCGTTGCTTTGAGGCATGCGCGTTTCAGCACGTGCAGCGTCCCTCCATCACGAAAACGGGGAGACGCAGGGTTGTCTGGGTTACGCATCAACACGAAATGCAGCATAGCGCTTTTCGCACCGGTTGCCGTCGGGCCACGCAGACGGACGCTGGTTGCGCCAGTCACGCCAGGCCTCAGACTATAGAGTGCTCGCGTTTTGCTAACGTAGCGTCGCTGTGTCCAGCATGCGCGCGCTTCAACGCTACATTGGAGTATATTGGGACCTTCAAGTTGCGCTCGCAGCCGTTTTGCTAGCGCCACATATACCAAATTCGGTGTTACGTGACGTCAACGCTTGAAGAAATTTATGACTGGTACAAACATGATAATCCTGATACGTGCGTCATGTAAGAACACGACCACATACCACGCTCATAGAGTGCTCGCAGCCGTTTCGCTAGCTCCACATATACTAAATTTGGTATCATGTGAGGTGAATAGATGAAGGTAAACGACACATCCAAACATGATAATCATGACACGGAAGTCACATACGGCATCATTCACCTCTACCTCATTGCTACTGCTGATCTTAAAGTGACATATCAACATTTCACATTTGTGCTTCGATATCATCGATTCCCACTGTATGTGGGATCTGCCAATTTTTTATGTTTTATTTTTTCTCGTGGCTCTTACTCTAAAAGTTATTACTTTAAATGTTCAAGGTTTCCGCAATCCACAAAAACAGGCTGAGGTAATGGATCTCGCGCGTTCAGTGCACTATGATTTGCTGTTTGTGCAAGAAACAAATTTTACGGGGAAGCTCCCTATAGCAGCACCCGTTCATCCCTCGTAGCTGTTGTAGTATGTAACAAGTACAACGTTTTTACCCCCAAGGTAGCGACGGTGAGAGATTTCTTCTGTGCGTTGTTAAAGAATAAAAATTAGTGCTCAATGTACATGCCAATGGCTGCTAATGGGGAATGAGAGACAGGAGAATTCGGCCTTTAGTTAACGCGCACGCTGCAATCCCCATTAGCAGTCGTTGGCAGGTACATTGAGCACTATCTGACAAGAAAGGGTTGCTACTTCATACTCGCTGCGTGTAACCTCCTTAGTTTTAGAAAGGTTTAGCGAGGTTGAGCCGCAGTGCCATGAATACAATGAACTAGTATATACCATGAACTCGAGGTGGTTAAAGGTGGGAGGTAGACCCGAAGCGCAACTGTAAGAAAGTAAAAGCCGAATTCTCCTGTCTCTCATTTCCATTAGCAGCCATTCGCATGTACATTGAGCACTATCTGACAGGATAAGGTTGCTACGTTATACTAGCTGGGCGTAACCTCCTTGGTTTTAGAATGGTTTAGCGAGCGTTTGGCCACAGTGCCATGAATACAGTGAACTAGTATATACCATGAACTCGAGGTGGTTAAAGGTGGGAAGTAGACACGAAGCGCAAGCCGTAAGAAAGTTTGCGTGTGCCACCTCTCTTTTAGTCCTTGGAATGTCCGCTGGATGGCGGTGCTTCTATATGGGGAATGTATGATGAAAAGATGCGAGATGGTGGTACTTGGTGGAGTGTTGGAGTGTTGAATAGATGTTGGAGTGTTGAATAGATGGTGGAGTCTTGAATAGATGGACGAATGGACACACAGACAGATGCATGGATAGACGCATGAATGGACGCATGAAAGGACGCAGGGGCGAATGCATGGACGAACGCAGGGACGGACGCACGAACAGACGCACGCACGGACAGGTGGATGGACGCAAGGACGGTCACACAGATGGACGCATGTACGGACGGAAGCAAAAACGAATGGACGGACGAATGCTTCGCCCCACTCTCCATCATTCACTCCGTGGATATGCTGCCATATTTTGTGGATTTATGTAGAAACACCTACTCTGGTATAAGCAGTACACTAGTTCTAGATAGTTGGGAGAGTTCTGCCTTTTTAATACACGTGGGGTCTGTCAGAAATGCCCATTTTATTTTGTTGTATTTGTCCTCAGCCTTGAGACATTTTTTTATGCTCTAAAAGCAGGTTCGTGAGTCCGAGGTCTTACGCTTTCGGGAAGCAGTGCCGTGAAAGTCACAGTTTTTGCTGATGACATAATCCTGTACCTTTCAAATGAAGACAGTCTTTCACATAGCCTGCGTTTATTTTTTCAGTGTGGCGACATTTCAGGTGCTGCGCTAAACTTCTCTAAATCCCGGTATTTGTTCATCAGCTGTCCGAATTTTGGACTTAGCTCTGCATCTCTTCTACAGCCGGCTGCGCCTCTTCGTATTTAAAGAATTCTATACAACCACTACGGCGTTTGTAACTCCGTTTGGTCAAACACCCTCGATGAAATAAAGCGAAAAATTGAGAACGCACAGGATTTCGACTTCCCGCTTCTTGAGCGGAGGTACCTTGCGCACACTGTGTTCTGCGGTCGCATTTGGTACCTTTCTCACGTGTAACAGCCGCCTTTACGCATCGTGAGGTTATTGCAGTCGGCTTTGTGTTCTTTCTTTTGGTCTGGTGGCACTGAGTTGGTTTCTCGTGCGGCGTTAGGACAGCAGCGTTACCAGGGAGGTTTTGCTTTCACTTCGGTATCAATACGCTGCCGGCTATTGGCTCTGCGCTTCCTGTTGCGCCTCGTACAAGGAGAGGAATCCCCCGCCCGAACTCTGCCATAATATTTTCCAGGCACTCACCTTCGGTATTTATTGCCTAATGTGCGCCTTAATCGGGGCCCACAATCAGTAGTACTTCCTTCGTTTTATGCAACAGCTGTCGCGTTTTTTCTTCATATCCAGTCGACTTGCCCCGAGTTAGATGTGTTAGACAATCCTATCGTTGACACAACAGCCACGTTGTTGCTCCCGTTAGTTCCTCCGGCACGCCGCACCCGCTCTAGCCGTGTGCCTTGCAGCACGCTGACGGCATCATTTTTACCTGGCCACCTCCGGGACTTCATGTGGCGGCTTGGGTGGGGTGCTCCTCCTACCCTTGACCGCCTAGACAGGTGAAGAATGGTCCAGTCATCAACATGTCCGAACTGCTTCTTACGGGAAACAAATCAGCATGTTTTAATACAATACGTCGTTGCTCGTGTTCTCTGGAGGGTAAATCACTGATTTCCACACAACGTGGGATCTGCCAAGTTTTGTAAACACGAACTATTCACCGATGAAGTGTCAGGTCCACAGGACGGCTTTATGCTCTCTCATAGCCGAGTACGAAGTATTTTAAATAGTTAAATAGTCTTCCAAAACACATGGTTTCATTTTTGTCAATCTAGCCTCATCAAACGTCAGGCCTTTGCGACGGCTTTGAGCTCTTCCATAGTAGAGTACAAAGTACTCTAAATAGTTAACTAGTTTTTCGGAACTCAATATCACGTAGTATATTTTTATTAAATAGAAGCATTTTTGCGTGTACTGCAAGCACTTTTGGCATCTATTCATTTATCTTTGTATTTAGATATCTCTTTAGCCGCTTACGTCTGAGTGCTTTCGTGTTCACCTCCTTAACTTGGCGTGAACCAAATTAGCATGGAAGAGTAACATATTTTGACAAACAAGATGCAGGTTGACCTTATTCGAGCCATTTCGAGAGAAGGGAACAGTTAGTATAGTAATTTTTCTGTTGCCACATGGTTTAACGACGCTAATTTACGTACAAATCTTTCACGCACAGACACAAGTTGAGAAGTCTCACATGTTTGCATAACGAGTTGATTAGTTGTTTGCACCGGGCAACGATGTCAACAGGAACATGAGTATTAGCAACACGAGAAGCGACAAGCTGATATGAAGTTCTGGTGCTCGCAAGGATGGCAGCTCTGGACACTGCTACATATATCAACTTAAGCGGACGGCAGCTAACAACAGTTGATGTTAGACCGACCTTACGGCTTTATCACGGAAGTGCACACATCTCGTTTATGAAATTGCATAACCAGCACTGCAAACAGTATTGACGTTTCACGATGATTGTGGTCTATTTCAAATGCGCTTGTCTCTGCCTTTCCGTCTGCGTCTAAGTAAAGCGCTCTCATTTCAAAACAGTCATGTATCACCAACTCGCTCAATCAACCATATAAACTATTTGATAAATAATTTGGTGAATCTGCGCCCGAACGCACTGTGCCAAAATTTATCGTCCGCACTTCTCACTAACCGCTCGTAGTCTTCCTTGAAACAGCTTTCGATACCGCCCCATTTAGCTCATAACTTTACCGCTGTTTTACCCGCCGAGACGGTGCACTGGCACTCGTGCTCGAGTGCTGACTTGAAGGCCATCGAATGCTGGCCCCGGTGATTTCGGTTGACGTGATATACTTGATGTTCATCTACGTAGACTTGAATGCAAGCTCAGCAAAACTAGGTGGTGAAAGTTTCCGCAGCCTTCAGGTGTAATTCCTCATAACCATATCTTGAATTGAAAATATGAAACCCCGAATATTCATTTTTTTTCTTTTTCAAATTTAGTAGTTTTGTATCTTGGACAACTAAACAAACAGTGCTACAGTGGACGTTTACCATTTGATTGACTTCGTACACTCGACGCTTTAATACCTTACCATTATTACATGTTACGAGGCTCAAATACAACAAAACATTCTCATATCTCTAACAAAAAATGCTCGATGCATCAATGATTGAACTTCCAATCTCTGCTTCTCGCATAAGTTATGGAACAAGCTTGAGTTATCTTGTGCTGCGTGTAATCGTAACGGTAAAGTTATAACAATCCTGAAACCGGCCAAACATTCTGGTGCTGTCTGCACCGAGTAGTGCTTAAACTTTTCTGGTCTCCTTTTTTAGATGTGCACTGAGGTACGAGATAGAGCCACTTTTTTTTGCTATTGCTAGATGTTCATCACTCTTGGTTTTTCTTTCGACGTGGCGCAGCTCCACCTTTTATGATGATGATTGTCTATATGTATGGCTCACACCTACTCTGCGGGATTGACTATGAAACAAATTATTTATAAGAGAAAGCGACCCCATAAAAATCAACAGGCCAGGTAGCCTCAGCTGCTGCCTCACGCAAGGTTGTTGATGCGGCTGTGGCGCTAGGCATTCCTTTTCACCACAACGTGCTTAGTTCTCTATACCATACATCTGCATGAGGTAGACCATTCAGTTAACCTCAGTTACCACACTAAATATACCTTATGAACTTGAGCGAGAGATAGTCGCCAACGTACAATATCGTTAAACACATTAAACTATGAAGCAACAAAACTGGAAGAACTGGTGTTTTGGTTTAGTGGAGGCGCGTAGAAATGAGAGAAGGACAATGACTTAAACCACCATGAAAGCTTCTGCTTTGCTGTCGCTGTATGGAGGAAGCAATAACAAGAAGAAGAGAGAAAAGTCACACGGGAAACTCGACAGGGTGTCATTGAAGCTTGAGTGAGGCAATACTGATTGAAGAAATCATAACTTTCACGTTCCTTGAATCTTTTAGACACATGTGTAGGAATAGGATGATCGCTAACCAAGCTACCAGGTCAATTTGATGATGAGATCGTGTGACATTGCTAGTGATGGCACAATAGAATTTAAAGATTACGTGCAGACATGATGATTTTGTTCATCCATAGCGTTGCCGCGACCGCCACAGGTTCCTTTTTGCCTTTAATGAGGAATTTAAAGGTTTCTCTTTAGAAACCTACAACTTTTCATAGTTTATGTTCGGATCCTTTTCACGAATCTGTAAAGAAACTTACACAATGAAATTCGCAAGTTTGTTCTAAGTTATCACATAATTAGCAATGATAAAGACTCTAAATTAACGTCACCAGAACAAGAGTATGTCATGAGTCTAAGGCTATTGTACCAAGATGATAAGCTGCGTTTACTGCGCTGTATGCTGAAATCAAACATATTGGAGCGTGCATTACCGGTTTTATGGAACCTTCAAAACTACGCAGGAATAGGTCATTAGGCAACCCTTGAGCATGAATCTGAGGATTTTCTCATGACACAACCTATGAGCCAATCGCATCCCATGGACAAAAGCATTTGTAATAATATTTGAGCTAAACCTCACAGTCCTACGCCAACGCAAGTGCTTACTACCGGCACACGAAGTTTTCGTTTCAAGTTCGATTTTTGTACAAATACCCGTCCTCACTTGCTCAGGAGCTGCCAGTACACGTCTTTTTAAGTCTAACCGTAGGCAGCAGGTGATTGGCCATTAGTCGACGTAATTCACGAGTGGCGTTTGAACCGGGCGCCCTTCACATCAAAGGGGGTTGTCAAATGCCAACACTACGCTCTGCTTTCTTTTGGCATTGTAAAGAGAGCCACACTTTGGAGTTTAGTAATCCCAGCGAGAATAGGTGATTGCGTTTCGTCACGTGCGATCAAGCTCATAACGCGCTGTTACGAAACCTTTCTCTCTAGCGTCATCCGTCCCTGCATAACTTCCATCGTGGTTTATCGCAATCAGAAAAAAAGGTAGAGCGCTTAATGTGCACAGCAGACCTCAGTAGCTCTACTACTGCGTATCAGATTAAAACAAATTGGTCGCATCGATCAATGTTTGAGGTAACTGAATTCATTCGATAATGACTCGGAAAAGAGGCCCATGTTTTTTTTTTGTTCAGACAGCTTGGTCAGAACGCTATTTTTACAAGTTACGCCTTAAAAAACACTTGAAAACTGTTATCGTAAACTCTGAGTAGAAGGCCTGACACACACACACACACACACATACACACACACAAACAGGTTCCATAAACCATTGTACTTACACAGTCACTTTCCCGTGATATGATCACCATCACCACCTTCAAGGAAATGCCCCTCAGCATCAACACGCTTCTGCATTGGATGCTGTTATTTTTGGGAACAGCTAAGGAATAACACTTTGGTAGGTTCTTCCCGAAATTCTCTTTTTTTGCCAGGATCTTTTGAGTAAACAGAACATAGATTCCCTTTAGCAAGAAATAACGTTAGGAAAGAGGAAAATTATCACGAAGTCATAGCAGGTAAGCAAAGAGGATGCACCACCACGGTAAAGTTTTTTTTTAGTCAGTACTACTTGATAGAAAGGGCCATGTGAGCAGTTACATTGTTCTGTGGTGACAAGCATGGAGCACGCTGAAACTGCGGATTTTTCGGGTATTTCTTCCTCGAAGTTGTTTTACTGTTTCTATGTAGTCAAGTTGATTAACAAAATGACCCCTCAGAAGTCACCTGATCGTTACAATTTAAGACGGCTAACATTGCCTTGAATTTTCATACTTGCTTTTCTTGTAAAAAAGCACGAATTCTCATTTGTGCTTTTTTGGGTCTTGTTGAATATGCCAACTTCTACTGCATCGACCAGCGCTTACTTTCTGCGTCGTAGGTGAACGTCCACCTCTCAAGACGTGCTACTTCAAATTAAAAGAAGTTTGGCTACTTTCCTGTGCATCGTAACATGTCCGCACACATGTCTTTACGGAACTATCCTTTTGTAATCGAACAAACCTGTTGAAACAACCTTCGCACAGACCTTCCTCACGTGGAATTTTTCAGTTAAGATGCGTCTAACAGCTTCCTTATTAAAGATCAGCAACCCCGTCACTGCATTGAAATCTTATCTTTGGTCACCATGAATCACGTCAGGAGTTTTGGCAATCATCTGTAATTGCTCACTTCAGGCACCCAGTACGTTTCGTCATCTTCCACACTGCTTCTTTTTGCTGAAAACCACTCACGTAATTTAAGCACACGTGCTCGCGACAGTGCTTCGTCTCCGTAAATCAGTGTTATTATTTCATATATTGCCGTGACTGAATTTTAGGCTATATATACCTTTTTTCGCTTTTTAACATTAGGCATTTTTTTCTAGTAGCACGCAGTTGTACTAGTTAACTCAGTGACGCAGCTCCTTCAACTGGTACGATCGGTGTTGAGCCGAAGCTAGCCGCATGGAGAGAAGAGGCGTGTGGGATGATGTCTGCAAAACTGTTGTTGCCGGCGCCACTCTTTTTCCAAGTTTCACGCTTTGTCTCGTCCTTTTCTTTGTGTGTGTGACACACATAGTATAACTTATATTTTAAGTATCAGAAGAAGTACCCAATGTTTTCCTAATAAATGATTTCTTGGTTGCATAAGTATATACGCAGCCACCATCATTCCTAGCTCGCTCACGTCATTATTGACAGCCCTACTTGGGATGGCTTCGTGGAATACCTATACCACTAATAACAGAGCACACTAAAGTGCAATGGACTTGGTCGTTCAAGATTTGTTGTCACTGTGTTCTTTGTTCCATTCTTCGAGGTGCCAGTCCCAATCTGATCAAACCATTTGTCAGGACACTGCTATTAACGGAGGCTGTATACGTGGATAGTCTCCGCAGAGTCTTTCTCTCATGCTGGGTCATGTTACTAGTAGAATTGAGTTTGTTTCTGAAAAGTCGTATCATCAATGTTATCTTTCCTCCGTTAAGCGCGAGAACAGTTAACCTAAATTGTGTGTGCTAACAGGGTTCAGAATGGCGCTCACCTTTAAGGGAACAAGCGAGGTTCTTTGTGTTTGTGTAGTGTCTGTGTACAGCTACACAAATGCAAGTTCGTGTAAATATTGAGCACGATTTATGTGTATTATGTGCTCATAGCAATACATCATTATCATCATTATCATAAATATTGCCAATGAACCGCGACAATATTATCACCATCAGTAGCCTGACTACGCCCACTGCAGAAGAAATGACTCTCTCGTGTTCCGCTAGCCAACTCAATCTTGTGCTTGCTGCTGCCACCTTATAACCGCGAATTTTTATTCTCATCTGCCCACCTAACTTTCTGTCATCCCTCACCCACTTGCCTCCTCTGGAAATCTTGTCAGTAACCATTACTGACAAGCGGTTGTCTTGCCTACGTGCTACGTGCCCGTACTATGTCCATTTCTTCTTCTTGATTTCAACTATGATATCATTAACCCTGGTTTGTTCCCCGACATACTCTGCTCTCTTCTTGTGTCCCAAGGCTGCACCTATCATTTTCCTTTCCATCCCTCACTGCGTCTTTTTCAATTTAGGCTGAACACTCTTTGAATGCCTCCAGGTTTCTGCTCCGTGGGTAAGTACTGGCAAGATTCCACTGTTATATACTTTCCACTAGACATAGTGGTACTATACCAGTCATGATTTGAAAATGCTTGCCCAGGATGCTCCACCACATTCCTATTTTTCTAGTTACTTTAGTCTCGTGGTTCGGCTCAGCGGTCACTACCTGTCCTAAGTAGAAGTACTTTTTATACCTTCAAATGCACTGCTACCTATCTCAAAGGGCTGTTCTCTTCAGATGTTTATTTACATTACTTTCGTTTTCTGCAGATTACTTTCAAGTGCTACCTTTCTGGATACCTTTTCTAATTTTGTAATTATGAATTGCAACTCGTCCCCTGACTTACTTAGCAGTGCAGCATCATCGACAAAGCGCAGGTCACTAAGGTAACCTCCATTAACTCTTATCTGTAACTTTTCCCATTCTCGGCCTCTGAAAACCTGCTGTAAGCATGGAGTGATTAGCATTGGGGAGATCATTTCCACTTGTCTTTCAAAAATTGTTATTGGTATTCAGTCGCTTTTTTATGAAGCACTATGGCGGCAGTTGATCCTCTCTAAATTCCTTCCAAGAGTAGGAGGAGGAAGGGAAGAAATGAAAGGCAGGGCGGTCAACAAGACGCACGTCCGGTTCGCTACACTGCACTGGGGGAAGGGGTGCGGCGTTTAAAGGAGAAGAGAGAGAGAAGTGAAGGGCAACGTGTGTGTAGATGTGACCTTCCAGGATGTTTATATATTGCCACCATTAGTGAACGAGCCGCTGTGGCTCATACTCGTTTTGGGGCCGCGAAGAAGAGAACATTTTGGTTGTTCTGAAGAGACAGTAGGATTGGGCGTGTTGGTATAACATGATGCTTACCAGCGCAAACGACAGGGCAGGAGAGGCAGGAGATGATACGAGACAGAGCGCTGAACTGCCAACAATTTATTTTTTGTGAAGATATTCGCTCTGGTTCAGGCGAACCCTTGGCTCTAGGTCTTGTTTTGCTCGTGACATTACTGGTGGCGATGCTGGGTACGTGTACTTCGGCTGTGTCGGTTATCTTGGAGGCAGCTACATCTCCCAGAGCAAGAAGCAGCCGCCGCCTGCGTGGTTTACCCCCTGAATTTGGTTCCTTGGCCTCGACACCCAGAAAGATGGCAACTACGATAACAAGCCAGGTGGTCCAAGCCAGCGATGCCCATGGTTCTCTTCTCGCACATGTTTTTCATGCGCCACAGACACCAAAGTCATTCCATGGAGCCATCTTCGAGGATGTTGATGACTGGCTCGATTGCTTTGATCGGGTTGCCAGTAACAACGAATGGGACGATGTTCGCAAGCTGCGCCGAGTTTACTTCTACTTGGAGGATTCTGCGAAGACGTGATACGATAACCACGAGGGCTCCTTTGCAACCTGGCAAGACATTAGCCGACAACTTCGTGACGCCTATCACAACACCGACAGGAAGGAGAGGGCTGAACAAGCCACATCTTGCAGAAACCAGGGGCCGAACGAACGAGTGTCTAAGTTTGTCAAAGACATGCTTCAGCTCTTCAAGCGCGCCGACTCTGCCATGCCCGAGTAAAAGAAGGTGCGGCATTTGATGCGCGCAGTAAAAGAACAGCTTCTCGCTGGCTTCGTGCGCAATCTACCGAAGACCGTCGCCCAGTTCATCAGTGAGGCAACCACGATGGAACGTACGCTGCAGCAGCAGTCATCGCAATACAAACGCCAGATCCCGGCCACCGCATGCTCTATTGGCTCTGACAGCGAGAGACAGGCCCTCGCAGACTTCATTCGAAGTATCGTTCGGGACAAATTGCGACAGCTTTAGGCAGTGGGATCCCATCCACCCGTGTCAGCCCTCGTGGATGTAATCAGACAAGAAGCTTGGCATGCCGTCACATCCCTGGCCCCAATCGCACCACCGATTCTTGAGACCCCAGTCCTGATATACGCAGCGGCATTGCGATCCCCTGCGCCACCGGCTACAGATACTGCTATGCGGCTAATGTACCAGGCTATGCAGCCATTCCACGACACTGCTTCGAGCCCGCCTCTCGGCTCAAGGTTTCCGAGCAAACCCACCTATCTGCCATCTGCCTCAACATAAAGTGGTAGCAAAGCAAGCACGTGGATCACCTTGGATTACCCTCCGCTCTGCTATCAATGCGGCGAAGCGGGCCACGTATACCGGAACTGTCGATACTGGCAACTAGGTCTCCACGGCTTCCACCCTTATGGTCCTTGCCCGCGCTACAGTGAGCGCCCCCACGAAATCGAAGCCTATCTCACGGACCAGCGAGCACCTTCGTCTATTCATCACCACCAGTCGAGATCACCATCGCCTCGCTGGTCTACGTCACCCAATTTGCCCTCATCGTCTTCCGCTCCTGTCAGGTGCCGGTCACCAAGTCCCCGCAGGGGAAACTAGGAACGGCCACTTCTGGGGCAGAAGTCGCGGCCTGGTGAACTGTAAAATACCCTCCTTCGACGACGCGGCCAGACGAAGACCATTCCGGTTTTGCAGTGTTCTCCGACAGCAGAAAGACGGTTTCTGCCGAAGTCGCCGTCTTCGTCGACAATCATGCTGTCAATGCCCTCGTCGACACCGGTGCCGACTATTCTGTAATGAGTGCCACACTGGCATCTTACCAGAGGAAGGTTACCACACCATGGCAAGGACCCCAGTTGCGCAAGGCAGGTGGCCATGTGGTGATGCCTACTGGTATGTGCACGGCACAAATTCGAATACGTACGTCGACACTTGTGGGCTCCTTACTTGTATTGCACGTGTGCTCTCGGCCAGTCATTCTAGGAATGAACTTTCTTCAATATGACGCCATCGTCGACCTCCGTGAATTACTTGTGTCGTTCGAGGATCCTTTTTGCGCTGCAACTGACAGTACACAATTCCAGAAAAGAGCGCTCCGTGTTACCGACGATTCTCTGACTCTCCCACCTCAAAGCAGCCTCTTTGCCAAAGTAGAAATGGGACAGGACGTGTCTGACGCGGTAATTGCAGAGGCCAATTTGTCTCTGCTCATTTCCCGACAAATCTGTGTTGCCCGAGGAATCATCAATTCCGAAAAAGAGTGCTCCGTGTTACCGACGATTCTCTGACTCTCCCACCTCAAAGCAGCCTCTTTGTCAAAGTAGAAATGGGACAGGACGTGTCTGACGCGGTAATTGCAGATGCCAATTTGTCTCTCCTTATTTCCCGACAAATCTGTGTTGCCCGAGGAATCACTCAGCCTAGCAACAGGCATGTTCACCTGCTGGTCACGAACTTCAGCGACGAATACCGCCACCTAACGAGACACACTGACATTGCATAATGTGAAAAACTTGCCGGTGCCGATGGTTCGTCCACGTTAGCTTCATTTTCATTGAATGGCCACCCTTACGAGGCCTTCGTGAGCACTCTCGACGTAAACAAGAGACTATCTTCGGCTCAACGAGAAAGCCTTTTGCATATACTTGGCTCATTTCAAGAATGCTTTGCCACTACGTCAAAGGTTAAACAGACACCACTTGCTCAGCATCGTATCATCACGGAACCCACCGAGATACCCATCTGACAAGATGCCTACAGGGTGTCACAAAAAGAGCAAGACGCTATTCGTGACCAAGTCCAGCAGATGCTTCAGGACGACGTCATCCAGCCATCGACCAGTCCCTGCGCTTCGGCAGTTGTACTAGTGAAGAAGAAGGACGGTAGGTTGCGTTTTTGCGTTGATTACCGTAAACTGAACAGGGTCACCAAAAAAGACATTTATCCACTACCCCAGATAGACAACTCGTTGGAACGTATACGCAACGCTTAATATTTTTCCTCCACGGATTCGCGTAGCAGCTACTGGCAAATCGCAGTGGAGGAGCGCGACCGGCAAAATACGGCGTTTATCACTCCCGACGGCCTGTACGTGTTTAAAGTGTTGCTTTTCGGTCTATGCTCAGCGCCAGCGACTTTCCAAAGAACGATGGATACGGTTCTCACGGGACTGAAGAGGCAATCGTGTTTTGTTTACCTTGATGACGTCGTGGTCTTTGCAGACACGTTTGAACAACACGTCCAACTCCTTCAGGCAGTTCTTCAGACAATCAGAACAGCGGGGCTTTCTCTCAAACCCGAGAAATTTCATTTTGGATGTGAAGAACTGAAGTTCCTTGGTCATATTGTTAGCCATACCGGCATCCGCCCAAATCCGGAGAAAACCCACGCGGTTGCCGCCTTTTCCCGTGCCCACAAATAAGCGTGACCTACGCCGATTTCTGGGGCTCTGTGCGTATTACAGGTGCTTTGTTAAAAACTTTTCGAAGATTGCTGAACCCCTCAACAAGCTTACAAAAGACGGTGCCTCCTTTGTTTGGGGTCCCAATCAGTGCCATGCGTTCGACACCCTGCGAAACCTCCTCCACACTCCGCCTGTACTGGGTCATTTGACGAAAGCGCCGACACGGAATTACACACTGACGCCAGCAACGTTGGACTAAGAGTGGTATTAGTTCAGTGGCATAATGGCGTAGAGCGCGTGATCGCTTATGCGAGCAGAACAATATCCCCCGTGGAAAAAACTATTCTGCAACCGAAAGGGAATGCCTCGCTGTTGTTTGGGCCATAACAAAGTTCCGCCCATACTTGTATGGCCACCCATTCAGGGTAGTTAGCGACCACCATTCACTTTGATGGTTCGGAAATCTCAAAGATCCTTCAGGTCATCTAGCACGATGGAGCCTTCGGCTACAAGATTTCGCTGTCACCATCGTCCACAAATCTGGGCGGAAACGCACCGACGCCTTCTGTCTCTCACGTGCACCGGTCGAAAATGCCAACACTGACCTTGAAGACGATGACACTTTTCTTTCTGCCATATCAGCAACCAGCTTCGCTGAACAACAGCGTCGTGACTCGGAGCTCATCCCGCTCATTGACTACCTGGAAGGACGCAATCCCCACCCTCCTCGAAGCTTTGCACGATCACTATCCTCCTTCTGTTTCCGCGATGGAGTGCTTTATAAAAATATCTTTCATCCTACACAAGCTATGTGTCTGCTTGTTGCGCCAACTACGCTTCGTCGTGACATTTTACGTGCGTGTCATGATGAGCCATTGTCCGGACACCTCGGCTATACGCGCACGCTGTAGCGGATTCAACGCTCCTACTACTGGCCACGTCTCGCAAAGACGTGAAGCACTACGTTCGCACATGTCGCGACTGTCAGCGACGTAAGATTCCATCTTTACGACAAGCGGGACTACTGCAAACAATAGGCCCACCAAAGGCGCCCTTTCATCAGATTGGCATGGACTTGCTGGGGTCAGTCCCCACGTCTTCGTCTGGAAACCAGTGGATTGTGGTCGCTACCGACTACTTAACACGCTACTGTGAAACCAAGGCACTTCCAAAAGCCACCGCAGCAGACGTCGCCCAGTTTTTCGTTAACATCATCGTTTCACATCACGGTGCGCCAGCTTTCGTCATAACGGATCGTGGGTCAGCTTTCACCGCAGAGATGCTGCAGGAAGTTTTGCGATTAGGTGGCACGGAACATCGTAAAACAATGGCTTACCACCAGCAAGAAACGGGCTGACTGAACGACTGAATAAGACAATTGCAGACATGCTGTCAAGTTAAGTAGACATCGCTCACAAGAACTGGGACGCCATACTTCCTTACGTAACTTTTGTGTTTAACACTGCTGTTCAAGAAAGTACCGATTTCACACCTTTTCGCTTAGTCCACGGTCACGAGGTCATGACGATGCTCGACGCTCTGCTCCTGTCCGACAACTTAGGAATATGCCACACGGATGCCGCCAAATTCGCGCAGTGCGCAGAAGAGGCCCGTCAACTTGCTCCTCATCGTATTCAACGTCACCAAACCGCAGATGCGCGCCGCTACAATCTTCGTCACCGTGAAGTTATCTTCAAGCATGGTGATGAAGTCTGGGTGTGGACCCCTATCCGACAGCGTTGCCGTTCAGAAAATCTTCTTCGCCCCTACTTCGGCCCTTACAAGGTCGTACGACTTCTCAGCGACATCACTTACGAGGTTCTCCCAGAAGGCACTTCAAGACGCTCCCATTTCACCCCGCAAACTGAAGTCAATCACGTTTCACGGCTCAAATCATACTTTTCGCGCTGTGAATCGCCAGTCAGTGACTGATTTTATTGGCAACTTCGCGTCTTTGTTTTTGTTTCGTCTTTTACTTACATTATTTCCTAATTTTCTTATTTCTCATTTCACTCTTGACTCCAGAATCAACTACGTCATTCCACCTTACGCCATTCATTTTGCTTGCATAGAATTTTTTGTCCCATCTTCTTCTTTTTCCTTCATGTACAGCATCGAGGCGATGCTTCTTGGGAGAGAGGGAACTGCCATCATTGATGAACGAGCCGCTGTGGCTCATACTCGTTTTGGGGCCGCGAAGAAAAATAGGACATTTTGGTTGCTCTGGTTCCGGTGAATCCCTGGCTGTAGGTCTTGTGTTGCTTGTGACAATATATTTCGTCGACGCCCTAATTCCGCAGTGTCTGCACAACTGCTGATATTTCTACTGAATCAAAGCGTTCTCGTTATTCTATGAAGGCTATGTATAGTTGTTCGGTGTATTCTGAGCACTTCTCGATCACCTCATTGCAACAGAAGGTGACAAAAGCTTTTTGAAATTCCTACGCGACACGGATTTGAACAAGCGGCTGTAACAGCAATGTCACAAACCGCGAAAGACAAGACTGGACTATGACTGAGTGTGCGCGCGTGTGCTGCGGAAAGTGCTGTATTTATCTCTCTTCGCTCTCTGCTCTCTATCTTTCATCTCGCCCATCCCCCTCCCATGCGCAGGGTAGCAAACTGGCTGCCTATACGGTGGTTATTCTCCCTGCCGTTCTTTTCCTCCTATTTTCCTTCCTTCCTTCCTTCTCGATCACCTAATTGATAGTGCAAATGTGATCGATTGTTGAGTAGCCTGTTCGAAATCCTCCTTGTTCCTTTGGTTGATTCCATTCTAACGTTTCCCTGATTCTGTTAGAAAAAACTTTGTCAATACCTCATTTACGAAGTAGAGCAAGCTGATCAGCCTCTAGTTATTTAGGTATTTCACTATTTGCCATCCCTTTTTTATGGGTTAAGATGATGTTAGTATTCTCCAAGAATTCTGGTACCCTCCCCGTCAGGAGACACTTCGTAAACAGGGTGGCTAGTATGTCCAACACAATCTGTCCTCCCTCTTTGAGCAGATTTGGTATTACCTGATCCTAACCAGCAGCTCTGGATTTTCGCATTCCTTCCTAGGCTTTTCTATCTTCTGTCATTTCTGGTGGGTTGCCAAAAGGGTTACTGCTAGTTCTTAATTCATGATCGAGCTTGTCCCACCTACTGTACAGATCTCTGTAAAACTCGTCCGCTACTTTAACTATCCCATCACATAGGTAAGTTCTTCACCTTCCTTGTCCTTTAGTGCATTTATCTGATTGTTGTCTATCCCAAGTTTCCTCTTCACCACCATGACGCTTCCTTTGTTTTTAGAGCATGTTATACCTTTTAGAGCATGTTATACCTTATTACATCGAATACCTTACGGTTCCTAATCAACTTCGAGAGCTCTGCTAGTTCAACTTTTCTGTTGTGTTTGAGGCTTTCATGCTTTGAAGTTTCTAAATGAGGTTCTCCATGTCCAGCTGGGACAAGTTGTTAGTGTCCTGTCTACCTACCGTAACTCCAACTTGTACTGTCCACTCTATAATGATACTCGTGAGATTATCATTCATTGCGTTAGCGCGAAAGCTGGTTTCCTTGATAAGAGCTGGGTATCTGTTCGGAAGCGAGACTCTGAATTCCTGTACTTTCCCCGTAGCTCACTGTAGCTCACTGATTGACGTCTTGCATATCAGTTTTTGTCGTTACGTCTTCAAGTTTAGGTAAATTCGAGACCTTACAATTTTATGGTCATTGCATCGAACCTTGTCAACCACTTCTACATCCTGCACGATGTCTGGGCGTGCACTCAGTATAAAGCCTATTCTGTTCTTACTTTTGCCATTAAGGCTTCTTCATGTGAACTTACGGTTCACTCGTTTTTGGTAGAGGGTAATGAAGATGCGTAAATTATCGCGTTCTGCAAGTTATACTAATAGCTAACATTTGGCTTTTCTAGTACATATGCCCTAATCCCATACTACCTGGTCTTCAGCCTGCTTCTTTCCTTCTTTGGCATTGAAGGTATCCACCAGTATAGTGTCATAGCGATACATACTACGAAGTTATTTTCGAGGCAGCCAAGGCCAAAATTTGTGGGCTTGGCCAGCAGAATGTTTCAGAGCCTTGTAATTTATTCAAGCGACATTTTGAAAAGATAACTGGCTGAAGTTTGTATCTTGTGAACTAAGATATCACCTGCGAAAGATCCGTATGCTCCATATTCGTTCTCCTTGTATGACTATGACGAGGAGAAGCTATCAAGAAGATGCAGGGGCGAGTGGATGAATGCAGCGTAGCGAAAAAAAGAACAATGCGAGCAAGGGCGATGTTTTCATTATCTAACGCGTATACCTCCTTTAGTGTTTGCTATAGGCTCGTGTACAACTGCAAAACAACTGCTAATGTCTGACCTCTGGAAGTTTAATGGCTCTTTAAGCCTTCATGTGGTCATGTGGCTCCATGGCGGCGAAGATCTGAGTGAGCGCATCTGAGATCTCAAACCTCGGTGCATCACGTACTGTGAAGTTACGCCTGTAATACTTGCGTTGTGTTGGCTTATGCTCTCAAGGCTGAAAGTGATTGAGGTGCAGTTGGTTACCTTCATAGACATGGAGTAGTAGAGATTTTGCTCGAAAACTGGTTACCTGACTATCCATATTTCTTCTTGTGTTCTTTCCTGCATCGTCACCAATTAGAGCAAGCCCGTTTCTTTTTTTTGTGGCATCTCTACATCTCTGGTCTCGCCGCTACATCACGTGTGAAGTTGGCGGAAGTGCTTCTCGTTGGCCACATTTGCTGAGGCTTTGGCACATACATAGTGTGTGATTAATAAACGATAGCCAGAGTTCAGTTCATTCAGCATGCAGCCGCCAGGATCAGAGCTGGTACCAAGCCCTCAATATTTAGGACTGCGCTTATTGCTATGGTAGGTACGTAGAAGGTGGTTTACTTACGAATGCTACTTCAACTAGGTGGTCAACTCATTATAATTGGCATTTGCGACTGGTGCAGCCTCACGTTCACAAAGTATTCCTAAATTATTTGTCCCAAAATACAGAAATATTGAGCGTTCCCACCTCAGAAGCTGCAGATGCACGCTTTAGAAAGCTTCATAAACACTCATGTTAAGTAGAGATAATACTATTGCCACATTCATGCATACTGGGATTCTAGGGGGCGAAGCACGTGTGTGCCAGACGAGGAAGACTAAGGGTTTTCTCCGCTCGATCGCTGGTGCACTGGTCACGCCATTACTGCTGGTTTAAAATACATCTAATCCACAGCCTCGTCGATACAGCGTCTCTTCTTTTCCGTAACATATTTGGTGAACAAATTTGGTGGGATTGGAACGTTCGCAGTCCTCACCACGAAGCTTCACAGTGGCCGCACCGTTCAGTCTCCGGCCAAGGCTACCTATGACAACAACCCATCAGTGTCTCCATCTGTAGCTCCAGCCACTACATACCTGACGATGCCTCACCCCCGTGATCCCAGTACATTCTCCGCACTACCTGAGCTTGACGTTGACTACTGGCTCCATATGTACGAGCATGTAGGCCAAACACACCGATGGGATCCTACCATGATGCTCGCAAACGTAATATTTTACTTTGACGGCACCCCGCGTGTTTGGTTCGAAACCCATGAGACCGAGCTCACTAGCTGAGATATCTTCAAGGAGCGACTACACGACTTCTTTAGGGACCCGTCCGGTCATCAAATGGCAGCGCGAAAAAAACTTGCCACTCGTGCGCAGTCCTCAACTGAGTCATATGTCTCGTACATAGAGGACGTGCTCGCGTTGTGCCGGAAAGTGGACGAGCATATGACAGAGTGGCAAGGTGGGCCACTTACTCAAGGGCATCGCGGATGACGCCTGCAAGTTGCTCATGTACACCACCTTCACGACCGTAGATATGATTACCAAGGAATGCCGCCGCTTCGAAATGGCCAAAAGCCGCCGTATTCTGCCTCGGTTTACGTGGCTACCAAACATGGCTGTTACATCAACCTGCACCGATCTCGGTTCCGCACCACCCATGCAGGACAGTTTGACACGTATAGTTAAACGGGCGCATGAGGCGCTAAGTCCGGCACCGTTTCCTCCACATCCGCTCGACCATGGCACCGCACAAACGCCTCCGGCGGTCTCCGTTATTCGAAAGAAACTTATGCAGTGCGAGGCGAAAAAACGAGCACAGGAAAGAATAGACTGAGAGGACAGAGCGCTACTTCCAACACAATTTAGCATTTGTGGATTGGGGAGGGAATAGTACAGGTCTGTCACGTCAATTGAGAAGGCTATTAGCCTTTCATTTTCATAAGCTTGCATGAACCTTAAAATACTATCGGAACTCTTGGCTAATAACGAATCTCGGGCTTCGAGAAGATTGAGATTGTTTAACAAAAAAGCAGCGAGTTCTTTCTGCGAAGTACCTATTTCCGAGACTATTACTCGAAAAGGAGTATTAATTTTGTGAGTTTTTGCATAAAAAATACATCGAAGCTATTCTTCTTACTTTTTTAATACTTTTAGAGTTCCAACTACGTTCATGTTTTTGCACAATTGGATAGCCTTTGCTTTTACTTTGTTCAACGATACGCCATCTTTTACATGAAACACCCTACAAATAGCATCATTAGCTTTTTCCAAGAAGCATGAACGCAAAAAACTGCGAAGCCACCTTTCTTATCTCTGCAAAACACAGCGAATTATTGTCCAGGTATGACAAAACACGCTTAACAGGAATGTGAGACCACACAGGTTTACAACGCGAAATGGTGTCTACTCCTTCAGAGGCAATTCTTTCTTCCTCACCTTCAGTTGCACGATGTGCCACCTGACGAACGACAGTCAAGAGTTCAGAATTTGTCCTCTCTTTTGAAGCCTGAACTTCGGCCCCAACTCTAGGACTTGAATGACGTCACTAGGAAGCTGGAAGTCTTCAGGAACATGAACCTTTCCCTTGGCCATCTTTCGAACACTGGTGACCCGCTCACGAAGATAGTGCAGCTGAGGCATCCAAAGAGTTTCGGTAGCTTGCCCAGCCAATTGCAGGCACCTTTTCAGCAGAGAACCAGCGACAGATGAATCAAAGGTAGTATGAAGATGTGCACGAAGACGAATCCTGTGCAAGCGAACGTGGCGATACAATTCAGCGCGTAAAATTTTGAGAATCTTCCTTGTATGGCCAAAGAAAGGCGAAAAGCCCCCGCAAAGCGCGAGGACTTCATCCGGAATAATACCTTTGTGGATGCAGAAACTGAGCGTTCGCGCCCTGCACGTCGCGTTGACGATGAAGCCTACAATACAGCTTGGGTCTTGAGGAACATAAATTTCTTTCAAATGTTTCACCAACAAGCCCACATCGCTACTCTTGTCGACTACATTTCTCGTACAAAGGGGCCACTCTTTATTTGTTTCGCATACCAACTAGCACAAGCTGCCACACTCCTGACTGTCGTTCGTCAGGTGGCACATCGTGCAACTGAAGGTGAGAAAGAAAGAATTACCTCTGAAGGAGTACCCGCCATTTCGCGTTGTAAACCTGTGTGTTCTCACATTCCTGTTAAACATGTTTTGTCGTACCTGGACAATAATTCGCTGTGTGTTTTGCAGGGAAATAAGGAAGGTGGCTTCGCAGTTTTTTCGCGTTCATGCTTCTTGGAAAAAGGTAATGATGCTATTTCTAGGGTGTTCCAGGTAGAAGATGGCGTATTGTTGAACGAAGTAAAAGCAAAGGCTATCCAATTGTGCAAAAAATGAGCGTAGTTGGAACACTAAAAAGTATTCAAAAAAGTAAGAAGAATAGCCTCGATGTATTTTTAATGCAAAAACTCACAAAGTTAATACTCCTTTTCGAGTAATAGTCTCGGAAATAGGTACTTGGCAGAAAGAACTCGCTGCTTTTTTGTTAGACAATCTCAATCTTCTCGAAGTCCTAGATTCGTTATTAGTCGAGAGTTCCGATAGTATTTTAAGGTTCATGCAAGCTCATGAAAATGAAAGGCTAATAGCTTTCTCAATTGACGTGACAGTCCTATACTATTCCCTCCCCGATCCACAAATGCTAAATTGTGTTGGAAGTAGCGCTCTGTCCTCTCAGTCTATTTGTTCCTGTGTTCGTTTTTTTGCCTCGGGCTACATAGATTTCTTTCAAATGTTTCACCAACAAGCCCACATCGCCACTCTTTCCGTTATTCGAGCCGTCGTGAGGCAGAAAACTGCAAAGCTCGGTATTCCTGTGGCCTGCTCTGCCTCCCGAACCACCTCAAGACCAATGACAATAAATGCACCACGCCATGACTTACATTTTATTCCGTGATCCCGCAATACAACGGAATGGAGAACTGCAGACGACAGACCAATCTGCTTCCGCTGCCACTGATTTGGCCATATATCCTGCTACTGCCGCAGCACTTGGATGCCCTCAAACTGGAGCCCATTTCCCTCTACTCGACCATACAAGGATTTCCGTCGTTATTCGCCCAGTCGTACGTGTGTACCCTTGTTCCGACGTCCCTAACAGCCGCTCCACCGCTGAATCGCTGTCACCTCAATGCCGCCGTTCCCCATCGCCCAACCCCGCCGCTATCCGTAGCCGGTCAACTGTGGATCCTCTCGGACAGAAAACTAGATCTGCAGCTCCGGGAGGTAGTGCTACATCAATTTCGACTGATCCAAATCCTCCGTTGACGCTCCCCCCTAATACGAACTTGATTGAGGTGTATGTGGACGGCATTTCTTTGACGGCGTTAGTTGATACCGGAGCTCAAGTGTCCATGATGAGTGCTCATCTGTACCGCCAGCTCAAAAAAGTCTTCACGCCTGCAGCAACTAAAGCCCTCCGTGTTGCTGATGGTGGAACTGTGGCCATCACTGGAATGTGTACCGCTCACGTTAGTATTGCTGGCTTGTCCCCGTTGTATTTACGGTGCTTGAAAATTGCCCTGGCGACGTAATCTTCGGCATAGACTTCCTATCGACGCATTTGGTGTGCAGATGCGTCGATAGGAACGTGCAGACCCGGAGAAACTTTGTGCAGTCACCAGTTTTCCTGTACCCCGGTCCGTAAAAGACGTCCGGTCTTTTTGTAGGACTTTGTTTCTACTTTAGAAAGTTTGTGAAAGGTTTCGCAACCATCGCTCGACCCCTCACTGAGCTTCTGAAGAAAATGATCACATTTCCGTGGGGTACCGACCAAGCTGCTGTTTTTTTCTCATCTAATCACGATTCTGACGACTCCACCTATATTGGCTCAATTTGACTCATCCGCTCCGAGAGAAGTTCCAACCGATGCTAGTGGTCACGAGATTGGAGCCCTCCTAGCCCAACGCCAACGGGGACACGACCGAGTTGTCACCTACGCTCGGCGCCTCCTCACAGCTGCTGAGCCCAATTATTCCATTACAGAGCATGAGTGTCTTGCTCTTGTTTGGGCAGTCTCAAAGTTCCGACCATATTTATATGGCACAAATTGCTCTGTGATAACCGACCATCATGTGCTATGTTGGCTTACTTTACTGAAGGATGCTACTGGCCGGCTCAGGCACTGGGCTCTGCAACTGCAAGAGTATACCTACAAGGTGAAGTACAAGCCCGGACGCTTACATAAGGACGCCGACTGCTCGTCCCGCTACCCGGCTGCTGAGTCGAGCACTATACCTGACACCGACACCGAGTCTTGCGTCTTTTCCCTTTCGCAAATGACATCCATCGGTGAGGAGCAGCGCCATGATGCGTCCTTGCGTGCTATCACTGAGTGCCTCTAACCACTGTCTTCCAATCAGTCCCATCGCTCATTCGTGCTCCACCATGGTGCATTATACCGCCAAAGTTTTGAGCCGGATGGACCGGCCCTGCGGCTTGTCATTCCGAAACACCTTCGCTCCGAAGTTCTAAATGAACTTCATGACCTTCCGACTGCCAGTCAGCTTGGTGTGTCATGCACTTACGACCGAATACGCCGACGCTTCTCCTGGCCCGGGCTTGCACGCTCCGTCAGAGAATACATTGCGGCTTGTGACAAATGTCAGCGCCGCAGAACACCATCGACACTTCCCGCCGGACGCCTTCAACCACTTGACATTCTGTCAGAACCACTCTTCCGCGTTGGCTTGGACCTACTTGGCCCTTTCCCCTTGTCTTCCTCGGGTAACAAGTGGTTAGCTGTGGCCACCGACTACGCCACGCGTTATGCCATCACAGGAGCTCTTCCAACTAGCTGCGCCACAGACGTCGCCGACTTCCTCCTCAAGGACGTGATTTTGCAACACGGATCCCAACGGCAGCTGCTTACAGACCATGGCCTCACCTTTTTGTCGAAGGTCATAGCTGAAATCTTGCAGTCCTGTCAAACGAGACACAAGCTGACCACGTCATACCATCCGCAAACTAATGGACTCACGGAGTGTCTAAATCGAACTCTTACAGACATGCTCGCTAAGTATGTTTCCACCAACCGTTCCAACTGGGGTCTTGCGTTGCCGTACGTCATATTTGCCTATAATTTTTCGTGCCATGACATTGCCGGTTACTCTCCATTTTTTCTCCTGTTTGGCTGAGAACCAACATTGCCTCTAGACACCGTCATACCGTCCCTTGCAATACCGACCAGTGAATATGCCATGAACGCTATCACTCGGGCCGCTCACGCACGCGAAATCACCCGTACTCGCCTTTTGACCTCTCAAGAGAAGCAACGGCATTTGTATGACCAACTAAACCGCGACGTACACTTTCCGCTCGGTTCTTCGGTCCTGCTCTGGCCTTCGACACGTCAAGTTGGCTTGTCAGAAAAACTGCTTACTCGCTACACAGGTCCATACCAAGTTCTTTGTGTGGTTACTCCTGTGACATAAGAAATTGGTCCTGTCGCCCTGTCGCCTTCATGTGCCCAACAGGCTACCGATATTTTACATCTTGCGCGCTTGAAGCCCTACCACTCTCTTAGTGACGTTGACATATAAATGCGCCAAGACGGCGCTTCTGCCGCCGTGGATCATGCTACATGCATGTATACTGAGATTCTAAGGGCCGACGCGCATGTGGGCCTGACCAGGAAGACAAAGGGTTGTCTCCGTTCGATCGCTGGTGAACTGGTCACGCCATTACCGCTGGTTTCAAATACATCTAATCCACAGCCTCGTCGATATGGCGTCTCTGATTTTCCGCAACAATATATACACTTCGCATTCTAAAAAGTGTATTTTGAAGAAAGCTTTCTTTGTTTCTGTCCGTAACTTGTATATCTCTGATACATTGCGAGTGTTTGTTACCCACTTCTTCCTCATTTCTACACTAATCATCATCATACTCTTGTCTCCCGCTTCACATCATAACCCCGGGTCTCATCACTGGTGTACCATGCTTTGCCACTGGCTGCCTGTTCGCTGCCGCATCCTTGGGTCGAATAAACGTCGTCTCAACCAAGATTTATAGCACACACACACACACACACACACACACACACACACACACACACACACACGCATGCACGCACGCACGCATGCACAGACAGACAGACAGACAGACAGACAGACAGACAGACAGATAGATAGATAGATAGATAGATAGATAGATAGATAGATAGATAGATAGATAGATAGATAGATAGATAGATAGATAGATAGATAGATAAAAATGCCATGGTGCATTTCCCCCTCCCCTAATTTCTCTAGTGTAGGGTCCTAGACAGGTTAGCATTCCTGCCTTTCCTTTTTCTCCGTTTTCTTTCTTTCTCTCCATTTTAGTCATCTACTCGCAGTGAGCCAACTTGTACGTAATTTCAATTTTGTTGTACTCGAATGTAAAGTTCCGAGCACTGCCATATGTGACGCTCACTTGTATACAGAAAAGAAGTGCCAATTTAAAGAGATCGTTTTGCATTGTTAGACTCAATATCGATGTGTCGTAACGACTAATTGTGTGCTTTTTTGTGTAGCAGCATCATGTACCATTCATACCTACTTGTCTAAACTAAAACTTAATCTGTCGACTGCATTAGGAAAAGTCTCCACTCCTGGTTTTCAGCTCTTGTTTTATGGCAATTCAATTGATTCCACGCTTGCTGCTTTTGCGTTGAAGGCCCACGGGACGGCTTTACGCTCTCCCATATTAGAGTACGCAGTACTCTACTATGACAGCATTCGTAGTACTCTACATTCGACAGCAACCTAAGCACACATTCTGACAGTAAACGAAGTTTGCTCGAGTCCACATATAGAACTATTGCAAGTTCAGATGACCCGGTATACCAAGATAAATAACAGAAAACCTGCAAAAATTAGTTCCGCGAACAGCGGGGTTGTTATATTTAGAAACCGGTACAGAAGTAGCCTAGCTCAAACAAGAAGCTACGTGAGGGTCAGTTAGGCAAGCGCACTGGCGCATTATTTCCCTCCAATTACCCAGTTGCTGTGGAATCGCCAAGAGAAAAAGTACGCAGAGAAAGCAAGCTAAACAGCTTGCATCTGTGCCACGAATCGTGAACATGTGCTCACTGAGCCGGACAAAACTCAGATAGTTTGGCAAGCACTGAGAACGTCAAGTAAAAGTAAACGCGCAAAAAATGTGAAATACTCCAAAAAGCTTTACGAGCGTGGCATAATCCAATTTGGGCTACAATTATTGGGAGCTGCTCGTGATTCGGACTTATTCGCTGTGGTGCCCACGGTCGTTTCGCTTCCCGAACCTAATTAGTTCTGCACGTGTGAGGACTCTCTTGGGCAGTACACGTTCAACTCTTTGGCTGCTGGTATGTAACCGCAGCGGGAGCTGGCATTGTTATTTGGTATTCTCAAAGGGTGTTTGAAGTTAGTGCGGTAAACATCTATTCATGAAGAATGGATAACGTTAGACACATAAAAGTTGCGAAGACACTGTTGTCGGGTTGCACGCGATTTTTATGCCAGCCGAATGCAGATCGTTTGTCCCCTCCTTGAAGGGCAATTGTGTGAGGCAGGTCAGTTGTATGAGTGGCTGTGGAGACTGTTGATGAAGTAAGTGCAAGAGTATGTGTTACTGCACCATAAGAACACTTATGGGCCCAAATAATCTTGCCGCAACAAGCTCCTCATTTTAAAGGGCTCAATAATTTTACCGACTAAAATTGGGTAATTTTTTGAACATTGAGAATCGTGAAACAGTTTCTCTTTCAGCTTCCAAATAGCCACTGTCTCATTGAGCATATCGCTTTATCGGTTGTAGAAACATGTGTCGGTATAGAAATTAAGTCCTACTGTACAATGTCACTAAACAAAATTTTCGGTAAAAGTAAAGAGACTGTTGTTTTTGCTTACTTACAAAGTGAAACAGCAGCAAGAGAATTCTGGTTAGCTACTGGATACTTGAGGTACTGTGAAAATAGGTAAATGGTTTCCAAGTGCTGCACGGGGTTAAGCAGCTGAGAAAACAGCGCTAAACACACAAGAAATCAATTCAATATGAGCGACATTCATTCATTCAATCAATCAATCATTCATTCATTCATTCATTCATTCATTATTATATTCATTTGCGACAACAAAAACAGCCCGGGGATACCCGGGGGAATATCCAATCAATGAGCTTGAAGGCGCCTTGGTCACTCTGCGCGCATGTCAGCAAGAACAGTGGCTACGAATTGAATATATAGCTTGAAAGTTACGCGTAAATGTACTATTAATAAATACTGACACAAAGCTTTGAAGGCGAGATAGATTATGGGATAGGTTTGTGTGCAAAAACAAGCATCATCTACTAAATTTCAACCAGTAACGTATTTAAAATCCAATTCAAAGTGTTTTTCGCAGCACCGCACGCGAAACGCTCCTGCAGTTTTCTTTTAAACAAGCATCCGCCACTTTCGTCACGCGCTTGGGTTGACTGCCGTGATCCTTGCAAGTACTATCTCTGATAGCTGACGTTTTCAATGGAAAGATGAGACAGTCTTGGGCGGGAATACATAGACTGGTGCAATGCATTTTCAAGGAGTCGACTCGAAAATGTGAACATACGTGATCAGGCATATTCACAATATGCCTGATCACAACGTGATAAACTGTGAACATGCGTTATCACGCATATTAGCAATGTCTTGAAGTAAGCCTTCGTTAGAAAGAGTGTTCAACACCTTGCCCCCTGTTTTTTTTTTACTCACGTAGGCGCTTATATTTACACGGAACATATGCTGACTCCCGTCTCACTCAGCGACCATTATATCGAAACAGCGACTGGGCGGTTTCATTTCTGTTTTTATTATATCTCGGTTTTGACGTCATATCAATGAGAGACGCCGAAGTGGAGGACCACGATATGATAAAAAGAGACGCCGTAGTAGAGCACTCCGGATATTTCGACCATCTACTCTTCTTTAACGTGCACCCAAAACTGAGCACATGGGCCTACAACATTTCCGCCTCCATCGGAAATGCAGCCGCCGCAGCCGGGATACGATCCTGCGACCTTCGGGTTAGCAGCAGAGTGGCATAAGCGCTAGACCAACGCGGTGGGGCTGGGTGGTATAAAGCCTTTTCTAATTAATTAACTGTAGCGCGATAGGGCAAACAAACTTTCCATTTATGATAAGTGTATCGTTAGCAACTGAGTTCAACAGAACAAAAAAACAGATTGGAAATTTTTTGTGCTAGTACTCCTTTAAATGAAGTAATTATTTCGTCGAGAGAAATATAGGTCATGTTTCTCAAAGAACAGCCAGAGATTAATTAATAAAAATGGTGGCGTAACATTTTACACTAAAGTTTGATTACATTTAGTTTATGGTACTTTTCTGCTTCATAGCGAGTGTGAGGCAACAAATACTGCTTCTGCGTTGCAAAAGAGGGAAACTTGTGCCATCATAAGCGCAGGGTAATAAAAATGTAAAAGCCCACAGAAAGGCAAAGAGCAACAGTAATGACCAGCTAAAACTTGGCTGAATGCAGCAGCAATAGATTCCCCTTGACAAACCACATCGTAATCTGTCTTCCGGAAAATAATCAATACTTCACCAGAACAAACGATGCACGCTCGATCAGGGAAGTTCATCTTCAAGCTCTAGTGGCATGCTCGCTAGCAGGAGGTCGCCCAGTTGAGGTGTGAGACAGGACCTGATATTGACTCCTTTTTTCCCCCTTATCATCATTCCATCCTTGGTAAAGAAAAGGCTGGACTGAACGTAGCACTGCCGAAGCTCCGGGAAAAAGTCGGGGCTTATACCCAGCAAGATCTGAAAATTCACGTTTTCTGCTTCGTCAGTAGCGTGCTTTGCAACTCGTCCGTAATCGGCTCAGGAAAGGACCTAGAAAAAGTACTTGATATTTTTCGTGTAACCTGTGAGATCGGCGTGTGCGTGTGCGTGTGCGTGTGTGTGTGTGTGTGTGTGTGTGTGTGTTTGCGGGAGGTGGTCCATGACAATTTCGTTACAGTTGAGCAAGAAAGGGTCACCGACGGTGACTGTGTGTAGGACTCTTACGAAGAACGTTCGGAGGAAAGCGGCCAAGTACCTCACACAAAAACAATTGACCTAAATGGACGTGCGCCTCTATACTTCTTGGTGGTGAAAAAAATCACAGCATATCCACGGAGTGAATGATGATTGGTAGGGCCAAGCATTCATCAGTACGTCCGAGCTTTTGTCCGCCCGTTCGTTCTTGCTACTGTCCGTCCATGCGTTCATCCGTGCATCCGTCCATGCGTCTGTTCGTGGAGCCGTTCCTCTTTCTGTCTGTTCGTCCTTCCATCCATCAGTCCGTCCATGCGTCCGCCCCCCCCCCTTTGTCCGTCTATCTAGTGAACACTCCAAGTACAACCATCTCACATCTTTTCATCGTGTATTCGACATATACAACATTTAGCTTCTCGCAAATAGCCACTGTTTTATCTCGAAACTCCTCTGTCGCAGGTCTTTGCAAAATGTTTCTGGGATGGCTTCCTTGGTCCTCCACTGATACTGCCCTTCGTGAAGGTGGCAAACCCCCTTCGCTTGTCTGGAACATCGCAATAAGCCTATGCTTGTGTGGCTAGGATCGTCGGCCACCGTACAGCCAAATTAGATCTTTTCTCTCTATCACTCTATCTCCCTTTCCTTGCCAGATAGTACCAGCTTCAAGTCTCCCTTCCACAACAACGAGACAACATACCTCTTTTGTTGCACGTCTCGTCAGGAAAGCAAATGTCAGCATAAATTCAGTGGTGGCCTTAGCGTAGCCCCTAACTGCCAGATGTTCAAGGTGCATTCGACGCATTCGCCCTATAGTGCAGTTTCTTGCGATCGCATCTGAGTGCACATTTTTTTTTCTTTCGTAAAAACGAAACCAGCGTTCTCCCATAAGAATTCAGTCCCTTGAGGGGCGGTTCAGCAGAACCCTACTAAATGGACGGCGGAACTTGGTTCAGCGGAACTCTTCTTGCGACGTCGCAAGTGCCGTTCGCAAGTAGGTGAACCCCACGGCCGAATTTCCAAGTATGTAACTTAGCAATTTATTAAACACTTATACAAGAATATAAAAGTACCGTAGAACAAATTCAAACGTCTGGAATGAATAATGGTACACAAATCTTGATCATCGCTGCGGCTTTCGAAAAATATTAACTACAAAAACGAGACGCACAGGCCACACTGAAAGAGAGGCGGTTTCTTAATGGGAACCTAATGAAGTCTGGAAGGCGTGTAATCAGCAATACTAACACTAGCCACTCGCTTTTCGTTTCTCCATGTCTTAGCGTGTAGGCGCTATAATAGTGATGAGAAGGTCGCTTGCAGCCAAAGGCAATTCAGTTGTTGCGCAAAAAAACAACAAAAAATACGTAAACAGCTACCCTGTGAGTATGCCTTGCTCCACTAATGAGCTTGGAGCGAAGATGCTGACAAAGAAAGGAATGCCTTACCGCCGGCTGTTGTGGTTCGTTAAGAAGCACCCATCGCGTCCGGGGTCTGTGAAAAAAAAGAAGAAAAACTTTGAGCTTCTACTTTCGCTTCTGGCGGTATCATGGTACGACACATGGAGCAGTAAATGGCAATTATTTGACTTAAACTGGTATAGTGGTGGTATAGGTAGTTGTAAATTGAGGTAATATAGATAGTAGCAGTCGTCGTAGGGCCTCTATAGTTCTATAATATGTGTATAACCACGCAAACTGCATTCTAAGAAAATGAGTGTCATTTACTGATCTCTTATACATAGGAGAGCCACAGTCGTAGCACTTTCTTATGGAGTGACGCTGAACCTTTTTTTGTCACACTCATGCTTCTAAAGAGTGTCAATGTGACTATTTGAAAAGAGTGAACGTGCCTCTCTAAATACAGTGACACTCACTCGTATAAAAGAAGAGCCAAGGTTCTGAGAGCTTACTTATGACGGAAAGCGAAGCCCCGTCAACGCTGTCGTTTATGGCAAACACCTTAGATGCCTAAACAAACGCAAAAATTGACCGGCGTATCGCATTGCCTTCTCTGTCGGTGGTGTCAAAATGACTGATGCAAAACCGTATCATCGCGGGATGACTTCACCCCATGACGTAATCGCGACATGACTGGTCACCAAAAATTTCCGAAGTCATAGTAGCATCATCATAACATCAATACGTCAATGTTTTGCCAGACAACGTGACACCACATTGTCATGTCATCGCATGACGTCATTGCTTGTTTAAATTTGGATCTATGCTGGAGGCACTACAGAAAGCTTACAGTGATCGCGACACCGAAGGAATTCCAAAATTGCTTTAGCTGCTGAAAGCTTTCGCACGGGGCACTGGAGGCTGCATACGGCGACTCAAAAGGAAAAGAAAATAATTGCTTTTGCTTACTAGTAGACTGAGTCGTATGCGTAAGGGACCCGTGAGATGGTTTTACGAGAGATGGTTCCTCAAGCGCATGCAAGAAAATTATAGGTGTCATACTTGTGAATGATGAGGTCAAACTGACGCGCTGATCAAATTAAGGTAAACATGCAATTTTAACTCGTACGTGTGTGTCCTACAGTCAGCTATGATATGGCGTTTTAAAAAGATGATCCACAACAAAGCTATCCCATGTTACTCATGCCAAACTACTGGCAAAGTACAGCGAACTCTCCTTTGAGAGAATTTCAGTAAACCTTGGCTGACAGTTCACTAACCTCATAACGTTCACTACCATACAGAACAGCCTTGAGCACAGCACAAGTGAAGTCAAAAGTGTGAAATGCTATTTCTTTTCAAAACAGTGGCGCTTTTCGAATACGTCTGGCGCCCTTAGAGCGCAATAAAACACATAGCTGTTGAGAGAGCCCACACTCGTATGCACTGCCTCTGGCAGGGCAATGAACCTGCACTGCATTCATGGTTTGTAACTAATGACATCATTGAGCACCATTCCTATAAATATGCAAGCTGGTTTGCAATAGGGTGCAAGACAAGCCAACAGCTCAACTGTGTACTGTTAAAAAAAAGCTGCCCCCCCACCCGTGCTCTCTTTTCAATACGTGGGTTTCGTGGGAACGTGTCATGTGAGCAGATTTACGTGGCTTTTGCGGAGCGTAACCTTGTCTGCAGATTAAAATTTTTATATCACCACGTAAATGGTCATTATAACTTCAACACTTCAAAATATTTTTCCCTCTCAACAGGTTATGAAACAAGGCAAAAGCGTGCTTTAACCATATAGTTCCCTTGACCACAAGGAGTAACTGTTTTAAATATTATTTTTCCCCGGAACATAACGGACTGGAATAATCCTACTACTATTGTAGTTTCTTTAGTTTTGTTTGAAAAACATCTGAATATGTTATGAATTTCCTTGGGTTATTCCATTTGTTCGTCACTGGCGTTTTTTTTTTCTTTTAAAGGAGCATCGACATCAAATTTCAAGATCGAGATGTGCCCATCATTCGATCACTTGGTAAGCATAGGTCTTCTTTGCCAAATTTGAACGGCTTCCATCGCGTGCAAGTTATTTTAATTCGGTGTCAAACAGCGTAGAAAAGCTAAGGAAAAAACGAAAAATAGATTGCCCGTCGACATCGACACTAGTGCTACGTGTTCAGTATGATACATTCCACAAATGCCATCCTGAGTGACGATGCCCTAGTAGCGATGACGTGTACGATCCGAGTGTTCTTATTGTGGCACCGACAGGCGTGGAAGTGCGGAATCGCACTCGCTCGTCCATGGCCAGGCTAGGGCCGGGCTAGCGCGCACAGGTACAGTCTAGACCGGCCGTAGCTCGTCGCGTCTGATCTTCAACGCACCGGTATGAATGATTTCGTGAAATTATCAAGATAAAATTCACCTGTAAAGGAATGGCGAAAAAAAGAGCATGATTAGACGTGTGCTCTTCGGTCAGCATGTCGGGGCATTGTTGTGAGTTGCAGGTGAGTTGCAGTCATCTAGTTCGAAGCACGAAAAAAGCGCACTGAGGGTGTCTTTTCATATCACGTATGTGTTACACATCAACACGACCACAGGCTATCAAATGTGGAAGAGCGTGTAGTCAGATATCATCGCTAACAAGTAACATGCAGGTATCGTTGAATTTTAGTTCATCTGTAGACTTTGCGTCCGCGTAAAAGTGGTAATACCATGTTAACCACAAGAGGCTCGATAGGTGGGGCCATCTGGAGGCGCAAAAAAGAACCTGACAAACAGGAAACATGTTCTATTTCTCCGCTGATGCTCATTCGTGATAAATATATTGCATTGACCCCTCTGCGTATACCTGAATGCTTTGCTTGCCAAAACAGACCAATATAGCTAACTGAGACACACGAGCGATCATGGATGAAGCGTGCATCCTCGGGCACTTCTGCAGTGCTGCTTGGAACGGCGTCCATTTCAGAATCACTGTTCTCCAAAAGGTCATTCAAAGCAAAAATAATTCGCGCCGTCGCGAATAGCGGAATTCCAAGCTCCAGATTATCGTATTGAATCTGAGTCGACACTTTGTACGGTGACGACAGTAATGCAGCTGACAAGGCATGACTGAATGTGTCCGCCTAGCAGACGAAATGTTTGCGGAGAAGCTGAGCCTGACGTCACTCTTTTCTGTGGAGAAGTGGTCAGTTGTGGCGTGATTTGGAGAGGTGACTGCGAGGTAGCGCCACTGCTGGTGCGTCCAGCGCTAAAAATGGCGGGTTCGCTGGCCGTTTTTGAATAGTGCTAGATCCAAGTAATCTAAATGAATAAAAGTGATAGTTGTTTATTTCTCAGTTGCGTTTTAGGTCGCGAATCGCTGCTACGGGGTGTATAGCTACTCGGTGACGCAAAAATCTTGGCATGAGTAAATTTAATGTCAGTGCTCCCTTAAATTCTTACAAACGTTTGAAGAAATTCTGCAAATTGTTTTGGTTAAATTGTTTGTAGTTTTAAATGTATAACCGCCCTGCTAAGATCTCAGTATCTCTAAAGAATAAAAAAAAACTTGTAACGGGACCCGTGTTGCGTGCTTTTCATGAGGAATTGTGATGTAACCAGTCTTCCGTGATGTTATGTCACGCGACCAGTGTCTCTTTTCGCTTTGTATATTCGTTATCTCGTCCATCAGGATTGTTACGTTCGACGCCAAAGAAATCGGAGCACGTGTTGTGAAAGCGACGCTGGAGATGATGAAGGTGTTGAGGAGGAACAAAAGAGCGCGTGGCGATTTATGATGACAATTTATATTTGCAGAACTTGGCCGTAGAAAGATCTACAAGAGCTCCGCAGTTAAAAATTTTGTTCTATGCGGGCGATACTGTTCGCCTGCTTCCAAGAAAAGTGCTCCTCAGTAAATGCTCAAAATTATAGCACTTTGGGCGACTTGGTATAGACGGACATTCGCAGAGTTCCGCTCAACTCAGAGTGAAAGGCAACAAAGATAGTGGTACCAGGTCCGGCAAGATGATTGCTTCAGCACTGCTTTGTCTTGTCCTGCCTGCTACGCCTACCTATCTTTTCTTTTACCCTGAGCTGAGGCAACACTCCGGACGCCCTATAGAAAGCCCTCACAAGCTTTAAAAAGGCTCATGAAAAGATTAAAATAAAAAAACAGTATTTATTACGTACAATTGAATTGACTCAAATGTTAACCTTACTGTAACGTGATCTGGAAAAGCAGGATACGAATGAATATTTGACCTAACTACGGGCGTCAGGATCTTGAGTATCAAGTACCCCGGCTATCGAACAATTAATGTTGAACATCATATAGATTTTCAGGCACCCCGCTTTAAAAAATTTATAAAGAACTTTCTGTTACATTCCACAATAACTTATCAATAAAATATATCTGTCTAATTTTCTACGTGTACCGCATATACAATTTGCGCTACAATATGAAAGTTCACAACTTAATGCGTATAGGTATATATTCTTCGAGTGTCTGTATATGTTTGTTTTCATGAAGAGTTTTCATGTATGATGTCTATCTGTAATGCTTTATTTGCAGCGACAATTATGTAAATGCATGTTTTGATTTTTCTGGTTGCTCTGTTGTTTGCATACTTGCATCGCCTGCAAACATGTACACGCATGCCGAATGCGCATGGGAGCAGGAGGCTCTGTCAGGCAATATGGCCTTTAGCTCTTACTCCTCTTTCTGTATCAGAAAGAAATAAACTAAACTAAACTAAACTAAACCGCATCAGGAAATGCAGTGAACAGTTTTCGAGAGCATATTTATTGCATAACGAGAGTACTATAATGCATCTAAAGCCTTCTTGGTGCTGTTAGATAAAGCCAGAACTATTGGTGCGTTTTACACGTTTTCATGATTTCCCCACAGTCACGCGAAATGAGAGAATGTGCGCACAATCATATGAAGACTTTGTCTACTTTCCGGCGACTCTTTCTAAGTTAGCCTATTCGTCTTAATTTCTGTGCAAGTGTTTCCATGGTGAAATCATCTGAAATTTTTTCTAAACACTACACTCTAAGCCGAAATTCGGCAAAGTTGGACTAACTGCAGCCGTTAAACCAATGGACAAGCGGTTCGTCCAACAGGGACTAAATGTGTGACAATGCGTGTCTTGCGCAAACGCCCGGCAATGAAGGGACCAACGGGGAGGGCAACTGTGCCGCGATCGCCTCCTGTCGATGCTGCACTGCAATGCTCGGCGTGGTCGGCGATCATGAAAACAAGTTAAATAGACTATACGCCACTGTGAAAGTGAAGCACTATGAAACGAATAGAAGATGTTATGAGAGGAAAGTAGTACAACACGCTGTCAGTGCACACAGCAAGTGCCCTCGCGTTTCCACCATGCTGACACGGGCGAGCCGAAGCCAAGTGAAAGTCTCCACAAACACGGGCAATGCCGAGAACTCGCTTTAATGTGCTGAATAAGTTCGAACTACGGTGAACACAGACAACGCTAATAAAGGTAAGCTGTTCTTCAGCGGTCGTCTACCCACACAGTGACCACAAGTTCAAAGCGATATATAGGAAAAGTAGGCTTCGTACGTCATCAGTATCAAGCGGGCTGCCGGTGTGAGTGCATTTACGGCACAAGCGAAGGAAACGTCGCGTACAAGTTCACAAAAATAGTAGCTCAGGCAAACTTATGTCTTTTTATCCATGCGACAATCGTTATCGAAAATCCAACGTGTAGGCGATCGCGGATACGACTAATCGTGCGGCCAGCGGTACACAGGTTGTGCCTTACCAGCACGATGAAAGAACCGTGCCTGCGAATGGTCTCGTCGCTGTAAGTATACAGATTTCTACATCACTCCGTAAGACACAGCAAACATGGGGCACTTACCTGTTGTTCATTTGTGATTATAAAATAACGACGGCGAAAATTTCACGCGAGCCGCATGTTGAGATCGCCAGCGGTCGTTGAGCCGTACTCGTCGTAAGCCTAGCGACGCCGTCGGCAAGCCGACACGGTATGGCATCGGCGGGGCGCCTGCGGCTGCTTCGCCGGCTTTCCCGCACAAGCGCCGCTGCTATGTTTGTGTTTGCGGACTTGTGCGCCAGCACTGCGAACGCTGGTTCGGCCGACATGATCGGATACCAGCTGATAATTCGTATTCTCGGGCTGGAGGCATGTTGAAGATTAGATAGATCCATATTAAAAGATCGATGCGCATCGGTGCTACGAATAAGCCCATGTAAATTTTTGCGTTACGGTGTCAATATTTATTGTTTTCTTAAGCCGAGTGAAAGTCGCCCACTGGCACTAGATGGGAGGTCAAAATACTGTGCTATATATACCCGAGAGTCTGTTCTCTGTAGTATACAGCGCTGGCCGTCAGTGTTTGCAGTGTTTTACTTTGAAATAATAGTGCGTATGTATGTGTGTGTGTGTGTGTGTGTGTGTGTGTGTGTGTGTGTGTTGCATGAATAACATACTATGATCTTCAGTGCTGATTGAAATGAAATAAACATAAAATATACTGCACAAACGCAGTGTCGCCGTTTTTTTTTTGCCATTGGTCCAGACGGTTCTACTGTTAGTCCCACTGGAGCATTCTACTGGGCCAACATTTAAACCAAGTGGAGTAAGTGCTTGGGGTAACAGTTGAGCCCTTGCAGTTACTCCCGCAGTTAGTCCGAAATTGCTTCAAAATCTGTTGCAGCGCATTTAGACCCCTAAAGGACCAATGGCATACCCCACTTTAGTCTTTTTCGGCTTAGAGTGTATGTTGCCAGTGAGGCCATATTTCTGTGTTCGCACTAGTATCTTCAAACTCATATACGCCACCCAGCAACACTTCCCCCGTTCACGCAACTACCTCCTGTCAACGGCTTACACGTCACACGCGCTTCAAAGTATGACAGAGAGGCGTGCATTAATCTCTAGGCTGCGGTCGTCACGAGCATTCAGCTGCGTTGACGCAGCCGTCGTGATAGGCTCATCACACCAGGGGTGGCGTGGTGTCTCGCCGAATCCCCGTGAGCACGGATGCTACGCATAAGCGTGGAATTCTCCGCTTTCGTTGTGATATAGTGCTCTTGTATATGCCACATTCTTTTCACTCGTCATGTGGAACCTAGGGACACGAAGCGTTTCTTGTTACGTTCCTGCTGCAGGGACAAATTGCATTGGATCCACGCCCCTGTCAGCCAGAGAGTCTGCCATTAAGCCGCGCTTCGCTCCCGAGTACATGGAGCAACAGCGTAGACTGGTGGCCCGTCGTATCGTCGAATACACTGTGATCAAATGGAAGGGTGAGACGCAGTCAAGTGAGGTACGGCTTAGTACTGTTCTCATTAATTAGGTTGCATTTCAGTTGAATAGTCAGTGTCCTCAAACTTTTACGAACTTTCTTTTTTCACCCAAAGCTTCAGAAACGGTACAGTGAGGTCTTCAAACTCAGATATGCTGTGGCATGCACTTACAGAACTACATTTCTACATTTTTGTTTCGTGTGAGCTGTTCAAAACACTCAACTAAATATGCGCTAAACTCACACTAAAGTCACTCTGGAAGCTGGCGTCACAAGTTCATGCGAATGTCGCATAGGTTGAAATTTTTCCCGTATTCGACTCTTTAGGTCTTTTTGAGCGCCACAGTGGCAGCTTTTCTGCAAAACAAGTCGACTTCATGAATGAAAGTGCAATATGCTCTTTGCAATGCAACCTGCGACAGGGGAGAGTGCAGTCTGTAATAAAACAGAGAAGAGTGGATTTGTCTCGTGCGTCAGCTGAACCGAAGAGGTCTGACGTTACTACATTGATAAGCCGAATTTAATGTGTTATAAAGAAAAAAATACGATTTCACGTGAGGCATTTCTTATGCAAGCACAAAGAAAATGTATTGAATATCCAATCCTGCTTGAGTGTGTAGGCCATATTAAAAAAAACTCAAAATCCAGACATTAGGCACAGATGATGCGCCCAAGATAGTTGGACGACATGATATCAGACGTATTTGACCATGAACAAAAATTTCTGATTTGACAACGATAGCACGAAGCATGTAATATGCCCAAGGTAGATGGCTTAGAACAGTGTAAGTACAGTTCTATAAAGAAGATTGCAAAATATCGCTTCCGCGTCGTTTTCGCAGCCTGCCGTCCGCGAAGAAGCAAATACGTTGTCGTCGTCATTATCATTTCTATGAGAGTTTAAAAGCGATTTTTTACTAACTTCTAAAAAATTGACATCATGAGGACACGAAATAGTGCAGATGACTGTTTCGAACCAGAGGGCGTCCTTTGATGTTTGCTATGTTATCTGGTATGACATTACTGGCTTGTTTTTTCTTCAATGTCCGTTTGTTGAAACCAACCCTAAAGGCACCAAAGATATTTCTGTTCTGTTCTGTTCTAACTATTTTGCTGTGGAAAGGTAGAGGTCCATATTGCGTCAGCCACTCCATATCACGAAGTTCTGCACCGAAAAAAAGTATAATACTGAACGGTACCCCAAAATGAACAATCCGGAAAAAGAAACATAATAGCACACTGAAACCAGTTCAAAATTTATGCCAATACACACTTTTGTTTACAGCAGTTCACACTGTCATTAACAGTTTACACGTACACCTTCCTTTTCTACTGTAAGTTTATGCACTAACACATTTCATATATATCAATCCCTGGCTGTCTATCACAGGCGCTTATCCAGTCCGGTCTCCACTAAAAAGTCTATCAAGAAGATGTTCGCCTTTTTTCTGAAGATGCATATTCTCAGAGAGATTCCTCACTTAGCAAGCATACTCTTTATCGCGCATTGGTTCCGGTGCTGCCTTGCTTTACACCTCCATTAGCTTAACCAACAGCGCTACGGTGGATGCTTAAGAAGGACATTTCCTGACCTTGTAATTTCCTGACCTTGTCGATTCATTCAATGAGAACATTCATTCAATGAGCCTCGCTAGTGGTTCACTTCTACATATGCAGTCTCCGGAAATTCCTGCTGCAGAAACGTCGGGGTGAGCAGCTTGAAGAAGTGACAGAAGCCACAATGAGAAAATAGCCACTACATTGTAAACTACAGTACATTAGACCAAATCGTTTAGTTTACTATAAAGAACGCTGTCTGCCAGTTTTCTTTGCAGGGAGTTGATAGCGAATAGACGAAATAAATCGAATTTAAGTAACAGACAGTAAGGCTATGTTGAAAAATTTTCGGAACTCCTTCTATTTTGTAACGAAAGAAAAAAATGGCATAGCTTTTTGAAAAGCACTGAATAGCCAGTTCATGGCAGTAGGAATATACTTTTGATCTAGTGAAGCCTATGTCAGAACCTCAAAGACCCGTTCGCTTTGAAGTGATAAAGAAACCTTGTGCATTTACTGTAAACGTTAAAAACAGCAGTTTATTGTTAAATATAATGTTGAAAAGATTGCAAAAGGCCCGAACAAGTAGAGGCAACGTGCAACTAATGAAAGTGTTACAAATATTCTTTAATGTTTGGGAAGTAATTTCCGATCACAGAATTTACAACGATTTGATAGAATTCAGCTGCAATTATTCAGCCTATAGTTATCTTTTTAAAGAAATCAACAAAATTTTATTACTTGACCTTTCAAGCGTTCACTCGCATTATACTTTTGCGTCTTCGCTTATCAAACGTCTAAATACTAGTATAAAGTGATTGTTCATAGAAGTGACGCTTGCCAGAAAAAAGTACTCATTATTTTACATGACATATAACGAGAAATTCCACTATAACGCTTCAAAGTACCAGGTTCTTTAATTAGTCAACATTAAGTAGAGTGATTCAATGCGTTGGAAACATCAAAGTGATAACATTTTCTTTTTCAATCATACAAAGATACACTTAAATACTCTGCCACACGGTGGTAAGGGCAGTACTTGTTGCAGACAGAATGTGCCGTTACGTTAGGTAAATAATTGAATAAACCGACTTTACAAGGATGTTACTAATCAATTACTGATTACTAACAGTCACACGCGCCACCAATGAGCTTGACGTCAATACTAACCTCCTCAAAACTAGCTCGGCATGAGTGACAAGCTCATTTGACAAGCATATATACGTCCTATCGAAAAGTTGTCCAGCCTATCTGAGGCACTTTGTTTTGTTTGTTCAAGCTATCCTACTCTCAGGTTAAATCTTTCGGCTCCTATTTCGACTTGCGATGTGCACAAAAAAGTCATTCGTGAAGTTTCTTTAAGGCGGTTAGTCCACGAAAACCCCTGCAGCGCTTTTCTCTTGTGCTTAAAGCCTGATGTGTGTTCCTGGTCATGCCCTACTTTGGCGCTCTAGTGATTATGACGCCCTACTGCTAACCCGAAGATCGCGGGTTCGAGTCCCTGCTGTGGTGGTTGCATTTTCGATGGAGGCGAAAAGGTTTGAGGCCCGTGTACTTGTATTTAGGGGCATGGTATTGAACCACAGGTGCTTGAAATTTCTGGAGGCCTCCACTACGGCGTCTCTCATAATTGTACGGTGGTATTGAGATGTTAAACCCCAATAATAATAATAATAATAATAATAATAATAATAATAATAATAATAATAATAATTTTTATTATGATATTATTATTATTATTATTATTATTGTTATTATTATTATTATTATTATTATTATTATTATTATTATTATTATTATTATTATTATTATTATTATTATTATTATTACTATTATTATTATTATTATTATTGAAACGGGGTTTATTGGCGTAAGTGGTACTTGCACAGCAGGTCTATTAATGCGGAAAGCGGGCGGCAGACACCGATGCAGGAAACACAACGCTCGGGGGAACAGCTTGCGCTCGGCTCCTCTCGCTAAAGGCATGACCCACTGCGGCACATAATCTTCTTCCTCACTACAGTACCCTGGTGACGAAGACGAGCCATCCTGGCAAGTCAAGGTGACGAGATTAGGAGTGGGTCGTGATAGGGCTTGAGACAACTCGCATGGTCAGTCTCACGACCAAGGCATATCGCCTGTCTGTAGATAGCGTGACCGGCTCGATCACGTATGTGACAGGAGATCGGCGTTCGATGACGCGATAAGGACCGTGAAACTAGGGGGCAAACTTAGAGGACAGACCTGGGGAGTGGAAGGGCGATCGGAGCGAGACGAGTGAGCCCACGGCAAAAGTCTCGACTTGCTGGTCTCGGTCATGGCGGTCTTTTTGGAATGCTTGCTTGTCCGAGTTGAATGATCCGGCCAACCGATGACACTCGTCAGCGTGGTGCACAACTTCAGAAAGAGGGTTGAACTCTGAGACGTCGGGACGATACGGCAAAATGGTGTCAAGGGTGCAGCATGGCTCACGCCCACATAGAAGAAAGACAGGCGAGAAGCCTGTGGTTGACTGCGTCGCGGTGTTGTACACATAGGTCACAAATGGAAGAATGACATCCCAGTTAGATTGGTCGGAATTGACATACATGGCGAGCATGTCTCCTAGCGTTCGGTCGAAGCGCTCAGTTAGACCGTTGGTCTGCGGGAGGTAGGCTGTAGAGGTGCGGTGCACCGTGCGGCATGCCTGAAGGAGTTGTTGCACAACTTCGGATAAAAAGACATGCCCTCGATCACTTAGTAGTTCACGTGGTGCCCCGTGACGCAGTACGAAGCGTCGCAAAACGAAATTGGCTACGTCGCGTGCACCAGCCGTAGGTAGTGGAGCTGTTTCAGCGCACCTCGTCAGATGGTCGACGGCGACAATGATTCATCTATTTTCAGTGGCAGTGTAAGGAAGGGGACCATATAGACCGATACCAACGTGGTCGAAAGGGCGCGCCGGACACGGTAGAGGCTGTAATAATCCGGGTGAATGGGCAGCTGTCTTTCGTCGTTGGCATAATGAACAAGACCGAGTGTATTTTCGTACAAAAGTGTACATACCACGCCAGTAGTAATGCTGGTGGATCCGCTGATACGTTTTTAACACATCAGCATGAGCATGTTGTGGGTCGGCATGAAAATACGCACAGACATCAGATCGCATGTGGCGTGGTATAACCAAGAGCCATTTACGACCATCCGCGTGGTAGTTTCTGCGGTATAGTTCCGCGTCCCGTATTGCGAAATGTGTGGCTTGGCGGCGAAGAGCGCGTAGGTACGCAGACGTTGAGAGTCGGAAAGAATGTTGAGGAGATATGTTATCCATGGGTCTTTTCCGCTGTTCAGACGACATGCTTGAGACGGAAATGGGAGCGATGGAGAAGTTGGTGTTCGAATGCAGGTCTGCGGTGGGTCTCACTAGTGAACGTGAGAGGGCGTCCGCATCAGAGTGTTTTCGTCCTGAGCGGTAGACAACATGAATGTCGAATTCTTGTAGGTGAAGAGCCCAACGTCCAAGGCGACCTGGGGGATCTTTTAGCGACGCCAACCAACAAAGTGCGTGGTTATCAATCACAACGTCGAAACTCTTTCCGTACAAGTAAGGACGAAATTTGATTAACGCCCAAACGATTGCGAGGCATTCTTTTTCAGTTACGGAGTAGTTCATCTCCGCTTTCGTCAGTGCGTGGCTTGCATATGCGATGACGTACTCTGGAATACCGGGCTTTCGTTGTGCGAGCACTGCTCCCAGACCAACGCCACTGGCATCTGTGTGCACTTCAGGGGGGGGGGGGGTCACTTGGGTCGTAATGGCGTAGAATTGGTGGGGACGTAAGCAGGTGGCGCAGTGTAAGGAAAGCTTCGTCGCATGCGGGAGCCAGTTAGAAAGATTAGCTGGACCGTTCAGTAGTTGTGTAAGTGGGGCTGTTATTGTTGCAAAATTGTGGGCGAAACGACGAAAATACGAGCACAAGCCGATTAAGCTCCAAAGTTCTTTGAGTGAAGTCGGCTTCGGAAAGTCATCTACGGCTCTAAGTTTGTCTGAGTCGGAGCAAATTCTATCCTTTGACACAACGTGACCAAGTATAGTAAGTTGGCGAGCCCCAAAGCGGCCCTTCTTTAGGTTAAGCTGGAGGTTTGCCTTGGTAAGACAGTGAAGAATGGCGCGCAGAGGGTCGACGTGGGTAGGGAAATCAGGAGAAAATTTGATAACATCATCGAGGTAATATAAGCATATCTGCCATTTAAGGCCACGTAAAATGCTGTCCATCATTCGTTCAAACGTTGCAGGTGCATTGCACAGACCGAATGGCATAACCATGAATTCGTATAGGCCATCCGGCGTAACCAACGTTGTTTTGGGACGGTCACACTCTGCCATCGGAACCTGCCAGTAACGTGAACGTAAGTCCAGCTAAGAAAAGAATTCAACACCTTGTAGGCAATCGATAGCATCGTCGATGCAGGGATGAAGATATACATCTTTCCGTGTAATTTTGTTCAGTCGCCGGTAGTCGACACAAAATCTAATCGAACCGTCTTTTTTCTTCACTAGCACAACAGCTGAAGACCAGGGCAAGAATATGGTTTGATGACACTGCACTAAAGCATAACATCCACCTGCTCTGAAATTACACTTCGTTCCTTGGGTGATACGCGGTAGGGGCGTTGCCGCAAAGGAGGGTGCGTTCCAGTGTAGATTGTGTGAGCGATGGTGTTAGTTTGACTCAGTGCCTTTTGAGGAAGGTCAAATGAATTTCGGAACTCATGCAGAAGGGTTATTAGCTGGTCCCGTTTATCCGGAGGAAGCTTGCTGTCGATGGAACGATTGAAGATATCCGAGGAGTAGTCATCCCGCGTAAAAAGAGGAGTAACGGCGTTCAGTTGAAGTTTCTGGCCAGGGTCGTGGGACTCAATGGGCACAATAACGTTGTCATCAACAGGATAAACATAGCCCAGTGTTTCGTGAGCTCTTAAGGTTAGAGGGAATGAGCTAGGATTGCAAACGACAATTCAGGAAGTATCTTGGTCAGGTGGCAGAACGGCGTTTGGCAGAGACGTATCGTGACGGCGACTGAAAACTTCAGATGGGGAGAACGCAACGGTAGAGCCGGACAATTCAGTGCGATTGACGGCAACAAAGATGGCACTAAGAGGACGAACATCAACGTCGGAAGCAACAAGAAGTTTGCCAAGGTGAGTGCGCTCATTGTCGGTAGATGGCGCATCTGAAAACACAGAAAATTCCACCTGCACGTGAGCGCACTCAATTACGGCGTGGTGGCGTGACAAAAAATCCTATCCAAGTATCACGCCGTGGAACAAGTGGTCAACACGAGAAACTCGATGTGGTACAGGACGTCCTGATTGTTTACTCTCGCCGTACATGCTCTAACTTGTCGAATTGGTTGCGCACTCGCATTATTCAGCAAAACCTCGGAAGGCGGCGTCGTTACTTTTTGTATCGAACGGCAGAGTTTCTGACTCATCACAGATACGGCGACACCCGTATCAACAAGCTCAAGAGTTCGTAGACCTTCAATAAACACTTCGAGAACGTCTGTGGGGGACGGGCGAGGACTTGTAGAATGTGATGATTTCGCAGCTCGTGCCTCCGGAGCTGCGGCAGTCAGTTTTCCGTCTCTACAGGGTTCGGTCGGCGACGCAGAGGGGACGGAGAACGGTAGCGGCGCGTTGAGGATCAGCAACGGGGACCGAATGGTCGGTAGTCGGCAGCAGGACGGTGGTCTAGTTCGGTTGGTGACGGGTCGTGTTCCACTGATTGTCGGTCGCATTGACGCGGCAGTTCTCGTTGCGCGTTGTACGGGGCCGGTAAAGAGTAGTCAGGGTACCTCGGAGGTGCAGCCGGGCCCGTTGCGAAGTGCCGGCGACCGAAGCGCGCCACGCGACCTGGATATTGGCATGCGTAACAGATCGGGCGATTGTCAACTGCGCGCCAAGGGTTTTCGTTATAGCGCTGTTGTGTTCCTGGAAATGGCGTCGTCGATACTCGTACAGGCTGGGGAGTCGGCCCAAGCGGAGGTCGTGGCGGAGTAGCAGCAACAGCAGCGTAAGTCAATGGCGCGGTGACCGGTGCTGTCTGAGAGAAAGACGGCAGTTTCCAGATAGCTGCGGCCGTATTACCTGCCTGATGGCGGGCGCGATACGCTCAGAAGAGAGTTCCGTTGCCGGTAGATACGACAGGCATGAAAGTTGTCGGGCCACCTCCTCGCGCACATATCGTTTGATTTCCGACATGATTGTGCTGTGGTCTCCACTCAGGCTCAATGCCGCGAAAGTTTCAACGGTAGCCGCTGGCCGCCGTGTCATGACCCGTTGTTTGCGCAACTCCTCGAAGCTCTGGCAAAGAGTGGCGAGTTCGGACACGGTACGTGGGCCCTTGGCCAGCAACATCTGAAAGGTGTCCTTGTCTATCCTTTTCAAAATGTGATTGATCTTGTCTGCCTCGATCATTGAATGGACAAGGCGCTTGCACAAGTCGAGCACATCCTCGATGTAGCTTGTGAAGCCTTCTCTCTGAAGCTGTGCGCGTCCCTGTAGGCTTGCGTACCTCGGGGCGACCGAACACATCGGTAATACGTAGTTTGAAGGCGCCCCAAGTGGCAAATTCCGAGTGGTGGTTGTTAAACCAGAGACTCGCTACCTATTTCAGGTAGAAGGGTGCATATTGCAGCTTCGAAGGGTCGTCCCACTTGTTGCTTGCGCCTACCTTTTCAAATGTCGACAGCCAATCTTCTACGTCTTGCTCATCAGTATTGTCGAAAAAAGGTGGATCGCGCACGCGTAGCGCAGTGGGCACGATGACCATCGGAGGCTGGGTCGTACCTTGCTGTGTGTTTTCTTCAGCCGTGTCTGGGATGGCAGGTAGTTTCCTGTTGCGGAGTTCCAGTTTGAGTTACCCAGCACCTCCACCACTCTGAAACGTTGTTTATTGGCGTAAGTAGTACTTGCACAGCAGGTCTATTGATGCGGAAAGCGGGCGGCAGCAACCAACGCAGGAAACACAACGCTCGGGGGAACAGCTCGCGCTCGGCTCCTCTCGCTAAAGGCATGACCCACTGCGGCACTTAATCTTCTTCCTCTCTACATTATTATTATTATTATTATTATTATTATTATTATTATTATTATTATTATTATTATTATTATAATCAGGCAGTTATTACGTAAGGAGCTTCACACACAGCTTATGAAAATCATGTGATGTGACGCCTGAGGAACGTACATCAACACTAGGAAAGCACCTACAACACCTCTTGAAGAGTTCGACAATTTCCCGTAAGGCATCCTTTTTTTACGCCACATATTGAAATGGGCACACCTTCTAAAGCGGCGTATACGGCAACGTTTTTAAACGGTACCAAAAAATGGAAGGAGCGAGCATCGAACATACGAACCTTGCGCACAGAGCTAAGGGTGGTGGCCCAGCGAATGCTACCCGAAAGGACAAAACACAATGTGATAAAGTAAAGCTTGTATGCCTAAAACTGAAGAGACAATAAAAAGACACTCACTCATATGGGCAACGAATTTCACTGATTCTTCTTGTATACGCCATCTTTTTGTAGTATTCTATGTAGCCAGATGCCGTCCGCAAACTTGGGACGCCGATCGATGTCGATAAGATCTGCAATCGTGCCAGCGCAGGTGGGGCTACGGAGACGGCAGGGAGAAGAGAGAGTCAACCTGCTTCGATTGGGGTGCTTTCGAGACAAAAAGGTCACCGGGTTTCATGAACTAACTTTTCGCGTCTCTCCCTCCCTCTTCCTGTCTCGCTTTTTTTTCTCGTTCATGTGTGTTTTCTGTCAACGTTCCTCGCCCACGTTGACGAGAGTTTGGATCCTCTGACAAATAGCCTTCGACAGGCTCGACGCTGTACAGGTTTTTTCTGGGGGATCTTGCATTTCATACTCGCGATAAGGAAAGACTGATGGATGGGCAGCGAGCCACTCAGGCCGCTCTCCTTGATCCTTTCTCACATTCGATTCTGTCGTGTGTTACTTATACGTGTAAATTGACGAGATGTTGCCGTGAGCTGGTGCTTTTATCGCTTTTGTGGAAACGACTGACGCGTCCTGATTTGAGAAGAAAGACGCAGCGAGAATCAAAGCTGTCTTACTCTTACGCGATATACAAGCTGGTGCAAAAGAGCTACACAATGCCACCTAAAAATAACCATAGTATATCAAAAGGACATCTATAGTATATGAAAAAACACTGCTTCTTTCGCATTCACCAATGCATCATCGCTCTCTCTGGGGCCTTCTCTTTCACTCAGCAATAGGGCTGCGCCGCTGCCAATTAGCTAAGTGGCCAATGAAACCTATAGCCTGGTTTGTATCTCATACTTTCTACCAAACAAAAGAAAGCAATCTTTTAGGTTGATATCAGAATGCTTTATGTTTACCTTGTGGCAGGTTAACATGAGTCATCGAAATGCAATTACTTGATGTGTACAAACAATATGGTGTTAGTTTTGCATTACGTCATGTAAGTTATGAAAGCTGGTAAAAGAGAACGATTTTAAACAGAAACCAGTGCAAATGACACCAGACAATAAAGGGTAGCTATTCTCACTAAGTGGGAGATACAGCTCGCTTACCTAGCAGAAGAAACAAATAAGGAAGATGATGATAACTAAAATCAAATATGGCTGTATATATATAGGGTCAAAGAAAACAATAGAAAAATAGAAGCGCTGTGAGGCAATTGATCTGCTCCGCAACATCAACATCTTATTGATATCCCAACTTCTCATTAATGTCGAGTCTAATAAAAAGAGCCCTTAAATATACACTTCTTCATCTTCATTTCTTAATTCATCGTAAGAGTCTTGTTCTGGCAGACTTAATGCCATCAGGTAGTATGCGAGGAATTGCTGGTCAGCTGCCCCAGAGAGAGAGAGATAAAGATGCAAGGAAAGGCAGGGAGGTTAACCAGACGCACATCCGGTTTGCTACCCTGCACTGGGGAAGGGATAAAGGAGAGAAAAGAGGTTGCAGAAAGATGAGAAGGTACACACAATCACGAGCACACTCGGGGAGCACACACAGTCTACAGGCGGTCGCTCAGGTTTGTTGACTTGAGGTAAAGTAGCAGTGCTTTTGTTGCTTTCTGCGCAACTGAGGCAGATGCCCAAGGTCCTAGTATCTTCTGCACACAAAATGGTCCGGGGTCAAGTCGGTTCAAAACCATCCGGAGCTGGCATCGCTGTGTGTCGTAGCAAGCGCAACTGCACAGGACGTATTCGATGGTCTCTTCAGCTCCGCAGTAGTCGCATGTAGGAGTGTCTGCCATACCAATGCGAAAGGAGTACACCTTTGTAAATGCAACACCAAACCAAAGGCGGCATAACAGTGTCGCAGCTAGATAAGATTGTGTACTACCTGACGCCAACAAGCAAAAAGAGTGCTCCATGCTGGCCGCAATGGCAACATACGGTGCTGACTGACACTCACACGCTTAAACACACATACATGCCATATAAAGTGAAAACAATGACATTTGCAGATCACATACTCCAATCTTCTCACACAGAGCTGTAAGCGATCGTGAGGATGCATATATTAATTTTTAAACTCCCCAGCAAATATACAACCTCAGGGCTTATCCCTGCTTTCTTCATATTAAATTAAAAAAAAACACGGCTGGAAACCTCTAGTAAGGTCTCAGCATTTGCACAGGATTATTCGTTTTTTTTGTAAACGAATCCAGAGTGCACGTACACATATGGCATGCTTGGAGTTTATTGCTTATACCTAAATCCGTTTACTACGTGCATTTACGACACCATAACAATAATACAAACCATTTTATTTTTACACTAGCTGTTTGTCATTTTTTTTCCAGATAGCAAGATGACCTGGAGCAGATGGTGTCTCTTTTCTAATCACGAGAAGGGGTTTCATTCCCAACGACCAAACGCACGTTTCAGAATGCATAAAATGGAGAAGAGGCCCGGTAGTTGGATTGATACAGGCGCAAATGAACCTCAGGCATTCAAATTTCGACTGGTGTCCACAATTTTACATGGCGCCTATAATTATAACGTAGTAATTTTTATTCGTACAATGCTTAAGCTGCCTGTTTAACATGTATACCTTTGTTTAAGAGTATTATACCGTACGGCTTTGAATTTCTCCGAATCAGTCCAACGACTCGCGCATCTTGCTAAGTCTGGTGAAGGGCTACCGTACTCACCTTGGTAGCAGGAAAGCAGCGCATGATTGCGGACTTCTGTGATGGTTTAGTTGGGCGTACGCTGTAGTGGCAATCAATTATCCAGCTAAGATAGGCCCAGCCCTAGAAGTGCGCCGATGGTAAAACCACAATCTCTATCAACGGGTATTTGCGACAGAAAGCGGATGAACTCCGCCACTCACCCCGCAATAGACGCGCGTGACAGAATAAACAAATCCATGAAGAATTTGAATAAAAACACTACTAAGAAGTAACACAATATGAGGAAACCCAGACGTGGGCAGAAAATGCCCGCCAAACCCATGACTGACACCTTAATAAACCGTCAAGATTAGCTCACTGATTATAGAAGTTCTGTGCAGGGTGTTAACCACATGTACGAAATTCTGGTTCAGTGATTTATTTTATGTGTTCATAACTTCTTAACACGAGCTGGAATCGTAGATACTCCTAGTAGCGTTGTTCACATTCTAAATATCGATATATCACGTCCGTGATACATTCGTGCAAAGCATACACCAAGTCTTGGCCCTGTTTCTGTCTCGTGCGAGGGGTTAGCAAACTGGGCCCGTGATCCCCCTACCATTTCCCGAATGTTTCACGTGAGAGCTTCAAGGAGTTTGTGTCACAGAAATTTCGGCATTAAAACACACGCGTCCCGCAACATGCGTCACAAGAAAACATGAAGTGTTGAAGTAATAATGTGTGGAACAAGCATACAATTCCATCGGGCATTGGAACATGCGAATATCAGTTTATAGCCGGCCAGCCTCTACAATCATTGCGCACACCTTACTGTGCCTCTTCCCTTAAGGTGACGTAAAAGGCGCATTGCAAGTTCGAAAAGGCTTCATGCACTAAGAGTTTGAAGTACGCACTCGTAACAGGATATCGTTATTGCTTTCAACCCTTGATAGATAGATATATGGAGGTTAACGCCCCAAAACCACCATATGAATATGAGAGACGCCTTAGTGGAGGGCTCCGGAAAGTTCGACCACCTGGGTTTCTTATACGTGCACCCAAATCTGAGCACACGTGCCTACAGCATTTTCGCCTCCATCGGAAATGCAGCCGCCGAAGCTGGGATTCAATCGCGCGACCTGCGGGTCAGTAGCCGAGTACCTTAGCCGCTGGACCACTGCGGCAGGGCCGCATTCAACCCTTAAAAGCGATGCTTAGGGTTCTCCGATATTTTTTCCCCACTCAGCGGTATTTAGGCTTTTAAATAGCACAAGTTTGTTGGCAGCCGGCTGCTTACTTACTTTACCAACAGTGAACGATAGAAAGAAGTAATTTACTGGGGCCAGAAAATTTAGACACGGTGATAATCACCTAGTAGTGCGTTAGAAAAGAAATAAATGATAGTTTTGCAGATTGATCGGCCAATCAATGTTTACGATAAGCAAGAAGTAGCTATTGGATGTGGCTTTCCTTTTTCCAAGCAAAAATACCGGACAGTGACCTTCATGCTCTAACAAATCACGAGTTTGATAAGCACGAGCGCAGCAGAGACCTTGCTTCGTGGTTGTGGCGCTTACCAAAATGCGAGAAGCGACGCCTTTTAGAGCGCGCCCAACGAGCGCATCGAGGCACCTACCAATGACTACCTAAGGCTAGAGTTACTGTATATGCTACCTTTAGCTACCTAAAGGCAGCATATACAGTAACACTACCTAAGGCGAGCCCGTCGCGCCATCTCGCTGCTGCTGACGAAAACGCGCTAAAGCTACGGAGCTCACAGGATTGTTAAACAGTGTATGTTGTATACAGATAGCTTACCGATACCCAATCGCGCAAGGTTTTCTTTGTGGCATAGTGTTTAGCGTCACGCAATAAAATGGGCGGGGTCTCCGGTTCGACGCCCTGCTGCAAAATCATTTATTCTTGCTATTTTAGCAATTGGCAAATATATATTTACTACGGCACATCCGAGACGGAAATATGTCAGTGGAGCCGTAGTGGACCCCGACCTTAAAATATTTGTGGTTTCGAACCCTGTAATAGCTACAGAGACTATTTAAAAAAACAATATTTTTTTTTTTCATTCGTAGATCGAGTCCATTTGTTTGTTAACCTTCTACAGGTAGAATTTGGAGCGAAGTATGAGGGTTAGCTATTCTTTACTTATTACTTTTTCATTAGGCGCTTCATTCTTCTTTTTTTTTTCTACGGCACAGTATTCGCTCGTTCTACATTTTTTTTAAATCCTATACAGTGAACTCTTAAAGAAGAGAACTTCAAGGGACCTAAATATTTTGTTCACGGAACGGAAAGTAGATTAAACTGAATGTTCATTAGAATACAAAACAGAACTGAACGCATCAGATGTGAAGTCGGTAGTGTGAAATCTTATTTATTTAGACAAGAATTTTGTAATAATAATTCGGACTGGCGCCCTCGAAGGTGTCCAGAAGGTTCACTTCTATGCACGGGATCTGGCACAGCTTGCTGCGGTGATACGAACCCCCGAGCACTGCTCGGGGGTTCTTAAGGTAATCACGTCAGCTTCAACTCGTGTTAGCTACTCTCTGCGTTAAACATAGCACATTGTTTCCCTGTGAATTTTTACCTTTGCCGTAAAAAAACTGCGCCTGCTTTGGAAGTCTTACAATGCGCTACGTACGACTATTTTACACCTGTGAACGTAGCAGGGTGACAAGACAGGCTTTACCACTTAATGGGCTTCAGGTATTACTCACCGCCGAGGCGGTAAAGAGTCGAGCGTTTATGCCGTCAACGCCACGTGGATTAGCGTAATCCACGTAAAGAGCGATTTATCATGCGGGATTGGCGTCTTGGGCTGCCGTTTCGGCGATGCCTTCTCACTGACAGCAGCTGGCCTTCAGTAAAGCTGAGACTATTTTCCAATCGTGCGATGCTTGTGGGTCACGCAATTCGTTTGCGTCACTTCCACGTGCTCACGCATTGAAGAGGTAATTTTTTTTGTGGGTGTAGAATGACAGAAAATGTGAAACAAATTTCTTGTGTATGATGAACACACCTACAGAGCAGCGAAAGGACAAGGTCACGTGTTGCTCTCCCTGAACTGAAAAACTGAAAAAGAAACAATAGCTCACGGTGATATATGTGCACGTGGAATAAAATTTGCGCCGCTATTTCCAAACTAGTTTGGTATAAAAAAAATATGATATGTAAACACCCCATGAAAAAGAATATTGATGTTCTTGGTACAAAGGTCCATTTGTGAAGTCGATGACCACGATATATTTGTTTTTTAATATTGATTTGCTAAAAAGGAAACCGTTTTGTTGAATGGTATTGTAAGATATTTTGTACACTGTGCGTGATAGCGCTGATATACGCCATTAAAATTACTTCACAAAGCTCTCCTCAGCAGTTGTCTTTGTAGAGCTGTATGGTGTGCCGACCAATCCAAATCTGCACACTCACGTTAGTGTGCAGTACTGAGGTAAAGTGGGAAAAGCACTAAAAAAACCAGCCACTTTGGTTTATTTTTTGCCCCGGCATCCATCGTAGTTCACTTATTCCATTGCAAAATCTAATGTTGTAATTAACCGAATGCTTTACCAAGCTTGCTGTGAAAATGAATGTAATCACCTAAATGAGATAACATGGTAACTTTCTTAAATATCGTGCATTAGTTTTTTTTTTCAACGAAAGATGTTTCTATACATGAATTCAATCCCCTTTTTTGGATGCAACAAGACTGCGAAAACCATTTTGAGGTCCTAAATTACGACACTACGAACCCCGTATGCAGAAGGCATTGTAAAATCATTTTTCCTGTCTTGTGATAACCTCTAAAATGAAAAAAAAACTGTCACTTCATCGGTTCAATTGGTTAACAAATTCATGTAGGTAATAAGTTGAAAGATTTTGCTGCCTACAGTGTGAACAAGCGAATAACTTAGCCTATCGTATTTCCGATTCCAATTTCCAATTATAGTACAGCCCATTCTGGCACAATTTCAACACCAATATTCCGAAGAACTCCCGAAAGGATATATGGATTAAAACATTCCACTACGGTCCGTGCATCTAGTTTTTTACGCCCCTTTGCTGCTGGCTACTACAATAGCCTCTCTATTTTACAGTGCCAAAGCTGTTTGAGATGACTAGTGTTGAAAATTGGGCTCGTTGGTTCGCTCTTCATAAGTGGGAATCCACTCATTACAAATTTATTTTAATAATACTTGAAACTGTTGCGAATTAAGAAATTATGTAGTCGAAATGTATAGTCCAGGAACAATCGTGTGACAGCAACACTCTCAACTACTTGTATAAGCGCCCTCTTTGGAGAAATTGTTGCTTCTTAAGTGATAATTTGCATAAGTTTTGTAGAAAATATATTGGTGCCCTTATTTCCGCTCTAAATTGATTTGAAACTTTGCGTCAGTGTTGTCAACAACTGGGCGCTGATGAATTGAATATTAGAGGTACTACACTGTCGTGGAATATGGGCATTTTTTTCAGTAGTGTTTTTATTTTGCATCTTGCAACCGTAGGGTGGTAAAATAACTGATGGGTCGATCGACTCCCGCAGACTCACTCGGACTTGTATTAAGACGTGACTCTGTGTCTGGGTGAGCCCGAGTGATTATAATTCGGTGATATTGAGTCCGAACAAACTCTGTCGATTACTCAGTGTACCTGAGAATGAGTGAGCCCTGTTGACGAAAATTGTGGCAGCTCCGAGTCCAAGTTAGTCCTAAGCATAAAATATATTTTCATGAGTGAGTCTGAGAGAACTCCGCAATTTCTGCAGGCCTATGCTTTCGACTGCCCTTTTTTCTACATTTGTTCGGTGCGAAAGGCGGTATGATCAAAGCCACGCTTTTAAAGCGGGCATGCGCTGTTGTGATTGTTATTAAAAAGGCACTCCTAGAAGCGCACTCCAGACAATGGCATTACACCACCCAGGGACAAACGAACACTTTTGGCACTATAGTTCACGTCCCGCTTTAGCAATCTAAGGCAGCCTGTCACCAACGGGAAGGTTAAGGCACCCCGATAAGCCATTGCATCTGATGGTTTTTTTACGAATGCCAAACTTGTTCAGAAAACAAACTGCCAACCATTCTCAAGCGTTCCTGAAAATTTTAAATGCCAAATAAATATCTACACGGTTGAAAAAAGTACATTGTCTTCACTGTAATCGCCGTTTTTACTTTGAACTGATTGCATATTTGGTTTTTTTGCTTTATTTTAGTTCGGCGCCTTTTAGGCAACGAGTGCACTTAGCGGATGCGAGGACACATTGGTTGTGCACTTCGCTCTCCTCGCTTTTCCCCCTGGGAAAAGTGAGGATGCCATGCGTCAACGCATTAGTTCACCGCTTGGCGGCTCCCCTGATCAGCACGTCCTGAAAGCTTTATGAAGACGTCGTGCCACGTCTTTTTTTTTTTTATCTTGGCATGCATGCGTTCGTTTTTCGGAGATTGCAGGCAGAATAATAATGTGAGAATTAAGCACGCAACGCGAGGGCGTAAAGCAGCTCCACTGCGTGTCTTTCCTCTCGCTGAGATGGCTTGCTTGTTTGTTGGTTGTTTTGCTAATCGCATTTGCAGTGAGATCCTTCCTTCAGAAGATCGGTTTCCTGTCGATGGCTGGTTTTAAATGGAGCTGCAGTAATCACTTATCTTAACTCGCGTGAAAGTACGTAGTTTTTTTCCCCGAGGCAAGCCATGTTCCTGAGTTCCTTGCTGCTTTTATTTAGAATAAAAGGGTGAACAAGCGATTTTTTAAAGACGATAGTCTTTACACATAATACCTACAACTGTCCAGAGCGACCTGTCACAGTCGACATAGGACTTACGCACCCAATACATACGTGGTCGCGGGAGGCGCGGCTCGCTGAACGAACCCTGGGAAGCGAACTAGCGACCCTGGGTCAGGCCAGCCGAGCCGCTATAGCCAGTGGAGCCTTATAAGAAGGGCTCCACCCGCGATGAATCACTTTTGTTATTAAATGTTGTTTCGGGATCTTCGGCGCCAAAATTTTGATCTGTCTGTTTGTCTCTCTGTCTGTCAGTACGTTTGTCTGTTTGTCCGCGGTAACGATCATCTACCGGCACCACACGATACCTCAAGCGGCCAACCCCATCCGCAGCCCCCACCAATATTTCTCAAGTTTCAGCGTTCATGCTTGTGCGATTGTCAATCAAAAAGTAGTTATTGCGCGTATCTGAGGCCCCGTAACAACACCTCAATGTTTTGTATGTGTGCCTTTTTACTAGAGAAGGCACACACAAGTGCTTTTAAGGACCGTAGCGTTTATCACGCTGCGCTGACAGTGCAACGCGATGCTCAAAAAAGCAGGTGTTTCCAACGCTTTGCTAAGACGACACGGTGGTGGCACCTGTCCATCGCTTTGCGTTCTACGCCTTATTGCCTCCGAGACTGGCGTGCACTTTTCTCCGCGGGTGCGCACGTATTCCTTCGTTTTCGAAGATAACTGCCAGATGGCGCTCGTGTCTACCTTCCCTCGATGCGCTCGTTCGCCTTCGCTGAACGGATCGAGACTCTCTAGCGCAGCGCTTCCAGAATACAATTCACCAATTTTCTCGCGCAGAACATCCAATAAACGTTTTGTTCACTCTCTCCACACGCAAGACTATCGTCTTTCGATGGAATTTGCAGTAAGACATGCAGATACGGGGCCATTTTTTGTTGTCTTTTATACTTCCAATATTTATATGAATAGTTCACACTAATGGCAGCAAGCGACAAGATGTCGTATGCTGAACATCTCGACTTCTACGAAGTATTCAAGGATTAAAACGAGACATCTGTTTTTTGGCACAACCACTGCTGTAGAGAACTACCAGAATTAATCACATCATTACGTTGAAAGTATGGCCGCTAAACTTAACATTCTTCCTATATAAGTGTTCAATAAAAAATTACGCCGATATAGCAGAAACTGTGGACAACGGAAAAAAATACCTGCGTTAATAATTCTAAAATATAACCTTTCAATCCATTACTTTTTTATATGTCATCATAGGTTCTTTCAGACCTGAATTTTCTGTATAGTGGTACACTGCTAAATGTGAAGGGGGGAGGATAATATGAAAGCATTTGCTCTTTCGTGGACTGCAATCCTACGTTAAGCCAAATAGAAATGTTACCGTGTAACACGTTATCGTGTTTAGACTTGCTTATTTAAATGGGTTCGCAACGAAGAATACATTGCGAGACTCTTGAATTGCAGTCTATCTCAGGTACATTTCTTATTAGCATGATAGCGTTAAAGAGCTAATTAGGTTAGCTGTTCGGAAGGGGGTGGTACGGGGCCCGATTGCGCTGTCGTGGTGTACTCTTCAAGGCGAAGCCGAGGCATTCTTCAGTTTTTTTTGTTAGCTCTCTTCTGTGTCAAATTTAATTTGTTTATTCGTATTTCTTTCGTAAGGCAGTGCTGTTATCCAATTCGCGCATGCTCTTGACGTACTTCATCAATATTTCTTGATTTTGAATGATTTGTGTACAACATAAACTACAGTGCGGAAGAGTTATTTCAGGCAGGTATGACGTTGAGACTTGCCATAAGCAACAAAAAACACAGTTATGCAAAAAAAACTAAAGTTAAAGATATAATACTCATAAATTGCGGTATTGTGGTTTACGATGCAGTCTTTTTAAACCACAAGAACAGTGTTGGGCAAAAATAACTCCATCAATTACGAATAATTTTTAGTTGAGTGAAGCAGACACAATCAATTTGGACCACCTCCATTGGCAATGTTTTTCATTCCGATATTGTCTTTGTGGAGACAAAAAACTTCATTTGTTAAAAAGGGATGACTGATGGGTAGAAATCGCCACTTGAACGATCGTGTCACTTTGCATGCACTTTTATGCTTGCCTTGTATATATTCTTTTCATGCACTTCTATTTGTTTTACACTAAAAAGTGAACATCATTTCCTAACATAAAATTGTAGGCGAAGCTCTCCTGGTTCACTACAGCGCTCTGCGCAAGTGACTGAAGATTCTTTTTTAGTTTTTGTTTTTTCTTTTGTGTGCTTTCGAATCACCCTTATTGAGCTACCGTTAAAAAGCCCACCATGAGGAACTCAACATTGCAAGACATCATGAGGAAGAAAATTCCTCTATATATTTCAGATCGGTCCGCAAACAATTGGACTATATGACCAAGAGCGAATCTGGTCTAAGCGTTCCTTCACTGTATTCGTTTTAGCGTGGCAGCCGTGGAAAATCCCCGTGTGATTAAAGTGTTTCGAGTAATGAAAACGTCGAACTTTCGAGAGCGTGACTGCTGACCGGAAAGTGATGCGGACAAGACTACGGCATTAAATAGTGAGCAGATTAACACTGTTGCATGGCCCGGGGAGCATAACTTTCCCCATTGGTCTCAGCGCTTCTCCGTTATTCATGAGGTTAGGGCCGAGATATCGGCGAGCCAGCTATTTTCCGTTGCCCGATACTGCTACAATTCCGATGCTGTAACATTGTAGTACTGGTGTGTTCACTTAGAGTGCGTAACCACGTATCCTCTTTCGCATATATTCCCCGCCACATTTCCGAAGAGGTATGATTCCAGTTTTGAGATCACTGTATTGGTCGATTGGGCTTGTACAACTGTAAAACAAGTTGTAACTACTGATGGCATTCAGGCTGTTATCGCAAATGTGTACGGGTGCATCACTATTGCAAGTCATAACTGGCAGGCAGGGTGCGTTGAGGTTACAAAAAGTGTTATAAGGTGTAATTTTGTTTCTCATTTGTAGGCGTTTGTTATACAACGTACAACGCTTCGCGGCATATTTTTGTGTTCACATGAGTCGAGTTGTACATCTAGAGGGAAGCTTGATTCCTGTGTTTGGCTGAATAAACAAATGACTACCTCAAAAATGAACTTGTGAAATAAAAGGTTGTGCATTTTGTTCTTTTCATCGTAGCCCAGAATCGTGGTTGCAATGTCGTTTGATATCAAGAGCAAATCGCATTTGGAAGCATATGCTAACAATATATGTTTGCATTTGCAAGAATCGACACGGTGTCGCTCATATGATATTGACTTCTAGTGCGGTTCTAAGACACTTATTCATGCGGGAGGTGTGACTTCAAAAGATATTGACGGCCCTAACTTTCAACACCACAAGCTGTGAGACACTACCGCATTATATTTCCTGCATCGCAACATATGGTCCCACAAGTGTCAACGAAGGCACTCCAATACAACGCTGGCCAGCAAGAGCAACCACCCCTCTGGACCAGGCACTCATGCGGCTGATGGCTGTGCACCGAAGGGCAACCGTAGAGAAATACAGCCTTCCAAGAAGGCGTAAACGCCCATAGTGAGATACCTTTGGACTTCCAAACATTTCCTTTCACAGTTCAGGATCTCGGATAAACTTCGTCCAGAAACTAGCTTTAGATCCAAAAAGGTGACTCTGAAGCACCAGCCACATATTATAATTCAATATGTAGTACAAATCTAACGCACAACATTCAGCTTCAATATACAAATGAAGACTATTCATATAGCAAAATTATCAAGTTATGCGTGTGGGTTCAATAATCGAGGTCAGGGTACTGTTCCATGCGGCTGCACCAGTGGCCTCAGGTGGCTGGAATTTTCCGGAGACCTCCACTCTCTCTGATAACGCGAGTCGCTTCGGGACGTTAGGTCACGCAAGTTCGCCGACCAGTCAATTAATATGCCTTATTTACGAAAAAAAGACATTCATGTTTCACGCTTCTTTTGCTTGGAACACGAATGAGTTTTGGGCAGTCTTAGTATTGACGTGCGAAACAAGTGCTGTTCACTATTGCTAAATGCGCGTATATCACAAAGGCAACTAGACCTCTTTTATGGAGGCCACTCGACGACGTATCGAAGCTCCAAAAATTTGCCAGATATTTGTTGAGAAATATACACAAAAAACTAAATCTGTATTCACAGTGATAAAAAAATGAACATGATACCGATGGCACTTCTAGTCATTAGTGAAAATACCCAATGGCTTTATTCTTTGTAAGTCTTCCTTATCCATTTTCGTCTATCGTTAAAGGCTCACACGCACAGTCGGTCATTAGCAGGCAATCATTTTTATTTCATGTTGTAAAAAGCTCCATGGTAGGTTATTTCTTCGACGCTGATTACGCGTAATTAGAACTTCGTCATTGTTTCAGAATAGGATTCGGGGTTGGAAAACCCTTTTTGCCTTCGCAGCGCTAACTTAAGCCAGAAAGATGTGGCGTAAAAGGCTTGAGTTCAGAAAAATTGGCACGAGAGAGCGATTACGAAATGAGATTGTTCGAAGAAAGTCTCGGGTCGTTTGGAGTGGAACAATCGCACGCAACTAAGGAACAAACGCGAGAAAGGGCAGGTGGGAGTGGTCATCGCTTCTAAATCTCATTCAGACGAGCTGCCAGAGAAAAACAAAATCGCAGGCTTTCATGACCTTTGTTTCCGCCCATCGTCGTTAGCGATACTACCGAGTTCTCTTCGAGCATAAGGACTGGCCGTCTTATATTCCAGTAATGCGCTAACAAAAAAATAATAATAATGAGCTAGATTAGTACCATTGATACCAAGCATCAAAGAAAGGGCACAGCGGAGGGTTATTCCTTTGTCTCATTTTTCTGCATGTATTTATTTCTTTCGTTCTTTCTATCGTTTTCTCGCTTCTGTTATCTTTTCTTTTTTGTCTACATCAAATTTACTTTCTTGCTCTTTTTATTCATTTCTTTTTCTTTCGGTTTCTTTATTTCTGTTTGTGTTCCTCTGTATATTTCCCGCTTCTTTTTAATTTGTCTTGCCTTCTATATATTTCTCTCGTTCATTCTCTGCCCGTTGTGGCTGTCTTTCCTTCTTTCTCTCTTAACTTTCTCTCTTTCTTTATAATTATATACTTTCTTTAAAAACTGTTCTTCACCTCTCCCAAGCTTCTCTCCCCCTACTCACCCTCACTTCTCTTCTTATCTTGGTGCCATACTATGCTACGCAATAGTTTATCGCACATAAACGCTTGTCATGTGGTGTGGGGTATGACAACTTTAACAAACATTCATAAATCATACTTGATCCAAAAAAGGGCAGTTCATGCATTGCCAACGTTCCTGAGCTACCGTGGTGATGGTTTAGTGGTTCTGGTGCTCAACTGCTGAACCGATGGTCCCGTGTTCGAATGCCGACCTTGGCGGCCACCTTTTCGATGGAGGCGAAAAGGATTGAGGCCCATGTGCTTAGATATAGGTGCTCGTTCCAGAATCCCAGATATCGGAGTTTCGGAAATTCTCCAATACGGCGGCCCTTTATACTTATAGCGTGTTTCGTGACGTTAAACTCCATTGATTTATCATCATTGCAAATGTTCTGTATGGAAGTCGCAGTTGTCCACTCTTTCATGAAACCAACCTGCTAAACCTACCAGACAACTACCACACAGGTCTCATAAAACACTACGACAAAGAAATGAAAACTGAGAACTTTTTGAGCACGATTGCTCGAATGAGCCACCTGGCAGTTTTTTTATAACACTCGTCATGTTCACACGTAGTGTCTTCCTTACAGGCTCACTAAATGTGGCAAAGAAATGCTGCGCTTCCTCCTGCCGCTTTTCTTTATTATTCAACAAAGAGTACGAAAAATTGCTTAAGAATAATTTCTTTCGCTACATATCGCGTAATGTTTTATATATTTTTTTGTTTTCATAATTTTATTGAGTTTGATGTGATTATCGACACAACAACATAGCTTGTTTGCCAGTTCATTTCACTCGATTGCGCTTGTATTGCTCTTTATGTGTTGTGTGTACATATGTGCACTTACGTATACATAGATATAGATACAGAACACTTGCGCCGATTTCTCCGGCGTGGCCTATAACAACCTGATGGGTGAGAGAACTAGTAAGAAAGAGAGAAAAAAACGGAATGACACAGGAAAAGAAAACATTACGCGGATACCCTGTACCTTGGGAATCGATGTTATGCGAAGCATGTGGATGGAAGGTGAACGTGTTTAATTTTTTTTTATTGAGCGAGACATTATGAAGTGGCGATAAGTATAGGCATGAATACACGCACACAAATACGTTAAACTGCCACGTGTGTTTTATATTACCAGTTGCTAGCAGCTGCGTAACGATGCCGACGGCAACATGGACATTATAGCAGCATCAGAAGCGGTAAGCTGATATAAAGCGCTGGTATTTGCACTACATGTGCACTGGAGAATGGAGCCCTCAACAGTGCTTGAAAAATAACCTAAACAGATTGCGCATAACTACAATTTCAACTATCACGGCTGTATCATAGGAGTATATTAGTAATGTTTATAAAATCGAATAGCCAGTACCGCAACCACAATTGCCGTTACATGAACATTAGAGTCTATTTAAAAAGTATATCTGAGGCCTGGCGTGGCTCTATGGTAGAATGAAAGCTTCACTGCCTCGCAGAATGCTAGGCTTTCATTTCTGCTGAGACACTGGCATTTATTGTCTGCATTCGTCCGGTCAACGATGCCTATGGCAGCTTTTTCTTAACGCTCAAGTGTTAAAGTTATTTAGGTGTGTTCTCGCCGTCCCTGGGTAGATATAAAACGTCTATCACCTGCAGCCCATATCTCCAAGCCAGTGGCATATAGCCACACCCACGAGAGAGAGAGAGAGAGAAAGAGAGAGGCAGCTTTATTTAAAGAAAATCCGAGTGATAGCATGCTCCAACCTGCTATACTTTACACCAGGGAAGAGGAAAGCAGAGGAAACGTAATAATGGATGACAATTGTGAGATAGATAGGTGACTATATACAATTCTCTGCAGCTGACAAAAATGTTATAGCCACGCATATATAGTCCAGTTGCTTTGAAAAAAGGCTATAATCACACTTAAAACCACAGTTGCGCTGTTGGTGTCAGGCAAAGCGTCCAACACAGTAATATCAGCTATTGACCTACTGCGAAATTATTCAGCAGAAGAAATCAGTGTTTGTCGTTCACGTGCGTATACTGGACAACCACAAACTATGTGCTCGAGTGTTTCTGGCACATCACAATGTTCACAACTGGGACCAGTGTCAATATGGCCGATGATATGTGCGCAACGTCTTGTGTTCGCCACGCCTAGACAAATGTGGTTGATTGTACTTGCTATGTGTCGCTTAAATTTAGGAGGCATGCCGAAGCTCATCTCCGGGTCCCATTCGTAAAGTCGCAGGTATCGTCCTTCCGGTTTAGTCCAGTGTTCAAGTGTGTAGCTGCACATCACGCCGCGAAACAGGGCGTTTGCGTCGGTTCGTGAAAAAACAATGCCTACTTCAGAGGCACTGTTTAAAGCATTTTTAGCTTCAGCGTCCGCATTTTCGCTTCACATCACGCCGCTGTGCGCGGGAAGCCACTGGAAAGTTATAAGATGGCGAATTGCTGAAGAAACTTGAAGGATTTTTGTGACTTCTAACGCCAAGACGTAATATGGGTCTTGCCTCATGTCGCAGTTAATGATTTGCAGAGCGAGTTTGGCATCACAGAAAATGATCCAGGCTCGAGGTTGCTCTCCAGAAATGAATCTTATTGCCTTCGGATAGCGACAAGATCTGTGGCAGTGGATGTGGTTTTATAGTCTGCCTTGTATCATTGAGCGATATCCATGTCTGGAATGACAAAAGCTGCAGCGTAGGTGGGTAGTGTAGTAGATCCGTGAGTGTACATGTGCAGATAATCGCCGTAAAGTGTATAAATGTGATGTAAGGTCAGTTGTCTGAGGCCAACAGAAGAAATGAAACACTTTTTCAGGAATAGTGAGACTGACAGGTGGTTTGGGTAGGACCCATGGAGGCCCAGTATAGGAGCACTTGGTGAGGAAAACCTTGATGGTAGAATATTATCGTGCTGCGATATCGCTATTAAACAACTGAAGTCTTGGTCGGTGGTGAGGTGTGACGATAGTGGGTGCTGCCTCTGTTGACGCAACAATCGAAGGTGTACTCAAAGTTGCTCGCCGAGCATGTATACATCAATGGGACAAGCCTGAGCCTCCGCCATAGCTTCATTTGTTGACGTACAGCACGGTAAGTCCAAGCATCTTGGCAGGCCTTGAACTTGAATGCTCTCTAGCGTCTTTAGACAAGTAGGTCTCATATTAGAGAGCACTGGCATGAGAGTACCGGCACACATGCTGTATCGTAGGTATCACACTAATGGAGCATTGTGGAATTGAAGTAGCGATGATTCTGACGGGCCCCATCTTGCTCCTGCCACGTAGCGAAGAACCAGAACAAAACTCTTCAATTTTGATCTGAGTACTGTGAGGTGCCTCGACCACAATATATCTCTGTCCATGACAAGCCAAAGAAACTTGTGGCGCGTTACATAAGGTATCACGGTTCTATTAAAAAATTATCGGGTATTGCGACAGATGCTTGCACGTGAACGCAAGCACTGCGCATTTGTCGACTGAAAGAGTGAGCCCCTGACATCGTATATATTTGGCTGTGATCGTCACTGCACGCTGGTGTCGAACGCGCAATTGTGGACGTGTAGTTCCGGATGCCCATATGCCTATTTTCTCAGCGTACGCACTGATTTTCACCGTGCTGGGACGTTCTGCTGCTAGATCGATTATTGCGACGTTGAATAGAATCAAGCTGAGAACTCTCCCTTGGGGCACACGGCGATGGACTTTATATCAATCGGTGTTTCCGTCACCTGTCGTCACGTAAATGATGCGGTCAGGGTAACTTACGACCCAAGCATGCAATCGTTCAACGATGTCTAAATTTTCCATAGTGCAGCATATTATTGTAGGGGCCCTTAACGTTTGGGAACACAACCGCCACTAGTATGCGTCGGCTTCTTTCCTCTTCAACGCTGGCGATCATGACGACCACACCGTCAATGGCAGATTGGCCTCTTTTGAAGCCGTTAATAAATGCAATAAAGTAGCTGTTGCTGAAGGCACTCTAACTTTGACAGTACCATTTTTTTATTACTTCCCTGACACATCTGACTAAGGCGATTGGTTGGTCGGTAGGAGGAAAGTGCATCAAACCGACCGGACACTGTTTAAGGGATCTGTCAAGATCAGCTGTGAGCACACGACTGATCCATCCAAAGTAGAGGGCATCAATGTTTATTCCCTACGTGACACAAGAAGACAGGTTAACCTACCGGTGCAGAGATCATCAATTTACTGCCAATAAGATGCCTTTCGTGCAATCCGTCGCTGCAAAGGACGACGTCACAAAAAAAAAATGAAGTCACCTTCAGACCTTTCCGCCTGTCGTCGAGCTCAACAAACGGTTTCTTGGCATATTGAGAAGCTGTAAAGGTTGCGCTGAAGAAAACTGTGCGGATCTCTGGACCCTAGGCAAGATGTATCTAAGATCTGGTGGCTGGTACGAAGTCTAAAGTACAAGGGTTCAGCTTAAATTAAGGACGACACAGCGAGCGACGGAAAGGAAAACGATAAGTGTAATCTAGAAAGACAAGAAGAGAGCAAAGTGAATCAGGGAACCGGGGTTAAAGATATCATAGTTGAAATCAAGAAGAGGAAATGGACAAGGGCCAGGCATGCAGCGCGTAGTCAGGATAACTACTGGTCAATAATGGCAACAGTCTGGATTCCCACAGATGATTAGATTGATTCATATGGGGGGTTTAACGTCCCAATACCACCATATGGTTATGAGAGACACCGTAGTAGAGGGCTCCGGAAGTTTCGACCACCTGGGGCTCTTTAAAGTGCACACAAATCTGAGCACATGGGCCTACAACATTTCCACCTCCATCCGAAATGCAGCCGCCGCAGCCGGGATACGATCCCGCGACTTGCGGGTCAGCAGCCGAGTACCTTAGCCAATAGACCACTGTGGCGGAACTGGATTCCCAGAGAAGGCAAGTGGGTTAGGGGGAGACGAAAAGCTAGGTGGCCAGATGGGATTAAGATGTTTGCGGGTTTAAAGTGGCAGCTGCAATCACAGGACAGGGTTGAGTGTCGGAACATGGGACAGGCCTTTGTGCTGCAGCAGACGTAGTCAGGCTGGTGATGACGATGATGATCATGATGATGATGATGATGACAACGACGAAGTCTTCAGACAATTACACAACAACGACCATTTCCCTCTCTTGCTTCACACAAAGGTTGGACAGAAAGTTTATATAGCCAGTGACTACTGTATCCTTATCGTGACCACCACTGATGATCTTACCACGAGTGAGCATCTTGCTACCTAGCGCCTCCATGGTGTGATGAGCGCCCTGATGTGCGTTTTCGAATGCACGAGCTTGACGCTGCAATTTCTGCCTCCCGATGCTCATTGGTAGAAGGACCTGACGGAATCACGTATGCTGCACTCCTTCATCTTAGTTCAGGAGCACGACATAAATTGTGACGTCAATATTACACCACGTGGGAGTCAGGAAAAGTCCCAGCCAACTGGAGACGCCAGCGAAGTATCCGGCGTTCCTGAGAACGCGTGCATCAATTTCTTGTGAAATTTCCCACATGAGTGTGCCGTGGATACTTCTAGAAGAACGCTGACAATAAAAACGTTACAGAGCTCACATTCACCGGGTTGTTGCAGAATGCAGAATAAAAAAGAATCTTTAAAAAGAAGCAGAAGCGTGGTTTATGTTACCATCTTGGTCGGACGCAACAGTGCCACCCTTCTCCCTCGAAGTGCCACACTTTTGGAAACACGAACATGTTTATAAGGTGGCAGCATTTCTTTCCTGTTTTAATCAGGCACTCATTATTGGCTGCATACAGATGCAGCTTAAATGGGCTTCCGTTTCCACACGAGCAGCTCAGTACGCTGAGCATCTTCACTTTCTACAAGTCGTTTTCTGCCACTTTATTTATTGAACTATTGATTTTTTTTCTTCTTGTAGTTTTCACCGTGTCTGGGCTATAAAACGTAATGCACATAAACAGATGAGCCTTTTCGGGCTCGGGTGAGCTTATAAAATTTACACACAGCTGTCTTGAATGCTTCTTTCGCTGGCAGCGTCTACCCGTGCCTGTTCCGTCATCCACGATTGCAATTTATCTCGAAGAGCGAAAGCAATGGTAATTTCCTGTTGAAAAGCTTGATTTATTCTTGCAGAAGCACCCTTGCTTCCTAACAATAAGCTTCCTTTGCCGTTTTTACGTTCTTTCCATCGTCGTGTTTGATTTCACACACGAGACGCAGAACAACCAGTATTAAGCATGCCAGGCTTCGTCCTCACGCACTGCATTTCTTCGTACCGTTGAGAAAATCACGTCATTTTCAGCTTTTCCACCCTTAACCAGGCAATCACGCTCAATTTCATTGTAATGTTTTCTGCCTGTAAATCAGAAGTTAGTTAATGATGAGAGGTAAATTTTGAGAGAGTTTATGAAGTCGGAGTAGCTACAATTGCGGCGTGAAGTTTAGTGACATCGAAAAACAGCAGCACAAGATGAGAGCTTACAAGCTTTACCTAACACTTTTAGAACAAGTTTAAAGACGTTTTGTGCTAATTCCGCTTTGTAAACTGGTTTTCAAGATGTTCGTGCAAATTTGAGTGAAGTAATATATTTTGTGGTAATCACTCACTGTGTTCATACTTGCCGTCTGTACTACAATTTAGTGATTTGTAATCTGTATTTGCTCTCAGACTTCTGTCTAAATTGTATTTGCAATCAATTCGGGATAAAATAACGACGGCCTAAACCATAAAAAAGAAAAAAGCATGTTGACACAGCCAGCAAACAATAGTGATATTAGCCCCGCTGCATTGGTCTAATGGCTAAGGCACTCGGCGGCTGACCCGCAGGTTGCGGGATCGAATCCTGGCTGTGGCGGCTGCATTTTTTATCTAGGTGAAAATGCTGTATGCCCGCGGGCTCAGATTTGGTCGCGCGGTAATCACTCCAGGTGGTCCGAATTTCCGGAGCCCTTCAATACGGCGTCTCTCAATCACATGGTGGTGTTGGGACGTAAAACCTCACATATCAATCAATAGTCGTGTTAGTAATGTATTTTAAGTATTAAATGCAGAATACTTGATTGTAAATGCTGTATGGCGAAGCTAGACGTGCTCAATGAAATGTAAAAAAATAAATTTCCTCTTATTTCTGGAAAAAAATAATAAATAACCAAGGAATTCGATCGATTTCTCAGTTGCGTGCATTGAGTAACACCACGCGTTTTTGTACAGAAGCACGTCATAGTGCGAGTATAATTTTGCCTTCACATTGCCCAACGTTGGTGTATTAAGTATCTTTTTGAACATTTAACGCACCTTTGTGCCATATGCATTGTTTCGTTCTTTTAATTCTTACTTTGAGATCGTTACCCTTTCCAATTTTCTGCGGCACACGCATTAAGACACCCAGCTAGTGTGTTATGACAATCGATCAATTGACATTTTTGCATGTCACACCAGAAGACGAAGAATTCACGTCATCAACACAGCCTCCCGTCACAAGTATCAGCGCAAACAATCTCCTGCAGGATGAATGGTTGCCAAGCTTGTAGATGTCAGGAAATATTTTTCTTGTGCGGAGTTGTGAGACGCGAGTGGCACTTGGTTTCTTTTTTTTGGTTTTTTTTCTTTTACTTTCTATTTATTGTCACTGTAATTTTTCTATTCTTGTTTTTTTTTACTAGACTTGCATTCATAAAACTAGCTTTTATTTAACGCACAGGTAGTGAGAGAGAGATAACAAACTTTATTCACGGCACAACGACTTGGCCGCAGCTAGCGGGTCGGTGGTTAGAAAAGTAGTGACCAGTAGCTCAGCACGACTATTTCGGTCTTGCCATTCACTTCTGTCTAAATAGTGGCGCAGTGACTCCTGTACAGGAATTATGCTTCGAGTATCGCGAAGTGTAGCGCGTATGAAAAAAAAATAAAAGAAAAATTATGAGCGTCTAATCAAGGGGCGGGAACTGTCTAAGCCTTCTATGTGACGCACTTACATCATAAAGAAATCTACTATACAAAGAGCGGCCACTCGAGCCTTTTCACGGCCCAGCAAGAAGGGGTCTGACCAACCTCTAAATGGCGCACCCTTGCTCACCTCTCCTCCTTTGTCAAGATATGTAATAGCCACCTCATGAGAAAAATGAAAACCCAACTTTGGCACCGAATACTTGCGAAGAAGTAATTTTATTGATTCGTGCAATTTTTCACAGCCACCCTACATCGTGTCTCGCTGAGGATGTTTAGTGATTTACCACAAAATTCAGTAAAGTGTGACCAGAAAGTGATGTATTATTGCAATCGTTTTGCACGAAGGGTACATATTCGATCATGTTGTTCCGATTTACTGTACAAATATTACATTTCTGGAAGCATGGGTGTGTAACCTAGTGGTAAAGGCACTCGCTTTTGGAACATAATGGTACAGGCTCAAATCCCAGCATTGGAAAGAAAAACTTTTTTTGTTATTTTATTAGCGCTGAAAACATTATCGGGTCTGACCAGCCACTCATGGCGCTGAAAGCAGTGCAGTAGCTCGACCACAGGGCTGTATGGGAAGTGTGGAAGTTTGAGCTAGTTGGTACGACATGACAATAGTTATAGCGCGAGAAGGGAACGACGACAGAGGAACGAGGAGGAGACGAGTTGGAAGTTAGAGCTCGTCTCCTTCTCGTCTCTTTGTCGTCTTGTTCTCGCGCAACAACTATCGCCCTACGGGAGTGTCTGTTCCTTATGTAAGTATTTTTCTCTGTGCTCTCACAAGATGATCCAGTGCTGAAGCGCCACTTTCACCACTGGCGGCTGCCGTGTATGCGAGTAGAAATATTTCACGAACAAAAAAAAACTTCTATCCGGACGTCAGTGGTGACGTCAGCAAATACAGGGAAACGGTGCGAAACATGCGGAGAGTGGTTCTCGTGAAAGCTCTTTTTTCTCTCTTTGCAAGCAAGCTGTATTTGTTCGTGCTCTCTTGAACGTCTTCTCCATGGCCGCTTGGGCAACGCTGTCATTCGTTAAACTTAAACACTTTTAAATGTTGCTCGCGTGTTGTGAAGTGGACGAAGGAAAGCTGACTGATTTCTCAATAAGGCGAAACTCGGTCAGAAGAAGTAAAACCAAAGTTTTTTTTAAATCACACGTGTCACAGTAAAACAGAAATGCACGAGTGTGAACAGTAATACTGAAATAAAAAAAACGCGAATTCCCACAATATAAATATGCACATAATCAGAAAACAATAATTCAAGAATATCAAAACTCATTCGATAATTGCAAGTATTGAGGAGCACGTCACGTCGTACTTGACTGAATCACGTCTTTTATGACAACCAATATAATTGCTTCCACATCTGGAGTGCCAAAGAATGCAGAAGCTCGGGGAACGATAGAGACGTGAAGGGACGAGAAACCGTTAAACTGTAAATACCGCTGGAGAAATATGTTTCTGCTTGTTGACTTGTTTTCAACAAGGCGCGATTCTTCAAGGCGGAACATTTCTTCCTTAAGAAAGCAATGCCCACATTTCAAAACGTTAGCTCCAGCGCATTGCTTGTTCAACTATTTTTCTAGGCGACAGTGTGTCCATTAGGTTATTTCATTGACGCTACTAGAAGAAAAGGCCCACGGTGTTTCAAGCTGGCTGTAGGCATTTCCATGACCAACAACAGTGCTACATTTGCTTCACAACGCTTGAACTATATGCCAAAAGTAAAGGATGAACAAACTCTGTAACCGAGTCAATACGCGCTCAAACATTTCATGAAACATAGAAAGAGAGAGAGAGAGAGAGAGAAAGAAGGATTGTAGGCAAGGTAGGGAGGTTAACTAGACTATGCGTCCAGTTTGCTACCCTACACATGGGGATATACTTTGTGAGCAGCAAGTAGGCTCTCATCATCACAAATTGGTCGACAGTGTGCTTATGTAAGTCTAGTCAGGCTTGCAGAAAACTGCATTTACTGATGCACTTATGCAAAATGAATATCTAACAGATTCAAGAACTTGTGCTCAACCGTTGTTAGTAAGAATCCTCGAAGGCTTTGCCAGAAATGGAAATCATTGGTTGAACACACCACAGAGCCGCGCAGTACATGTGATGCCACGACTTTGCCATCTTCGTAAAATGCATCTTTTGCCTGATTCACCAAGCCTACTGCGGCTTCCGTTCGCTGCACGCCGCTTCACCTGTCTTATCTTTGCCGCATTCATGCTTGGCACGCCAACCGAGTGTGGCAGCCGAGCGCGATCCAACCCAAGGTATATGTAAGCTGGTAGCGTTACTTCCAGAGAAGCCTATGTATCCAGTAGTTACCGGCTCACCGCCACCATCGCCATTTACGTATAGAGGGGACAACTAACAATAAAAAAAAAGAAAATGAAATATGACGTCAAAGCCGGTAGCGGTAGCATCGTCGTGCATTTTTCCTGCATGGCACGAAATTGAGACTTTCCTAAATGCTGACCTTTTACGAACCTTAATAAGTACAAGATTTTATTACGCCTCATGGCTCGCTCGTTGCGTTCACGAGAAAAAAAGGCAGCCCAACAGGAAAGATTGAGGAAACTAAGTTGCTTTATTAACCAAACAGTGTACTTGCAATATACACAGAAAAAATTATGGAAGGAATTCTTACACAACTGTTCACGAGCACAATAGCATAATAGTTGAAAAATTCATTTTTCGAATCGTGGAAAACCACTGCATCGAGACAGCAGCCTTCAGAATAATGCTTTGGCAACCGTTCAATGCAGCGTCTCAGTGTTTAGAGTGTCTAATTCACGGTCACCAAGGGCGAGGGCACGCCGGGCGTGAACTAATGGAGAGAATAGGTTTAATCACAGGAGCGGCGATCTACACATCCTGTGAGCAAGTTCAGCTCCGAAATGTCACGCGGGAGAGCAGTATATCGGAAAATAAATAAAGTATGGAAAGGTACGCACGAAAGCACCACGCAATAGTGAACGTTGACTTGTTGACCCGGCAATGTGCAGGACAAGTCAGGATAACAAATTGCCTGTATACGCCCCCAGCTACACTCCCATTTTAGGCACTCCACCGAAAAATCAGGCAATCAACCATGCCAAGTGCCAGCTAAAGCCTAAAGTATATATTCAGTTAACCTTGACACATAAAATTACTACTGCATCAAAGAATTATTTATTGAGTTTTTTGTGCTGGTCATCTTCCTACTCTCAACCTGTCTCCCTTTAATTTATGATGGGCGTTGACCCATGGCGATATGGTCTCGACACTTTTCGTACCAAGTTTCGTGACCTATATAAGTTTATAAGTTTATCATGATCCAACACGTGATATAGCTCAGCAAGTGAAAAGGGGTAGCGGAATCAAGCTAAACACTAATCTTCCAGTGCTTCGCCTAATCGAAATTCACAAAAGTAGGAATAAAAAAAGACAAATCAGCAAACTAAGAGTTCTTTACAGTTTAATCCCATTTCTTTATTTGTAAAAAACTGGTGAGATGCAATAAATTTAAACATCCACAATAACCTCACTTCGTTCAAGGATGCGCGGCAACCGCAGAGAGCGCACTTGTTGCCTGAAACTGAAACTAGCGCTGAGTTTCCAGGGCCTGGTCTATAGCGAGTACACTACACGCTCTTTCATATATATCGGGCTCCGCTTGATCCCTGAAAGCGTCCACGAGAGTTCGCTGAAAAATAACTGCGACTCATTACAGCGAAAGCTGTTATGTTGGCGCAGCTGTCCGCCCCCACTGCTGGTGTCCATAACCACTATTAAGAAAATAAAGAAAATAATACTTGGTAATTAGAGATATTAAAGACACAGCAGGGTTTAATCCCACGTACATCGTGCATGCCAGACCACTATTCTACCACAGAGGCCCGCCAGTACATCATCATCATCATCATTTATTATACCCTTAAGGGCCTCTCTCGGGGCATTACATAAGGGGGGGGGGAGGGAACAATCCAAGTACAAATTTCAATGAAAATGCAGTTCATGGTTACAGTTTTTGAATTACCAAAACATACAGGTAGCAACAAAAAAAAAGAAAACAGAGCATGTCAAACGAAATATTCAACAGTCAATTCGCGGTCCAAAATATACAGGCGGCAGAGAACAAACAACAAAGAAAGACAAACAGCGATTAAGAGTCAAGGGTAGCTAGTAATAAATCTCTAAATTTAACAGCAACTTGTTCGCTGACAATAGCATCCATCAAACCGTTCCACTCATCGATAGCCGTAGGAAGAAATGATTTATTAAAAGCGTTAGTAGAACCAAACAGAGGTTGGATACTCAGGGAATTAAATAGGCGACGGGATGTTCGGACAGGCGGAAGTAAAAGTGAGCCATGTAGGTGAGGAAAGCTGTAGTAAAGTTTGTGAAAAAGACAGAGACGTGAAATTTTGCGTCGAGCTGACAAAACAGGGAGACCGAGGGATGATTTGATTTGTCTGATGCTTGCTCGTTTGTCGTAATTTGCGGAGATGAATCTGGCGGCACGATTTTGGACGGATTCAAGAATGTTAATTAGGTATATCTGATGAGGGCTCCAAATTGCAGATGCGTATTTCATTTTAGTACGAACAAAAGTTTCAAAGGCCAATTTGCGAAGACTTGCAGGTGATAATGACAATGATCTCCTAAGATAGCCAAGAGTTTTTGAGGAATCGGCAGCTAGTTTGGTAATAAGCTCGGTCCAGGTTACTCTGCTTGTAATTACAACGCCCAGGTATCAGTAAGAATCCACTCGGGATAACACTGTACAGTTTAATGAATACGGATGGATGACGTTAGTGTGTTTTCGTGAGACAGGCATGAAATTACATTTGGAAGTATTCGGCCTCATCATCCACTGAGCGCACCAGTTATCAATGATGTGTAAATCTTGCTGTAGTATTAGCTGATCTTCGGGAGTTGATATACGACGGTAGATGACGCAATCGTCAGCAAAAAGCCGAACCGTTGGTGAAATGCCGAAAGGAAGGTCATTTACGTAGATTAAAAAGAGGAGCGGGCCGAGAACCGAGCCCTGAGGGACGCCAGAGATTACTGGAGTAGTCACAGAATGGGCACCACCGATAACAGTGAATTGCGACCGGTGGGTTAGGAAGCACTTCATCCATGATAAGGTCAGGGGATCGAGGGAAAGTGAAGAAAGTTTGTTGATTAGTCGTTTGTGAGGGACGAGATCGAAGGCCTTTAAAAAGTCGATAAAAATAACATCAGTCTGAAATGACAAATCAAGGTTGAGATGAAGATCAGTGGTAAATTCAAAAAGTTGAGTTTCGTATGAGAGCCTTGAACGAAAACCATGCTGCTTATGAAAAAAGAAAGAGTGATCATCGAGGTGACGAGCAACATGTGAATATATTATGTGTTCCATAAGTTAGCAAGCGATGCACGTTAGTGAAATGGGGCGATAGTTAGATGGGTCAGATCGCTTGCCAGACTTGAAAACTGGTACAACCTTCCCAAGTTTCCAATCATCTGGGATGAAACCTTCAGAAATAGACTGTTTAAAAATTATCTCAGAAATTTGCTAGAAATGCTATTAGTAGCCTTTAAAACTTTGGCAGGAATAATGTCAGGTCCGGGGGAGCTGGATATTTTTAATTTCTTTATCAGACTGCTGATGCCTTCGGAGGTAATGTCAATAGGCGGCATTTGTGAAAAATTAGATCTCGGCATGACTGGAATACTATGAAGTGGTTCAGAAGAGAAGACTGAAGTGAAGTAAGTATTCATAACGTCCGCCCGCTGTGGGAGAGGAACGTGAGAACCATCGGAGTTGGTTAAGGATATATTGTGCGTGTTATTTTTAGGGTTGAGAAGTTTCCAAAACTTCTTTGGATTAGTTAAGGCAATGTTAACCAAGTCATCATGAAAAAAGTTCTTTTTGGAGCGCTTCAGCAAGTGAGTGTATTCACGAAGGCATGCGAAATATCTGTTCCATTTTGATATTGACTCAAAGTTTTTAGCAGCGCGAAAAAGACGTTTTTTCTTTTGAGATAGTTTCTTTAGGAGATAAGAATACCAGGGTCGCTGAGCATCGCCTGGAACACGAATAAGGGGGACGTGGTTATCGATAAGGGTTAATAATTTCCGCTTGAACAATAACCAGTTTTGATCAACTGTTCGGGTAGAAGCAGACAGGGTGAAGGAGACCAAAAATATATTAAGTTCAGAGTTAATTGTCGAAAAGTTGGCGTTGATAAACTCGCGTATTAATTTTTTTGAAGGTCTTCGCGAAGGTAAGGCAATGGACAATGAAAACAATACAACATTATGGTCACTCAGACCGGGAATGCATGACACTGACTGAATTAAATCTGGGTTGGAGACAAGAACAAGATCAAGAGTGTTTGTGCCACGAGTTGGCATTGTGACTGATTGCGATAAGTTAAAAAGGAGACACAGTTCGAGGAAATCTCTGGATTGTCGTGAACTAGCACACAAGTTGTCCCAGTGAATATCAGGGTAATTAAAGTCCCCGCAAAGCAAGAAGTTTGCGTGAGGAAACCGGGATGTCAGATCAAAAAGATCATTTTGAAGGTCATCTGTGAAAGAGTGGTCGCAGTCGGGTGCGCGGTAACAGGCTATAAGAATGTTTTTGCACGTGGGAAGGATTATTTCAACGCAAAGAATTTCAAAATTCGTACTGTTTGTCACAGTTTGGGAGGGTAGGCTGTCTTTCACGAAAACTAAAATACCACCCCCTCTGCGTCTGTTCCTATCAAGTCTGTAAGACGTGAAATGGGTGTTGCTGTGACGTAATTTATTGTCGTGAATATCAGGGGTTAGCCATGACTCAGTTAGGATTGCGATGTCGGTGCAGGTGTCCTCAAGGAGAGTTTGCACAGCTTCCTTTTTGGGCATATAGCTACGGATATTCGTAAGCAGGATAGATGTAGTTTGATAAACTGGAGGAGCGATTCTAGTTAGAATGGACTCGAAAGGAGGGGAGGACGGAACCCTGGAAGCACACAGTGAACGCTATGCTTTCAGTTCTATAACTCTGTCCGGTTCAGCATCATAAACGAAAGGCTTTTTGTCAACGATAAGCTTGTCGAAACGGATTTTGAAGGACACGAATTTGCTTTCCTGCGCATACAAGAAAGGCTTCTTCCTTGCCAATCTTACACGCGCTGAATAATCCTCGCGTACAGAGAATAACAAGTCCTTCAGTTTCGGGCCAGCAGAAAGTATTCTAGCCTTATCTTTAAATCTGTACAGGGTGATTATAATCGGGCGGTTTTTATTGGCTTGAAAGCGGCCTAGTCTGTGTGCTCTTTCAATATCTACGGAAGTAATTGGAACTTCAAGTTTTTCGGTGCAAAACGAGATTATACGCGTATCTGATTCGGCCCATGTTTCGTTAATGACGTCGGGTATTTCAAAAAATAGCAGGTTGCACTGGCGGAGGCGATTCTCTGAGTCATCGCATTTTTCGGCTAGCGTTTTAATGCTGGAAGAAAGATTAGATAGGGCATTACCATTCTCGGTAGTGGGATCAGCGGCACGGGCTGCGTTAATTTGCTCAAGAGCGTCAACACGGGAGGAGAGGCGATCGACCAAGCCTTCCATGTTTGATTGTGTTGCTCGGATAAGGGCCAATTCAGAGAGCACTGTGTCTTGCGATTTTTCAACGCAAGCGATGGCTTCGGCAATACTGTCAAGTGAGGGGGAAGGACCAGGGTTAGATTCAATGTCTCCCGCGAGTATAAGCAGAAGGCAAACTAAATGGGCATTCACGGCGAAAGAACACAATGATTGACACAATAATCTACGCCACCTACGCCAGCAATCAAGGATGTCAGGGGGGCACGCCACCGCAAGTAGCAAGGAATCACTTGGTCGAAAGGAATTAGCGTGTTGCAAGTAACTGACCTGCATTGGGAAGGGCATTTTCATCATCGCGTTCAATGCGGTGGCATGCCCCAACTGGCCTCCGGGCGAAGGCGGCTTTTGTAGGGCTGCGGCGCTAGTAGATGTCCGAAGTTGCCAGGCGATGAAGTGGTCGGCAACTGAAGGTGGCGGATCCGGTTCGGCTTGACATTCGTCGTTCTCGTCGGTGAACAGAAGTGGTGGCTTGTTGGTGAGGTAAGCAGGAGGTAATCCGGAAGGACTTTCGGGCAGCCGGAAAACGCAGGATGTAGTCGAGATGAACCCGAGTAGAACAACCTGCATTAGGAAGGGCATTTTCATGATCGCGTTCGATGCGGTGGCATGCCCCAACTGGCCTCCGGGCGAAGGCGGCTTTTGTAGGGCTGCGGCGCTAGTAGATGTCCGAAGTTGCCAGGCGATGAAGTGGTCGGCGACTGAAGGTGGCGGATCCGGTTTGGCTCGACATTCGTCGTTCTCGTCGGTGAACAGAAGTGGCGGCTTGTTGGTGAGGTAAGCAGGAGGTAATCCGGGAGGACTTTCGGGCAGCCGGAAAACGCAGGATGTAGTCGAGATGAACCCGAGTAGAACAATCTGCATTAGGAAGGGCACTTTCATGATCGCATTCGATGCGGCGGCATGCCCATTTATTTGAAACTTGCCTTATTCAGGCTTAATATCTGGAAAGAAAACACGTTAGTACGAGTGATAAACTAATTTAGAACAGCTAGGGAACAACCAGACGTCACAATATGTGAATCCTGGAACTAGTGTGTCATCCAACGCTCCAACCCATTCGAGAACTTTTTCTTGATCACCAATTAACAGTGGCGCATACCGAGTTCAGGCATAATTCTTCATCGTCATAAGCCATGTGCTTGTAGAACAGCACAACTTCGTGTGTTTGGCCCCACTGCGGTGGTCTAGTTGCTAAGGTACTCGGCTGCTGATCCGCAGGTCGCAGGATCAAATCCCAGCTGCGGCGGCTGCATTTCCGATGAAACGGAAATGTTGTAGGTCCGCGTGCTCAGTTTTGGGTGCACGTTAAAGAACCCCAACTGGTAAAAATTTCCGAAGCCCTCCACTACGGCGTCGCCATAATCATATGGTGGTTTTGGGACGTTAAACCCCACATATCAATCAACTTCGTGTGTTTAGAAAACGTGTTTAACAATTCAGAATACATTGTACTCTACTATTAGAAAGTATAAAGTGTGAAGAAGAAGATGTGCCTGCAGCAAGCAGCATCGCCAACGCCCGGCTCTCTCGGCTCGTGCTTTGGTTCGTTGCTGTGCCGATCACTGGACGGTTCTTCACGCTGTCTCGTCGCTGCCTTTAACGGCTAATAAACCTCCTCACATTTGGTGGGAGGTGCTGTTAATCCCCGTTGCTACACCCTGGAGGTGCGAAGCCGCACGCTACCACCTGTCATGACTGCCAACGCCACTACATCGACGCCTTCACTCCAGTTCAACTGCCCTGGCCATCCTACGCTACGGGAGCCGAAGGTCTTCAGCGGTGCGCATGGGACCGACGTCAAAGGCTGGCTCGAGCACTACGAACTGGTGAGCGCCAACAATAAGTGGGATGAAGCTGACGAGCTGGGCCACGTGATATTTTATCTCACTGGCGTCGCCGAATAGTGGTTTAATAAGCACAAACACAACATCCCCACATGGAGCGTCTTCAAGACGTCATGCGCTGAAGTGTTCGGTCGGCCGGCTGTCCGCAAGCAGAGAGCAGAACAGCGCTTGCGCGTCCGCTCTCAGCAGACTGGCGAGACCTTTACCAGCTATATTGAGGACGTCGTCGACTTTTGTCGACGTGTGAATGACACCATGCCCGAATCTGACAAGGTCAAAAACATCCTGAAGGGCATCGACGACGGCGCATTTCAAATGCTCTTGGCAAGAAATCCGAGCACAGTTTCCGAAGTCGTCAGCTTGTGTCAGAGCTACGACGAGTTAAAGAAGTAACGCACTCTGACTCGGCAGCCTCAGCATGGTGGTGAGTCACTGTCCAGTTTCGACACCCTGCCGGACAATTCACCGCTGCTTCAGCAAGTTCGAGCCTTCGTCCGTGAGGAAGTCGCCCGCCAACTTTCCCTAGTGCCCTTCACTCACGAGACCACCACCCGTCTACCTGCCCCGCTTCGCACTGCTATTTCGGAAGAGGTTGCCCAAGCTGTTCCTGTTGCGCACCACGAGCCGCCTCTATCCAGCCTTGCCGACTGCCAGCGTGCCGCGCAGCCGGTAGGCCCTCCTGTCGCCTATCCGCCAGCCGTGCAGCCTGTGGCCGCGCCCCTAACGTATGCAGCGCAGCCTGTGGCTCCTCCTGTCGCCTGCTCGCAAGTGATGCAGCCTGTAGCAGCGCCGTTCACATATGCAGACGCTGTGCGTAGGCTTCCGCAACCACCCTACACCTCGCGCTCACAGCCCGCGCACCCGGCTGCTTATACTGCACCTTGGGCGGCCGCACCAGTCGCTAATCCCTGGAGGACGCCCGATAACCGACCGATTTGCTACGCCTGCTTCACTCCCGGACACGTTGCTTGCTACTGCCGCCGTCGACCTCAGGCGTTCGGCGACTATGTCCGATCGTCGCAAACCGGCAGCCAACCCTTCGCGCAATACGGGCCGGTCTCGTCACCTCGCTATGCCCCTCCTAACGACCCCGACTTCGTGACGCTGCGCGCACCCTCTCCTCGTCGGCGATCGCTCTCTCCCATGCGTCGCCGGCCCAGACCTTACCAGCAAAACTAAGCACCGCAGTTCAAGAGGCAAGAACTGCGCCATTTTCGAACTGTCTAAGCCCTCGCCCCTCTCCTGCTAACGTGGTCGCAGTAACTGTTGAAGGTTATTCTACTTTCGCCCTTGTAGACACCGGCGCCGCTGTTTCTGTTATTGCCGCTAATGTCTGCCGTGTATTACGTAAAGTCACGACGCCGCTTTCGGGACTGTCACTCCACACCGCAAGTGCACAGTAAGTAACGCCTCTCGCAGCCTGCAGTGCAAGAGTGTCCATCGAAGGCATTGTTTACACTGTGGAGTTTATTGTCCTTGCTGTCTGTTCGCATGATGTCATCCTCGGATGGGACTTCCTATCCCGCCATAATGCCGTCATCGACTGCGCACGCACTGAAGTTGAGTTTTCACCCTTTTGTGATGTCCCATTACTTGACGCTCTTCATCAGCCGCCGAAGTTGTTCGTGCATGAAGACACCGATATTCCGCCTGAAAACTTCGCACTTGTTCGAATTTCATGCAACGCCTACACTGACGCTACAGTCTTTTTATGCCTTCCGATATCTTCACGTGTCGTCGAGCTCTGCCGCTGCCTTTCGCAACGATTGACCTTGCCGCCGGAAGAAGCAATATGTTTATACTCAACCCGCTTTCCACAACTGTCACTTTGCTTGCGGGAGAATGTCTCGGCCACGTGCAGGATCTCGACCCTTCGTCTTTGTTTGATGTCCCGGATGAATACTGCGACCACCCAAAATCACTGTCGGCCCTCGAGGAGTTGTCTAAGGATACGTTTTCCAGCGCCATCGCCGACACCCTTACTCCCACCGAACATGCCGACCTGCTTGATCTTCTGCATGAGTTCCGGAATTCCTTCGATGTGTCCCAACCTCAACTAGACCGCACGTCGCAAGTCAAGCATCATGCTGACACCGGCCTACACCAGCCACTGCGTCAAATACCATACCGTGTCTCCACTGAAGAGCGCCGCGTCATCAACGATCAAGTCGAAGATATGCTTCGTAGAGACGTTATTCGACCATCTCACAGTCCCTGGGCGTCTCCTGTCGTCTTGGTGCGTAAGAAAGACGGATCGATTGATTGATTGATATGTGGGGTTTAACGTCCCAAAACCACTATATGATTATGAGAGACGCCGTAGTGGAGGGCTCCGGAAATTTAGACCACCTGGGGTTCTTTAACGTGCACCCAAATCTGACCACACGGGCCTACAACATTTCCGCCTCTATCGGAAATGCAGCCGCCGCAGCCGGGTAAGAAAGACGGATCTATCCGATTTTGCGTAGACTATCGTCGTTTGAATAAGATAACCTGCAAGGACGTATATCCTTTGCCACGCATTGATTACGCCATCGACACCCTTCACGGAGCGGAATTCTTCTCGTCGCTGGATTTGCGGTCTGGCTACTGGCAAGTTCCAATGGCTGAAGCCGATCGCCAAAAAACTGCATTTATTACACCTGACGGACTATACGAGTTTAACGTCATGCCCTTTGGGCTTTGTAACGCGCCCGCCACTTTTGAACAACTTATGGATAATACGCTACGTGGCCTCAAGTGGAATATGTGCCTCTGCTACCTCGACGATGTCGTGGTTTTCTCGCACGACTTTCCTACGCACCTCCTTCGCCTCAGGCAGGTTTTGACTTGTCTGACCAACGCTGGCCTGCAGCTTAACCTGAAAAAATGCCGCTTCGCTGCACGCGAGCTCGTCGTCCTAGGCCACATCGTGTCGAAGCACGGCGTATTACCTGACCCAGCAAAACTTCGAGCAGTCGCAGAATTTCCCAAGCCGACGACCATGAAGGAACTTCACAGTTTTGTAGGCCTATGCTCATATTTCCGGCGCTTTGTTCGCAATTTCGCATCCATCATGTCACCATTAACCCAGCTTCTTCGCGGTGACGTAAACCTCTCTTCCGGATCCCAGCTATGCCCAGGGTCTCTCGTGTGGCTTGCCATCCCATACCAAACTGCGGGACTCTCATCAAAACTTGTCCCCCGGTACGAGGGGCCTTACACCGTTTCAGAGAAAACCTCTCCGGTTAATTACCTAATTGAGCCAGTTTCCCGATCGGATGACATGCGCCGGCGCGCACGTGACATCGTCCTTGTTTCCCGCCTAAAACCGTATCATGAGCCTCTCCCTGAAACTTCTTAGGTCGCCAGGATGGCTCTTTTTTCAGTGGGGGCGATTGTGAAGAAGACGTTGTGCCTGCAGCAAGCAGCATCACCAACGCCCGGCTCTCTCGGCTCGTGCTTCGGCTCGTTGCTGTGCCGATTGCTGGACGGTTCTTCACGCTGTCTCGTCGGTGCCTTTAACGGCTAATAAACCTCCTCACAAAAGCGACCTCGTGGGCCTCACTCTTGATGAGGCCACGTTGTCTGAAATTTCATCATGACCACCTTCTGGATAACCTCAATGCTAAAGAAATTGGCCATTGGCCTAACCGATCAAACGGAATCAGCTTTAGGAATTGCACAACATTACAGCTTGACAACATAAAATTTAGTTTAATGTTGTATTGAAAGAGGGATACGTGCCATGTCCTAAACGAAATGGCACCACTGCGCCAGTCACTATTTTTCCCGACACCGAGCTTGGTCTTTCACTGGAGCATGCTAGTGCTGGCATGTTAATCATTTCACACCTTAATCTTCTAAGCATCCATTTTGATTTTGCAAGAGGAATAACAACTAATATATATGATGTTCATTGCATCTGCTTCGTCATATAATAATCCTTATTAATGCCGAGTTTCTTTCTTTCTATTAAGAAATCTTCTTTGAATTCTGCAATGGCTTAATATGTTTCTCAGTGGTTATGTTCCATATAATTTTGTCGCTCTATCCAACAACGTGCTTGGCCTCCTACATGATGCTATCCTGTGGCCATGCTCCCTGAGTAATGTTATATTTGCGAAAGCACTGTACTGAAAGAGAAGGAGAAATATGAAATGGCAAACTGAACCTTATTTGCCAATTGGCACAAAAAGTTTGGCGAAATTTAGCGAGGGGAGGTAATTATTTGTGTTGAATAAATACTTGTCACGATGCTTTCGGGTGTTACAGTATTTCAAATAGTAAGTGTTCCCGCTTATTAGAATCGAATACCCAACGCACACCTCACCTTCTGACGGGATTTTTGTATCAGCGCCCGAAATGTGCGCATCGAAAAAGCGAGTGCTTCCGGTATTCCCAGCCCACAATTCGTGCGCCTTCCGCAAGATGGCCTCTCTCGCCTGCCGGACTCATTGAACGTTCCTTCGCCAGTTCTGCGCTAGCGTGCGTGGAACCACACGAGGGGTCTCCCTTTGCGCAGGACGTTCCTGCACCTTTGAGCCCTCGCGTCACGAGCTGAACCACTTGGGCACTGAACGCGTTCTGCGCACACGATCGCGCATGACCACGAGCGCGCGCGAATCTAATTTGCGCTCTGTCACGCCGTTTACTCTCCGCGTCCTTTCGAACAGTTCTCTCTAACTCGATGCTGCACCCGAAGCGTGGTATCAGTGTCGCATCTCACCTCACCATTGGCTCGTCAGGTAGAGGAGTTGGTAAAGGCTGTTGCATTTTAGGAATTGTAAGGGTTAGTTTTTTGTGAACCCGTACCACGGGTGATCATCTCCGAAAGATTGCAGCACCTCCTTCGAACCTTATGTGATGTGCAGTCTGTAACACTGGAATGTGCATATATTAATCAAATATATTTACGTGTATTCAGTCTTTTGGTTAATTTTGGTTACGCAAGTCACACATCGCGCCATTGGTTAACTAAGCATGTGGCTGACGTTCAAATCCACCGACGTAAACAGGTCATCGACGTCGTCTCCTACAACTGATTTGCTACACCACCGGACAATCGCAACTATCGGACGGATTTAACAAGCCTGCTACAACACTGACAGTGTCACACAATGTGACGGTCGTAAGTGAACTTGCCCTTCAATGCACTCCGGTGGCCTGGTGTAAGCCGTTCTACGTTACGATGTACCTCGGAAAGTGTCTAATTCTACTACTACGCCTTTGATACTCTTGTTAGTTTCTTTGTGTGTGTTTGTGCGGTTCAACGACTGCGTCAGCGTAGTTTAGGAATATTGTATGGATGAGCACAGGAAAGTCAGCCTGCATGTTTTTTGTGCACAAAACTCCGTTGATTGTGTAAATCAATAGGATGGTTGTACGAGGATTGCTGGGTGGAGGGGAGGAATAGTCTGTTGTTTTCGCGTACCTGGAGTCGTCTGGAGGTGCGTTCAGCATGACGAGGCTTTCGCATCATCCCAACCACAACGAAAAAGCCTGTTTCCAATTGGACACAGTCTACAAAGTTAGTCGTTGCAAAACTACCAACGCTTCGAACATGTTGCGGGCATCTACAGGGCCGCTCAGCCCCGTATGTGCTTCCTTAGTTTCTAGGACACGCTCTTACTTGGACCGTTCCGGGAGACTAATAACAACAGCCAGATCGAGTGCAGCCCAAGTCGAAGACCACCACCCACCGCCGCGTCGATCATCAACTCACTTCAAACGACGGCAACACCCGCTGCAAATGCATCAAAAGCGGCGTGACAGTGGAGTCGGTGTCACCAACGTACAAACGTGAATTGACTACGGCGTGAGACGGAAGTGGTGTTGGACCGCGTACAAGGCGGCGTTGTGTGGCTGTGTTGTAGCCGTGCTGTGTTATGTGAACTTCCTGGATGGTGATTTCGTATACACGAGGATACGGTTGCCGTCGTGGGCAACCCCGGCGTCTCCAGCGAGAGTAGACGACACGGGACGTCGTCATCGTCGTCATCGTCGTCGCTTTGGATAAAGAGTTTCTGGGGGCGACCGATGGCGGACCTTCGAAGCAATAAGTCGCGCCAGCCTCTAACAGCGCTCACTTTCAAGCGAGAATACGTATTGTAAGTAGTCGAAAGTAAATTATTCTTGTAGCATAAGGGGGGGGGGACTCTATCTAACGCGAACGCATACAGGCATTTCTCCAATCTCCGATCACCCATCTGACACCCCCAACGGCGATTCTTTTAAACACACACACACAAAAATTATTAGAAGTCAACTCACCCACTTGTAAACCGTGCTGGACAGAGTTTACGGTGATCAGCTGCTGCCCAGAATGTCACCAATAAAATATCGGTCTCGGCAGTCACACTTCGATGTTAACGAAATGCTAAAGGTCGGTTTACGCGTAAGATTTTGGTGCACGTTATTGAGCGCTTGATGCTAGATACCTTCTCAACCCTCCACCTATAGGCGTGCCTCATAAGGGTATCGTGATTTTTGATCTTGGAATCTCATAATGAAATATTCTACGAACCTAAAAATCAGACACGCAATCTGGTAAAAGACCAATGCTTCGGCCAGACATGACAATTTTTTGTTTAGAAATCACTGTAGTTAAACTGCGAGAAAAATCTTGGCCTGAAGTTTTCTGCAAATTGTGCTGTGCATATATGCCCGAACAAATGCTGAAGGTCATGAAGATGTCAATAAAGAAAGATCTCCAAGTGAGTTCTCGAAATAAGACTAGCGTTAAAACTCCCAACGGGCTAGGATAGCGCGAGTAATGAAATATACGATTCATGATCTTCGCTGCTAACACAGTTTGTTTCACCGTGAAAATAAAAAGCAAGAAAAAAATCTGACCGAACACTGCCCATAATACTTTTATTGATATCTTTTTTGATATCTTTTTTTGAGAGTGGGCACGTCGGCTGCTCCCCAGCAAACATGAACCCCTTCCTGTATTTCATGCAGATTGTTCTCGCCGGCTCGACTGGACTGAGCAGCGCATCTGTAGATGGAAAAACGCACGGCACCGCATCGACAGACTTAACTGGAGGCGCCTGCGCAGATGGGTTTCTTTGTTGCTTCGACGGCCACTGTTACTTCGACGGCCACATTGACCAGATCTACCCACCCCCCAGTTCGACGTCATCAGTGCGGCCGACTATAAGAGACGGACCGAGCTGCAATTTCTTCAGTGGGCACGTCGGCTGCTCCCCAGCAAACATGAACCCCTTCCTGTATTTCATGCAGATTGTTCTCGCCGGCTCGACTGGACTGAGCAGCGCATCTGTAGATGGAAAAACGCACGGCACCGCATCGACAGACTTAACTGGAGGCGCCTGCGCAGATGGGTTTCTTTGTTGCTTCGACGGCCACTGTTACTTCGACGGCCACATTGACCAGATCTACCCACCCCCCAGTTCGACGTCATCAGTGCGGCCGACTATAAGAGACGGACCGAGCTGCAATTTCTTCAGTGGGCACGTCGGCTGCTCCCCAGCAAACATGAACCCCTTCCTGTATTTCATGCAGGTTAGTAAAAATTACTCCATTGTCAAAACTAGCAACCGTTGTTTCATCCAGCTGACGTGCCCCACATGTCTGAATAAGTTGTACTTTTTTGTTCAAGATGTTGTATGCTCATTGCTGATAATGTGTGGTGATGTGGAATCGAACCCTGGGCCGAACACAGAGGAGCTTTTGCGCCAAATCCTTGATGGTCAAAAAACCATGCAAGCAAGGCTTGACACTATTGAATCCAAGGTCGAAAATTCGACAGCAGCATTTACAGAACTCACAAGCAAAATTTCCAGCCTTGAGGCAACTATCCAGACCATACAAACCAAACTGATCGACCTCGAAGACAGGAGCAGACGCAATAATCTTCTTGTGTTCGGTTTACCGGAACGTCCTGATGAAACATTCCAGTCACTAACAAATTCGGTGGTTTCTGAAATATTTGAAAACATGCTCGGTGTAAAGGTGTCAACAGTCGAAAGAATTCACCGAATAGGACAAAAGAGGCGAAACAAAAACAGACCGGTAGTGCTCCGGTTAATTGATCACCGTGAAAAAATTAATGTACTCAGAAACTGCTCTAAACTGAAGGGAAAAGATATCTCAGTTGCCGAAGACTTTTCACCAGAAACTAGGCAGACCAGGAGGTACTTATGGGAAAGCACTGCAAATATCAGGAAAAAGGGCGAGAAAGTGAAACTTGTACACGACAAAGTCATCATAAATGGAGATACATATGCTTGGGATGCTGCTGAGATGAAAAGAATTCCCGTTTTAGCAGCCAACAAAAAATCTAGGAAGAAACAGTGAACTTCTTCGGTCACTCAAAAATACTTCCGCATCATTAATCTGAACGCTCGCAGCATCGTAAACAAAGTTAGCGACTTGCAAAGTATTATAGTGGCGCATGAGCCGCATGTCGTAATAATATCTGAAACTTGGCTGCACTCAGGTATCTTAGACTTCGAGATAACACCACCAGGGTACAAAATATATAGGAAGGACCGAGATTCCCGAGGGGGCGGAGTCGCTCTGTTGTTTCAAGAGTCCATGCATGTTCAAAGATCCCCTGACATAGCAGACACCGAATGCGTCATTGCGAAAGTCTTTTTAAACGACTTCCATCTCGTAATCGCCGGTTTTTACCGCCCACCAAACTGTGACATATTTTTTGACAATTTGAATGAATTTTTGTGTACAGCTGGCACGCATTGTAAGAACATTTTGCTTGCTGGTGATTTCAACGCCCCGTCAGTTGACTGGTCAACTGATTTCCCTAATGCTCTTTGCGCAGCAGCAGAACCTTTAACCGATATCGTTCTTTTTCATGGGCTGACGCAACTAGTAAAACAACCGACTCGCGCACTTAACATATTAGATCTTTTCCTGGTAAACGACCACGTCCTCAAGCGCAATCCGAGAGTCGACATATTTGAGGGAATTTCAGATCACAGAATGGCATCTCTTACGTTAGAGTTAAACTTCCGATTAAAACCATCTAAAAGCCAACACTTAATTCCTGTGTACTCACATGCTAGCGACGTCGACATACTTGATGCTTTAGATAATGAGTTTTCCAAATTTGTATGTCTTTCGGAATCACATGACGGCTCTGTTCATAGCTTATGGTGCTTCTTTAAAAAACTTGTTCACAACTGTATCGACAATTTTGTGCCCAAAAAGCGAAAATATGTGTGTGAAACGAATCCGTGGATGACAAGAAACCTTGTGCGTCTTGGGCGAAAATTAAAAAAAGTGAGAAAGCAGCATACGGTACGACCATCAAAAGCAAACTCTGATAAGCTAACCAACCTGCGCCGACAGCTTAAAAACGGCATATTAAAAGCTAAAGATCACTATCAAAATGTATCACTGAAAAACTTTCTTGAGTCATCCCCGGATAAGTTCTGGAGATATCTATCGCCAAAGAAGACCCACGTGTCTGATATTTGTGTTGATGGTATCATGTTGACTGACAAACTCAGAATTGCAAATGCACTGAACGAGTACTTCTGCTCCGCGTTCACGAGTGATGATGGCAAGATACCACGCATATCTGTTCTAGACGCTACTCCGCCCATAAGCTCCCTCGACATAAACGAAGCGGGAGTACTGTCCTTGCTTCTTGGCATTGACGTGAAAAAATCGCCAGGCGTCGATGAAATACCTAATGCTTTCCTCCGGAGATATGCGGAATGGTGCGCCAAATATCTGTGCATTATTTTCAACAAATCACTTTCACGTGCAGAAATACCACACGACTGGAAGCATGCAAAGATTATTCCCATCCCTAAATCAGAAGACCGCTCACTGCTGTCCTCCTACCGCCCTATCTCTCTTCTTTGTACCTCATCGAAACTAATGGAGCACATTATATTTAAGCACATTTCAGTCTTCATTGAAAATAATGGCCTCTGCGACACACGTCAACACGGCTTCCGTCGCGGAATGTCAACCGTAACGCAACTACTGGAAACCGTACATGAAATTGCGGCCACACTGGACAGCCAAGGTCAAATTGACATAATATTTTTGGATTTTGAAAAGGCCTTTGACCGTGTATCCCATCAAAAGTTGCTATTAAAACTAAAACCCATTCTCAAAAACGACCAGCTACTTCAATGGACAGAGGCGTATCTGACAAACAGGCGGCAAACAGTCGTTGTCGACGACGCAAAGTCGGACTCATCTGATGTGCGGTCTGGAATACCACAGGGATCAGTCTTGGGTCCCCTGTTTTTTCTACTGTTCATTAATGACATAGTGCAACACATACCAGTTAAAATTCGGTTGTTTGCAGACGACTGCATACTCTACAATGAAATCCACAGCGAGGCAGATCAGGCTATCCTAAATTCATCTTTATCAGTTATAGCTACTTGGTGCTTAGAATGGCAAATGAGCATTAACCTCAGAAAAACAGTATCGATGACCATAACACGCAAACAGAAGTCATTACCTTTTGTGTACAGCATTAATGGCCATAACTTATCGTCTGTCACGCAATATAAATACCTCGGTTTAGTGATCACGTCGGACCTTAGGTGGAGTAACCATGTAGCTCACATTAAAAATAAGGCCATGAAGAAACTTGGATACCTGAGAAGAACCTTGGCTAAATCTACGAGCAATATAAAATTGTTGGCCTACAAGACATTCATAAGACCATTACTAGAATACGCTACTCCTGTCTGGGGCCCTTACACCCAATCAAACGTAAGCGAAATCGAAAACATACAGCGGAAAGCAGTCAGATTTATCTTTAATTCTTACCGTCGTCATACATCCGTCAGTGCTCTTTTACAGGACGCGAACCTCGAAACTCTAGAGGTACGACGCTATCGAGACAGGCTCAAGATGTTATACCTGATTTATCGACAACATGTCAAAATAGATAGGGAATTGTATATTAAACCGTGTAGTAGGCGCCCAACCCGTTCATCTCATTCGTTCAAACTAATCGAATACTCGTGCCGAACCAACATGTTCAAAAAATCGTTCTTCCCTCGTACAATCCATGAATGGAACGCATTGCCTGAAAATGTATTACAGAGCCCAACCATGTCGTCGTTTATGCACGCTCTCGCTCATCTATGACCGAGATGTTTCCTGTGGCGTCTGTCGCTTTCCAGATGGCGTGCGACATTGAAACAAAAATCATTACACCCTTCTTATCGTTGTCGAGCAGACTACTGCGTGAACATGCGCTCTTTTGCACATTCTTCTCTTTTTTTCCCCTTGTAGTTATTTTATTTGTCCTAAACTGAAACATTTTTTCACCCTGTGGTCCATGTATTTTCTTACCAGTATTTTCAACTGTATTATCGTGTGTGTTTTACTGGAACCTGTTGTTTCTTGTTTCACATACTGAAAAGATTGTTCAACACTGTTTTTAGTTTTATTCCACAGATTTGTTTGGAACCGTTCTCACAGATTGTTCATCATTTTCTTTTGTGTACAATCCACTCCTGCCTATGGCTTGTAAAGCAAGTTGGCAGTATTAAAATAAATAAATAAAAAATCTTACTGTTAATCACAGCCGACACCGATACAGCTGCAGCAAGAACTGAGTAAGAGCAACTTGTTTGAATGAGAGCTACCGCATGTTATTTTTGTCTAATTAAATGTTCCGGAGTGTCAAATGAAAATTGTGGAACGCGCTGGAATAGTGATAGTACGCTATTGTTGGTTAATTCTTGCATACGATGTTGGATGAAACAACGAGCAACGAATAACGTTCAATGGTGAAATAAAGTTCATATTATATACGCAAGAACCTTATTAATAATAATAATAATAATAATAATAATAATAATAATAATAATAATAATGCTTTATTGTACACATCCATAAGAGATACAGAGAAATGGGCCCGTCAAAGTCCCAAAGAATTGTGCGACTAGTCCCGGCAGAGCCGGTTATAGCGTTGTGGATACAAGGTAACAAAATCTATTGCTGCTTCTTCGCCAACAAACAGACTAGAGATTGACTTTATTTCTTTTTTACAGGCAGTAAATAAAAAGAACAGCAAAGGAGGGACTCAGAGCATACGTGACATACAAGTAGACCATGTGATTTTACAGCTCAGCAAGTAATTTCTTTAGGTGCTTATTTAAAACTCGCTGAAACAAACTCTTCAGGTAGTTGATTGAACATTTTTTGAATATATACACTTTTACACTTTTACACACAAACACACACACACACACACACACACACACACATATATACATATATATATATATATATATATATATATATATATATATCTATATATAAGGGAAAGAAGCGTATACTTAACGGCTCGTTTTTCCGTGTTTTAACACAATAATAATGAGATATAAAAGACAGTAATGCCAAAGAATGTACAGGGGAAGTTATTAGAACCGATGGAATGTAAGTAACAAGAAAGAAAAGTGGATGAAAAAATAACCAGCCGTGAGCAGGAAACGAACCTACGACCTTCGAATAACGCGTTCGATTCTCTATCCACTGAGCTACCACATCGGCCTTCTAAATTCCTACTTCTAAATTCTCGTACTTCTAAATTCACATATAAACCCAAAAAAAGTGGATGGAGGGAAGGCCGCTGTGGTAGCTCAGTGGTTAGAGCATCGAAAGCGTTATTCGAAGGTCGTAAGTTTGTTTCCTGCTTACGGCTGGTTATTTTTTCATCCACTTATCTTTCTTCTTATTTACATTCCATTGGTTCTAATAACTTCCCCTGTACAATCCTTGGCATTATGTCTGTTATATATATATATATATATATATATATATATATATATATATATATATAGTCCACTAGATCCTTCGTGAGCGGTCACAACGTGGTTTATTTCAACGTTTCGGCCTAGAGTCCAGCCTTCATCAGAATTAAAGGTACAGTTTGTTGGTGCTCAGCTTTATACAATCTCAAATCAAAGGGAAATGAAGCAGGAAAAAGACAGAAAAAAAGAAAAAAGAAAAAGGGAAAAAAAGAGAAAAAGAATATAAGGTGGACTCCCCTCGGGTGCCCCCCTTATATAATATATATATATATATATATATATTTATGCACTTGTACAAAGTATATTATTATTAATAATAATACTATTATTGATAATAATACTATTATTATTAGACTACGTGCTCAAACACACAAACACACAGGCACACAAGGCTGAGAATGCCACACTGTACAGCTGATTTTATACGCTCGGCCAGCGCTTCACTGAGCCGACATTTAATGCGCAGAGTTTAGCAATACATCCGGCGCTTTTCGGATTAAATATTCCTATTCTCACCAGTATAAAGCCCCACGGGGCTTTTTTGAAATGAAAGTAAAACTTAGATTTACTATTTTATTGCCTCACTCATTATAGCCTTCCAGCCACACGAAAGGTTAGCCTCGCTGATGCAAGATGGGGCCGCTCAAGAACTTGGGCGGCTTCGTCGGCGTATACGAATTGCAAATAAGAGTTATCTTTTCTTCAAGTCTCCGCGCACGCGTTAGCCGGCGTTCGATACGGTGCTTAACCGACCACCTTTGTTTCGAATACGCCAGTTTGATTTTTAAGTGGAAACCGAGAAGCAAGTGTTAAAAGAAAAGGCCCCGAGGAGGAAGAGCTCTGAAACACCCTGTGTGCGCGTAATGACCCGTGGCAGCTGGCCGGCCCCGCCAGTTGGGCGGCATAGTTAAACAGCATTTTCTATTTATTTTTTTCTGGAAAAAGCTGCGGGAAAAGCCGGGAACATTTTGGGAAGAAGGTCTTATTATTACCGCATCAGCTGTGTAAGTTCCCTTTCTATGACGGAAAACGTGGGAAGGCAGTGAAAATTTGGGGAACGCAGTACCCCAATCCTGGAGCATAGTCACTGCAGTTGTCCTTGTATCAAATGCTTGCTGAGCCGTCCAGTTCGCACAGCAAGCTGAGAGGTGAAGGGTGGGGGGAATCATCAAAACATAAAAGAATAATGTGAGCATCGTTTTAGCAATTCTATATATCTACATATATGTTACCGTATTCACTAACTTCTAAACATATATATGTGCATGTATAAAGCGTACCATATCATGTGCATTGCTCACCTTTAGTGTCTTTTTTCAAGTTACACACCAGCCACTAGTCAGGTATAGGCTATTGTTTCAAGTATTTTTACGCATTGTAGGTGATTACTACTTACGAGAACACAGTTTGATTTTATCTGAATGACCACAATTAAAGCAAAGCAATACACAACGACCAACGCCTAACAACTCAGTTGCAGGTAGCAAATTTACTGATTGGCTTGGCATACCTTTCTTATTTTTGGAAGGAGAACAACTATGGAGTCAAAGCAACGACTTATGACAGAACTATTACGTGCCTAGAAGACAGTGCACGTAAGACGGAAATCAAGCACAATATAATAAAGAAGAAAGTTATTCAGACTAAGTCAAACTAAAGTTTACGGGAAAATAAAGTGCGCTACAATCTCCAGGCTCTCGCCGGGTTGAGGTCAAACTTTTTGCGCATTACCTTGGCGTCACATTCTGGTCTCGTATTTTTCTTTTCTTTTTTTTGCTGTGATGTCTTGCTGGGAATTTGATAGTCATAACACGGCTAATCGTTTGTTACAGTGTGACAGCTAAATAATTACAGGCTCCTGACTAGAGACCAGTTAAACGTTCTGTTTGAGAGAGCTCCGAAAACAACAAGCCGGCGGGTGCAAACACCACCAGCCTTCATTGACTGTTGTGCTACGTACCAATGCGAATGAAGTGAAAGGGGCACGTGCTTTTTCTGTCTTTTCCATTTAGGCCAGACACGAGCAAACACCGTGACCTGGTGGCACAAAGACGAATGATCTGAAACAAAAGAGCTAATAAAAGTAGGTCCGCCGCCACGTGATACTCAGACGGACCCATGGTGGCTGAAGGGCTATCGAAAGGTACATGACATCCATGTGGTCTGGCACGACGCAGTCGTGACTTCACTGGTAACAAAAGATGTTGTCATCGTGACTTCACAAACAAAGCTTTGTGGCGTCATGGTGTCGTCGCATGTCGGTGCACCACAAGGTGTATGGCGCACCACAACACCAGTGGCTCGACCAAAGGCGGACCGACCATATTCACCAAAGACTAGTAGTGTACTCTAGGTTCAGAGGGCAGTATACTACTTGATACTCTGTATACTTGATAGAAACATGTCACGTAAGCATTTGTACAGTCAACTGGGCTACACGGTAACTATAGCTGAATAAATATAGGGACATTCAAGTCTCACACAAGTGCGATAGATGTCTCTGTAAGTACTATATTTAAGCATTCGCCGTTCATTTTCTTCCGCTTTCTAAGAAATGCGACCACCTGCCAGTGAAAGCAAGGTAGAATGCCAGATTCCTCCTTTGTCCATGATCGCTTTGCCGGCCAGCCAATTTCGGAACCACTTGACGAGCAACCGCCCAGCGCAGAAATAACGGCGCCAATTTCCCCCCTCCTTTCTTTTTGTTCTCCGTGACTTGGGTGTGGGCGTGACTGTGGTCGGTGGCAGACGACACCACACGGTGGACACTCATCTAGAAGAAACCATCGACCGGCGCTCACCCAAGTGGGGGACGACAAAACAGCCGTGGAGGCATCCAGGTTAAAAAAAAATATAAATTCGGAGTGGAGCGTGTTGTCCTTCCTCCCATCCACACTCCGCGAGAGGAAATGGCTATCTCCGCAGAGAGTCTGTTGCCCTTAGCGATCTCCTGGGAAACAACGAGTCCCCGACTGACATCACCCCTTTTGTTTCGACGCGTCTAGCACCAAAGAAACTGCACAGGAACGTCCAGTAGAATACCCCTCAATTATGCCACCTTTCTCGCTTGACCTTTGAATTTCTGGCGCATTTTTTTTTATTCCAGTTTGTCGTGGCGTGGCTGTTGGACGCTTGCATGTTTTTTCCCGCCATTTCAGAAGAAACACAACAAAGCAAGGGGACGGGGCAGAGTGGAGCCCAGGAGACCCGTTCCACAATCGTTGAAGCACTTGACGTGCCACCTGCGAACAATTTATGGTGCTTTCAAGCGTGGCTATGTTTGTCATGGTGACAGGCTTTCTAAGTCCGCGCAAGTCACAAGGAATACTGTGCTCATTTTTGTTCTTTCTTGTGTACCATACGCGCAGAGCCTCTAAAGCCCTAACGAGAACTCTGAAGACTCGTGGTGAGGCTGTTTTCAATCGTTCCCAGCTTCGTGTAGGGCTGTTTTTATCGGAGTGCATCTTACGTGTGAACGGGTAAAACAATTAGTGACAAAATGAGTCACCATACTTGGATACAACCCTAGGTCGAAATTGTTTCATCAGCTCAAAGCGCATGGTTCACGTCACACGTCAAAAAAGCAATAAATAAGAAGAAACGCTCGTACTCAAAAGCCAAGTCCTCTAACTCGGATGGTGATTGGGAACGCTATCACGAAGCATCAAAAAACTGCAAATCTTTAATTCAAGATTCCATAGAAAAATTCTGTAATAATAATATTGTCAGCATGTTAAAAATAATACAAAAAAATTCTGGAATATAATCAATCCCAAACGGAACTCACAAGTGAGTATAGATATAGTCAAAGAAGGCGAATTACTTTGACCATCCGAGGTTGCGACCGAACTTAACCCTCTTTTTAGCTCTGTTTTTCACCGATGCAAGCCCAGTACCACTTGAAGTTCAACCAGCTTCTATTTCGACTTTTATGAGTGGCATTACCATCACACCGGAAGGAATTGAATGTGCCATTGATCGACTTTCGAATAATTCCGCCCCAGGACCCGATGGCATTTGTCCAAAACTGCTCAAAATGACGAAACAAATTATAGCTTGTATCTCAGCCACCATTTTTCAACAGTCACTCGACACCGGTATCATACCGGATGACTGGAAAATCGCACGCATCGTTCCCGTATTAAGTCTGGCAACCGATCAGAACTTTCAAATTATAGACCGATGACCTTAACAAGCATACCATGCGAAATTCTAGAACATATCATATCATCAGCCGTTATGACGTATTTTACAAAGCACAACTTTTTTTATATTCATCAGCATGGATTTCTTCGAGGGCGTTCGTGTGAAACCCAATTATTTGAGCTTGTAACCGACCTACATCCGGCCTTTTATGACTCATCCCAAATTGATGCCATATTTATCGACTTTGCAAAAGCATTTGATAAAGTACCCCATAAACGCCTAATGATGAAACTTGCCCGCTTAGCATAAACAGCAGCGTACTCAATTTCATTGCAGCATTTTTAACCAAGCGCTATCAATACGTTTCCGTAAATGACGTAAATGACCACAATTCCCCCTTAACCGAAGTCAAATCAGGAGTGCCTCAGGGCTCTGTACTGGGACCAATTTTATTCTTGGTTTACATTAATGACGTAGGCAATAACTTAAGTTCTAACGTTTGGTTATTCGCCGACGATTGCATAATTTACAGAAAAATTAACAGCCCTGAAGATTATAATACTTTACAGACCGACCTGGATAATATTGTAAACTGGTGCGAGGATTGGCAAATGCAAATAAATGCTTTCAAAACAAAAGCTATGACATTTACTAGGTCTACTAACATGCACCTAAATTCGTATTCTACTAATAACGCAGCTATCAAAAACGTTTCTACGCTAAAATATCTGGGTGTCTATTTGTCTTCCAACCTTACGTGGAATGAACACATTGATGCTATAATTTCCAAGGCAAGTAAAACACTCGGTTTCATTAGACAAAATTTGTATTTAGTCAGTCAACTATTTAGTCAGTCAACTAAACTTTTAGCTCATACTTCATTACTTCGATCCAAACTCGACTACACGTCTATTATTTGGAACCCAAACCAGGCATACTTAACAAACAGACTGGAGGCCTTGCAAAATAAAGCAGCACGTCTTAATACTAAGAACTATTCCCGCACATTTATTTATTTATTTATTCAGTTACCCTCAAGGCCCGAGGGCATTACAGAGGGGAGTGGGTACATACATACATGTACAGCATACAAAGCAAAATGCAACAACAGAAAAATTGCAAACGTTGCTTGCTACAGGGTTGAACTGAGGCTACGTACAAATAAAATTAGTGACGGCAATTTTAAATAAAGCAGCATCTTTTATACCAACAATATCACAAGGAAGATGATTCCAGCATACAGATGTTTTTGGCACAAATGAATTATGAAAACACTTGGTGTGCGCTAAAGGAAGTCTTACTTTATGGCGATGATCAATGCGAGTGGAAACGTAAGTTGGTTGGGCCAATAATCTGCTTCTGAGTAACGGATTGGTGAAGTAAATTTTATGGAATATACACAGCCGAGACACTTTCCTGCAAAGAGACAGTAGGGGTAATGCTAGTGTAGTTTTCATTGATGTGACGCTCGAGGTGCGATGGTAATTTGAAAGGATGAAGCGCGCTGCCCGATTCTGCACTCGTTCTAATTCATAGATAAGCGAGTCATGACCAGGGTCCCAAACAGATGCTGCATATTCTAATCTGCTACGTACCAATACTTTGTAGAGTAAGAGTTTCAAGAAAACGGGTGCCTGATTAAAATTTCTTCGAAGGTAACCCAACGTGCTATTAGCTTTACCTGCAATATATTCAATGTGTGTCTTCCAAGACAATGTAGAAGTTATGTGGATACCTAGATACTTATAAGAATTTACTACTTCGAGAAGAACATTATTAATATGATACGACCTGATACTAGTGCTGTGTTGGTTAATATGCATGTACTTGCATTTGTTAACGTTTAACGCCATGCCCGAAGTCTCACACTATTCCTGAACCTGATCCATATCAGCCTGCAAATCTAGAACGTCTGATTGCCCCTTAATTGCCCGATAAATTACGCAGTCATCTGCGAAAAGACTCACTGAAGAAGTAATGTTTACAGGCAAATAATTTATATAGACCAGAAAGAGCAATGGTCCCAACACGGAGCCCTGTGGGACCCCAGAGCCAACCGGGACCCTGGGCGAATCAAAGTTATTAACAGTTACAAATTGGGAACGGTTACTGAGAAAAGCAATCACCCACGCGAGGACGTTATCATCTATATTGAGGCTCCGTAATTTTAAAATGAGTAAATCATGAGGTACTTTGTCAAATGCTTTTGAGAAATCTAAAAAGATACAGTCAATGGGTGTGCCGTTCTCGAAAATAGAATGCAAATCATGTATAAAACATATTAGTTGCGTTTCACAGGAAAACTTTTTACGAAATCCATGCTGCGAATCAGTAAAGAAAGAATTGCCCTCTAAAAATTTTACAAGCTGCGAATAAATTACGTGTTCCATTATTTTGCGTGGTATCGAAGTGATTGATACTGGTCTGTAATTTTCCGGACAAAGTTTATCACCTGACTTAAAGAATGGAATAATTCTTCCCACACTCCAATCATCCGGAAGACAGCCCGCTTCCAGAGATTGCTCAAATATTTTTGTTAAGATTATGGCGCTGTAGGCTTTAGTGTTGATTAAAAACTTGGAAGTAATGTTGTCAATTCCGGCGGAAGACGAGAGTTTAAGATTTTTTATTATTTTTTGTACACCTGCTGTGTCAAAACGAATTGCTTCCATCGGGAGATAACCACTAGCTTGACAAACAGAGTTTGAACCTTTGTTGAGGAGACCTGACACTGCCGCCCCGAAGGTGTCATAGAGAATAACAGCGCAATCATCTTTATGGGTTACCCCGCCCGAAGTTTTAAGTGTTATTTCATGAGTATCTTTTTTATTCACCACCCTCCAAAATTGTCTCGGGTTGTTGACTAACATATTGGGGAGTGTGTTATTAAAGTAGGTTTCCTTTGCTGCTTTTGTGGCCCTCCGATATTCCCCATTAGCAACGTAGTAAGAATCCCATCTGGCCTGCGAGTTAGAAACTTTAGCGGACCAAAACAGCCTTTTTTTCTTATTAGCCAACCTTTTCAAAGATTGGCTATACCAGGGACCATGCTTATTGGTGGTGACTAGCCTCAGAGAAACAAACGCTTCAGTCAGGTATGCTACTTTTTCTTTGAACAAAATTCAGTTCAAATTAACAGAACGAGCCTCGAATCCATCAAGATAGCTGTCCAGAAATAAACAAAGTTCTCTATTGATGGCATCAAAATTGGCAGCAGCGTAATCTCTAATGTGCTTAATATAATTTTCATGGTGAGGAACGCAAACATCCATAGTGAAATGGAGCAAAGAATGATCACTTAATTGAGGCAAACAAAGTGGAGACATGAACAGGTCAGGCACGTTGGTTAACACGAGATCTAAAACGCTCGAAGTAGTAGGTGTAATGCGAGTTGGTTGGGTGACAATTTGCGTAAAGTTGAAATCAGAACAAAAGCTCAAAAAATTATAACTGTCAGTAGAGAACGGACTTAACTGAGGTACATCACTGGACCAAAATATATTTGGGTAGTTAAAGTCTCCGGCTAAAAGGACTGGTACAATAGAAAAACGTTCCATAACAATGTTAACCACATCGTGAAGGTTATTGACAAAGCCCGGATCGCAGGACGGTGAACGGTAGCAGATACCCAAGATAATCTTTTTATAACATGTGCAAATTTCAACAAATATGATCTCTAAATTGGTTACAACAGGCACAAAAGACGAAGTAATATGATCCGCTACAGCGACAAGTACACCACCGCCGCATCTATAACCTCTATCACGACGATACACATTGAAACGCTTTGTAGAATCAAACAATTCACTGCTGTTAAATGTTGAAGTAAGCCACGTTTCAGTTAACAATACATCAGCGTCACATGAGTCGACCGCCGCATTTAGTTCATCGCGTTTCGATCTAGTATAACTGCCTTTAAAGTATAACATCTAGTATAACTGCCTTTAAAGAATCTCTACAGCTGCCCTCCCTGGAAAAACGAAGAATACTAGCATTACTATGTCACTTCCACCGGCTCTATCATAGTGCGTCGTCATTTGCTGCATCGCATATCAAACCTGCTCATCGCATTTTTCCGCGTCTAAATCACCCTTTCAAAGTCCTCCCCTTGTTTGCCCGTACTAATCTTCTTCGTCAATCCCCGTTGTTCTTGGCCATCTTTCATTGGAATCGATTACCAGAAGATATTGCCACAATTCATAATCACGATTTGTTTGTAAGCCACTTGAAGCGATTTTTATTATCAGAGCCATGAACCATGTACTATGTGCGCTTGCTTTGTATTTCTTTTCCATTTATTTTTGTTTGTTTGTTTGCTTTTCTACCGTTTTCTGTTACATGCCCGCTCTTGACTGTGTTTTCTCTTGAAGTGTACTCAACACATTGTTCCCCCCCCCCCCCCTATGTAATGCCCTTCGGGTCCTTTAGGATACCTGAATAAAAAAAAAAGGTCAGGGGAGGCCTTGCTCAGACGACCGAAGCGTGATAACCGATCACCTCAGCAACTAAAGAAGTAGTTCCGCTCTTTATCTCGGAGACGTTGTCTGCTGGAAGGGTCAACGGCCGTCCAGCTCATGACGTCAATCGGAAAAACCCGCCCTTTTGTGCAGGCTTGTGCGCATCGGCCTTTGAGGAGGAACAACCGCTCACTTCTAAAGCTGTAACCGACTATAGTCACTTATTGATCGAATCAGAAAGATGGAGGCAGTGTTGTTGCGATGACTAATGGCTGAAAAGAAAAATAAAAACAATCCTTCTCATGCGTTGCTTCTTGGCACACGTGAAGTGATCACTCACTCACTTATCTCAACCTTTGTGAAGTAACTGTTGAAGTATAAGTATAGTACTGAGGCTCATGAGAGCCGTTTTTCCTTCTGTTTATATTCCTATTATTCAAGGTAGCGTGTGGTTAAGCCTGAAGAGCTCAGCGAACGGCACTTCCTTCGCAAGCTTTTGCCTCTTAATTTTCACATGAACGGCTTTCCACTCTCCCACAGCAAAGTACCAAGTACTCTAAATTGTTAAAAAAATTTTCTAAACATACATATCTGTCAGTTACTCATTTCAATAATAAATTTGCATACAACTTTCTTGGTCCAGTAAAAATATATGCTGCTCGCTGTTAGCCGTAAGGCGGAAGCAACACAAGTAGCGAACGTGTAACCATAAACATATTGCCGTTCGTTTCCTATAAGTTCGGAAAATTTCGAAGGACAGTGTTTTCACGCTCACCTTACCAATTCAAAGTTATTCACCAGCTTACCTTCTAAAAGTGCTTGTTACAGTGACTGCTTGGAAAGCGTGCTTCATATCGGTGATTGGAAGGAGTTATAACGAAGAATAAAACAGTCAGTGCTCCAAACTCGTTTCAATTTACCTTTATCAGTTTGTTATTTAGGAGACATGCAGCAACCACTATTTGCTTGGCGTTGCCGCAAAACACCAAGAAGATGACGTAGCCGAGAAAAACATATACGCGAGGAGCGTACGTCGCGTCATATTAGGGAGTTTCAGAATACCGTTTGCAAGCGCTGCGGGCGTTGCGGGCGCCATATGAGTTTTAGTATAGCATGTGCCCTGCTGCGAACCGGAACGCACGATTTCAGCGACACCGTAGCCTCGGAACCAGCGCTTGCGGGCCACATGTGGGCCGCCATCACCGCACGCGATTTCGAATTTTCTGCGTGTGGTCTGTGAACGCGAACGCCGACTCGCATTACGACGCATGCGCAATGGCAGAGACCGCACCGCAAGGGCTCGTGGTGCGCTATTCTAAAACTCCCTAATACATGTGAGGGATAGATAATAGAGATTTTTGGTGAAGCGGGAAATAACAAACGGTAGAATATAACGTTTGCGTCAGCGTTGCGTGGTCCAAACTGAGCATGTGCAGCACTCTAACATAGCCCCAAATTTTACGTACGAACGCTATTTCTAAAATATAGGGTTCAATGCTAACGCACGCAAGAATTTCTGTACGTAGGGCAAGATGGTGGTGCCTTTTGAGGAAAGAGCCGTCCACTTCGAATTTTTGTAGTCGTTACCCTGCGCTGTTAAAACCTTTCAGTTCCAAGTGAATACTTGTCGAACTTGATTTAGAATATAATAACGAGGCTTCACCAGATGTATACTGCCGATAAAATAGCTGCTTTTTTGAAATTCACAGTCTATTTGGGTTGCAGAAGGCTTCATAAAACTTTTCTACAATGTTCGCTCATGTTTTAGGTAGCCGTACAGGGATAGCGAGCCGTATTATTCGCTTGTTTTAAGATCAGTCGAATTCGGCCAGAGTTAAAGCTGAGCCAGGTAATAAGGGTAGATCTTGAGGAATACTCGATCATGGCACATGTCGATTGAAAACGATGAGTTTTGGGCCATGAAACCCACACTGAACCAAACTCGACACGGAGACGCTGCAATGGGGACTTGTGGTCAACTCGATTTAGTGGCGGATTTGATGTTTCTACAGCGCGTATATTGTTTTTATAACTAGATGGCCCCAGAAGTACTTCCGTTTGAGTTAGCACGAACGTCTTTCGTTGAATACTAAAAGCGTGCCAGTTGGCTTGCCACGTGTTTCGTTTGAGCGTTAGCGCTGAGATGCATGCTAACGCTAACGTAAGCGTGTTTTGATGTGCTCAAACTCTTTAACAACAGTCGAAGAAAAGAATGACACGAAGATTTTATTCTTGGTGTTAATCCTGTGTGCACCTCTGCAGATGACCGAACTCTGCTTGCGTTCTCGCTATGTAAAATTCGTGGGGATCGATTGATTTGTGGGGTTTAACGTCCCAAAACCAAATTCGTGGGGAACGGTAGACGCTATGAAGATAATAAACTGGGCTGAAAAAAAAGTAAACTGTAGCCGCAAGAACACTGGCAGGATGCCGGCGCATACAGGTTTTATTATTATCACCCTCACCCCGCCCCTAAATTTAAAACAAATTTTATTGTCTTTCTACCTACTTTCTTGATTGATATTGCACTCGCCTCAGACGGCAATGCTGACTAAATAAATGACCGTGCTTACGTAGTCTGCGCCCGACTACAAGAGCAATGGAAAAAGTAACACATGATAAAACAGAAACACAAAAAATAACAGTGCGTGCCTTTTTCGGGGGCGTGACTCTTGCTGCCTTCGCTCTGAGCAGGGAGCAGCGAACAATAGAGTGTCAGCCCTTCCCTGTCCTCACACCAGAGGGCGCGGACGAGTGTCGACCGTTTTTCCTTGCCTCGCTTGTCACGTTCTACTCACCGCTGGACACACGCACACGCTGGCACGAACGAGCCAGTTAGCGCTCAGCCCGTGAAGGGCCCCTTTCAGAACAGTAGAACATCGGGCTTTATGCCAGTTGCGTACAGCGTGAAGCTGACCTGATGTTTCGGGGCGACAGTTTTGCGGTCCATATTCCCGTGTTTACTACATTCATTTTTCATCAGCACCGACAACCCTTATTAATAATATCTGACGTTTATACATCACAAAACCACCATATGATTATGAGAGATGCCGCAGTGGAGAGACGAAAAAAAAACGTTTCTTTTGAAATCCAAGTCAGGGTCTGAGCTCTAGGGTGAAGCTTTACTAGCCTGCCCTAAGATGGTACGTGTATAATCAAGGAGGATTGTCCACGTTGAGAACTCCAGTAATTTTCTCCACCTGGTATTTAACACGCACTGGCGTCGCACAGTACACGGTGCTGAACTATTTCACGTCCTTCTATTGAAATGCGACCACCGGGATTGAACCCATGACCTTCGGGTCAGCAGCCGAGCTCAGACAACCTTTCATCAGTTGTATTGCCTAATGGGGCTTGGTTGGGCTTGCTGCATATAACCGAAGCAATGAGAAGAGGAGGGCGTTGAACGGATAGTATGAAAATGATGTGACGTGTGGTACAAGTGGGCGAGTTGTGGGTGTCAACGTTTCTTGAATGTAAACAATTAGAAGTTATCTCCATTTGTCATACCTTAAACAGAAATGAAGCAAACATTTTCTCTTATAAAGGTCCCTTCGCTCAGAACGGAAGTAATGATAATTGATTACATATTACATTGCGTTATTTATTGCTTGTCCATTTCAGTATTGTAGATTTAAGCCTGAAATAGCGCCTTTCTTTGATGAATGCCCAATTATCTTTTCCCCACAACTTGCTTGTGCGGCGAATTATTTCAGGTGTTTCGTTCAAGATGAAACTGGCTTTAATAATGACAAGATACTAAGCGCGTCAAGTAATGCGTAAATATGCAGCCGTAGTAGCTAGATCAAATCATACTCCATAGATACAAAAAAAAAGCTTTATAGTGGCTGTTAGCAGTCTTAGCGGAGATGCTTCGAGGAACGCTCTTTAAAAGTCTTCTGATGTGACATGAGATGCCAAAGCATTTGACTGAGAACTTTGCCAGGAAAAAATGATTTTTTCAAGATATTAGTCCCAGAGTTGTATGAACGAGTGTTATGCATATGACGACGCTGGAACATGTGAGCAGAAAATGGCTGAATGTATGACGTGCGCTCCTTTTTGTAATTGGCACATCTTACGCGTATAAGCTTGTTTTGTGTTCAGGCCAACTTGCGGTCTGCGGTGCTAAATCCCTAGAAGAATGACATGATGTTAAGGGCGCCGGGATTACCGTATGACCGACAAATCTGTGCCACCTGGCTCATGGGAGTTGGGGCCCTATCGCACACATACAAGCAATAAAGCAACAATTCGGGTTACTTTTTTTTTTTTTTGGGGAGGGGGGGAGAGATTTTGTTCTTCAAGCAAAAGTCTGTCGTTAGTCGGGTCTCTCTCTTTCCTAAAGGTAAAAACAGCAGTATCGTTCGTCTAGGAAAATATTTAGCGAGAGGGCTTTATTGCAAAAGTCAGCAAATGCTATTTTCATTGGCACTTTGGCATTTATAAGTACTGTGCAGTAAATATTCGTTTCAAGCAGCTGAGTTATCAATGTATAGAGAACGCCTGAAAATGCGCCTTCGCTTTTAAGTGCAAACATTTAGAGTGTATAAGCTGTCGAGCGGAATTGATGTGTCGAGTCAGTTTGGGAGTTAAACGTAAGAAAAATATAAAATAAGCTGCCTATTTGCAGCAGCTGGCGTGTTCTTTGACGACAAGAGAGGGCGCGAGTGTCCACGTGTTGTGTAGGACACGATGCAGCGTCCCAATAGGGAAGAAGGCACTGACTTCGACATTTTTGTCTAGATTGATGAGTTCCGGTTTTGCCGTGATGTTTTCCACTCTCATCATTTCGGTTTGCGTGTATTTCCATTCAGAATCACGATTTAACTCGGCAAAAGATTTACTTTAAAAGTGCGCATCCAAGTAATGCGAACTTTACTCTTCATGCTTCAACCCAAGGCGCACGCTGTCGATAGTATGTGCACCGAACGCCGCTGGGTGGGGACGCTGACATTTTTCTTCCGCGGCCGTGATATAGGATGTTGAAAGTACTGAAACGAAATTAAAAACTTTTCAGTGCGGTTGAAATAGGCATAATATAGGTTTTGTTTATTGATATATCCTACTCATAAAATGGCTCTCGAAGTACTATTTAGTCGCAAGTAGTTTTTAGAATGAAAGCTGTTATAGGATCACAACACGGTCGCGAGAAACGCCATAGTTGTCAACTGCCGCCACCGCCGGTGTCCATAACCACTATCGCATGAACTAAGAAAAAAAACTCAAGCTAAAAAACAACAAAGACATGTGTTGACATGATGAGATTCAAACGAGGATTCCCTGCGTGTCAGCCGAGCATTCTACCGCTGAGCCACGCTGTTTTTTTTTTCTTTGAGACAAGAAAGCATCACCAGTTATTGTGAACTACGCACAACATACTCGATGACATCAGAAATCACGCAAACACACACAAGCGTCCAGAAGGGGAAGCCCCTCCGGAACGGGGTGAAAAGTCTCAACATCACTGCGCGCTTGAGCAGCTGCTTTCGGAAGACGGATCTCGTCGACCGTGGTGGCTCGGCGTGCCTATCAATCGTGCGACTTTTCCAGAGTAAATAAAGTCCCAACAACATAAACAGGTCATATGGAGTGTTATCAGTCAGGCTATTTTTTCTTTACTGTAGAGCTTCTACGATTTTCAACCTCTACCATATACTTCTTGCCTAACAGCTCATGCAATTCAAAGAACACAGCGCACATATTTTAATGGGGAGCAAATCGTACACCAGAAGTGCAGCTGACTTCGAACTCGCTTCCCAACGGAAGCCACGCCCTGTGTCGACACGATGGCGGAAAGTCATAAACCGAATCGATATCGACCGTTTAACGGTTTAACAGCTTGCTCTGCAAACATTGGTGCGTTCGGTTTCCACAAAAGCTTTTCTTATTTTATTGTTTCTCTACAAGATATCGGACGTAAATGACAAAATGCTAACGAACAGGTCGGTGGTGTTCCAGGACGAGAAAAACAAAGAGAAAAGAGAACGACCGAATCGATGAAGGGAAACTGATTTTGACCCGCAGATTAAGGGGGAAGAAGGGAGGCCGGAACTCGGAAGTGCTTGTAGGTCAAGCCTTCGATATGAACCACGTCGTCGTTTATAACGAGTTCCCGGGGATTAATCGATGTCCCCGCTGCTCACATCTACACCGTCCCAGGTGCCTCCTCCCCCTCTTCCTTGCCTCTTTACCCGCCACTCGAAGGAGCGGGAGGCTCTTCAGCGTCGAGACTCTGGACTCGCAATAAAGGTTAAGGATGCTAGCACGACACAACAATTCTGCTCTCGCTTTGACGTTCGTGAGTGTGATGGATGTCAGAAAAAGTAAAGAAAATTATTGATCTATGCGAAAGTAAAACAAAAATTGAATATTGAATTGTGAAGCGTAGTAGACTTGCCATTGTAGTTTGAGCATGTCTTTTGTGTACAAGATAGATACGACTCTCTGAACTTTTGCGCGTAACGTCTATATAAAGAACAAACTCTCCATGTGCAGGGAATGACACTAAGTGTTCAACAGCACCAGGAAAAGAAAGGTTACATTAACATTTATTTATCAAAGCTGTCCTAAATTGCCGTAAGTGTTTTTAAGAAGTTTGATTAGATTGCTTGATATTAGTTAATATACAAAAAAAAAACTTGAAGATAAACATTTATCACCTTGTGTAAATTCTTCTTGAGTAGTTCTCCTTAATCTTTATCTTTTTGGGCTAGTTAATGAAATCTTTTTGGCTCCGCATGACAGATCATTTTTAGCACTGCTTGTCTAGGCTTCCAGATAATGGGCACGGAAATGAAAAAAAAAAGAAGTTAGCAACGGGACAGAACTGCGGTAATGCTAGTACCCTGAAATTTGCAGCCAGTTTAGCCGGGATTTCTGGAGTTTGTTTAGGATAGTTAGATACATATGGCGTGCAGGCCAGTGCTTAGGAACGATTCTTTGGTATCTGTACGTGCGGCTCCAGGCAGTCACCAATACTTCTCAAAAAAGAGACAGCCGCAATGTCACAGCGCTGCAATGGCATTCTCTGCGCCTAGACTTTCAACATGCAAGAAAGTGCTTGGAACCTCTGCCACTAGGAAAACAAGGCTACAATTTACTCCGTTCGACTCCCATCAGGAGCACTCGTAGCATTAGAGTACCTGTATGCCCATTTACATTGTTCGCTGTAATTATTCGTGCTGTGACACAGAAATATATACGGTATTAGTGTTGAAGCGGACGCGCAGAAAAAGAAGAACGAAAACAACATAAACACCAAAACTGGCTTGATTTAACAGCGACTCATTGTTTTTTTGTGTGTGTGTATGTGTGTTTAGTAACGATCATGGTGAGTCACCGCTTGCATTTGCGAGCCCCATTCTTTTGAGTGAGGATTTGGTGCATTTGGAGTCACTACTGCTGTAAATGTCCCTTGAGAGTTGGACATAGCGTTCGGCTACAGGAACAGTCAGAAGCCGTTGTACTTGCGGGGTGTGGCTTCGGATGAGAAGTCGTGAATTCCACTATACACAAAGAAAGAAGGGTGCCATTGAGATGCGGCAGTCATCAGCTGCAGGGGTTCGTAATTCTGAGAAAAAAAAAGGTGGCTTCTTTTCAGAAGGTGTCTCTTCAAGTACTCGCGTTACACGAACAGGAAGAATATCCTCCCCCTCCCCCCAAAAAAACGTAACTGCCTAAAAAAGAGAGTGTGAAAGAAAGCTCTAGAGCATAGGTGTGGAGGTTGTGTTCTTTAGCAGGTAGGCCAAAAGGAGCATACAACTGAAAAGGCAGAAATAACAAGGTAAATTCGTTCCTCATTAAGCAAGCTTTGCAGCATTGATTGTAATGTACATAGCTAACTAAACTGGTCACGTGTGTACTTCATTGCTTTTACTGTGTCATACAAGTGGGCATGTAGCGCGTAGACAGGATAACCGTTAGTCATTAAGGGTAACTGTCTGGATTCCCAGTGAAGGCAAGCGGATGACAGGGAGAAACAAACTGAGGTGGACAGATGAGATTAGGAATTTTTCGGGCATCTGCAACCTTCCTAATATCTAGTGGCAGCAGAAAGGTGGCACCAGCAAGCACAGCACTGAGTAGACTGGCGGAACATGGGAGAGGTCTTTCTTTGCCCGGCAGTGGACGTAGACAAATTGATGATGATGATGACGATGATGATGATCATGATGACGATGATAACGACAACCAATATTGATGCATTTCGGCGCGTGAGAAGGGACGTCCGAGGGCTTCCCGTATCTAAATGTCGTGCGATGCTCGTCTGCACTTAAATTGAAACTTCTTGTGCATTGTACCCGCAGTTCGCTTTAATGTGTTTCCTACTTTTGTGAGGCGTGAAATAAAGGAAGAAGCTTTGAAGGTTCCTTTTCATGAAACCATGTCTCCATGCAAATGAAAAAGAAGAAAGATGGTGGGGTGTATACTGTAGCGGTGAGTCCTCTGAACATTGGCTTGCGGATGGCTCTTGGCAATACCGAATTCACATCACGATTGAGACGAGGGCGTTGGTGGTGTTTTTTTTTTCGCTGCGTAGCCTGCACAGGAATTGACATCTATAATCTTGAGTTTTTATCTCCCAGGAGATCATGATTGTGTGTTTTCATATTAGGCGCCTCAAAATATATAGTTATTGCCTTAATAATAATAATAATAATAATAATAATAATAATAATAATAATAATAATAATAATAATAATAATAATAATAATAATAATAATAATAATAATAATAATAATAATATTATCATTATTATTATTATTATTATTATTATTATTATTATTATTATTATTATTATTATTATTATTATCTGGTGTTCGATGTGTTTATGAGACACACCATTAAGGATGGCTCCGGGCCATCTTATATTCATTAACGTGAATTAAGATCACAAGGTACATGGGCCTCAAGAATTTCGCATCCAACGAAGAGCGACCGCCGCGGTTCTCATTGCACCCCCGAATTCCTTGTCGGCAGCCGAACAGGGTAATGATTGCATCAGAGGCTTTTTATTATGTATTGTTGTATCATAGTGGTGGACATCAGTATTAAATCCTTACAGTTTGTTTCACGAATGATTTAGATAAAATCTTTGTACATCGCTTTCAACGTGAAAAACTAAATGGTGCACACATTGTTGCATAACATAATCAGAATAACTACACAGTAATGAGAGTCGATCATTATAGTACACCGCACCACGAGTGCTGGCACCACGTTCGCCAATCCGACGTGTGACGCTCCTCCACAAAGTGCTCCTTCAATGAACGGTGAAAGCAAATAAGATAGGCGATTTCGAAAATGATGCGGCGCGCGTGAGTTTCATCGTGGCTGCCATTCCACCTACGTGCAAAGCGTCGTGAATGGCGTAGCATCTAACGGCGGCTGCTAATCACCGCAGCTGCTTGGTTAAAAATAGCCACCTGCATGGATAGCAGTACAATGATTAGCGCTAACGGCAAAAAGCACCCTGTGCAATGGTTTTCATAACAAGATGTTATTGAACGTTGCCTCTGAGCGCTGCTGGCCTCCGCATGCGCCTTCCGGTACAGAGGTAGCATCGCCTACGTCTGCAGACGGCATAACCAAAGCATTGATTAGTTTTTCCGTGACTGCCAGTGCTTTTGAGCCATATGGAAACACTATAGAGTGAGGGCAAGGATTGCGAGTCCTTCCAAGAATATTCGCCACTATTCAGAGAGAGAGAGCAGAAAAATATCGCATCTGTGAATAATCTGCCCCCACTTGTTTCCTCAAAGCTTTCTGAAAAGAACTTTGTTAGTCAAACGAACTAAAATGCTGCACAATAATTGAAAAGCCACAGCATTTTGTCACGCTACCGAAGCGTATCTCAAAGGGCGTGTCGAAACAAGCAGGTGGTTGGGATCCGCTGCGCGAAGTATCGCGGCAATTGAAAATGTTCACAAGAAAACAGTGTGCTCTTTCAATGAAGCCTTCTTATTACTTTTCGTTAATTATGCTGATAGATAAGAATCCATCTTAGAATAAGTTGTGCTCTGGTATAAATAACTCTTGAAACAGAAGAACGAACTTCGTAGTGCTCTATTTTATTCCAGAAACTATTTCTGACTATTAAGACAACCAGAAGTAACTTCTTGCCCGGAAGTGCGCAGAAGAGAAACGAAAGCTTCACTCCGTGTTCATCTTGCTAGGAAGTGCAGCCACTATTACACATAACACACAACACAAGCGCTTAACATCAACTAAATGTTTATTGCAAACGTTGGAGTTTACAAAGAGGCTGAAAAGAGAAAAAGAATAATTCTGTGTAATAGTGGCTGCGCTTCCTAGCAAGATGGATCCTTACCAACTGGCCCGATACAATTGTTTATCGAGTCACTCCGTGGTTGTGCCAGTAGAAACCGAGGGATACTTAGGCTTCGCCTTTAAGAGTTGAACGGGATAGCGGTATCTTGTTTCTAGTGAGTTCTTCAAGCACTTAGAGCACACTTTCTAAGTGTACGAGCTTACTCGAGTAGTTCAAATTTTCACTTCTGCCTTCTAGTAGATATAGTTGAATGTGGCTTCTGTCAGTCAACCTGTCACATATGGTTGCATTATGTGTAATAAGTAGCCTGCTTTTGAACAAAAAAAAACTGTGCGTTTGAAACGTTTTAGAATTTCCTGTGTATCTACTACGTAGTCCTAAGTGAATATTGCACTAACATGTGTGCTTTTCGTAATCGGTGGCTGGCTTTAAACCATGAAGTCTTTGTGACAACCTCATGCTCTGACGCTTGATGACAATGTATGCTCGTACCACGCGACATTACTACAATAATACGTGATGAATTGCGAAGCCTGTATATCGGGCGTATGTGTTGGTAAAGCATGAAAGCTTGTAAAGCATGTTAAGCCTTTTCAGGCAGAGTCAAATATTTTGACTGCATTTCCAAGCAGAGGCGTGGCAGCGTGGTAGAACACCTGATTGCCACGCGATTGACCTGATTTTGATCTTACTTGCACTCGGAAATAGTTATTATTTATTCTATTTGCATCTTTCTCGACCTTTCGCTCACAAGAATTGACACCTGCGCCTACGCTGACGTCAACACCACCAATGCCGACACCGACGCCAAGCCGACACCGGAATTTAAGCAAAACAAGCTCTTTCACGGCATCGCGTTAATAATACTTTGGAGTGAAAGCTTTGATAAGCCCCGCGGCGGTGGACCGCCGAAGGATGGGGTGGTCGTGGCTTATTAATTTTCTCTCGGTCAGCTGTATGCAACGTGTTTCTGGCTGCTAAAATTATGTACCTTTAGCAAGTACTTAGTTGTACGCGTAAAAACATTTACAAAGTACACAAGATATTCGCCACGTTGATCTGGAGCTCTACGTGGGAGAGAACATCTAGAACGAACTTGTTTCGCCAAGTTAAGCAAGGAGAGCTGTCTCTGTGCCATCTGTTTCTTAACCAAGTAATATCACGCTTCCTGCTCATTAGAAACCAGAGAGACTCTTTTTTACGTTCTTTATTTCAAACAACGCTGTTCCACCACATGCCTGACTTCTTTGTATCTTCAGACAGGCAAGAACGACACACCTTGTCACCGTTCTTGCGCGAAGTTGTGTTCTCATATCGTTTCTTAAGGGCAACGTTTTCGATAGATTATCTAACTAAGGTGAAAAGAAAGCGCCTTATGAAAGATTTAATACACAATGATTTTCCTGTGCCCCTGTACCGTTCAAAGTATGAAAAATCATATGATCATGACATACTAAAGCGAGTGAAAAATATGTGTATACCACCCAATGTGATAACCTTCTTTTTAAAACTTCATTTGGAAAGCTTGCCAGTAAAAACGTGACTTGAAGAGAGAGGGATGTATGTACCATGGGGAAGCAGCTGTCTCGTGTGTAACGAACCTGAGACCATTGAACATGTGTTTATTGATTGTAAGAATGCTATTTTCTTTTGGGACATTTTACAGAGGACTTTAAAAAAAGATTTACCTTTTACTCCATATGGAATTCGTTTTTTGCCTTGTGATAGTTCTGTGCAAAATTTGTATGTTATATATTTACTTGGTGTTCATTCGGTTTGGCGTAGTATGCTATCGTACAAACACTGTGATGTGATAGTTCTATCCGTTAATGAGTGTTTCGTGGAAGCTGTTATAAAAGTGCGAGATGTGTATAAGACTACCGACTGTGTTGAAGATGTAATATCTTTGTTCGATGCGTTATCACGCATGAAACAAGTGTGATAGTGATTGTCAGATTAGCTTGACCTGCAGTCAAGAAGGCAGTAAAGAAAAAAAAAAAGCCGTGGTGGTCTAGTGGCTAAGGTACTCGGCTTCTGACCCGCAGGTCGCGGGATCGAATGCCGGCTGCGGCGGCCGCGTTTTCGATGGAGGCGAAAATGCTGAGTCCCGTGTGCTCAGATTTCGGTGCACGTCAAAGAACCCAAGGTTGTTGAAATTCGTGGAGCCCTCCACTACGGCATCTCTCATAGTCATATGGGGGTTTTGGGACGTTAAACCCCACATATCAATCCCCCCCCCAATGCTGGTAAGAGTAGACAAACAGACAAATGTACAGACAGACTGCAAGACAGACAGACAGACAGACAGACAGACAGACAGACAGACAGACAGACAGACCAAAATTTTTGCGTCGAAGGTTTCCAAGAAAGACTATCGTCTTTCAAATACCTTATTGTGAAGTAGATGGCTTTGCCGCAATAATTGTCACTGCTGAGAAGAGAACCCTTTACAGGCAACGCTGCCATGTTTACAATCTTCCAGAAAGGTGGTGTGCACAAAAGCGTTAACTCTGAGATGTGATATCCCACTCCACGCGATAGCTAGATAGCAAGGCAGCATAGTTCGTTAATTCATAAAAAAAGAAGTAACACGGGGTAAGCGAGGCTCATAAGATAAGGTAAGATCTAAAAGGTCGATATAGGCAACCGATAAAAGAACGACACTCATATTGATTCATTATTTTCACGGATTGCTATCAATATCAGCACATCGCGTTTGGGGCGAAATTGTGACATGACGGTGTGCTATCGTGGCCAGCATGGTGACATTGCTTAGCCGGGAAATTATAGGTCAATATTTCGTACCCCGAGGGAGTTCTTAAGTCGGCTTGATTGAAAATGAAGACTGTATTAACTCTTTGCGTTCTCGTGCTGATTAGTATGGCACATATATTAGTTATCACGTTCTCTTGTTTCAAAATGTTTCAGGCATTGCACGACATATTGAAGCCTCTAAAGCAGTGTGATGTTGATGACCTTCATTGAGCGAAAATACACAGTGATCATGGTGGCATACTGAAGGACCTTGGTGACCTAACCTCATCGGCACAGGTAGGTACATTCAATGTGGTAGTTTTTAATGAAGGAACAATTGGAGGTTTTCATGCTTGAACGTATTTAGCACATATCTCTGACGTTTAGAAAATCAAATAAAAGCTCATCTATTTCTAAAAGGTCGCATTATTGATTGTGTATAATTTCTCGAAATAGTGGTTTTCTTTTGTCGTGATTTGAGATCAGGACGTCCAAGTCACATAGGTAAGAGCCTTCCGCAAGAGAGTTATTAAATTAGGGCTATCATTCCAATTTACTGAACGATACGGCGTTCTTGAAGGACTCAGACTGACTTAATTAAAGGGGGGAAAGGCAGGCAAATTGAAGATAAAAGAATGAAAAATTCAAAAATATGTAAAAGGAAGCCATATTGTTCTCAATAATTACAGAAGTAGGCACAAATTTTTACTGGTATATACCTAAAGTAATTTTGACAAAAATAGAAACCTTGTAAACATGGTTTCAAGGACAGTATAATTAGCTTGGTTTTATGTTTGTTATGTTTATATGTGTTGCGTCGTTAAAGCCATAAATACTACCGAAACATTTTCTCCCTATACGTGTCAAGTAAAAGCGGAAATGAGTCAATTAACGCCAATCATTCCCTGGGCCGTACGCCCCATGTTCGTACCGAAGAGCATGCTTCAAATCATCTAGTAATAACTCTACGTATGTGCTATCTTTTTATAATGAGGTGCATAGGAAAGAAAAAAAAATGATTGAAGGTGCCATTTGTGTTTTTTTTGTGTCAGAGTTACGAAGCAGCTATTCGGCTCGATCCTCATCTCGTTCGTGCTCATCTGAACCTTGCTGTGATCCGGAACTTGAAGGTGAGTTGTGACATTGTGGACTTTAGGACAGCATTAATCTATCAATAAACATAAGGAAAAGTGAAATCATAGTTTTCTAGCTAAGTGTTCTTATGTGAGTTGCGGTACATTACAGACAGGATGTTATCCCGCAGGTGGAATTGTTTAAATACTTAGGGTGGCTTTTATTTTTTTAATTAATTTATTTTCATTTTTTTCATTTTATTTTTTATTTGCGCATTTTTACAAAAATGTCCACGCAAGCGGGCAAAGCGAAAGAGCGTCTCCTGATTAGGCTCACTTGTCGTGAGGCACCTTGGGAAAATAAACAAAAACAGTACATAAAAAATTCAAGAATATACAAACAAATTATGAAAAAAAACGATGATCATTACAATAGCACGGAAAATATCGGTTAAAGATTTTAAAAAAAGCTGTTGCTTAGCGATAAATACAAAAACGTTATCAGCACTATTACCATATATTGAAACACATACAATTTGTGTGTATATAGAAAACAATATAAAAACAAAGATTACAACAGATATATTTCTTACATTATCAATTTTCAGCACACGCACCCTATAAGTGGCTTTGAAATATTACATTCATTGTTTTCTTCTTAAACTTTGTAATGTTTTTTGACTTCCTTGCGTAGAACAGATGCTCTTATATCGTAAATCTAAAGTGGAGTCCGCATATAGAATATATGTCAGCTAAAGGAGCACGGGCAATAGGTATGCTTCGTAGAGGTAGCAGTACAGGTACGGTTTGCGTCGTCATGGGCTTGTCACGATATATTGTTTGGTACTCACCTGATATTGCAGTTTTGCTCCTTCTTGTTTTCTGGAGCACCCACCTACAAACTTCGACCACTGTTACTTACGGAACGCTAAGCATTACGATTATGTCGTGGACTCCCTAAGTTTGTCGCAAACAATATTTCATATCAAGAAGCACGCTTGCCTGCAACTCCTAAAAATTTTCAAATACTAACATTGCGTATTTTTTTTATTTATGAATCCCCACAGTGAAGGTCACAGTAGGCTTTCAATATTGAGTCGACAGCCTTTTTTTAACCAACTATAGTCTAGATTAAGGTGCCGACAAGCCATTGTCGTTCAGAAGCTCTTGGAAACATTACAAGTGAACCTTCATGAAGTACTGGTGCTAAGGAGACTTATTCAAACAATAAAGTAAAATTCGAGAATATATTTCGGAAGTATTGCAGAAATTTTCCCAGCAGGTACTCAAATGGCCTTGTGAAAGACCACCTCGCAAGATTAATTTTGAAGAGTGTATTACCAACTGATCCTTCAGTTTGTAAAAAAAACGGCAGAAATCGCAATTGCATATTCATAGTTTAATTGGCGTTTTTAATTTTGTTTACCCAATTTTTCACCTATTCACAAAGCGAAATTACTTGCAACTGTCTTAGCATCATAGAAATGGGTTCTATTCATAACAGATGCTCTCATTCCCACAGACTGCCTGTCCGTCTGCACTTCATTAACTGCACCAAATATGGGGAATGCTGTAGAAGTGTTTTATGCCCTTGCCCCAAGATATGAACGTCTCATTCGATTGGTATGAGTACCAGGTCATAAAGGTAATACCCTCCATGAACATTGAGATGCACTTAAAGTGGCTTCATATAATGGTCCCATAATTGCTATATTACTGCCGATAGCATTTTACGCCGTGGCATGTTGTGAAAATTTTGCCACATCGGATAAGTTTGAAATGTCTTGCTTCGCAGAAGCGGACTTTTCTCTTTTTAGGTAGACTTCGAAAAACCTACGGTGTTCTTCTAGAAGGGCGGAAATATCAATTACGAGAGTACGATGCTTAGTCTACCTACTGAATTTTCACCTACACAGGTCTGGTCTGCTAAAGTCACCCTTTTGCGCTCACTGCAACGAGATAAGATTTCTGCATTTTTTCTTAACATGCAGTGTATTTGCAAATAAAAGACTGTTATTAGATGAAGCTCTTCATATGTAGGCTTTAAAATTATACCTACCAGCAGCCTTTTCCTTTGGACCAACTGGAAAAAGCTTCAGCCACAAGAATGTGTGCGAAGCTATATGCGATTTCCTAAGAAAAACAAAACAAATTGAGTGTACAAAATAAGCACAAATTCACTTTTATTATTCTGTATTTATTACATGTCTTACCTATATTTTCGTATAAAAAATTTCCTTATCTAAGCTTAATAGGCTGGCAAAACAGCCTTATTTCTAAGATAACGTACCGTCTGTTTCAAGCCCAATTCCCTGTGCTGGTTGCGCCAGGCGTCTGACGGCCAACCAACCACCCAACTATTTCATCATGCGCCAGTAAATATAGGGCTTCTGAAAACACTCTGTAGTTTATGCTTATTTCTTTTTTAACACTTCTCTTGGCTGCACCTAACCTTAAAATACAACATTTTCTATGCAAGAATGTTTGTGTACAATCATTTATGTCGACATATTATGCTGCAGGTTTTTTCCCAGAGTGACTACCCAGGTTCCTTTCCACACTACCAAGTGGCCCTGTCGCTGGACCCAAAGAACCAGCTCATCATAGTCAACATGGGGTAGTTGAGGCGACGAATCACCTGGTCACTCACTTCGTTCCACGACTGTGATTACGGCTGATACAACGTGCCAGAATGCGGTTACTGCGCCGTTTTCCTTTGAATTGGCACTGACGCCCTGACGGCACCTCTTTAGTTGGATGCACGGTGTACCAATTTTTACGCACCGCAAAGTGTGTGAGAAAGCCGGCACATGTTCAGGTATGGAACAAGGTTATCAGAATTGGTCATCATGAAGTCAAACCTTATAGATATATGTTTAACGTCGATTGGGCTTTGTAATACCTCCTCCTATTCCACAGTTTTTGTGAAGCCATCCACAAACAGACTGTGAATTGTTCCTTTCAATGTGAGAACGTATTTTTTACGCACCGTGAAACTTTGCTGATATCTCTTTAAAAGCACGCGTGCTGCATTAAATTTAGAAAATCCAGTCTCACCCATGTATTTTTGTGGTGTTAAAATGCGCTCGTGATATCACAATGTTGCGCAATGACATCATCATAGTGCCAGGCCTTGATTGCGTCACACCATGTACCTGTGCAACGTTGGCATGTTTTATATTGATTTTATACAGGACTATAAAGGTTTTGTCTCATATTGTTCCTTGCTGTTGCAAGCGTGCACGAAAAATACTATTCCGCGAATGCTTCACCCATCCATTCATTATTGTGTAAAGTCTTTTAGGTAGACAATATTTGTTTTTAAATTCATTGTGAACAAAAGTCAGTTGTGACGACGATGTTCTTGTCAAATAGGCCTGCAATCGAAACATTTAAAGAAGAGAAATACATCATAACAATCTTCGTTACTTATTGTGCGATATGTGTTAAACCATATATATTTCCCTTCCTTACTATGATTTCTGTGGTTTGGTGTGGTGGAAAGTACCGCGACTATGAGCTGCGGCATAAGACTATGCAACAACGTGCCCAGATTAATGACTCTCAGTGAACTTAGCAAGTACTTCAATTGCAACATAACTCTTTCAAAGTGAGACATTTTTGCTAAAAAGTGGTAGCTGGGAGTGGATCGTGTTGTGTGTCGGCTTACGGAAGCTTATGATTGAAGCGAAGTCGTCATGTCAATACAGAATGGTACATGAAAATATCGCGAAGCAAAAAGTCTGATGTAATAATCGTGATTCTGTGCGTATGAGTGTTCACTGTGGTTGTGTAGCCTACAATGTGTCTTCAAAGTCAGTTCATGTTACCTTTTTACGGGGTGCGATGCAAAAATAACTTCTTAGCTGCTGACTAACACGTCTACTGGCGAAAATTGTAAGTAAATCTTTTGAATGAAAGATTGGAGAGCGAATCGGCATCATTGTGCTTATAAAGACAAGGAGTTGGCCTAGTTGGTTTGGATTAAGGATAAATAAAAGTAGGCATGCAGATACGGACACAAAAAAGAAACGAAAACACTACAAAAAGGCCATGCATTTGTAATCTTCATCTACTGTCTTTGCCTGAGCTTTACTCAGACTTTTTCTTTACCACAGTGTTATCGTCCCGTGAAAGGTTTTCAGGTGTTGACTATAGATTTTCTTGTGATTTCTTGTTGTTTTCACAAATGAAAAATTGAATAATTTTTTGGCTACATACACTGTTTCTGGGTCAGGGAAAGTAGATGGTACAGAAGCAAGCCTGCATTAAAAAGTCGCAAACTGAGATATCCGAGTTTCTTCGGTTTTGTGACACGGGCACTGACACCAGATATGCTGAAGACCATAGCTCTTTGGCCATTCATGGCCCTTGCACCACAAAACCCCACTAAATGCTGAAGACCATTCCTACCACTTCAAGAGATCGCATGGTCATCTCAAGCAGTGATACTCACGCATGAAAGTTGACGCTACTTGCGTTTCAATAGCAGCCTGTAGTTGTGCGACAGTGTGTGACAGGAGTCGTATTACCAGGCGCAGCTTCAAGTATACAGCGTATGTCAAACGAAGCTATTGGAGAATATGACCAGTTGTAGAAACGAATCATTGCTCAAATTTATACTTCTGACACGAAGGAGCAAAGAGGTCAGTTTATTGAGTAATTTCCGGCCGGTCTGTTGAGACGATGCCACCAGATATACAATGCCATTGCTTGAAATTTGCAATCTCTGTAACCTACTCTTATTCAGAACATTGTGCGTACGTGTTGTTTGCCGAAATATATAGGCGGCTATTGATGACAGTTCAGCTTTCAGGAGCTCTCACGCAAGTAACTTCGAAGTAACGAAAGCTCGTTAATTGCTATCGTGAACCGTAAGTGTTTATATAATAATGATTGTTGTTTTTTGACGTCGCAAAACCATGATATGAATGACGCTGTAGCTGTGGCGGCAGAAACGTCGGTGCCATGGGGTTCTCAGTGTGCACATAAACCTAGGCACATATGCCTCCAGAATGTTCACCTATATTAAAAATGCTTCCAACGCGGTCAAGGTCAGAACCCGCAACTTGCGGGTCAGAAAATGAACCCCATAGCCTATAGACAACCATGGCGGGTGTCGTAAGTTTTTATTCTACCCGAGAGAGAATAAAATGAGGGAAAGGCAGGGAGGTTAACCAGATAATGGAGCATCCGGTTTGCTACCCTGCACTAGGGGAAGGGGGAATGGGGAAGAAAGATTGGAAAGAAAGCGAAGAGGGAAATAGACGCGCACGAAAAAAAGGGGGGGGGGGGGGAGGTGGGGTGCTACAGTCTATACAATAGGCCGCTGCCACGCAAAAAGTTCAGTAAGGCCTTCACTGATTTTCTGTGAGCACACAAATCATGTCTTTCCAGCACTGATTGTTCAGACAAAGGTCTGTCGTCAAGGCGAGCTAACGCAGCAGCTAGTTGCCGTCTTTGCACGCTGTAACGAGGGCAGTGACACGGAACGTGCTCTATAGTTTCATCGCTGCCGCAATGACCGCAAGCAGCACTGTCTTCCATGCCGGTTCGGAAGGCGAAAGCTTTGGTGAAGGCGACACCAAGCCATAGTCGGCAAAGCACCGTTGTCTCGAGTCGAGAGAGTCCAGACGGAGGCCGGAGTCGACGAGACGTGTCCAGTCTACGCAGTCGTGTGTGCCGTAAACACTCGGTGTTCTACAGGGATTTTAATTCTGCATTAGCGATTTTTCGGATGGTCATTGCAGCTTCAGTCCTTGAAAATGGTATAGATTTTTCTTCACCATCTTCGTGTGCTGATCGGGCAGCTGCATCGGCATGTTCGTTGCCCAATATGCCGCAGTGACTTGGACGCCACTGAAACGTGATTCTGTGTCCTTCGTCGAAGAGGCGGTGAAGCAGCTCTTTATTTTCCAGCACTAGTTGCTCATGAGGTCCTCGGCGTAAGGCGAATATCAAACACTGTAGTGCTGCCTTAGAGTCCGTGAACACGCTCCATTTCTTGGCTTCTTGGTGTTTAATGACTTGAATTGCGCTACGTAGAGCAGCAACTTCCGCAGCTGTCAATGATGTCTAGTGGGATAAACGAAACTTCACCGTTGTAGCTGTTGCAGGAAAGATCACCGACCCTGCAGACCTATCCACTTAAGTTGAAGCGTCAGTATATGGATGAGTATGCTCACTGTATTTCTCATATAACAAGAGAAGAGAAAGCTGCTTTAGCGCTGGAGACGAGAGCCGGGCTTTTGACCCTATGCCTGGAACCGTGAGTTCAACATGTGCGTAGGTCATACTCCATGGGGGAGTTGAAATCCTCGATGGAGTTGTATATCCCGTCGGAATGCGTGTGCGATATGACAAGACTGTCTGGCAAAATGAGGCACGAGGTCGGGCTTCTGGCAATGAAGCTAGATGATGGGCAGAGGCACGAGTAAGATGCCTCACGTGTGCTCTGAGCACTTTCATTATGATATGCCTTTTTAGCGGGTAGTCATTAGCGATCTCGATTGTCTCAGCTGTTGATGAACATCGCGGTAGCCCCAGACAAACTCGCAGAGCCATAGCCTGGATGCTTTCGAGAGTCCGAATGTTTGTTCTACAGGTGTTGGTCAACACAGGCAAACTGTAGCGCAAATAGCCAAGAAAAAGCGTCTTGTACAATCGCATCATTGCATGTACTGAAGTCCCCCAGGTTTTTCCTCCGAGATACTTGAATAAGTTAGCAATTTCTGTCAGCCTCTTCTTCAAGTGCGCCACATGCGGCCCCAGCAGAGGTCTCTATCAATGAATACGCCTAGAAATCTGTGCGTCCTGACATATGGTATGACTTGGCCATCGATTGATATAGCGTATAGTCTCATTGGCTTTCAACTAAAAGCAATCAATGCGCGTTTCGCTGGCGAGATTTTTAGACCCTGGTCCTTGAGGTACACTGATACCAACGTCACAGCTTTCTGAAGTCTTGCGCGTACCTGAGGTCTTGTCACGCCAGATGTCCAGACGCAGATGTCGTCAGCGTACATGGATAACTTGACCACACTTGGTAGTCGTTCTACAAGACCAATGAGAACGAGGTTGAAGAGGGTTGGACTCAAGATGCCACATTGCGGGACTCCATGATGCGTAGGGTGTTGGGAGGTTGGACAATCTGCAGTGTTCACAAATAAGGTCCGCCCTTCTAAATAACTGCGCTTCCAACAATACCGTTGCCCGCCTAGGCCCACTGACTCAACGGCTTCGAGGATGGCGTCATGTAGAACGTTGTCATATGCTCCTTTTACGTCAAGGAACATGGCTGCAGATTGTCGTTTACCTGCCTTTTGTTGCTGGGCATATGTGACGAGATCCATATAACATTTTCGATCGAACATCGGTGACGGCGAAAACCAGCCATGGCGTTCGGATATATCTCATAGTATTCCAGGTACCATTCAAACCTTGCCAAGATCATTCTCTTCATTACCTTTCCTACGCAACTTGAGAGTGCGATCGGTCGGTAAGAGGCAATGTCCATGGGAGATTTGCCAGACTTAAGAATCGGTACAAAGCGGCTAATCTTCCAATCTTGCGGAACGACGCCAGCTTGCCAGGAATCATTGAAGATGTTAAGGAGTGCTACTCGTGCCCGTTTACCAAGGTTGCACAGCATCCTGTATGAGATGTCATCCGGGTCAGTTGACGACGACTTATTACATAAGACGAGCGCCGCATCGAGCTCCTGTGATGTAAACGGTAGATCCATGCGTGGGTCCCGTGAGTGAGGGATATGATTCACTGTATGTAGGCTTGTGTACGCTGTCTGGCCCACGGTCATAGCGCAGAAATCTTCTGCTACCTCAATGTCATGCCGGCGATGAAAAAGTGCAAGGGCTTTGAAGGGAAAACGCTGCTCTGGAACATAACGCAGGCCTCGCACAATTATTTCTATCTGAGACAGTGGTTTATGAGGATCTAGCGACGCACAAAATTTCCTCCATCGTTGGGTGTCTAATTTGTCAAAGCGCCGTTGTATCTTCTTTTGGATGCGCCGGGCTGTCCGTAGATCGTCTGTGGAATTGGTGCGTCGGTATCGTCTTTCGGCACGACGGTGGATCGCACGAAGTCGCTCGAGCTCGAGGTCACATTCAGAGTACTTCGACTCTTTAAGGAATTCAGAGTCTTTAAGGGCGAGTCAATCCCTACGCACGTCAAGGTGGGACATTTCCGGCATGTGGTACGGCATTTTGTCCCAAAGCCGCTTCAGTGCCACAAGTGTTTCAAGACCGGCCATGTCAAGGGCGTCTGTGCGAACTCTACCGTATGCCCCCGGTGCGCGGAGGCGCACACGGTAGACACTTGTTGTGCAATAACTTATAGGTGCGGCAATTGTCGAGGTACGCATGAAGCCACGTCTAAGGAATGCCCAAGACTCAAGAAGGAAAGGGGGTATCCTGAAATAAATGGTCAGGGATAACTCCACCCATAGAGAAGCTTCACAGAAAATCCGGTGTCGACCTCGCCACCGACGGAAGCGCTCCAGTCATGGTGACATTCATGCACCACTTCGGTCTACACCACCATCAACATCCAGTAGAAAGCCAGAGAGTACAAGAATACCTCCACCGGCGAAGCCTCTCTCCCCTGAAGACTGGCTGGTGCTTGCGAACGCACGGCCTTCCGAGCAGCCTTCCCGCTCTCTGCTCCCAGTGAAAGCCAATGCTGCTGATGACGAGGCTCCAACAGCAGATCGTCAAATTATTCCTATGCTGCGATCCATTGTGAGTGTCATCAGAAGTCTTCTGACAAGCATCGATACGCCAACTGCTAGGAGCGGCCTACAGGTGCTGGACGCGTTGAGTCCGGTCCTTGCAAGCCTCCAGTAAAGCCATGGCCGACAATCACAAGTCGTTCCGTCAGGAGGTCAAAGAAGCGTCGATTCTTCAGTGGAACGCAAGAGGTCTGAGATGTCGCATATCTGATTTTCGCCAGTTTGTTCATCTGTACCGATTTCCTATCATGATTATATGTGAACCGAAATTATCGCACCCAATCAGATTATCCGGCTACGAGTCATTTTTTTTCAAGTGACATAGAAAGTAGCAAGGTTGTTGTATTTATTCGCCGGGAGCTTACTTACGTCGTCCAGCCAGTGGAACCTCACGACGGCAATCAGTATGTGTGCTTGTCTGTTAAAAAAGGAAAGGTGACATTCGAAATTCTAGGCATGTATATATCCCCATCAAGTCATTTCGACGCCAACAAACTAGACGGCATATTAAGGGCACATCCGGGTTCGTGGGTTATCAGCGGGGATTTCAATGCCCATCATCCCATTTAGGGAAGCTCAAGGCTTAATTCAACGGGACGACGTCTAGCATCATTGGTTTCCAGCCATGGTCTCGTCTTTCTGAATGACGCCAGTCCTACGTTTTTACGAGGCACTACATATAGCAGCGGCCTCGATTTGTCCTTTGTTTCACGCCGATTAGCTACACGGGTAAAGTGGTTTTTGGACATTGAAACACACGGAAGCGATCACATCCCAATCACCTGAAGATTAAAGGTATTTCGAACACGTACTCCTCTACCACAACACAAAGAATAGATGGAGTGTGTTCAAAACTCAACTTGAGGATGCTTGTGAAGAAGGCCTGTCCAATAAACTTCAGCAAGCTATTAAGGAAACTGCACATGCGGCTATGCGCTATTCTACCCGAAATATTTCATACGCTCAATATGATGCCTGCCTTCAACTATAGCCGCGTAACAGCGTCCGGAGTGCCGGAACATATTGTAAAAGTCGTTATTTACGTCGGTATAATTCAGCAGAGCCTAGCGGTGGCAGATTTCCTAGCAGGTCGCTTCTCCTTGTGGATTACTTTTTTTCAATCATCGTGAGACGTATGTGTTCTGGTACTACATTGCTGGCTGACGCAGAATCATGCCAGTTGACGTCGTGATGCACCCGAGAAGTGATGTCCTCAAACTGTACGAGTTGTGTATAGCTTTGATTCTACGGAAAAAGTCGCAGATTTTGTTACCGTCGAATTACCCAATCTTCGTTTTCAATAGAGTTATTTTTAATATAGTCCATTGAACTGAAATGGGTCGTGTCTTTTTCCCTTATGAAAGCTTGTCTGACACTGCATGTTCCAGAGTGCCATTGTTGGAGTTTTCATTTTATATGTGTATGGATAAGTGTTATGTGTGCGTACACAAGTTGTAGACGATGACATGCTGTCGTGTTGTCCCACCTAGCCTTCCAATTAAAAGTGAAGCCTTAGAGAATCTTGTCATGTTATAAATTGCGTAATTATAGTATGCTGCTTTTGTTTATAGGTTGTAATGATGGTTAAGGACGTTCGTCACTAAGCTTGTAGCGGACGAGAAAGGATTAACATCAACAATTGATGCGAACAAAAGAAGCTTTATATTGCACTCTACAGAAGGAAGTGACACTTTCTTGTTGATGAGCTGCGCGAACCAATGGCTCTGCGCCTCCTTCGCGGGGAAGACGCCCCCAAGCAGCTGCAGCAGCCCGATGACGGCCAGCGTCGGGTGCGGCAGGTGCGGCGGAAACGCATACTTGTACAGGCACACCTTGTTCTTCTCGGTTTTGTGCACTTCCTGGTCCAGAAATGGGAACGTCGCAGTTTGGGTCCCCGTCGTCCCGACAAGATGCGGTCGTCGACATGCGCGAGGGCAAAGGTGGCACGGCTGGAACGGCTGACCACACACTGATGCGCTACCGTGTGCAGCGCCGTTGAATCGGACGTCGCGACCAACCCAGCAGCCTGGGTTGCAACTCCCGAGGTCCAGGATCAGGCCACGGCTCACGAGGACCACACCCGGTAGGCCTCGCCCACGAACCTGCTCGCGGCCACTGCACCCAGGCAGGAGCCGTTCAGCAGGCCCCGTCCTTGGACCTTGTACAGGCCGACGGACTCGACCTCGAACCGACACACCGGAGCTCGACCTGGCCGACACGTACGGGTCTCACGTCCGGCTCAGGAACGCTGCCAGGAACTCGTCCTCTCGAGCGGTGCACCGCTTTCTTTGTCTTCGTGGCCTCCACCCTCGAGCTCTTTTTCGTACGTTTCTCGGTACGGCTCGGCACCGCTGGCGATCCTCGATTCAGCCAGCAACTCCCCTGGCACCTGGATCCTCTGCCACCCTAGACCTCGCCCGGCTCCGTGGTACTCCGTGCACACGCCCACGTCTTGCCCGGCAGAACGTCTTGCTCGTCCCTTGCCGATGTGCGACACTCTGGTGACACCGGCGCTTGATGGCATGGGTGCGACTACTGAGCAGTCAAACCGCATCGGAGATGCGATGCTCCATGCGGGCAATGGCCAGCCCGTCCAGCGAAGAGCGTGCGCCGAGACGCGATGCTCGACGTAACCGTGACCCTTAGCCAGGCCACGTTCATCGCTGTGTCAAACGGCTGACCGCGGAGACGCCTCGCCGAGATCCGCGATGCCTTCGGCAAGGAAGAGAACAGCAGGCCAGGCCGCGCCTCGAGATGCAGTACTCGTGCCGGCACTGCCGCCCCAGCTGGTGGTTGGACGGCAGCAGCGTGGAGGGCCGCGTTCCCTGGCCGGAACCTGGATCGCCTGCGTCCGACGCTTCGGCCCGCTGTCTCCCGTCTGCCGCTGCTCCGGCTCGTCCCCAGCCACACAGCCTACTGCCACGTAATGGTCCCACGTGGCCCAATCGTGGCACGCCACCTCTATGGGCCACCACTGGTCATCAGCTGATTCACTGACACCCACGCGCACATTACATTACTTTCGAAACTTTCGGAACTGGTTTAATAACTATGGAGTTCAGTTACATGGCTTTCATGATACTAAAGGCACCCTCGTTTGATTTTGTATTTCTTTAGCTATGCATCATTTGTAGGCTTGTATCTCCTGGCTGAGCACTCTGCTCACTATGCGAGAAAAAAGAGCAGGTAGCCGGCATACCTGGGAGTGGATAAACAGGTATTTTGGATGAGGAGTGCATGACATCTTGTCAGGTCGAATGTTGACCGCACAGCGATTTCCAAAGCCACGAAGAAGAATATTTGGTTTTGAGAATTTTTTGGGAGACCGCAAATATTATAGAAAGCGCATTTCAGCATCAACGTACCCATACATATTTATGGGCCTAACTAAATCGTTCAGCCGTTTGTTTTTTTAGTGAAATAAGAGTAGATGCAGAGAGCCAATGGTTCTTGCGCTTAGAAAAAGGTTGAAAAAATGCAAGGACCTTGACCTAACGACCAAAAGATCCACCTAAACAAGAAAACGAATTTGTTTATTACCCTTTCTTTTCTGACTTCACGCATTTCACGACTTTAAAAGTCCGAAATCTTTGCTTGAACACGTGACGCAGCCGCAACATGAACGCTAAGTGATGGAGAAATGTGCAGGCTTTACTCACTGGCAAGTGTTCTGTGGGAGGACTACAGTCTAACGAACATTACCCTGAATGAGAACTGATATTGTTGCTAAGCTTGCAGTTGAGGGGCACATAGGACATGCGCGTTTTTTGTGCACCCCTTGACTTTTCCCTTGCATACTAACTCTTTTGCACAAACGCCCTTATATTTGCCGTGTATAGCCAGTCTGCTTAACCACATATGCTCACTTACGTGTTACGTGTGCGGGAGTGTGCGGTACTGCTGCACGAGTACTGAACCCGTACTGAATGCGTATCATACTGAACCCTTACTGAATGCGTATCATTGCTTGAAATGAGTCAACCCCATTTCAAACATTTAGTTAGCCTTATGCAGACCATACGAGTAAATGCACGTTAACACTAAAGCCGCAACCACGTCTCTTTGAAAACTGAATTTTCAAAAAGAAGTAAAAAAGTAGTGGGCGTTTTCCCGCAACTGTGGAAATATAGAAATAGGCAAATATTGCATGCCTTGAGTCACCCATCCCAGTCGTTTTCACGTTCTTTTTACAAGGTTTATTTGGAATATCTCTATGCAAATGACCAATAGAGCAGAAGCTGAATCAAAATATTTCCCTGATGGTATGGCCTTTGCACCCAAGAAAGAAGAGAATCCCATACATTCATTCTAAAAAAAAACAGTTCAACTATTCGCACTTGCACGAAAATTATAGAAGTCTCCCGCTATGTTGCAGGAATAAATAGCGGTTTTTTTAACAAAAAACATTATATGGCTCCCGCCTCTACCCAGTTAATTTAGAGCGTTCTGTGTATAAGTTATGTTTTCGATCGACGCATTCGATGCAAGCGACCGAATGCGACAGCCTGTCACAAAGACACCCAGAGGTAATAAATCTAGTAGCCACCCTGTTCAAAAACAGCGCCATTTTCACCCCCACCACGATATCATTCTCTCAATTTTTTGTCAGAATCGAAAACGAGGACAAACACCCGCGTGACGTCGGCGAAAACCCGAAGGTGGGAAAGATATTTTAATAGTGTGAATACAAAAGTTCGAATGCTTCCATCCAAACAGCCACGTCTATCGTAATATAAAGAAGAAAAGTACCACCGAAGCTCGACGGGGTATCCCTTGTGAATAGCCCCCAGTCAGTCACGGCTCGATTCCATCGCGTCGCTGAAGAAACTCACTGTGCGAGTGGTTTGGGGACTGCACATTGGTCTTTTCATCTCGTTCACGCGGGTCCTCTATCTCACTGCCGATGTGAAAGGTTGGGGGGCGTGAATGGCCGCTTATCACGGGCCCTTTTCGGTGGTTCCACCTAAATAACAGATACGGAAACTTGTTTTTTTCTCTTTTCTTTGGTGCAATCAGATACCCCGTGTCCATATTTCTCTTTGCATATTTGCTTTTTCCAGTCTATGTAAGGTGCAGCGTGCGAGAAGCTGTTTTGTTTAAGTTTCTTTAACGTTGCTACTCGGATACTTTTTTTCTTTATGTTCGTTTTTATTGGCAGTGAACTAATGTAGCTCTTGTTTCTGTTTCAAGCACTTCTATTCAAGCCCTTCGTTCTGGTAAATATTTGAATACTCTGGCATTGCGTCTTCAATAATAGAACTTCTACACTATATAATGTTTTTCTGCAAGATAGAGTTTACTGGGCACAGACATTACCGTTACGTGCGCCTACGTAGCGTAAAGACTGATTGATTGCTATCTTGTCTAAGTAAAAAAAAAATAAGTGATCTAACTGAAACACCAGAAACGGCGGACATTGAAACAGCAGCTGCCGGTGCAGCGCAATAAATTAACTTTTTTTTGATCAGTGAAAGCTTTCTTGTTGCTCAGAGTGTCTTAAGGCATAAAAATCCAAAGCAGCCTGACTTTATTGTAGCCGAAATAAAGTGTAAGCGCACTTCAAGCACAAATACCTCTTTCAAACTTTCGACAGTCGAAGATCAAATGTACAACGCTCATCAAAACAGTTAATGATATAGGAGCTTAAGTAGTAGCCACAACTCTTTGAGACTTTTTTTTTATACTCCCTTCACATTGATTGACCAGGAAACACTTACAGGTGAATCCTTTTCTTTCGCAGATTTTTTTTCATGTATTGAGTTTTGATTTTATAATTTGAACCATCACGTACTCCTGGGGGCAAAGAACTTCGATGTCCTTAACGAATACTTACATGTCCAAGTACTTATTTTTACACAAATACTTTCCTGAACTCGGGCACAAGTCAAGAAAATATTCCCTGCCATATTCCCAAAATAAATGATTTTGAAGGAGCTTGCTCTAGTATGATCGGGTAACCCGTGCATCCTCCGTAGACATCTGTTATCATCATCTACCAGGAACTCTCGTTGAAAGACTGGGATGGCATTGGTGCGGTATTGCTCGAGCGAATGATAGCGATTGTGGTCAAGTCGTCATAGACCCACAAGTAGTCGCATAGCTTGCAGCAGTGGCCGAATGTATGGTCGAGGAAGTCGCGCTTGAAGCGCACGTCGGCGCCGCCTACGTCCTGTAGCGAACACTTTCTGCTCTTGGCCACGGCATTTCGCGCCCCCACTTCACGGTTTTCTTGCCGCCGCATCCGTGTTGCTTCTGCTTCGCTGGCCCACAGCACCGAATTCACTTGACGGAGAGCCCTCACCGCTGCTTCCTCGCTCGCCCGCAGCTTCAGGCTTGCTCGCCAGAGCCCTCTTAGCTTCGGCCGCCTGGGCTCTGAACGCAGGTTCTTAGCGGCGAGCCCGAACTGAAGCTGCGTTGCGAGCCCACCGGGCTGCTGCCTTGGTTTTTGGTTTGTACATGCGGCCAATAGTGACGAAGTGTACTCATAGCGTGAGCTACCGGCGGAGAGAAAGGAAGCGGACGTGCCGAGAGTGGTGGGCGCCCTCATAAGCGATAGCGCGTCATCTAGTGAGCATTCTTATAATCACCGGAAAACCGACGCTTTGGAAGGCATCACACGTTCACGCGCGGCCACAGAAAGCACTGCTGACACTTTCCTCTTTTGCTTTCTCTTTAACATTTTTTAGATGCGGAAGCATCTTATACTCGCGCCTTGTAGTGCGCCGTCCGCGCCGTCCGCGCCGTCCGCACCGCTTCTCGAACATTCGACAGCTGACGCGCGCGCATGCGCCGTCGCGCCGTCGCCCACTCTTCCACCATCTGTGCATCCCTTCCTCCTCTACACACCGCGCGTGCTTCACTCCTCCACCATCTGTGCACCCTTCCTCCTCTACACACCGCGTTCGACATCTACAATTCTCCTGATTCTCCAGTGGACGCGCATGTGGCGTCGCGCTTCGAGAACATTCAACAGCTGACAGTGCATGCGCCGTCGAGCTGTATATATACTCAAGGTCGGCGCTCGCTCGCTCAGTTGCCGCTCGTCGGTTGGTTTGTACGGCGCGTCGACGTCCAAGGTCGCGGTGAAATGAATTCCAACGAATCCACAAACACAATGATCGACGTCCCTTCGACCAGCGCCGCCCTTTCGCATACGTGTGTACGTGTTCACTCATTTAACACCCCCTCCTACAACCACGTTAACCAATTTAGCCATCGACCCAAGTAAGTCGCAATTTAACACCCCATTTCACAACCACGTTAACCAAATTAGCCATCGACCCAAGTAAGTCGCACTTTAACACCCCGTTAACCAATTATATGCTCCGCATCCTCCTCAGTGTTCCCCCGAGAGAAGCTGCGGGCAATTTTTTTTTCTCTGTCCCACCCATCTCCCGCGTGGCGTTGTTGAGGTGACCTTAACAGTGAGCATGACACACATTTGTATTCGTTTCTCTTTCTTTCAAATCCAGTTGGAGAAAGTTACCACGCGGCCTATCTAAAACGGACGCCTTGGGGATTTTAATTCATGAGGGGGGTGGGGGGAGGGGGGCATGCCATCTAGTAAGCATTGTTAGAATTACCGGAAAGGCAACCTTGAGCGCGATCTCAGAGGTGTACAGGCAACACTAGTGTACACGCCGCCGATATAAGTTAAGCCGCGGGTCGAAGGAGCAAGCTTTTAAAAACGGCTCTTGGAAAATCAAAAGACCACTCTCCTAAAAATTCCGTTGCTATGTATGTCATCGTAACGTCACCGCCGACTGCTTTGCAGTCAGAAAGTTCTGAACAGCTAAGTTCTGAATAGGGAAGTTCCGAATATGTAGGTTCCGAACAGAGGAGAAGGCACTTGCACATTTCTTTTTGTTTTCTTTTGATATTCTATCCCATTTGCCCAGAAGGCTTTCCGGGACTTCGCTCTCTCCGGTTACTCACCCAATGTCAGCGTGGTAGAATATTGTTGCCTTCGCGTTTCATTTCATCATGCATAAAAAGTACAGGCCTCACTCTATTGCTAAAATTTTTGTTTATGAAGATAAATAAAACTACAAAGATATTAATTAACCTTGCTTAGGCTTTTTATAAACTGGCAATTCTAAAAACTCTTCCTGGCGAGAATTTCTTGTGAAGATAAGAGTTAAAAACGAGCGAAAATAATAAAGGTTTGAAACTGCGCTCAAGACGGTCTAAATTAAAGGTCAGATGAAGAATTCGGCAGATCCCCCACGTACCTTGGGAATCGACGTAATACGAAGCATGCAGATGGAAGGTAAGCGTGTTATTACTTTTGTTGTTGAGAGACACGTTACAAAATAACACTAAATACTTGTAAAAACGTTCCACGCTCACAGATATGTTGCACAGTCACACATATTTTCAGTAGTTCACACCTGCGCAACAAAAGCATAAGTATTACTGAGAAGTGGTAAGCTGACATGTAACGCTTCAGTTCGCGAGGATGGTAGCTTTTGACACTGCTACAATAGTAACTTCAGTGTATGGCACCTAACGTATACGACTGACGTTAACCCGACAGACGGCTGTATCATAGGAATACATATGTAATGTTTGTAAAAAAACGATAGCCAACATTGCAACCACAGTTGCCGTTTCACCAACATTGCACCTGAATAGTGTATTTTACAAAATCAGTACCGTAGAGGGACATGACTGTTGTAGAATACTTGATTTCCACGCATAATGCTTGGGTTTGATTCTTGGTGGGATCATGGTGTTCGTTGGGTCAACGCAGTCGATGTCAGTTTCCCTTAAAGCTCTCGCATTTAAATGACCAATATCTGTTGTTGCCGTTGTTGGCTACATAAGAACTGTCAATCATTTATGGCGCATACCCAGTGGCACATACCCGCCCGCGGGTGTTTGGTGTTTGATGGCGTACGTGACGGGATTATGACATAAATCACGTCACAACCAGCGGGTCTTATTTGTTAAACCACCTTATTCTTTCGTACTACCTTTGGTTCACAAAGTTAATTTACGCAGAGATTAGTTTTGGAAAGAGTATGAGGCGTCTGCTTCTACTTGAAAAGTCAACGGGAGGGCGGAATTCGGAAGTGGAATGTTAGCTACAATGGTACTCCGGCTTCGACTCTGGAAGCCACTAGAGACACGCTAAAACGAGAAGCGGGTTTTTGTCTGTAGTGACGTCGAAGAACAGAACCGCGGGGTGAGTCCTAGACTGAGAACTTCTCCTTACAATGAATATAAAGCAACCAACTGAAAGGAAACAGCTTCTCGAAGTCATTCTCTCATGAAGTTTACAAAGCGAGCGACTGGGGCTTCTGCGTTGACACAGAGCGTCGTGAGTTTTCTGCACAGGAGTTCGCATACCACCGCTACTGAACTCCAGGGAAGTTCGCATTGTTATGTAGTCATAAGAGCTTGGCATTCTTAGCATTCCAAAAAAAGGCCGGCAGGAAGCATTTGGAGGAATAGGCCCACAAACTGTGGCAGAAATGTTTGAAAAAACGGTCTTAAGAAGTCAATTTTCCACGTGACATCGCTAATGATTGTATTCGGTGAAGCTGCCTTTGAGCGGAAACAATAGTAACTTTTCGAAACGTTGTGATAATATAATGGTGATCATGCGATTTTCTTAGTCTCTGTACCTTATTTGTGCTTCGAATGCCCGGATGCAAGTTGTCATTCCTGTTACTGTTAGTTGAGGCCAGATGTAGAATTCACAAGGAAACGTTTGCGATTTGGTTCACTCACAACAACCCGTCAGAGAGAATCGGGTCACCAAGAAAAATTGAATAAAAAGTCTGGCCGGCGTTCGCAATTGTTAATCTGTGCCAAATTTGCATTCTCTTTTGTCTTGAGTTCAGGCTCATTACGAAACTTATACTTCTCTCAGTAGTGATTGATTGATATGTGGGGTTTAACGTCCCAAAACCACTCTATGATTATGAGAGACGCCGTAGTGGAGGGCTCCGGAAATTTAGACCACCTGGGGTTCTTTAATGTGCACCCAAATCTGAGCACACGGGCCTACAACATTTCCGCCTCCATCGGAAATGCAGCCGCCGCAGCCGGGATTCGAACCCGCGCCCTGCGGGTCAGCAGCCGAGTACCTTAGCCACTAGACCACCACGGCGGGGCATACTTCTCTCATTAGTGAAACACATTACTAGAACTAAAATAAATGAGTTCACTCTGCATAGTATGGCTAAATATGCAAATACGCTGTAACTGTGATTGTTGGTAGTATATGAAACTAAACACTACTTAATTGGCCGTAAAACGCAACAAAATGAGTCAACGGAAAGGGAGGTTAACACATGCTTCAACTGACACCAAACGTTTGAAATGTTCATTCTGATTCATGGTTATTCAATATCTACTACGCCTTTTTTCTCAAATGAATCGCTCAAGCTAGGTATGATACATTTATCCAGTTGTAACAGAAACAAAGTGTTGCGGCGAATACATTATTTATTAAGCGCTAATAGGTGGTAATGGCAAGTTTCATTACCAGATGTATGTAGATGCTCAAACAAACTGTGTATATTTTGGGGCTGAGAGGACTAAGTATGAAAAAATCTTTGAGTCATTAGTTCTCTCAACATAAGGCAGACACTGGCAAAAAAAGAAGACCTTGTGAGATATTGTTAACCAACACTGTGATGGGTTTGTAAAGCGGCAATTGAAAATTGTATATCCTCACAAGTAATGAAACCTGCTAAAGTGCTGACATTTAGGCCAAAGCAATGTCGCTTTCAGTAGAAATACGAGCACAAATAATTGTAGTAGACAAATATAAAGAAAATAGTATACGATACAGCAAATGGATGACATTGTTGTAACATACCACAAATGTGTTTCCAGGCAGAGGTTTGTTGACACGAAATATGGAATCAACCTCCAAGAACTTAAGCGCCAGCGAAGAAGGATCTTGAAATCACTTTAATAAAAAAAAACATAACGGATTCACAAATCACAACCTTGGGTGCGCATTTGATGGTAGATTAGATTTCTCTTTAGGAATTATATAAATATATAGTATTGTTCAAATATTGGCTCACGTTTAGAGAGGTGTATCATAGTTGTTCAGATGTTATCCACATTTGCTCATAAATGCGGACCTAAACATCCTGTTGGGAAACGTGTCACAAAAGAACGCGACCAGTACTTGAAGCTCTCCGGATGATTTTTTTTGTGTTTTCAGGTATTGGACACATTCAAGTTGCTCACTATAGAAAAGTGTCTGCGTTGAGGACTTTATGGGTATTTTACTTTGCTGAAGAACGTGTCAGCTTGACTTCATTACTGGCGAAGGCTGAAATGACCACTTTAAATGGGCATGGCTAGATAGCTGCAGCATGCGACATTACAATATCATCTTGTAGTTGTACTGATTGATATGTGGGATTTAACGTCCCAAAACCACCACATGATTATGAGAGACACCGTAGTGGAGGGCTGCAAAAATTTCGACCTCCTGGGATTCCTTAACGTGCACCCAAATCTGAGCACACGGGCCTACCGCATTTTCACCTCCATCGACAATGCAGCCGCCGCAGCAGAATTTGATTCCGTGAAATGCGGGTCAGCAGCCTAGTACCTTCCTTAGCCACTGGACCACCACGGCTGGGATTGTCATTGTACCATTCTACTTATACTACTACAATAATATTTAATGATAATAATATTTGTTCGTGTTTAACACCCAGGACCACCATATGCGTACGAAAAAAAAAGCTGTAGTGGAGGGCTCCGGTAATTTCGACTACCTGGGTTTTGTTAACGCGCCTCTGTTATAGCGTCTTATTTTGGTTGCCTTTTTTCCCAATAACTGTTTGTTTGTAAACACCCAAGTGTGCATCTATTCTGTAACAACCACTAGAATGTTATTTTCTTTTCTTTTTTTTTCAATCATACGTGAGCACCGTATGGAGTTTGGTGTGCCATTGTTTCTGTTGCCTTGTACAAATGAGAGGTGGGGCTAGTCAAGCTGCTATAGCGCAGCTTTTTTTCCTACTTTCCATGCCACAATTGTTTCTTGTTTGTGTAAATCACGGTGTATCGTTGTGGTGAAATAAATTTCAACTTTCAACTTTCAACTTTCAACCTAAATTGAAGCACACAGGCCTCCAGCATTTTCGCCATCAGGAAAATGTGGCCGCCGCAACCGAGATTCGATCCCACGACCTCCGGGCCAGAGGCAGAGTGCCTTAGTCACTATAACAACATGGCGGCAACTACTACTGCCTTCTACTATAGCACCAATACTGCTACTGCTACCACCACCACCACCACCACCACCACAACTAGAAACAACTTGAGAAATTATCACCACCAGATATAGGCTGCGTACACATCGAAGATGTGTAACACTGTTCTCTTGAATGCCGGCGATGTGTCTGTACCTTGATGTATACGTATACACCTGTTCTGAGTTTCATCAGCACGTAATTGATTGTCACTCCTCTCGTGGGCTTTTCACAAGCTATCATTACTCTACCATTATCACCACTGCACCACACTAATTGGCTCCTACTTCTCCGTGTAACTGCAGAAGATTTCGAGAGATCAAATAGTGAAAGCTTGAATATTTTCTTTATATAGCAGCCATAGACACGATGAATGCTTCCTAATGAATCAGAACCACCATCGGCAAAGCTTCATTGGTGTAGCCAGGATGTATGCTTCAAGCTTAGAAGTTGAGCAATGCAGTCTTACTGAATAGCTTTTTGATGTCTTTTCTCAGCCATCCATCTGCTTTTGGGCGCAAGCGTCTTCAGCACCCGTTATTCAGGTCTCACGCCACAAGAGACAGCAGTCAGAAAACCGAGACACCACTAAATACACGCCTTAGTACGTGCCTTCGGGCTTTCATTAGGCTGCTACTGAGAACGCACCTGTATTTTTAGTTTCGGCTTCAGGTATTTTTTCACTTAATATTTCTGCGGCGCTGTTGCAAAAATCAAGCCCCATTTACATATGGCGATGACCCATGTTTACGCGATCCTAGACTACTGACAATTTATTTATGTGCTTTTCATACGTCCCTATTTTGAACATGTCAACTTTCATTTTAAGGTAAAGCCAATAATTAAGTGTGATGGGGGTGACTGCCTTCGTTTGAGGTCCCCATTCATTTCTACTTGAATTGGCCAAGTTATTTTTTTCCAAACCTAGCTCGATCTATTTTAACAGCTATGCCATATCAGCCCAAACAGTGACACCACAGCAACGATTATTCATTATAAAACAATATTCGGTGAAAAACTGCCGAAGTGCTCCAGCAAACACAATCGTGCCTTACGCTATTAGGAGGTTGAATGGTCACGTATTGAGCTTTTAGGATCGATGACACACCATATTTATTATTGATGATGCCACGAACTGTTTTTTATCTCCCCCTTTATTATTCACTTCCAGCTTGCAGCAGTATATTATTAATGACTTAAGATGATTCTGCAGGGTCCTTTTGCGTGGAACGCAAGCATTGTGCTCGCTCCCTATTGTCATGACGAATCGAAAGGAAGGGTCGTTTCATGGCGTCATCATATTGGACTACAATATACGTATATTCCATGAAGGAAAACAAAATTAAAAACAAACAAGTTCCTCAGTCAGGGATCTTAATATATAAGTATTTTCAGAGAAATCTATTCGTCTATGAAATAAGCTCTTTGAGGATTCTCGAATGAAACACTATATCAAGAGCCAGATAGGAATTGCCTTAGCAATACGTAGCACAGAATACAGACATAGTACAGTCAGACTATGAAGTGCCATCTCGAACCACCCCATCGGCAATTTGAATGACGCAATTTCCATTTCTTGCCGTAGATATTCTAAAAAAATTACATTAAGTACGTAATATGTATTATATAGCCACTATAGTATTGTAATTAGGGTTTTAACATTTGTTGTATCTACGAGGAAAATCGCTCACACATATGAAGGCACAAACACAAGCGCTGGTGTTTATGCCCACATTACGCATGCGTGAATGTGTGTTTTGTGTGCTGCTTCATGAGCAAAGTAGGAAACGGGCACTGAATCGGTGGCGCCGTGGGGCGGGAAAAATTGAAACAAATTGGCGTGCTGCTCCATTTGTTCGCAGTGGTTTGTTCGCAGTGGTTTGCGATATCGCGTATGAGCCGATGTATGGTAAACTGTGCCAATAAATGTGAAAACGATACACCCGAATAAAGTTTTACAGCGAAATTTGTGATGAGACTACAACTCGGGTTTCGCGCAGCGCAGTAGCTGTCCACTGCCGCCGCCCGTGTTTGTAATCACATCGCGCAAAATTATCAAAAAAACCTAATACCAATGAGATAGTGTGGCTAAAGCCCGGGTCCGCTGAGAGCCAGCCCGGTATTCTAACACTGAGCCAAGCCGGTACCTGGGACTTGTTGTCAAACTTTCTTAGGGCAGGCTTGATATCAGGAAAGCAATCACCTAATACGACTTATAAAGCGTTTTAAAACAGCAAAAGAACAACCAGTCGTCGCACAATGCGAATAGCGTAACGAGTGGGTCGTCCAGTGCTCAAACCCATTGCACAAGCTTGTTTTTGTTCAGTTATTAACTGTGGCACATACCCCCTTCAGACACAATTCTTTTCGTCATCATCCACTGCAAGAACAATTGGCACGAAATTTCTCGCAATTGTTTAGCGGATGCCACGCTTCTCAGAAGAATGACGAAAATTGCATAGTGAATGCCGGCCTGCTATCCTAGCACGTTTACTATTAATGTCGCAGGGGGCATGAAGCATGTGTGCTTGCAGCAGTAGCCCAATGAGTGTTTGGAAAATGCTCTGAAAAGCCGCTGTTCTAGCTTTCGCTGTGACTGTGCCGCGCCTTGCACGCAGGCCGGGCATTTTTTAATTTGATTGATTTGTGGGGTTTAACGTCCCAAAACCACTATATGATTATGAGAGACGCCGTAGTGGAGGGCTCCGGAAATTTTGACCACCTGGGGTTCTTTAACGTGCGCCCAAATCTGAGCACACGGGCCTACAACATTTCCGCCTCCATCGGAAATGCAGCCGCCGCAGCCGGGAATCGAACCCGCGACCTGCGGGTCAGCAGCCGAGTACCTTAGCCACTAGACCACCGCGGCGGGGCGGCATTTTTTAATTTAGTTTCCGGAAGTGAGTGTGCTTCAGCAACCGACGAGAACACCGGAATATGGTACGCGACGTTAAGCAAGTGGTCCGCGAGAGCATTTGAGAAGTACACGCTGTAGCTTGTTTACTCTTACTCTTCACCCTAGTGAACGGGCATTTTTTACCGGCCTGAAAGCACCAAGGGCCATTTGGAAAAGTGATGTCCAAGTCTGCGCTACAAAATACTTATGGCTTGATGGAAGGCAATCAACAGATGCAGCCATTCTCGCCCTCGTAGGCTGCTGCTGTTTTCCACCGTATCGCCGACCCTTCGTTAACGGTAACGTGAAGGAAGACGTTCCTCATATGCTAGGCAAAACGCGTCGCAGAGTACAGGAAGTTTGAAATTTATTCCCCCTGTACTGCCTTAGCCCTTATTATCACTTTGCGTGCAAGCGAAGCCGCGCCATCCGACTGAATTGCGCTACGTACCAGTTGAGACAACAACTTGGCAAGCTGCCATGTTGTGAATTTTCTCCAGGCTGCATGACTGGTAATGGAGCGGAACTACTGCACAGAACATTTCTCGGGAATTTCATGCATTACTAAATGCAACAAGTGCGGTTGAGTGACCGGACGTACTACTTGCGGGAATACCAAACGTTGTTCAACAAGTCAGGCACAATGGTCTCCGTTTACTCAACGACAAGTAGGCGTAATGGTAAACAGTAATGTTAATAAACATCGATAATGATGGCCTATGTTTCGAGATTTACGCCGGCCGGCTGCTTGATTCGCCAAACAGCCTGTCGCGCTTTTGTGCTACGTCACATTGAAAACGTTTCTGTAATAATATATTTTCTGTTCGCTCAAGGTACCACAAAGTGATGCACTGTAACTGTTTAAGTTCGGCAAGCTTACCCGTTGCATCACTTAAGCGCACACGCACTTGCAGAATACACCGTGCTCACATCTGACGGAGATACGACGATTGTAGCAATCCAGTTAATTGAAACTGAAGTGGCCGCGAGTCATTTTTGCGGCACTGATGACGCATTGGAATACTAGACTGTTGCGCCATCTTTAGGTGCTGTACATTTGCTTCATGAAGTTGAGTTCAGTCATACAAATTCAAACAACGTCTGAGAAAAAAAATTAGGTATTTCGAAACCTAGACCTAAGGTAAATGCACCAGAAAGACTGCAAAGAGTTTTCTCCGGTGCACACTCGACGTCTAGTGCGGCCGAACTTTGCAGATTCCGCGACCTTCGCTAGCCCTTTTCTCTTTTTTACTCCGTCCCAAACACACATAAATAAATTCCTTCTCGACCGCAGTAGCTTGCTGGCGGTGATCAAAGTCTAAAAAAGAAGAGGATTTTTGAGAACGCCAAGCAAAAAAATGGCAGAAAGTGAACGCAGGTTTCAAATGTTTGTTTCCACTTCACTCGGAAAGCCGTACTCCTCAAGACGATAGTTATAGCGCGAGAAGAAAACGACGACACAGAGACAAGAAGGACGTCGTTTTGTTCTCGCGCTATAACTATCGTCATGCCATACCAACTAGCCCAAGCTGCCACACTTCTAAGGTACTCCTCAAGCAACACTAGTTTCTTCTGTTGCATCCAAACAAAAAAAGGCTGTGCGACTTCGAAAGAAAAGAGTAAAAAGCCGCTTCTGGAACATTTTCGTCGCAGGCTGTCATGTCAATAGGGAGCGCGTTCCTGTTGTGTATTTTGGCTTGGCACACCATGGCCAACTCAGAATTTGATTTTAGATACACGCATCTGGCGTGTAGTACCCATCTTTATTCCACGGAGCTAAGATATGCCAATGTTACAAAGAAGAACAAAACTAGCCCAAGTGCAGTTTCTTCGTATAATAGTTTGGTAAGTAAATTGTCTGCAAGAGTAAGTAAAACATTGTTGGTGATTTATGCATTGATTTGTGGGGTTTAACGTCCCAAATTCACCGTATGATTATAAGAGACGCCATGTGATTTATGCATGTCGGACAGGTGTACTGATGTATACCGCACGCACGAGCACTATTTTTGCACCGTGCGCTTGCTCTTGCATTTATGAGCTGTAACACAATAAATATCATCGCTATTTTTGCACTGACCACGACGCTGCGAGAGTCGCTGTTTTCACACTAGCCATAAAATACTGATGGGGGACAACACCACTAAATCAAAAAGAACAATCAATGCCCGTACTCACGAAAATGTAATAGTCTGAAATTTTGCGTAAGATGATTTTTCAGCCATACAGGATATAGAGGGGGGGGGGGAGGGGGAGGAGAGAATTTCAACAGTGAAGACCTCCAATTACGGCAGAAGGCATTTAGTAAAGAAAAGTTGTGGAAATTTGGCTTCTGGATACTATCTCCTTTAAAATAATTAGGCTAATCCTAATACCCAAAAAACATTATTCTTTAACATCCTGATACACATCACATAATAACCCGCTACACATCACAAGGCATACGCGCATCTTTTTCTGCGTCCGATGAAAAAGAATTTGAGCTGGGAATTTGATAGAGTCGGGAGCATGGGACGGCCCACTCGGTGGCGATTAGCACTCTGTGACGCCTGGTTGTAATTCGACACGTCTAATACGCTATACTACATACGTTAGGACGTTTTTTTTCCAGCATGACAAATTTATAGGGCATTTTAGCGAGAGTTTCAAGCCCGAGCTTCGCTCCATAGCAGAATACTGGACTGCTGCGCAGAGAGTGCGGATTGAAATTACATCTTATCCTAGAAATATTTTTCTTATTTAATTGTTTTCTTACCTAAACCGTTGTTCGTTACGGACCGCAGTCACAAGTGCGTGCTGAAATAAGCTGCTATTGCGATTTCATAGGAGACTTCACTGTAAAAATAGGTTATACAAGAAACACCGTTCATTTTCGCGGTCAGAATTTATCTGCGCCTCCACCTTTTTGGACACACTTCTTACCACGCGTCAAACATCACCAAGATTGTGGCTTTATCTTCGAAAAAAGTACACGCTTAAACTGTGAAGAAATCAGCTTTCATTTCGTGTATTCTTACTGTGCTATTTATTTCACGCTTTGTGATGCAGTGCAGCCCGTGAAAAAGTTGACTTCCAGCGCAACCACTTCATCCACCGCTTGAAGCAAGCGTGGCGCAGATGCTGTACGCATTCGCGCATGCATTATGAAGATGGCCCTTATCAGTATGTGAGCGTAAGCAATCGCCACAACAAGCTGCTTCTATAAGCGCAACTTTGGCGAGCAATGCTTCTCTAGAGAACGAAAGTAATGTTCACGCTCCTAGGAAGTTTTCTTCATCAACGCCAGACGGCTTCGGCAAGAAAAATGTTTTTGCCTTCCTAGATGAAGGAGGGCTTATTCCATTAGTGCCAACTTCCTACTCTTTGGCGTCACCTGGAAAGAGCGCCGAGACGCCTTAGATTAAACGACGTGCCACTAACGCTTAGGAAATTTCCAGTCGCTGAAAACAACCACTGAACCTTGCCGTTGCAGAGGCCATGCCTCAAGGTACTGAACCTTTGAAACAGTTGTATACTTCAAGACGCACAAGCAGCCTCTCTATGATGGTCTTGATAAGAGAATTACAGCATTCTTACGCGCTGCAGTTGAACATAATAAAACTGATACACATTCGCAAAGGCTTGATAAGAAGTTTACACGCTTTTTATAAGCATGCAAAGTTATTTCACTCCAACTAGTAGAGAGTTTTAGGACTGCGTACGCTGCGTACGTGGCGGCGTTGCGTACGTAAGTACGCCACGTTCTGCGTAGTGCGCATGCGCAAACCGCAACGCGCACGTATCGCATTACGTACGCAGCCGCTACGTACGCACGCATGAGATACGTGCGTGCGTACGTATGAGGTGATCGCGCCGCTCTCGAACAAGTTCGCCACAGCGCGAGACTTCGTTTTGCAAAATGGCGGCATAGAAGGCAAGCACCGACCGGCTCTGTGGCTTAAAATATGGCCATAATCTGGCTATAACAATTGGATTGGCTCACATTGGCTGTCAACAACACGTGCTTCCATTTTGATCTACCAGATGACGCAACACGCTTCACGCTCGTTACGTACGCAGGCACTACGGCGTACTAAAAGTCGATGAGTGGCAAACGACGCCACGTAACGCAAGGCGCTTGCGTGATGCGTACGTAGCACCATTCCGCAGTACTAAAACTCTCTAGTAATTCTCACTAACTCCAAGACATAGTTTTGTAAGAAGTTGTCTTCCAGCCCCGGTGCTTGTGTAGTGAGACGTAGTACTAATACAATTCACCCTGTTCTGAGGCAACATTTCTACAACATTGCCTATCGTTTTATTAAAACATTTCTTAACGTCAGTGGGCCTTATTGCGCCATAGCGCCATTTTCAAGTGCTCGTCTTCATGTGAATGATAGATGAATATCTTAAGGGAAAAAGAAATAAAATTGTTCGCAATCAAATATTGCCAATAGGGTTCAATTTTTCAGCGACACAGTGCTTACGTGACGTGACAAAATTTGCATCCGTACCTCGTCGCAATTCAAGTTATAATAAAGCTTTTGTTTTGATGCGCGCCAAAACCTTGATAGTATTATGAGGCACAAAGTAGTGGAAAGGTCAGAAAGTTAAGTCACGTGGTATTTTTTATTGTGCACCTAACTAAGTGCACACATACATTGACATTTAGCCACTCGCAGCCGTCAAAATGCAACTGCTGCGGCTACGATTAAAATTCCGGCTTTTATGTTAGTATTCGAGCATCGTAAGTACTGAATCCCAAATGCAGTAAGCGATGCATGTTTTTTTAAACAGAGTTTATAGTGTACTCATAAACCAAAGTTTATGCTCTGCCAGCCAACAATGTCCATGCACTAACAAGAGAGTGCTTTATATCTGCATTTGACATGATGACTGTGCGTATTTCAATTCGTGCCAACACCTATTAAAACATTCTAACAATATGATCATACAAAGTAGAATATAGTGAAGAAGGGGCTCTAAAAATAAAGTTTTCTTTTTGAATGCTTAACAAGAGGAATGTTTTTCAGCAGTGCGCTCGAGAGCCATGAATGCTGTTTTATGGGTGAATGAAAGTGAAGGTTCAATTCTGCAGAATCAAGATATGAATGGTCTTACGATCATATACTAGCTACAGAAGCAATGAGAAGGGGCAGTAAATTAAACAGCCACATTCACGAAGCTACGACGGAGAAAAGCACACTCTCCGACGGCAACACATGCGTGGGCCGCTAGGGATGTCTTTAGGGCCACTAGAAATTCTTTTCGCAAGAGGCTGTCTTGAACCATTAAAGGGCTATGTTTTCAAACGAGCTCATCCTTGACAGCGTCAAGATCGTTTCACTCACAAGTGGCTGCGCTGTTGTGAGAAAAACTTCAAGGACGCTTGATCTTCAATTTGATTAGAAGAACGGTAAAACGTAATCGGTTCAATTACGCACCGTGTTGTTATTGCCTAGCGAGGCTCCGTTTCTCGATAGGCACTTTCACCGTATGCAGCGAGGAAAGAAACATATGTACGTGTAACACTAACCGTTTTAACCAAAATATGCTTGAATGGCTATACAGCAAGTAAAGTTGAAAATTGCATACTGGGCCATGGTTCGTGGCTGTGACAATTACGATGTATTCTTTATGCGTCCGCAAGACAATTCGTGCACCTACGCAAGGGAACACATTGTTGATGCCGTAGCACAAAGAGGTAAAAATTTAGCATTATGTTACGACGACATGCGCACTCTGTCCACCAACAAGTGGGTGACTTCCATATTCTTTGCAGTCGCAGCCTGCGGCCGGAGCATGAGTCCTTTCAACCAGCCGGAACTGGTTCTCTAGGTATAATGATGTCAGCAACGCCTCCCCCCCCTCTCATCTTCCAAACTTTTTCATGGTTTTCTTGTTCTAAGATAACTATCAATGATGCCTGATGGCAATTTAACGCATGGAATCTCTACCCAAACCACTCGTTGCGCAGTTCGTATGGCGCGAACACGTCGCACGATTCTGTTTCTGCCTCGCAACACCTGTACACTAACGGGGCTCCCACCACTGTCTAACACATATATGCGGTTTTTTCTCCAGATAGTTTCATGCCCTAAAATGACTTTCGGTGAACACTTGCTTGCCAGGCACAAGGTCTGGTTTGCGCTACGGGTATCTCAGAAGACTCGTTTGAAGTTTATAACTCAGAAGATTTTTATTTTGGGATTAATGGTGACTTTTTCTTGCTGACAAGCCGCTGTTTTGCCCTCAACCAGTGACGCCACTGCCTACACTACAGTTTTTTCAAAGCGAGCTCTTCACCGCTGTCGCATTTAATTTCACTTACCATACGCAATCGTAGAACCGCGTATTCACGGTTTAAAATTATCTTTGTCGAATGCAGGTGTTATATGTAGCCACAAAAAAGGTTGCGTTTGAATATACGCCTCGCGGCAATATTATATAGCTGACTCAATCAGCTTACTGTATACGTAACCACCGAAGCCTTAATTTACCAGTGTGTGTACACTGGCAGGCAAACACTACTCGAGGAACATTTGTAAGCGACAAGCAAGGACTTTAATTGAATCGAGAATTTCACCAGTCTGTGCATGTTGCAGAATGATGCACGCGCCAGTGCAGTTGCGCGTTCTCTTCATCGTAGATTCAGATGAATGTTTGAAATATGCCATCGTTATCATTCTTAAAGAAGTTGCGCAATGTCCAAATTTTTTGTGAGGAAGTGAAAAACTAGCAGCATCAGCATTGTCCCAGAACTTATTTTGTATGCGTAAATAAGAAAAGCTATGATATCACTAAAGGAAAACCATTATTTTTTGCAAATCGTTTAAATCTTTGGGTTCTTTGATGTTTACCATACAGCAGGTTCAACGAATGCTTCAGTGTTTACGCAATCATAAAACTACGAAACATTGTCTTGACCTCCAGGAGCTCCATGATGGGAAGAAAGTTCAACAGCACTGCTGCTTCTGCTTCAGTTGCTGCTCGCCCAACCGCCAGCTAGCTGCTCGCGAGAAAACATGCTTTTACAACAAAGGAGCTGAAATTGAAGCTGCAGCTGTTGCGCTTTTAATAACGTCGCCTGTCTGAGCTTTCAGAATTTCGGCACGAACTTTACTCAACGAAAGATGCTTGTAGGCAGGGAGCTTAGGCGAGGGTGACGGCCATATTAGGCATCCTAAGGAGAAATATCGAAGGAGTCTTGCGAAATGTGAGTTTTTGATTCGGATCATTTTTTTTTATCCGGGTGGTAGGAATGCTAGTGGAAACATGAAACTGTTTTAACTTAAGAAACATATACTATTTTTAGCTAGCTGCGGTAAGCAGGCAATTACAGCGTGGACGTTGGGTTTTCGTTACAAACAATCGCAGCTCTGGTTGGATACATTTTCAATATAAAATGTTCGTATCTGCGTGGTAATGATATCTTCTAATGAAGCCTGCACCCTATGAATGTCATACGCGAGTTTCGGCGTCAGAAGAACACAGTGCCATTGGCGCATCGTTTTTAGGCATTGTTTTTAATGTGCATAAGCAGTTGTAAAATGGAACTGTTAATGAAAGCGCCGACATTAAGATGTTTTATTCACCTATATGTATTTAAATGAAAGACTGAAATTTCAACACTGAGGGCAGTTTCTAAGATGTTCATTTTCAAGATTATAAGGCAAGAACAATCAAGCACGCTTTATATTGAATAAAGGTGCTACTAACCGACCAATTTCGTAGAAGCCATGATCTCTAAGTGCATTTGACATATTTCTCAACCTTGTAATTGAACATCAGTAACGTTTCGCAGCATACCCGCCATAGTATCGCTGCCATGGTTGACCAATTTCTGTGCTGCAACGTATTACTGTTAATGATATGATGATTTCGGGACGTGATACCCAACATATGAACCAATGTATTACTGTTACTACTTGCTACTCAGTTGATTAATTGATTTGTGGGGTTTAATATTCCAAAACCACCCTATGATTATGAGAGACGTCGTAGTGGAGGGCTCCGGAAATTTCTACCTACTGGAACGTGTACCCAAATATGAGCAGACGGGCCTACCACCTTTCCGCCTCTATTGTAAATGCCGCTGCCGCCGCCGGGATTTGATCCCGCGACCTGCAGGTCAGCAGCCGAATACCTTAGCCACTAGACCACCACGGCGGGTTACTATTCAGTAGTAGGCTCTGCGACTTCAATCGCCTGCGCTTGTGATCACTCGAATCGCGCCTTACTCACTGTCGTATCAGCAAACAAGAGTGCGTTGCTGCGTTCACTGCAATGTAATTGAAGGTTATAACGCGGTTGTCGCTTTAGCGAAGCTTTGTGATCCATTAGCCTGTTATGTGCACATCGCTTGGTGTGTCGAACATGTGTGCCATGGTAGCTAAGGCGCTCGGCGGTTTCGATTCCGACCTCGGAGGTTGCATTTTGGTGGAGGACCGTGTTTTGTACGATGTCAGGACGCATTAAAGAACACCATATGTCTGAAATTTCCGAAAGCTTCTACTTCCGCGTTTCTCAGAATCATATCGTGGTTTTACACAAAACAAAAACACCTATTATTATTATTATTATTATTATTATTATTAGCTCAACATAGCGCTTTCCACGTGATAAAGGAATGTCGTACAGCACACCGATGGCCGGCCATCTAGACGGCTGGGAATAGCCGATAGCTCGCTGAGGCGACAACTCAGGCTTGCAGTATTGGGGCAGGACCCAGAGTGTCCACTCCATGACAAAGTCTTCACGTGGTTGCCGGGCATTTCAGTTGCTGAGCAGAGCAGAGTGGCACCTTGAACTGTGCCACACTCCCACGCTGGTGGGTATTGGCCAAGAACCGGGTAGTTTTCAGAAGAAACTATTAAACTTTAGATTAGGTGTATTATATATTCAAGTTAAAGAAATAATTAGGTAAGTAAATTGCAAACATTAGAAGTACGAATGTTTCAGTTTGGCGTTTTTCCTCTTCATTCAACAGCTGAGCGGTGTGAAAGCGCGAGTGCGCATGAGGTCTTCACTTAAGTGTGCTAGCGGAGCGAGACCGACGCTTCGCTTACAGGCCTAAGCGGGGCGTTTATAGCGTGGCTGTCGTTACCCCTAGTGATAGGTGTCCATACCCCGCCCTCCTTCATGCGTGCGCCGATTGCGCGCATATTACGAGATGGCGGCCTCCAGGTTTCAACATTTGCCACGTGCACAGTGGCCTCACACTCGGCTGCGCAGCGCAAGCCGCGAAAGCACTTTGGTATAGCGCCCTAGAATATTCCAGTAGACTATAGCTTTGGCGTCAATGCTGATTGAACTGGATTTGCAATGCAACATTGCTTACTATCGCGGGCCTATATTCTCGTCGACGCTTTGTTAAGAATTTTTTTATGAAATGGTCTGGTACCGCATCGTAAGAGAAAGTCGAATACTTGTCAACAAGTGAATTATGCGGGCTTGTTTTACTTCCTAAAAGGGACGGTATAATGTGTTATTTTATTTAACGATCTTGAACTTGGCCAGCCGGGTGCTGCAACTGTGCAAATTACGCTACCGGACGGAATGTGCATAACTAGAATAAGAAAATAATCCGCCACTCCATTGCAGTTAGCAGGTCAATCAGGAGCGGAGCAGGCCGTAAAATTGTCATACTATAACGCCCTAAAGATGAGCAACAAAAGATAAATAGCAATGCAGAGGCGGCCAGTCTGAGGGAATATATTTCAACTACAAAAAAATAACAATAATAAATGCAGCAATTTAGGAAATAGCAGTATCAACTGGGTCGACGATTTAAATATGTTTGAAACTCCTCCAAGGCGTCGGCAACATTCCCTCTCTGCGCCGCCGCGGTGGTCTAGTGAGTGGTCATCGCTTGATGCCGGTAACTGCTGCTGTGAACGCTGCCCGCGATCATGACTAAAGCACGGCTAAATAGCCGGTTTCTTAACGAACGTGCCAGAGACATAAACGTGATTGCATGCTAATCAAAGCAGGTGTGCTATGTCTAAAGAAAACGTGAAACGCTTATGCAGAACCGGCGATCAGCGGCTACAAAGTAATCCTGTGTGCTGAGCAAGCATCTCGTTGCATTCAGAGAAGGAGTAGAGTAAGAGAAGAGAGAGAGGAGGGGTACGCGCATGCGCAGAGAGAGAGTAGACGCGTGAAGGAAGGGCGGAAACAGGCCCTAGCAGAAGCTGCTACAAATTCAAATGTTCAACGAAATGGAATCGAACTCATGACCAGTTGATGCGAGAAGAGATGTGGCCGGGCACGCTATACCCACTGCCTCACAGCCAAATACTTTCGAGGTATTAGAAACGCGCCTTTTAAATCTACTGCTATGTTCACTCGTGGGCAACGAGTGGGTCCTCTATAAGCCCCGTAAAAGCGCGTTCAGTCTCGAATCGCATCTGTCATGAGTGCCGTACGTTTGCGTAGCTAGCGAGCACGTTTGTTCACACTGACCTTTTAAGTAAGATACGTATTAGGGGCGAAGCTTCTTATAAGCCCCGAGTCGTGCGTTCACAATGCATGTAGTAGTAGTTGTAGTCGTCGTCACCATAGTAGTAGGTACAGCCATCTCCGCGGCCCGACTAGAGAAGCGACACACGCACACTCTTTTGGATTGAAGAGGAAACCCACTCATATTCATCATAAATAAAAAGATTGTTGTTTCTGATGAAATAGCCTACAGAGACGAGTATCGGTGACTTAATCTGCATTAAAATTTACCTTGAATTTGATGCTTACTGAAAGAACTAGTAAAGAAAGGACCCTCATATCTCACCAGAAAAGGTTGCCGTGTTAATATCCCTGGCCGTAACTTTCTTGGTTTTAGTAAGGTTTACAGAGGGTTGGGCCACAGTGCCATGAACCAGTGGCTGCGATAGGGGTGAATTAAACACGAAGCACAGGTCATAGAAGAGTGTGTGCGTGCCGCTCCTCTAGTGCTGCCGTGCCACCTCTCGTTTAATCCTTGGAATGCCCGATGGAAGGTGGCACTTCTATATGATGAATATATGACGTAAAGATGCGACATCGTGGTACTTAGAGTGTTCCCTAGATGAATAGACAGACGCACGGATGCCCCCGTGGACGGACAGACCGATGCACGGACGGACGGACGCAGAGATGGATGTACAGACGGACGCCTGAATGGACGGACACACGGACGAACGAAGGGACAAACGCACGGAGGGATGGATGGATGCACAGACGTATGGACGGACGTGCAGTTGGGCAGACGCATGCAATGACGCACGGAGGAACGGATGGACGGATGTACGGACAGAGAGACGGATGGACGGACGGATGAAAGCGCGGACAGGCTGAAGAATGCTTCACCCCGCTAATAATGATGCACTCCGCGGATATGTTGTGTATTTTTACGACGCGTTGGTCACCACTCTGAATGAACGTTGCATCCTCACTACAACTGTTGCAACCTAGCAAAGTTCACTTGTTTCACCGTGGTTTGGCTGATTTGGCTAAAGGGGAGACGTGATGTGTGCCATCACTAACGGCCGTCATGTCTGCCCTCTAGTCCGGCAAACCAACTTATCAGAAACGCTACTGTATGGCTTTCAGGATGCTCACAAAGATGCGGAATGTATAGGGAGCTCATAAGCCCCGAGAACGGAAAAGGAAAACCGAAGTTACCTTACTCAATGGTCGTACAAATGTTAGTGTCACTAAGAGTCTCATGGGTTCCCTAAAACTTACGCTAAATACCACAAGGTTTGAACATGTACGTGTGTTAAAAAAGGTGTTTAGCGATTTAGGGCACTTCATTCTCTGCTAGGGGAAAGCAGAAAGCCGTCTTAAGGAAATTTAAGTTTGTTTAAATGACTGAATGTAGGAACAGCGAAACCTAGAAGTAGTTACTTCGTAACTACGGAAAGCGAAAAAAACAAGGACAGAAAAGAGCGCTGACTTTCAACAAAGATTTAATATTGGAGTGGCGTACATATATAGGCGAAAAATGAGAAAAATGGGCATGCGTAGAAGGGTGCAGGAACAAGCGCTGCGATACAATGTCAGCAAAACTCTTGTCTCTTGTGGAATGGGCTGAAAAACAAATACATATGTAACTTGAAAAAGATCGAGATACGCAATCTTCTTTTCCAACAAAGCAACCGATGGGCAACTTACACATTTACCGTCAAACTTGTTTATTTGATAAGCTTCAATTATATGACGCATGGCTTGCTTGCTTAATACCTCGCAACGCTCAAAAACTGGCACGCCGCCGCAGTCTCCGCAGTGGATTCCGAGGTGTCCTTGAACTACGTTGTGTACATTGTTATTGTGCTCTCTTAAACGGTCATTAAGGCACCTTCCGGTTTGCCCTTTGTATACCATTCCGCACGAAAGCGGATTGAGATATACGACACCAATAACACAATGTTTAAATGAAGTGGTTAACAATTTACAGTACTTGGTACTCTACTATGAGAGAGCTTAGAGTTGTTTGTGGTCCTCAATGAGTCTGTTAAAAAAATTATTGTCGCAAACGTTAATACCATTCAACAGAACATTTTCTTCCTAGACATACGATAACGATGATGATGAAACAGACATCATTTACATAAACCTGGATATGAGATGACGTTGAAAGAACATGTACATTCGATGGTTCACACAAACACAGCCACAAAAAATATTTCAAGGTAAACAAGAGACACAAACGAAACATGAGTATGTACATTTTGAATATTTACATCTTGGCATGCCATTTGCGCTGGCGCATCGACAAATCAGCCTACCAATACCAGGCCGGCCGAAAGACGAGTTTCACTCGTCCGTCACAGACCGACACAAAAGGGCAAGACCAGTGCCGAATAATATTCTCTTCCCCGAGGAAGAAGAGCTCCTCCGACAAAACAGACAGCAGCTCCGAGTACAATCGCTCTAGGATCGGGAAGAGTGCGTGGCAGTGGCGGCCCGCTGCCAACGCCTCGCAGCGATTGCGCCAGAGGCAGAAACAGCCGGCCACAATGCGAAGACAGGCGAAGCGGCCTCGCGAACAACGCCCAGAAGAAACGAAGCGATTTACTCTGAGGAAGCGAAATGCAGCATGTACGGCTCTCCAAAAAAAACCCTAACATTGGCACAATGCATCAGAAAATGCTTTGTTTCCCAAAGGGAGCAGTTCGGGCAGGTTGTTGACTGGACCATTCTCCACCTTTTGAGGTGGTCGAGAGTGGGAAGCACACCCCATCCCACGCACCACATGAAGTCCCGTAGGTGTCCAGGCAGATCAGAAGTCGTTAACGTGCCCCGAGACACTCGACTAGAGTGAGCATGGCGGGCTGGGGGAACCAACGGAAGCAACAAAGCAGCAGCTGTCTCACCTATGTGGTTGAGTCAACACATCTATGCCAGCACAGGTGACTGAACATAGATAAAAAGCCTAGGCAACAGATGTTGCATAAAACGAAGAAAGTGTTATTGACTGTGGCCCCCTGTTAAGGTGCACATTAGGCATCAAATGCCGACGGTGAGTACCCAGAAAGTAATAGGCGAGCGATCGTGCGGGGGATCCCCCCCCCCCTCTTGCACTAGGCGCAAAAGAAAGCGCAGTGCCAGCAGCCGACAGCGTAAGGACACTGAAGGAAAGGCAAAGCCTCCCTGAGAACTCTGCTGTCCCAGTGCCGCACGAGAGACCAACTCAGTGCCGCCTGACCAGAAAAAGGGACACAAAGCAGATTGTTGTGATCGCACAATACGTAAAGACGGTTGTACGACGTGAAAAAGGTACCTAATGCGACGTCAAAATACAGTTTGCGAGGGGTACCTCCGCTCAAGAAGCGGAAATTTAAAATCCCGTGCATCCTGAACTTTTAGTCTTACGTCTTCGAGAGCGTTTAACCAAACGGACTCGCAAATGCCATAGTGGTAGAATGAAATACTGTTTGTTTAAAGCAAGTCCCTTAGGACACTACTGTGTGTTTAGAAAAAAATGGTAGCATATTCACGGGGTGAATGATGGAGAGGGTGGTGAAGCATCCGTCCGTCCTTTCCTTCTTGCTTCCGTCCGTCAATGCGTCCGTCTGTGTGACCGTCTACGCGTCCATCCGCCCGTCCGTGCGTTCATCCCTGCGTTCGTCCAAGCATCCGCCCCTGCGTCCATTCATGCGTCCATATGTTCATGGAGACATCCGTGCATCCATCCATGCATCTGTCTGTGTGTCCGTTCATCCATGTAGTCAACATTCCAAGTACCACCATCTCGCATCTTTTCATCGTATATAAATCATATCGAAGCACCGCCATCGAGCGGACATTCCAAGGACTAAACGAGAGGTGGCACACGTACACTTTCTTACGGCTTGCGCTTCGTGTCTACTTCCTACACTTAACCACCTCGAGTTCACGGTATGTACTAGTTCCCTATATTCATGGCACTGCGGCCCAACGCTCGCTAAGCCTTTCTAAAACCATGGAGGTTACGCCCAGCAAGTATAACGTAGCCACCTTTTCTTGTCCAATAGTGCTCAATGTACACGCCAATGGCTGCTAATGGGTAATGAGAGACATCATAATTAAGCTTTTAGTTAACGCGCACGCTACAAATTTTTTATTGTTCAACAACGCACTGGAGAAATCTCCCACCGGCACCACCTTGCAGTTCAAAGCGTAAGACTTGTTACGACTACTACGAGGGACGAAACTATGCCGCTTTAAGGAGCTTCGCCCCTAAAACGTGTATAACAATGTTTGAGCAATGTAGTCGTGTGAGGAACGTGCTTCATTGAGGGCTATAACGGCCCATGGGACGGCTTATGCTCTCCCATAGTAGAGTACCTCGTGCTCTAAATAATTAACAACTTTTTCTAAACCAACAATTTAGAGAACTTGGTACTCTACTACGAAAGAGCACAAAGCCGTCCTGTGGGCCTCAAATGGGGCACTTGCGGGTGGAGGGGAGGGGTAGAAAATGTGCTTAACGATTTGGAGTAGTAGGTACACTACTATGGGAGAGCATGAAGCCGTCCCACGAAAAGCAGCCAAGTCTTCATGCATTAAATTAAGACAATTTTATTTCCAGATATATCTTAAATAGCTTATGTGCACACAGAAAGATGAATAATGATGCTCATGCTCCTGTATAGTGCAAGCTGTTATATACAGTGAAAATAACTTATTTGCGTATGCAGTCATGTACAAGGCGAAACATTGTACAAGGACAGGACATTCATGAATGTCGAGATGATTAAGTTTATATAAACAGTAAGGTTGTTTGAAGAAACGAGGAGTTCATTCAAAATTCATTCAAAATTACGCTGGCATTAGATAGAAGGATGAAAACTCTAATTCACCGATTGAGGCTAGCCACCGCATACACAAAACATTTTTTGCACATAATCGGCAGAGCTGAAACTCCCGAATGCGATTGTGGATTTATAGAAGAAGACGTCTGTCACCTTCTCATAAGCTGTCCACATCATGACACGCCGAGACGCCGTCTTAAAAGCGAACTGTTCGCATTGGACCAAAGACCATTTAGCATGAAAAAACTTCTAGGCCCATGGCCAACTGGAGTTTTACAGTCCCACGCTTTAAAAGCATTAACACGTTTTTTACAAGACAGCGAGATTGCTGACAAGTATTAACAAAGAACAAGCTTTCATTTGTAACACATGTACTTATTATGTACAGTATCATGTGACACCCATCACGTGTGTGTTGTGAATTGAATGACGTGTCGACTATTATGTACATACGAGCGAATGCATCTTTATAAGGACCAGACGTGTGCTTTGTTGTTTTGTTGTGTTTTGTGTTTGTTGTTTGTGTTTTGTTGTTTCCAGAGACTTCTTACCATGACTTTCAAACGTTTACTTACCATTGTGATATGTGCGTATAAGTGTGTCTTTGCATATCTGTGCCTGAGTTTTCTATTTTCCATGCACTGCTTTGTATGTTTTGGTTCAAGATACGTGTTCAAGTTTCAATTAACGGCTAAGGAGTAGCCGGCGCCATAATGGTGCGCCAACATCTCCTTATATGTCGTATCAATAAAAAAAAAGGAGTTCATTCACAGCGTAAGGTGATGTTTTTGCATTCACCTCTGAGAACAGTTTGCTCTCGTGCTTCAGAACAATATTGCACAACATATATATTTCTAATGAAGAAAAGTAAAATACGCATTGTAATTGCTGTTTAGAAAAAAATTGGAAGATCCCACGTACAGTGGAAATCATGTAATGCGAATCACGAATGATAAAAGTCGATATGTTACTTTAATATCAGCCCAATGTAACGAGACTGATGTAAAAGACGCTGTACATGACTTGCGTATCACAGTTATCATGCATGTTTGGATATGTCGTTTGCCTTCGTCATCTATTCACGTCACGTGATACCAAATCTAGTATATCTGAAGCTAGCTAAACGGCCGTGAGCACGCTACGAGCGTGGTATGTTGCCATGTTCTTACATGAACGCTTGTCAGGATTATCATGTTTGCACAAGCCATGTACTTTCGCCATTCATTGACATCATTAACACCAAATTTCGTATATGCGAAGCTAGAAAAACGACCACGACCGAATCATGAAAGGCTCAATGGGAGTATTCCCATGTAGCGTTGACGCATGCGCAGGCTGGGCACAGCGATGGTATTCGTTAATAAAACGCGAGCACACTATAGTCGGACGCCGGGCGGGACCAGCGTTCGTCGGCGCAGCCCGACGGCAACCGGCGGGAAATGCGACATGCTGCACTTCACGCCGATGCGGTACCCAAACAACACTACGTCTCTCTCTTTCCATGGCGGAGGGACACCGAACGCGCTGAAGCGCGCATGCGTCAAAGGAACGAAGCACGGCACGCGCCTGCTAGTATATGGCAAGACCGTAGCCTGGCGTGGCAACGCAGGCGTGACGCGACGAAATGAACACCGGCGAGCATGGACACCGCGTCAAGCAGAGAAGTATTCGTGCCTTGACTGTGGCATGTAGTCATGTTCTTACAAGACATGAATCTAATGATTACCATATTTGCACTAGTGACATACCTTCTTCATCCGTTGACGTCACGTAATACAAAATTTGGCATACGTGAAGCTAGCGAAACGGTATCTAGCGCATCATGAGCGTAGCATGTAGTCATGCTTTTACATGACACGCATCCCATGATTATCATGTTTGCACCACTTTCATACCTTCATCATCCATTCGCGTCCCGTAATAGCAAACTTGGTATAGTTGAAGCTCGCGAAACGGCCGCCAGCGCATCATGGGCGTGGCATGTAGTCATGTTGTTACATGAAATGCATCTTATGATTATCATGTTTGTACCAGTCACATACCTTCGTCATCCTTTCAGGTACCGTAATAAAAATTCAGTATATGTGACGCTAGAGAAACGGCCACCAGCGCATCATGGGCGTGGCATATAGTCATGTTGTTACATGACACGCATGTCATGATTTCCTTGTTAGGGCATGTCACTTGTGTTCGCCATGCAATCATGTCATACAATACCATTTTTGCAATATGTCATGTGAACGAAATCACCACAAAAGTGGCAGGACCATCATATGTAAATCATGACATTCATGACAAAAAAGTCATGATTTTCATGTTACGACTAGTCAAATATGTTCTTCATACAGTCATTATATGTCATATCAAGTTTGGTATCGATACCATTATTGAGAAGGACAGAAGAGCTAAAAGTCGTAGGCGTCTAGATAGATAGATAGATAGATAGATAGATAGATAGATAGATAGATAGATAGATAGATAGATAGATAGATAGATAGATAGATAGATAGATAGATAGATAGATAGATAGATAGATAGATAGATAGATACGCTCAAAGTCGGTGAAGTTTGCTAAGAAATGCTTCGTATTTAAAAGTTTATTTGCACAATGTAAAAAAAGTTTCATAATATTCCAGTAATGGGCACATATACCTGGACAGATCTATGTAGCATGACCAACGTCACTACGTTGAAAGAAAGACATCGTTGCTCTAATATCCATGGCAATGTTCGCATACCTGTACACAAGAACTCACACGATATCATGATACAATGAACAGTATGACGATAGTGTGTTTAGAAAATTGGTTAACGATTTATACCTGTGTCACACGGGCGCGCAAAAAGTCTTTTAAGTAAGCGGTCTTTTACGAAGTTGAAAGACTTTTAACAAAGGGGTGTTTGCGGCGCAGACACACGGCAGCAACGATCTCCTTTTAGTGTTTTCGTTCGAAGACGCTAGCGAAAGCGTGGCGCTAGCAGTTAAAAGAGAAGCAATGAAAATTAAACAATGTATCACGATGTAGAAATTAAAGACTTGTTGCACTGCTCGTTTCTTCAAACAAATTTAAGAATAAGAGATGAAGAAACACCAATGTGAATGTTTTTTGCACTAGATAAGGAAGCAATCCCATAACTAGCGACGTGCACAAGTCCGTCTGGCACCACTGTGCTTTTATTTACCGTGTTTGTTTTTCGCTGCTCTCGACACGTTATGGGCGACTGTACGGGAGAAAAAGCGAGGATCGCAAGCCTCACGGCCTGCCTTCTCGCTCTGGAAAGCGAGGCAGACGCTGCAAAAGCGCCAAGGAGAGGATAAAGCAGCGCAAGACCGAGCATCACCACGTGATATTGCCGACGCGTTGTAGCTGCTTACGAGAGTAGAAAAGGAAATAACCATTAAAAGAGTTCATTACACCTTCTGCAGGATATAAAATTTGTTTTTACAAAGAGTTTTTGTGACATAAAAATAAGCATTCACTCTTTTTTTGCCACCACTCGAAAATTGCTGGCGCCCACTGGTTTCGAGGCTACTCATTCAGAGCCGTAAAAGAGATCGACGAACGCAGTTTACGAAAAAGACCGCTTCTGAAAAAGAGTTCGCTCTGTGTCGTGTGTCTGCTGTCAGGAACTCCTTTTCGGTAAAAGACCGCTTACTTAAAAGACTTTTAAGTGCCCATGTGACAGGGGTATTAGAGCACTTCGTACTCTACTATGGGAGAGCTTTAAGCCGTCCCGTGGGCCTCAGCACCAGAGCTGATAATACGATACTGTGTTAGAAAAAGTGTGTGTTTAGAAAAAGTGGTTAACGATTTAGAGTACTCGGTACTCTACTATGGGAGAGCTTGAAGCCGTCCCATGGCTAAAGGGGGAGGGGGGTTAGACAAAGGGGATAACGATTTAGAGCACAGGGAACTCTTCTATGGGAGAGCTGAAAGCCGTCCCGAGGTTATCACGTTGCTTGTACCCAACAGGTGTTTCAAGGCCGAACGTAATGTAAAGACACAATGCTAACAACCCAACTGATGTAATGATGATGCGGTTAACCAATCTGATCCTCGAAAGCCACTGTTGTTGCACAGGCAATAACACTGGTTATGTCGTCATGTTTTTTTAAGCTCCCAAATAAACTTCACTCCAGTGGCACTGCGCCCAGAAGTTTGCAGCTGCTTTATGACTTTTACGGTACCATATTTCATCGCAGCAGATACACCCGCGACATTAGGTATTATGAGTCATGTTGGAACGTGTGCTAGTGATTTCTAAACACCACCTGGCAAGCTTGATGACTCAAATGAATAAATAATTGGCAGATTCCACGCACAGGGGCAATCGATGATATGCAAAGCACGAATAAGAAATGTTTATATGTCACTTTAAAATCAGCGCAACGTTATGAGGTGGAGTTAAATGATGCTGTACATGACTTCCGTGTCATGATTATCATGTTTGGATGTGTCGTTTATCTTTGTCATTCATTAACTTCACGTGATACTAAATTTAGTGTATGTAGAGGTAGCGAAGAGAACGTGAGCATGCTATGAGCGTAGTATGTAGTAATGTTCTGACATGACAGCTTGTCAGGATTATCATGTTTGCACCAGTCATATATTTCGGCCTCCATTGACGTCACGTAACACCAAATTTGGTATATGTGGAGCTAGCTAAACGGCCGCGAGCACATCATGAAGAACCCAATATACTCCAATGTAGCGTTGACGAGCGCGCAAGCTGATCACAGTGGCGCTACGTTAGCAAAACGCGAGCATTCTATAGTCTCACGCCAGGCGCGAACAGCGTCCGTCGGCGCGGCCCGACGGCAACCGGCGTGAAATGCGACATGCTGCATTTCGCGCCGACGGACGGATCCCGGACGGCAAAAAACTTTGTTGAAAAAAAAAAGAGACCCTGCAGGGTGTCGGCCTAGCCTCAGGCCACCCCAACGTTTTGTGCGGTTAGGCGTGGACTCTCCACCACTGTTCGGGCCCGCTGGATAGCCCAATGTTGGTTGTGCAGATCTGAGCTAGTCAGCGCACTTGGCCAACGCTCCTCGAGAAGGTCCGGTTTTATATTGTCCTCTCGTTATATAACTGTAACCTGTGTGTATTGCCAAAGAATATGTGCCATATCTGCGTGTTCCTGCTTACAAAGGGTACAGCTTGTTTGTGGGTATTGTCTGGAATTTACTCTGTTCAGGTGTAATGAATTTGAAAAGGTTCGGGTTTGCAATCTTTGCCAATCTGTTTCTTGGGATCTGTCTGTGTGTTTGTGTGGTGGCGAACATTCTTTTCGTTGTCGCTTATAGTGTGCCAATAAGTCATGATATGTGACCAGTCTGTCTCTGTCGTCTTGTATCGCATATTCATTATTCTCATCACCTCCATCGTCCCCATCGCCTACACCGGAGTCATCCCTCCTTCTGTGGTCGGTGCGGAGGGCCAGGCCGTCGCTTTACGAACCGTGGTGAGTTAGTTCTCGCACAGTTCGGTGGGCCTTCTCGTTGAGGGTTTGAGGAACGCGTTACCCAGAGAACACTTCGTCTCCCTCTTTTCTGGACGGAGGGACGCCGGACGCGCTAGAACGCGCACGCGTCAAAGCATCGCAGCGTGGCGCACGCCTGCGAGTTCATGGCAGGACCGGCAAATGGCGTGGCAACGCCGGCGTGACGCGTAGACGTGAACGCCGCTGAGCATGCACAACGCGTCACGTCTAAATGCATTGGCGCCTTGACGGTGGCATGTATACATGTTCTCACATCACACGCATCTTATGAATAGCAAGTTATCACCAGTCACATACCTTCGTCATTCATCGGCGTCACGTAATACCGAATTTGGCACATGTGAAGTTAGCGAAACGGCCGCGAGTGCATCATGAGCGTAGCATGTAGTCAGGTTGTTACGTGACACGCATCTCATGTTTATTACGTTTGCACCAGTATCATCACCAGTCTCGTATCACCAGTATATCATCAGTCTCGCGTCCGGGCTGTCCGGAAAAAACTTTGGGATAGCACTGCTGAACTAAGAAAGAAGGGGATAAAAGTGACGCAGCCGTTCGACAAGATCAAAGTCGATGGTAAGCTTTTTGTGTGGGACGACACTCTTGGAGCGAGAGTCCCTTTCGCTCCGCAGTGACGATTGCCACCAAACCACGATCGAGCTGATAGCAAAGGAAAGAGCGACTCTGATGTCCCTTCGCTCACGAATTCCAAACCCTTTTCTGTTTTGCATATAAATGCACGAAGTATTTTAAACAAGTCTGATGATCTGGAAAGCGTTCTCACCGTATACGATCCCGACGTCACGGCTGTAACAGAAACGAGGCTAAGTGACGAAATTCCAGACTCGGTAGCGATACCGAGCTCCCACGAAATCTATCGCTGTGACCGGGCTTCGCAAGGTGGGGGTGTGGCACTAATAATAAAAAAAGGCCTGGACTATACCCCCCTTCCCCAACACAAAAACATTGAAATGGCTTGCATTGTTCTTCACCATCCGCAACTCAACGTCTTTATCGGTGTATTTTACAGACCACCAAATTGCAACATTACAGTACTTGAAGCATTTGCAGATCATGTAAGCGTGTATGCCAAGCGTTACACGCATATGGTACTCTGCGGTGATTTTAATCTGCCCCGAATTGACTGGGATTCGATGCATGCCGTTCCTACCTGCGATCATTCCGAACTGCTGCTAGATGTTGTTTTTTCTTGTAAATTAGGCCAAATTGTGCATGAACCTACTCGTGTTTCGACAAACTCAAAGTCACTACTTGACCATGTCTTTCTTTCTGAATCCGTTCAACGGCTCGGTTTTGATGTCAATGTTCTGCCCGGGATTTCAGATCACGAAATAGTACAGTTTAAAAGTCATATGTTGCCCTCAACTTTGCGGGCCATCATTAAGCCATTTAGAAACTTTAACGGTGCTGATGATGAAAGTATTTTGGACTTCCTCGAACTAGATTTCGACACCTTTAAGAGCAAATACAATAACGGGTATCTCGACGTAAACGGATTATGGTTGCACTTCAAGACGGCCGTGCATACTTGTATTAACAAATATGTCCCACAAAAACAAAGAAAGATTAACCGCCAAAGCCCCGTGGATTACGCGTCACATAATTCACTTAAAACGTCGTGTTAAGAGTCTCTCCCGAGCGCCCAAAACGCCTAACGTGTTACCTTCCCTGAAGGCTGACCTACGGAAAAAAATCAAAGAATCAAAGTATCACTTTTTTAATGTTAAGATGCACGGCTTTCTTGTCACCAACCCTAAGAAGTTCTGGACTCACATCACCCAAAAGAAAGACCCAGTCGGCAAAATTACAATAAACGACAGGGAAGCGTCCGATGCCTGCTCGATAGCAAGGGCTTTTAATGCTTTTTTCTCGTCTGTATTTGTACGTGCAACCCAGTGCTGCACTAATTTCAATATTCCTGGCTTTGACATTCCCAATATAACTATTACTGAGCCGGGAATATTTTCGGCTTTGCTCAACCTTGACCCTAAAAAGTCCGCAGGTCCCGACAGAATACCAAATGCATTCCTTTACCGGTATGCGGAGTGGTGCTCGAAATACCTTTACATTATATTTAGCGAAAGTCTACTAAGCGGTGTGGTTCCAGACGATTGGAAAACTGCAAAAGAGACTCCTGTGCATAAATCCGGCGATAAACGTTTTGTAAAAAACTACCGCCCCATATCCCTTTTGTGTACAGCCGGTAAAGTTTTGGAGCACTTTATATTTAAACACCTAGTAACGTATCTTGAGAGCAACATGTTTTTTACGAGCAATCAACATGGTTTTCGGCGTGGATTTTCCACGGTTACACAACTAATACACACGACTAACGACATCTCAAAAGTTTTAGATAAGGGGGGGGGGGCAAATTGACGCTATATTCTTGGATTGTGAAAAAGCTTTCGATCGAGTACCCCATAGCAACCTGATGTTAAAAATTCGTAACTTGGTCAAAAATGAGAAAATAACTCAGTGGTTGGACTCCTACTTATCAAGCCGGTATCAGTACGTTCAGATAGGTGACTCTGCCTCTCACTTGTCATCAGTTGTTTCTGGAGTCCCACAGGGCCCCGTCTTAGGTCCGTTGCTTTTCATTATCTATTTAAACGATTTACAGTTTGACTGTCTGGTGCGTTTCCGTTTCTTTGCCGATGACTGCGTTGTTTATCTCCCTATTGAATCGGTAAATGACCAGAAAGTTCTCAACAAATACTTAACAGCTGTTAGTAATTGGTGTGCCGATTAGAACATGAGCCTCAACACAACAAAATGCCGCCAAATGACAATAACGCACAAAAAGTTTCCATTTCAATATGCTTATCAAATTAACAATGTTGAATTAGAGGTTGTTAACGAGTACAAATATTTGGGTGTAACCATGACATCAAACCTCACCTGGAACAAACACATACAAAATATTACATCATGAGCACTGCGCAGACTTTGGCTTCTAAGACACCGACTTCAGCACTGTACAAGCAGAACGAAGACCGTTGCGTACACTACGCTGGTCCACCCCTTGCTCGAATATGCAGACGTTGTTTGGGACCCACACACAAAGACGGATTCAGCGATGCTCGAACGGGTACAAAAGAAAGCGCTGCGATTTATTCACAACGCATACAGCAGGCGAGTATCCGTGACAGAACTGCGCAAGCGTTCTGACCTACCAACACTAGAGTCCCGCCGTAAATTACATCGACTTAAAACATTACACAGTATAGTCTATGGTTATTCAAAGCTTGACTTCTATACTTATCTCGAATTCAACATGTCACGCCCCACCCGGAACAAGCACAACAAAACAATCCTAATGCCTTTCACGAGAACAAACGCCCACCGTCTATCCTTTTTCCCGAGAACGATAGCAGAATGGAACGCTTTGCCACGCGACGTTCCTAACTTAACTAATCAAAATGCTTTTTCAACGGCTATTCAAAATTGTGTATGATTGGAAGTGCTGGTCTTGTTCCCCTGTCCTATTGAACTAACGTATTTCACGTGTTATCTTGCTACCATGCCGCAACGTACACTGCTTTTTTTCTTTTTTTTACTTACTAACTGCATTATTGCTTCCCTGTGTACCGCGTGCCGTGTTACTGGTCGCGTGTAAACTTTGTGCACTGTACCACTCCTGCCCTGGCTGCCAAAGGGTGGCTGGCAGTATTGAATAAACAAAAACAAAAACAAAAACATACCTTTGTCATCCATTCACGTCCCGTAATACAAAATTTTGTATAAGTGGAGCTAGCGAAATGGCCGCGAGCACATCATCAGCGTGGCATGTAGTAATGTTGTTACATGACACGCATTTTATGATTTCCATGAGTCTGTCGCTTGTGTTCGCCATGCAATCATGTAAGACCATACCAGTTTCGCAACATGCCATGTGAATGAAATCACCGTGAGAGCTGCTGGACCATAAAATATAAATCCTGACATTCATGACAGACATGTCATGAATTTCATGTTATGACTGGTCAAATATGTTCTCCATACAGTCATGTTGTACCATACCAAGTTTGGTATCGTACTATTATTTAAACGGCCAGGAGAGCTAAATGTCGTAGGTGGCTAGATAGATAGATAGATAGATAGATAGATAGATAGATAGATAGATAGATAGATAGATAGATAGATAGATAGATAGATAGATAGATAGATAGATAGATAGATAGATAGATAGATACGCTCAAAGTGGCCGAAATTCGCTGAGAAATGCTTTACATTTAAAAAAGAATTCAGGGCATATCCACGTAGCAATTGATGATGAAGGGGGAGAAGCTTCGCAGGATTTCAATGGTAAACAGTGAATTCGTTCGTTTGTCCATTCATCCATCCGTCCATCCGTCCATCTGTCTCTCTTTTTGTCTGTCTGTTTGCCTGTCTCTTTATCGAAACATTTCGAACGATGCGAGCGCTTTCTAATGAATGATTCGCATACTAAGGCTGGCTACAAAATACAACTACAGCAGACAAGCCTACGCCTTAAGGTAATTTGACCCTCAAAAATAAGTCTTTCTTACCTGTAGTCAGTTACAAGAAGATAATAAAAACTTAGTGGTGCATCTGCATGCTTCAATGGCAATGATTGTCGAAAGACGATAGTCTCCTGTCTGGAGTGGGAGAATAGAACGTTCATTTGATGTTCTACTGGAGAAGATCAGTGAGTAGGTGCTGCCCGACATATGGACGCTTACTGACTGACTGACTTTATTTGGTCCTCAGGGGACGATGACCTCCTAAGGGACCCCAGATATAATAGTTGGGCATCAGCGACTCATCGGACGCACGCTGCCAGCACCCCGTCTGCGGGCCACACCCATGACGGGACCAGTTGGTTAAAATTGATGGCCATGACATGAGCCCTCTCGACGGCCCGAAGGTGGTCGTCTTCGTGAGGACTTGTGAGGAGAGCATTCCAGTCCTTTACTGTGATGGGAGATCCATCGTCCACGCGCCACTCAGGGCATTACCAAAGCATATGTTGTACGTTGCATCGCGAGATGCCGCATCGGAGGCACCCCGGCCTTAGTTGGCTCACGAATCTCGCATAAACTGCCGGTGAGGGGTATGCTTCTGTTTGTAGGAGATGGAAGGTTAGTGCTTGCGGTCATTTGAGTTGAGGGTGCGGTAATGGAAACGTTCGCCGTTCGAGACGATAGTGCTGACAGATTTCGTTGTCGGTCTGCAGTTGGTTCCGGAGCAATTTTTCGCCCATAGGCTGTGGGCCACTCTCTCTCCTGACGCGCCGAGTAAAGTCTCACACCTGAGACTGGGCAAGTTCGTTGGCGTCTGGGACGAGGGGGTGGGCGTCGGAGCCCATATGTCCCGGGAACCAAATTAAATGCTTGATGTCTGTCCACGTGGAACACAAGAAAACGCGGGCTGCTTCTTTACAGACCAAGCCCACATGGGAGGCCTGAGCCACGGCTCGGGAATCAGTGTAAATTGTTATGCGGGTTGTGTTCGCCATTGCTAAAGCGATTGATACCTGTTCTGCGCGGTCAGGGTCCGAGTTTATGAGCGTAAGTGCTGCGAGCAGTTCTCCTTGTAGCATGGTAGCAGCTGCTACATAGTGCTTAAAGTTCACGTACGTATTAACGCTATCTAGGAGTAATGTGAAGAAACCGGATGCTATCTAGGAGTAATTTGAGGCAACCGAGTTTTTCCAGAATGCAAAGGCAATGGTAGGTGGCAGAACCGGGCAGTTTTTATGAAGTGTAGGAAACGCCCACTCTCTCGTCCACAACGCCGCATTGTGAGGGTAGCGTACAAACTACTGCGGTCTGCAGAATCAGGTATCTGCATTTTAAAAATAAAGTAACACGGTACATATTACTCACTAGTTGATATCACACCAAATATGCGTAACATTTGGTGTTTGATATGCAATGTTAACTAGTCGATCTGAACGCAACCAGGAGATTAAGATCTGTGGTCGCTCAGTAAGGGGTTAAACTTTCGCTCTGGTGGCTGAATCGAGTGACAGACAGAAACGGAAGGACAAATACACAGACAGACAGACAGACAGACAGACAGACAGACAGACAGATAGATCAAAATTTCCGCGTTGAGGTAACACAGGAAAGAATACTGTTGTTGAAAAGGCTATAAAAGGCCGTTCTCCCAGGTTTTGTTGATAATGTGCAACACACTCTCTTCGTAGGCCTTAGGAATTTTTAAATGCGGCAAATTTTTTAGTCGTGCGATGTCGTGCTTCGGCGTCGACACCCTACTGCGCATGCTTTCCTCTTCTGCCGGCCCAGGAAGACAACCGGAAAATTGTCCCTCCAGGAGCCACTAAAGGATAAGGCACCATCAGCCGTACATCAAGCCGAGCATACGCAATGGGGGTGTGGACCTCTTTCCCATTCCTCTCTCCCTGTAACACTGGTGGTATGTATATAAGCGGTGGAGTTCGCATTCGAATTCAGTCAAAGGCTTCTTAGCTTTCGCTTGCCTTGACGCTTTGTTTGACTCAAGTAAACGCCATGGAAGCAACAGTATCTGAGCCGACTAATTTAAGCAAAATTTATGAGCCGTCTAATAGATTGCTAATGATGTTTGGCCTAGGTATACAATTGTCGATTGGCGCGGTGCTTATATCTGAAGCGTTCGAAATTATCAAGGCAAAACCATAATATGGCTCATGAGGCGTACAATGCGCGTATTCGAAATAGCCCAGAATTATATAGATGCTTATCTGCCGCTCCACGTGCGACACACAACATCATTGCTAAATTTTCCTAACTCGAAATTCACCGTCATTGCTAGCCATTTAGACAGTCTTATGGACAAGCGAAGTAGCGCAATAACGTCCACAACAATTTCTTACCTTGCCGGAAACGAATCATCACTGACGAGAGCGAGTTATTGGCATAAAGAAAATACGGAGTGGCAAAGTAGGTGCGTAAGAGCAAAAAGTAGGTTGAGGTAGAATCAAGGGGAAGAAAGTTTCCATGTGATGAAGGCCACACAGCGGGACGCATCATCAGAGGGCTTTCACCTCTTGACATTGCCGAACTTTTCTCGCCTGGCGACGAGATCCAGGTGCGAAGGACACGTTCGCATCGGGGCGATCGATGGAAAGATGTATGAGGAGAAAAAGCCTTTAAGGGGAGGACGTCCAACCCAGAACTTTCTCTGACAAATCTCATGGAGACGAACTTTGGTTCCTTTCTCTTTCATCCACTAACGATGGCTGCCAGTAAAGCTTATGTAGGGACGAAGAGAGGTTCGTTAGGCCTCTCTGCCATCGGCGATCTCGAGCGCGAAGGAAAACATCAAGCATCTGGTGCCCCTACCTCAAGCAGATTACCTCCCGATATTGAATCTAATTTCTGTAGCGAAAGGTAAGCCTCATCACTACGTATTTTCTTGCTTTCTATGAGTGACTTTGAAACCCCTTCGATCCCCTCAGTGAGAGGTTTATTAGTACACAAAGAGCAGACATTTAACGTGGCCAGAAGGGCCTGATGTGATACAGTTTGTGTTTTCCTAAGTGAAGCTATCATTCTGATATAGTGAGGTGTATCTTAAACGAAAGGCAGCAGGGTAGATAGTATATGAAGCAAATCATTATTTAGATATTTTGGTAACAATTCAGTAGGTGTATTGTTGTTACATATTATAAGCTTGCTTGAGACTTGCGTGATAAATAATTGATCTATAGCAACCTTGTGAATTTTCAGAAGGTAGGAAGAGCCTGTTCACTTGTTTTTGGCTATGAAGAATCAGTGCTCATGGGCGCGGTTATTTCTCTTGCTAGAAACACCGGTATTATATTGTAAGCGTTCACTAAACTCTTGAATCGGGTCGGAGACTAGTATTAGACAGTGGGTGTTGCTGCTGAGCCTTGCGATTGCTTGGTTTTAATGTTTTGTGATGGTCAGGTTCCTACAATCTTTGTGCGAAGGTTTTACAACAATGCCTTTTCTGTTTAAAAGTTGTTTGAAGACATCGTATTTTGCATATGCCAAGTTTGGATATTGAATTTATTTAGTTGCACCCTGAACTTTCCTTGAAACTATCACAGTGTTCTGTACCTGGAGTCCAGTGTTCGGCAGCTGCAAATAGTAAATGCTAATGTCTTTAGTATGCGTCCTATCGAAAAAGAACTCCGTCACGCGAAAACGTTATGAAAACTTTTGTGGAGGTCGTATTTTTTCAGTGAGTTGTTTGTGGGCAGAATAAAACGTTTCCATGCTTGAGCAATCTATATCGACCGGACTTAAGCGTTATGATATATATACTGATTCGCTACTGCGTTCTTGGTGTTGGATAGAGGCTGAGGAGTTAGCTGCTGTGTTCATCGAATTACTCATAGCTGATTTCGTAGCATAATCTTTTTTGAGTTTCTCCTACATTTATTTTATACACCTTCTATAAAGGGCGTCCACTAATTGTTTGACGTGATTTTCTTGGTTGGCTAATGAAGAAAGCTGCTTTCGGCCCATCCTACCCCAAAACTATAGGCTACAAGCATTACAATGTCCTTAAGCGAAGAAATTACGTATGTAAAAGAAAAAAACATTTACGACAACATGGCAGATGCTGTGGAATAAGAATAATCTATTTTCTATGTCAAGTACGTCTGAGAGGGTTTGTAGAAAGGTTGATATTTTTTGAACAACTAAATATAACTACAAATTTATAAAAATGTTTTTGCGAAGACAGGGAGCTTGAGAACGTCCAACTCCCCACGAAAACCTTTTTTTTGTGCTTTTCAAAATGTCGACTTAACTTTAAAATATTTAGCGTTTAAACATAATTTTGGTACCACTTGCCCGATACGTACTCGATGAAGTTTGACATAAGTTTTTGACTTGAGAGCTGCGGTGGCCCCAATGAGTTCAGCGACCGTTTCAAATTTTGATCTTTTGGTATTTTTTGTTTGTTTCTCCTTCATTCTTTTAGTGAGTGTGAATAAGTTTGTCGAGGCTCAGAAGTAGAATCAATTGCTAGGTCGCACATACCCCTACCTGTGTTTTTAGGTCCTGTGGTTCTAGTCAATAACTGGCAGCACATTATCAGATGATGAACGAAAAGCGAGGTTGCAGTACTAAAGAATTGTGGACCTTCCATCTAAAACGCAATGTCTTTTGCGAGTGTTCAGATATAGTCGTCACTCATTGCCGCGTCGAGAGTCGTTTCTGGAGAGCGTCGTGTGTATACCCGTATATATTATAGCCCCGTATCATGCGAACCTCAGAAATTGGCCTCCTAAAAACGGAGTTATAGGCACCTCGCTATGAAGCTGTGGCAGTACCACTGACTCCTAGTCCGTCCCGCTGCTTATTCGTACACTGACGTTAGACTTTTGCGTGAATAAAAAAAGATGCGAAACGCAAATTAAACAACCAAAGATACTTTCAGTGCAAGCAGACAATTTGAGGCACTCTTTTCGGTGGCTCCGCCATTTTATGTGCAGAAAGACACGTGGGACAGTATTTCTTGACAGGAACGGCAAGAAATGTAGCCACTCAGTCACCTTCTGGTACATGCGTGCCCTTCATGCTTTCCAAGTGGGTGAGCAATTACTACCGATGTTATTTCGAGCTTAGAGGAACGTACACCCGGACAGATTTATCAGTGTCAATCGATAATAAAGGCCGCCATCGAGCTGGGCCACGGAGCCACAAAGCTCTTGGAATGGTGGCACCACTTTGGTGTTTTTTTTTGTTACCCTAAAACGTGGGCTGGGAGAAAATTGGCACAACGAGACCACATCGTCCTCTCTTCTTCCTTCCGAAGATGAATTGTATGGCTGACATTACAAAAGTACGCACCCGGATGACTTCTCTTTACGGCCTATGTGTTCTTTATTGAACACACGTAGATTGGATCCCAAACCGTTCTGTTTTCAACCGCAAAACATTGATTGATGTGTGGGGTTTAACGTCCCAAAACCACCTTACGAATATGAGCGACGCCGTAGTGGAGGGTTCCAGAAATTTTGACCACCTGGGTTTTTTTAACGTGCACCCAAGTCTGAGCACACGAGCCTACATTTCAGCCTCCATCGGAAATGCAGCCGCCACAGCTAGGATTCGATCCCGCAACCTGCGGGTCAGCAGCTGAGTACCTTAGCCTCTAGACCACCGCGGCGGGGCAACCGCGAAAGGTTGAAGCCTTTTCACGTGTCCCGATGCATTGCGTAAAGGATTAGGAATGTAACATTTCATAAGTAACATTTGCCTCGGGGGTAAAATTGTTGCACTGATCAGATGCTGATCTTCCATTTTGATACGATTTGATGGAGACGCATTTGAGAAATCTTGCATTTTGATAGAGATGAAATGATACAGGTTAAGGCACTCTTAGATGCCAGAGCAGAGAGAGAAAAAATACTTTGTTACACACAGTGGGCCGGCAGTTTGGGCTTCGTTGCTTCAAGTGACAGCACCGAGTCCCTGGAGTGGGGCGAGATCATCGTCCTGCCTGACAGCCCAGAGCTGGGCGTTCAGCTCCGAGCAGAAGGTTGAAAGACAACAGATGATCGAAACTTGGAGAACTCTTCTCGAAGGCGTAACTCAATCATATCGCGGTTTTGCAGTTTTGAATAACCGAACACCGGATGTCAACGGTATAGCGCTAAAGAGTCGGTCTTCACAGAACTATTAGTATCGGCGTTCATGTCACTGTCATTGCTTGTGAGAGAAAGAAATTAGTGTTCTCCGTGCCCAAGAAGTTTAGAGATTCAAATAAAATGCATAATATATACATTTGGTTTAAGTGTTAAATGAACTCAAGCCTTTTGCGTGGCAAACAACTGCTCTAACCACATAACCACAGAGTCGTGCCATTGCCTCAAACAACTTCACACACACACACACACACACACACACACACACACACACACACACACACACACACACACACACACACACACACACACACACACGCACATACAATTACACACACACACGCACTTACACACGCGCCCACACAGTATCTGAACATTTTGCATATGAATTAGTTTCCTAAGCTTAGCGTGCGCTTTGCTTGGAGAAGCATACGATCGCGACAGGTGTCGAAACACGTGTGTGGCGTAACGAGCGGGTGTTGAAAAGGCCCACCCATTACAAAGCGCTCAGACCTATGTATTGTACAGCAAAAGCATCAACAACAATTGCAGCAGCGTAAGTTCGCGCGTTGCCGTACAGTAACGTGGCGGACCTTCCGCTATAATTGGCAAAAAGATGCGTTACGACATAGTGGTACTGGGCAACTGTAATTGCAGTAGACATTCTAGGATAGTTTGAAACAACCAAAGTTTAGCGCACTGACGTTTGTTTTCTGCCGGCATGTACCGGCAGCCGAAGAGGGGCTATAGCAATTGAGAAATCCGAATACATTGTCGTGTTCTACTTTTGCGGGCTAAGTTTAGTGGTCCTCAAGATTATTATTATTATTATTGTTAATATTATTATTATTATCATTATTATTATTATTATTATTCAAACCCAATGTCTTCATGGAATGACAAGAGAAAATAGTCAAATATCTTTATAGTGTCAGCTGATGATTCAAACCATGATGTGTTTTTTAGGTAATAAATGTTGTCGAGAAAAGTGAATAACTTCAATCATTTGCGGCTTTTTGAAATGCACGTTTAAAGCATCAGTACACTAACCCCCTTCTTCGAAACATGTATCGCAAATCGTACGTTGACGCATTCTTCACCTACAAGGATAAAATCAGGAAAGCAAAATAATCGTTTGATAAAGACATTTGTGACTTTCTTACTAAGGTGATGTTTTCAAAACAGCATTTCGAAAACACCACTAAGTAACTTTTCTTCCTCTTCTAAATTTACCTAACAGTTCTCGCACAATTCTGTAATGGAGTCCGCTCGGCTCCTACTCAATACATTGGTAGCAGTGGGCAGCTGTTCTGAAGACAACAGGCAGCACACTATCATGCCTGACATTGTGGCTAGTCCTTACCCGTGGCACACTTTTGACCTTCTTTTTACAATATCTGAGATAAATTGTGCGATGAAAGAGAGCAATTCACACTCTGCTCCTTGACACGACGAATTAACCTACCTGTTCTTTAAAGGACAATGTGAATATTATCCCCAATTTTTCTATTTTATACTATTCAATGCCACCTTAAGAATCGGACACTTCCTGCAGGCTTGGAGAAGAGGAAAAGCAATATTCATACCGAAGTGAGGTCGTTCGCTCCATTTACCTAAGGCATATAGACCAATAGTAATGAACTCTGTCTTCAGTAAAGTACTAGAAAGACTCCTAAATGCTCGTCTGTATTATTTCTGGCCCAATAAACATCTTCTTCAAAATAATCAATACGGTTTTACGCATAATAAAGGTGCTACTTTAGCGCTGTACATACTCTGAAGCAAATTAGCTGCGTGCAAGGAATCCAAGCTTCCTACCGTACACATATTCCTTGTTTTTTTAGGAGCATTCGATAGCATTTGGCATCCTGCAGTCTTAAACTTCTTACGCAAGCACAGGTGTCCACAAAACTTGTTCTGCCTACTCAAATCCTTTTTGTCGAACCGAACTGTAAATTTTGCAACCAACGTCCGACAAGAAACAGTTAATACAACCATTGGCAACTCGCAGAGATCCCCTATCAGTCCGCTACTGTGGAACATATATATATAGTAATACACAGCTTACTCAATCGTCCCGTGCAACCCGGCGTACACATACAGGCGTACGCGGACGATACTATCATTGCCATCAGAAATACGTCAAAACTCCGATTACAAGCGAAAGCTGACCTTAACCTGGCTTTAGTATCCGGGTGGGCACGAGAACAAAAAGTTACGGTAAGCGCCGAGAAGTCCTTCTTCGTGTTCTTCAACAACGAAAACATGGGTACATCAAAACACCGTCCTTCTATTCGCATGGATGGTGCTTTTTTTAAAACACAACAAAGACATTCAGATTCAAGGTGTATTATTTGACCCCTCTTTAAATTTTCATGCCCACATTGAATACATTAACCTTTTACTTGCCAATGTTCCAAAATTGGAACATACGAAACCTAATTTTTTATTTCCTCTCCAATATATCGCATATTAAAATTTTATGTTTACGCATACTCATTGATGCTTGTGAAAAACGTAGCAGTTTTAATTTCTATTATGAACCTATGAAGAATCATTAGATAAATTTTTAAAAACAGGCATATTTTGCGCTCCTTGACCACCAGATGTTTGTTGCATTATTCCGCAGGAAAACGTAATGTTGCAGTGAGCAAAGCAGAACTAAAATATCGGCAAATAGTTCGGGGTTACGCGGCAATACAATAAAAAAATAACAAAGACAATCTAGTTTTCAGCTTGAGAGTTTTGTGCGGATGTTACTTTTTTGGAACATTGGCGTTTCACAGTGTCGAACGCAGCGTAGACGCGCACGAGCGTTTTGCCTCGTTCGTTTTCTTTTTTTGCCTTGTCGATGGCGCCCGCTGTACGGCGCTTGGCAGACACTTGAACATAAGCTTTCCTGGGCGTCATTTTGAGTTTACCAGACACGTGGAAAGAGCAGCATCGAACTACAGTGCCTAGCTGCATCAATCTCTGTAAATGTAAGTACAAACCTACCTTGCGGCTGGTTTTATTTTTGTAGTACTCTGCTTTACACCGCAATAACTTTCGTTGTGGGTCATGGCACAACGCTTCCTCACTTTAGAGGCAGCAATTGACCTTTTGTTCAGCCTTCCTGATGACGAACGCGAAGGGGCGTCTGTATGCAAATTGCCGCCTGTTGGAGATGGCAATATAACTGACGAGGAGCACGTGAACGAAAACGACTTTTCTGAAGTTGCTCCCGATGATGTTTGTGGGCACGTTGAAGTTATGCAGTGCAGCGATGAAGACGTTGATTCGCCTTCTGCATGTTCGAGTCCTGAGCCACGACGAAAGAAACCAGCGGGGCGGCAATTTGCTGCTGGAAAAAGGACGCAAAGCTTCAACGAACGCTCGGAAAACAAATGCTCCGAAGCGTTTCTATACACCAGTATGGGGTGAACATGCCACGTTTGACAAAACACTTCCAGCGAGAGTCCTCCGTTGTTGCTAGAGGCATTTTCTGATCTCGCAAACATGAGCCCATTTATGCTGTTCAGCAAATTTATTTCTCCAGAGTATCTTGGTTCACTGGCTGAACTAACTGCAAGATACGCACTCCAAAAGGGGGAGGAGGTGGACGTCACAGGAGCGGACATAGGTCAGTTTTTCGGCCTCTTACTTTTCAGCGGGTACCACTCCGTTTCGTCTGAGGACTCGTATTGGAGCACTGCAGAAGATCTTTGTGTGCCTACAGTCGCGACAGTGATGGACCGCAATAGGTTCCGGCAGCTGAAAAGGTTCTTTCATGTTGTTGACAACACTCAGTTGAAAGCAGGCAAAAAATGGGCAAACTTCAGCCGTTTTACAACGAAATCTCCAAATGTTTCCCCCAGTCTGGAGTGTTCAATGAAAGCCTCAGCATCGACGAGTCAATGGTGCCCTATTATGACCACCGCTCGTGCAAAATGTTTATTTGCGGTAAACCAATTCTATTTGGGTACAAAATATGGATTATGTGCTCTTCGAATGGGTACCCCTATGGGATGGAAATATATTTTGGAAGGAACGAGAAGGACGACAAGACACCTCTCGGAATCAGGGTTGTTAGCAATATGGTATCGGTCCTGGAAGTGCCTGAACATCACGAAGTCTACTTTGACAACTTTTTCACTTCGCACGGCCGCTTGACGAAACTGGCTGACCAGGGGATTCGAGCGACAGGGACTGTGCGAGATACAAGAACCAGTTGTTCTCCACTGAAGAGCTTGAAAAACATCGAAAAAGAAAAAAGAGGATCTTTCCACTAGAAGTGTGACGGGGCAGTCTGCGCATGCAGGTGGAATGACAATGCAGTCGTCACAGTTTCTTCTAACCACCTCAGCCACGAGCCTGTTGGAAGTGCGAAACACTCCTCACGACGCTCAAACAAAAAGATGGACATTCCTCAACCATAATTGATCAGATAATACAATGAGGGCAGGGACGGAGTAGATGTGATGGACCGCCTCCTCGGAAGCTATCGATCGAAACTGAGGAGCGAGAAATGGTGGTGGAACCTTTCCAGAAATGGTTTGAACATAGCTGTCTTCGCAGGATGGCTCCTCCACTGCGAGCTTCACAAGAGTAGTGATGCCGCCATGACGCACATCACCTTTCGGCGGGACGTCACCATGTCCTTGCTGCAGCTCAAGCAGAAACTCACTGTAAGACCTGGACCCCGGGTTCATCTGAGACATGAGGACAGAAAAACTGATGGCCACTACATCATCTCAACGACTCAGGGAAGGTGCGCGGAATGCAAGAAGAATACAACGAATCAGTGCCAGCAGTGCAAAAAGCGGCTGCACAAGAAAGGCTTTGCCACTTACCACGGTTTGTGATTTGCTCACTGTAGTACAGCCACTACTATAAAAGAAGAAATTTTCATAAAATGTTGTTATAAATATTTATACTCTTCAGAGACATCGTATGACGCTAAATATTATTCTTCAATTATCCTGAATAAGGAAACCCGGCTGAAAAGTCAATAAAAGTTTTTCCAGAGAAAATGTGTGTTTTGCATATGGGAAATGCCAATGTTTGAAAAATGGAACATGCAAAAAAACATGCTTAGTCATTGCGAATGTGGCTGTATTTTTGATCATACGTAATTTAGAAGGCCAATGCAAATTATCAACATAAATATTAGTTTTTTTCCCATTGCTTCAAAGTGCGGCATTTAAAAGGTTAAAGGAAAAGCTGAAGTGCCCACGTTCCGCTTTTTTGCATTTGTTAAATCGCACCGTTCACTAAACAGTATACTCATTAGACGACTCTACCATCAAGTGATACTGCCCCCTCTCACATATGTATCTCCTGTATGGTGGTATATGTTGCCATTGAAATTCATTAGGGCACGAGTTTCATCAGTTCAGCGAAGCGTCTTAATTTATTTAACAGGTGCATTTTACACCACACGTACATCATTCCCATAGATTCTTACTAACGCGCGTCCGTTAACACTAGAGTTGGACAGACTATCTGCAGAATTTTCCTTATTCATACTCCGGAACGCAGCTTACTCAGGTGTAAAAACATTCAAAACGGCTGACATACTATAACCATGCAGTCTGTGGGCTCATCACCCGAGTAAAAAATATAAATTTATGTTTCACTAAATTCTCACGATCATAAGAAGCGGTTATTTGAAAAACAAAAGCCATTCACGTATACACTCACTGCTCATACACGTAATACGCGGTGGGAGCGGCATACATTGCTTTGACAAAAGATGAAAAAAAAATCATAACTGCCAGAAAATTTCAGATCCACCAGGCTTCAAGCGCAACCCTTCAAACGTGGAAGCTAACACTCAAAATCCCTCCTCGCAAAAGTGTTTATTTCATAGTTTGAGCGATATACCTGATGCGTTCTGTTAGAAACAAACGGCACACAAAGTATCCGTGCTTAACAATAATTGCTGCACAGTGTACATCACGGTGTCCATGTTTTCTGTCGTTGCGTTTGACTTTTTAGAAGGTGACGCCGGTGAGTCGGCTCTCATCTGTGCGAGCAAATGACTCATCGTCTGTCTTTCTGCCGCTAATGAACATCGCCGCATTCAAACTCATTTATCTTTTGGGTGTGAAGATGAACTGTCGGCTTGGGTAGGTTCAACTTGAAAATTTGGTTCATGAATAGCTTACTCGTGAGTAAAACATAATAGTTCGCGTGACCATGCAGCCGCAGTTTACGTCATCACATCAGTAAATTCTATTATTTCTCAGTCACTCGAACACTTCGGATTGCGAGCGATTCCAATCGCCGCCGCTGATCTTGAGCCCGGTGCGACACAGGTGCGAAAATGGGCGTTTTATGCTGAGGTTGTGCGCTTAGACGAAAACACAAATATGTTCGGGGTTCAACAGGAGGAAGGTTTTCAGTTGTAGTCGAAAAGCTGAATTGAACAAATTCACTTTTCTTCTGTACATCGACGATGCAGGTGCGCTTCGAAGACGGGGACAGGGAAAAGACAGGTGTGCGCTGTCCAGTCTCGGTCCACGTCTTCAAAGTGTTCCACATCGTCGACATGTAGAACCAACTGAACCAATTAAGTTCACTGACAAACTTCTCCTGATACTTATGCATTTTCTGTTTTTATAGGCGCGACCACTATCACAGGTACAATTCAGCAGGGGGCCGCGCTCATCGGAAGGCCACGACGGATAATTTGCGCGGCGCCCGTCGGCCGTGCCTGTGCCTGCCGTGTGCTACGTCGAGCTCCTACATGTAGCCGCTAGACATTGCTTCAAACGCATTCTAAGGATTGCGCTAGAAATAATAGAGCAGAAAATTCAAACACACCACGAATACACCGCTGGAACCATTGAAAAAACAATGCCGGAAGTGCCGCACCGGAAGTCTAGCGGCGTAGGCTGTTTGGCACGAGCCGGTTTGTTGACAAACACCAAAACTGCCCATAGCACGGTAGTTGTTAATATCAACTTTGTCCTCGTCCTCCTTTCCTTAATAGATCATGCTCATTCTGCTTAGTTTCCACCAATGGGGAGCTTCACCATTCAATATTGCTTTGCTCGTTGCCTCCTCTAATGTTTGCTAAGAGTTTGGTCCCAATTTGTTTATTAGTATGATTGGGAAGCCGTCAAGGCCTGTTGATGAGCTATTAAGAACTATTTTCTCTGCCCTTTTCCACTCTCATTGTCCCAGTGAAGCCACTGAGCTAATCAGTCCATCTTCATCTGGTACGGTGCATGCAGGGCTTTCTTGGTGTTTACATTTTTCTGCCATCGTTGATTTTATATATTTCATTGCCTCATCCCTGTCTAGCCTAAACCCTTGAACTGTAGTTATAAGCCTCTGTTTCATGCTTGTCTTTTTACTCAGAGAATAGAGATTGTTCTTAAACTTTGCAACTCCCTTTCTATCCTTTTTGTTTATACTTCCGCCATTCATTGAGCCCCGTTTCTTCTAATCTTTTCACTGAACGAATCGGACGCTTTCCTTCTGTGGCTCCAAAAGTTATCTCATTTTCTTAAGACATCATCTTCCGGTTCACCCCTCTGTTTAGCACACCCGTGTTTCCTGGAGGCTTCCTGACATCTTACTATAGCTCCCTTGACTTCGTCATCCCAGCAGTTCTTATGTTTGTGTCTGCTTGTCTCAGTTGATTTGACTCGTACCTTAGCAAGCTCTAACTCAAACAATCGAGACAGATCTGTGTGCGCCCACTCTATTTTAGTATCCTCGGTGATTATTTTCTCAATCTCTTAAATTGCTATCTTTATTTGCCTTTCTGAATAAATATTACCGTGTGGTTGCTCGTGATGCCGCCTTTCCAATTTCATTTCTCTTCCAAAACTCAGGTTGACACGTTTGTGATCACTACCTGAGCTTCTGGACCCGTATTTTCTATTATCGTCACCCTTAGCGGATCATAAATCTGTGACATTATTGCGTAATCTATCGTCAACTGCCGCCTTCCCACCTCCTATGTTATCTGCCCTTCGCATTTATCGGGGCTTTTACAAATAATTAAATCATGCCTTTCACACACATCCATTAGCATTCTGCCTGTTGGGTCACTATATCCATCCATATCTACTATGTGCACATTCATATCTTCTAATATAGTTACCTCACTCTCTTCTCCTAGTTCGTTAGTTCGTCAATGTCATTTCCCATACACTGCACCATTTGTTCATTTTCCTCTATGGCTTTTGCCCCTGTTCACAAGTATACGAAAACCAGGAGCGTCATTTGCCCTGCCACTTTCCCTTTAAGCCATAAATGTTCCTTGCATTCCTGCTTGACCCTTTTCCAGTCTACTTTTATGAATGAATGCCACAATACCACCCACCTTTCTGCTGCCTTCTGTTCTCTTACAATATTCCCACGCGTAGTCCGGAGAGTTAGGAGGTTGTTCCATGTCCTTAAGATGTGTTTCTACAAAACCATATCATCGGCCTCTCCTCCCTTAGCTGTTCTTCTATCTCTTCTCTCTTCAGCCTATTTATGCCACCCTGCATGTAAATATACTCTACGTCTGAATCGTCTCGGCCCTCGTGGCTACATCGATTTCTTCCCCGGACTCTACGTGTCTTAGATATTGGTGCCACTTTGACATCGTATCTGTCTATAACACCAGTCAAATAGTCTCCCTTGTTGTTTTCCTCGTTACTAGCTGTCCTGCATCCCGAAGGGCCCGCGTGCCCCCCAAAAATGCTACTGCGCCTCCTGCAAGTCACCAACCCACGTCATGACCTAGCCTTCCACCGGAGTGAATTCTGTCTCGTTGAAAACCAACCCACCCATGCACCTCTCCGTTTATTTCCACCACCTCAAAACCTTTCTCTCGACTCATCCGCCACATCTCTTGGTTTGTGTTGACAACCGCTCTTTGCAGGTTGCTCTCACGCAACGGTACCTCCGGTATCTCTACCTGTACCTGAGGAGCAATGGTGCGCATGTCATCAACCCCTTTCGCCAGAGTGGTCGTTATCCCTGCCATATCTTTATTTAGGACATCATTTAAACCGCCTGAAAT